>NC_139146.1:144367455-145101393 GCF_964270905.1 Leucopleurus acutus
TCATTTCAGTTGCTATAACTTGTTTTATGATACATAAAAGCCTGAATACCCAAAACATCATTTCTGCCTTTTTATCTTTTTAGACTTTTTGTGTGTTCCTCCTCTCTTTACTCAGCCTTCAATTCCCCCAGTGTAAAAAGAAAAATGTATGCGTAACTTATGCAAAATTTCCTGAGGCTGCAGATTATGGGTATGGGTCCCCTAGCTTGGAAGATCTATTAAAATATTAACTGTGTTTACACATGTCCCTTTGGCTAAAAATTAATGAAAGAATTCACAGATGTTAATAAAATTCACAACTTTTCAAAAACTCTTACAAGGTTTTAGATGCTCTGAAAGGAGCTGCTTTTGCTGACAGGCACAGTAACTTGTTCAGAAAAAAAATTATACTTTGAAAAAAATTATACTGTCAGGTGTGAATAGCCACCATTGGCAAAGTGATACCACGTTTGGATTCTCTACTACGTACAAGGTTTTAATATTAAAAGAATCTGCCCCCAAAGAAAATATATACAGCTCTTAAAACATATGAAAAGTAGATAAATGCTAAAATTATTTTTCGCCTATCAGAGATCTATAAATGTGATAACTGTGTGTTGCCAGGATGTGGGGAAATATACACTTTCATACAATATTGGTGGGCAGTTTGGCAATATACGTGTTAAAATTACAAGTGTGTATGTGTATACAGGCAAAACCTTGGAGATATTGTGGTTTCGGTTCCAGACCACCACAATAAAACAAATACTGCAATACAGCAAGTCGCATGAATTTTTTGGTTTCCCAGTGCATACAGAAGTTATGGTTACACTACACTGTAGTCTATGAAGTGTGCAATAGCTTTATGGCTAAAAAGTGTAGTTACCGTTACGTAAAATACTTTACTGCTAAAGAATGCTAACCGTCATCTGAACCTTCAGTGAGCTGTAATCTTTTTGCTGGGGGAAGGTCTTGCCTCAGTGTTGATGCTGCTGACCGACTGGGTGGTGGTTGCTGGGACCTGCGGTGGCGTGGCAACTTCTTGAAATAGGACCACAGTGACGTTTGGCCCACTGACTGACTCTTCCCTGTACTTGAACACTTAAGAGGTCATTGTAGGGTTCCTGATAGGCCTCATTTCAATATTGTTGTGTCTCAGGGAATAGGGAGGCCCAAGGAGAGGGAGAGAGATGGGGGAACAGCAGGCTGGTGGAGCTGACAGAACACACACAGCATTTGTGGATTAAGTTTGCTGTTCTGCATGGACGCAGGCTATGACACCCCAAAACCACTATAATAGTAACATCAAAGATGATCACAGATCACCATAACAAATATAGCAATAACGAAAAAGTTTGAAATATTGTGAGAATTACTGAAATGTGACACAGAGACACAAAGCAAGCAAATGCAGCTGGAAAAACAGCACCAATAGACTTGCTGGACTCAGGGTTGCCACAAACTTCAATTTATAAAAAATGAAGTACCTGCAAACCACAGTAAAGTGAAGTGCAATAAAATGAAGGACTCCTGTATATACTTTTTTTTTTTACATCTTTATTGGGGTATAATTGCTTTACAATGGTGTGTTAGTTTCTGCTTTATAACAAAGTGAGTCAGTTATACATATACATATGTTCCCATATCTCTTCCCTCTTGCATATTCCTCCCTCCCACCCTCCCTATCCAACTCGTCTAGGTGGTCACAAAGCACTGAGCTGATCTCCCTGTGCTATGCGGCTGCTTCCCACTAGCTATCTATTTTACATTTGGTAGTGTATGTATATCCATGCCACTCTCTCACTTTGTCACAGCTTACCCTTCGCCCTACCCATATCCTCAAGTCCATTCTCTAGTAGGTCTGTCTTTTCCTGTCTTACCCCTAGGTTCTTCATGACATTTTTTTCCCCTTAAATTCCATATATATGTGTCAGCATACGGGATTTGTTCTTCTCTTTCTGACTTACATCACTCTGTATGACAGACTCTAGGTCCATCCACCTCACTACAAACAGCTCAATTTCATTTCTTTTTATGGCTGAGTAATATTACATTGTATATATGTGCCACATCTTCTTTATCCATTCATCTGTTGGTGGACACTTAGGTTGCTTCCATGTCCTGGCTATTGTAAATAGTGCTGCAATGAACATTGTGGTACATGACTCTTTGTGAATTATGGTTTTCTCAGGGTATATGCCCACTAGTGGGATTGCTGGGTTGTATGGGAGTTCTATTTTTAGTTTTTAAAGGAACCTCCATACTGTTCTCCATAGTGGCTGTATCAATTTACATTTCCACCAACAGTGCAAGAGGGTTCCCTCTTCCCCACACCCTGTCCAGCATTTATTGATTCTAGATTTTTTGATGATGGCCATTCTGACTGGTGTGAGGTGATACTTCATTGTAATTTTGATTTGCATTTCTCTAATGATTACTGATATTGAGCATCCTTTCATGTGTTTGCTGCCAATCTGTATATCTTCTTTGGAGAAATGTCTATTTAGGTCTTCTGCCCATTTTTGGATTGGGTTGTTTGTTTTTTTGATATTGAGCTGCATGAGTTGCTTGTAAATTTTGGAGATTAATCCTTCGTCAGTTGCTTCGTTTGCAAATATTTTCTCCCATTCTGAGGGTTGTCTTTTCATCTTGTTTCTGTTTTCCTTTGCTGTGCAAAAGCTTTTAAGTTTCATTAGGTCCTTTATTTCCATTTCTCTAGGAGGTGGGTCAAAAAGGATCTTGCTGTAATTTATGTCATAGAGTGTTCTGCTTATGTTCTCCTCTAAGAGTTTTATAGTGTCTGGCCTTACATTTAGGTCTTTAATCCAATTTGTTTATTTTTGTGTATGGTGTTAGAGAGTGTCCTAATTTCATTCTTTTACATGTAGCTGTCCAGTTTTCCCAGCACCACTTATTGAAGAGGCTGCCTTTTCTCCATCGTATATTCTTGCCTCCTTTATCAAAGATAAGGTGACCATGTGTGCGTGGGTTTATCTCTGGGCTTTCTATCCTGTTCCATTGATCTATATTTCTGTTTTTGTGCCAGTACCATATGTCTTGATTCATACTGTGATGATCACTGCATTTTCTACAATGAGCAAGTGACCACACCCCTAAATCAAAATATCAAGGATCTCTGTTAGTGAACACAAACAAGGGTCACACTAGCGTGTAAAAATTTCCACTGGGAATAAATAGTGCTGCTTTGTGACTGAGATAGAGAATAAAGAGCTTCTGACAGATAAAGCTGTATAAAAAACAACAGTACACGGTCATTTAATATTTCAGAACAAAATTTATATTCACATATAATACAAAAAGAACCAAACATAGAACTGAAAGGTATATTAAGAATCCACTCTTACCTTCTTCTGGGTAGAACCCAAATTAATTTACTGAATTACTTAACACTGCAACACTGGCTATTCAGTAAAATGCTAGTCTAAAAGAATCATTTACCTTCTTGCATCATCACTTCTTGAATCATCTCTCAGTTTTTCATATCTGGATCATATGATAAGCAGACCAGCCACATTTTTTTTCAATCCTAAATTGGCTTCTGCTGCCATTTACCATTTGCACAATTATCAGAAACACTGACTTATTTTAATAGCAGCTTACATAAAATAGGATTATAAATATCAAACTACAGAGAAATTCTAGAAAGACAATACATGCAATATACAAAAGAAATTAATTTTGACCATTTACTCCTTTGGGTCATCTCACTAATTTTTTATCCACTGTTATATGGAAGGACATGTTCAGGAATTTTAAGTACTATAGATAAATAATATATAGCATATGGGATTGTAATTCTGGCTACTTTATTTATAAATCTTTAAATAAACATTTTTAGAGGTATAATGTATTAGTTACATATTTTTAATTTCGAGAAGAACTGAATGGAAAGCATATTTGCAGATGTCAAAGTTTCAAAGATTTAAAAAAAATCTAGAATCATTCGAGTCTTATTTTACATAGAATCGAATATACAAAAAAATATTCATAAACAGAGTTTATAATATTTTACAGTCCTTGTTGACAAAAATGTTTAGGTTGTTTTCAGATTAATTTTAATTGGAAATTTGCATATAACTCACCAAAACACTCATTAATAAGATTACTTACTCTTTATATTTAACTTTTTCTGTTATTAACAGCCACATAAAGATATGTATTGGGCAAAAACAAATAAATAAGCAAACATTCGTTTAAAAAATCTGGATATAAAGATAATTACTTCAGGGCTTCCCTGGTGGTGCAGTGGTCGAGAATCTGCCTGCCAATGCAGGGGACATGGGTTCGAGCCCTGGTCTGGGAAGATCCCACATGCCGTGGAGCAATTGGGCCCGTGAGCCACAATTACTGAGCCTGCGCGTCTGGAGCCTGTGCTCCACAACAAGAGAGGCTGCGATAGTGAGAGGCCCATGCACCGCAATGAAGAGTGGCCCCCACTCGCCACAACTAGAGAAAGCCCTCGCACAGAAACGAAGACCCAACACAGCCATAAATAAATAAATAAAATTATTTCAAAAACATTGATGCATAAATTATGTACATCAATAATAGATACCTATATGTCCTGGCCTGGAAACATATCCATGATACATATTAAAGAAGAAAAGGAAGGGCTTCCCTGGTGGCACAGTGGTTAAGAATCCGCCTGCCAATGCAGGGTACACGGGTTCATGCCCTGATCCGGGAAGATCCCACGTGCCGCGGAGCAACTAAGCCAGTGTGCCACAACTACTGAGCCTGCGCTCTAGAGCCCGTGACCCACAACTACTGAATCCTGGGCACCTAGAGCCCGTGCTCCGCAACAAGAGAAGCCACCGCAATGAGAAGCCCGTGCATTGCAACGAAGAGTAACCCCTGCGCACCGCAACTAGAGAAAGCCCGCGCGCAGCAACAAAGACCCAACACAGCCAAAAATAAATAAATAAAATAAATAAATTTATATATAAAAAAAGGAAAGTTGCAGAACAACATGTATTAGTGGGGGAGAGTGGTGCACACTGGAATAGACAAATAAAGAGTAAAAAGTCAGAAAGAATACATCCGGTTAAGAAAGGAGGCTGGAAAAGTCTGTGGAAATCTTACTTTATACTTTGTATACTTTATATTATTTGAATATTTTACAAGTTCATTAAAGTTTAATTTTTAGATAAAGATACTTGTTTTAAAAGATATTACCAGATAGTAGGCAATATTCTTGACATTCTACACCTAATCAGTAAGGTTCATATTATGACCAAAACCATAAAAGCAACAAATTTTAACTGCCTGATAATCAAACTGTAGAATGACTTCACC
The DNA here is from genome assembly GCF_964270905.1 of Leucopleurus acutus. Taxonomy (NCBI): domain Eukaryota; kingdom Metazoa; phylum Chordata; class Mammalia; order Artiodactyla; family Delphinidae; genus Leucopleurus; species Leucopleurus acutus. The sequence goes on from NC_139146.1 coordinate 144,372,751, forward strand.
ATTTACATGATATTTATCATTCACATACAAGTGTGTGTCTAAAGTATATATAATTTACATGCATATGCATTCATAGGAACTGCATCTCATGTAACCTAAGACGATCAAACATTCCCAATCAGCCTGTCAAATTCTAGAAGCAGGGACACAGTGTCCCAGACTGAAGTGTGCCTGGTTCACAGCTGCTAGGATAATTACTTGTCTCGATCATCCATTCTATCCCCTCCATGCCTAAAAAGAGCCCACATACTATCTGAGACGAAAGAACTACTTGCATTTCATCAACAGAAGAAAATACATGTTTATGACCATTCCAAAAGGGGCATCTTCTGAACTGCCTCACTCTCAGTGGGTGGTGCGCAAAGTAATTCTTCTGGCAAAACTACTTTCCATAAAAGGAGATGAGCTGTACTCTGTGTTGACCTCACTTCCTTAGTACTCTTACTCCACCTTAACTCACAGAGAAATAACTGCCCCTGAGGCAAATCCTTTATGGCATTTGCTTTAGTAAAGGGCAAAGCATTTTACGATGACTGACGGAAACAGCTCAATAAAGAAGGAGGTGGTAAGGGGGAATGCAAAATACGTGCTCACCAGAAGGCCTCAAAAACACCTACTACCTAAGCTGAACTTGCCATGGCTGAAGAACTAACTCAAAAAGTACAAACACTGTAAAATGTGTTAAGTGTTTCATTTTACAGATGTACAGATTCAGGTTCAGAGAAAGGTTTTGCTTGCTTATATATTTTACCTGGAAATGAAATTTTTGTACCAAAAAAATAACAAGAGTTTTTTTTATGGCTACTTATAATACACATTTAATGGCAAAGATATGATTTAAAAGTGACACTGCATTTTTTCAAAGGTATAAGTAAGTTTTTTTTAAGGATGGCACTGATTTTTAAAAATTATATCTCCCTTTCTAAAGGACTTTGGGCAAGAGCGACTAAAAAGTTAACACCTATGAAAGAAAACAAAGATCGCCTCAATAAAATGAAGGTAATAGGAATTTCTGGAAAACCTGAAGAATATGAATCTTGCAAGTCAAATAAGCACCATTAAAGAGAAAACAGTTCCCTGGCTATTTGTAGACAAAAATTGTTTCAATTCAAGAATAGTGTCAATTACTCCAAGATAAAATACTTTCCTCAAACATTAAACACTCATGTAAAATCGATGGAAAAGTTGACTTCACACACAAAGCCACCATTCCGGAAGCTGGAAGCTATCGACAACAAATGCCCGCAGTGAAGGATGTACTCACCGGTGGAACAGGTTAATTCAGCATCTTAATACAAACACGCAACTTGAAGGTTTTGTGAAAGAGGCTGGGGGAACCTAGAAATTCAGTGTACTGTTATTAAGAGCCGCAGGTAATTCTGATACAGGTGGGCCAATTAACACAGTTCCAGAGACTCCCCTACACCCTCTGTAGTTTCTTAAGAAACACACACAGCCATCTGCAAGTACTCAAAGGAAAGTGAATACTCCCACCACACCTCGGAATAACTCCTGTGGAGTACCAGCAGGCTAAATTCAGCAAGGAGAAACCCAGCAACGTTTTGGATACGTGCATGTGCCATCGTCTAAGGGGTGTATCTTTTAAGGAATGGCCAGGCTGCAAGAGATCAGAAAGCTGCAAACAACTTACAGAATCCAAACTGTAAGAACTTATCTGGATTCGATGTTTTCTTCAATTTCCCGTTCAGGGGGAGAATGGTCTTGAATCACATGGTTCCTGATGAAATGTTGATTTCCAATTACATTGAAATATATGCTTTTTTCTCATAATCCTTCCATCCCAGCTAGTCAAGTTCAACAATAGTTGAATTTCACTGACAAGATTTGTATCTGGCGCGTACTAATAGCTTTTAGTAACAAAGGCTCTGGTGTGAAGATAAAACAAAATGTTTCTTATGAAGCAAAGTTAGGATTATATTCAGCTGCACATACCAGAAAATCCTTCCACGGTGGTTTTAATAAAAAAGAAATTGTTATTTTCTTCACGTAAAGAGAGGTGTAAAGGTAGGAGTCCAAGGCAGTTCCACGCATCCTTGTCGCAGGCTCCTCAGTCTTTCTCCTCAGCCACCCACATACATAGATTTCATCTACTAACAAGAAAGTCCAAGCACCATGTCCACTTTCCTGACAAGGAGAAGAAGACAATCAATAGGGAATGGGGGGCACCTCACTCAGGCAAACAGAAACATACCCTAGCAAACATCCACTTAGACTGCACTGCAGTGAGTCTACAAAGGCAAATCTCTTACCTGGGCACACTGCCACCCCAAAAAGAATTTATAGTAAGGAAAAGCGTTGATCAAAAGCACTAAATAAGCAAATTGCAGTGTCTGTCACCCAAAAGTTTCTTATGAGAAAAGTCATGTCAGCATTTCCCTCTAGAGAGCTTACCATGAGGTCTAACATACCAAGCTATCCTACTCACGAAAGATCTTTCTTTTATCTCCTACAGCCTTAATGCTGTAAGTATAGCGTTTTTATCTGGAAGCTACATGTAAACCTTACCCTAATTTATCAAAAGCAAAAGGATCCTTACTGAATAGTATCCTTTATTATTTGGTAGTATTTCCAAGTACAAAAAAATGTAAAGACTATTTTAAGGAAAGAAATTCTAGTGCTAAGGTAGATACTTACAGGTAGTAAGCTACAGATCTACTCTGAGTGGTTGGAGCCTAAGAAATACAACTAATATCATGGTGGCAGAACTTAGATGTGTAGGATTCATCTGAGAGGTGAATCTAAGGGATCTTGAGAAGCACAATGACTCCCCAGTTCTGCCTTCCTGACCTTGAGGAAAACCTTTGAGACCACCTATAATCTTTAGCAGAGATTTTTAATCCATTCACCTTTTACCACACAGATGTCACATGATTTATGTTTTTTAAGAGATAGAATAGCCACTGGTGGTGATAATATTCCTTAAGCATAAGAGGTATGCACTAGTTCACCTCACTGTAACCACATAATTTCCCAACTGCATATATATTACATTGGTCACGCAATGTGTGAAACAAATGCTTTTATTTGTAGAATATTTTATTATATCAGTTGATGACATAGTTCTAGCACAATAATAATATATAACCAAAAGAAGACATATTGCAGTTGTAATCCTAGAGTGCTATTATAACTAAACAGATAAGCCTGAGAGAAATAAACTTGGAAACTAGCAAAGATGGACGAACAAGAGAGAAATAGAGTTTGGCCAGATTCAAAGAGATAAAGGTAGAGATTTGTACTTTCTTCTATCCTTCTGTCAAGTAACAGATGCCCATTAAGGCATGTATTCACCTTGTGATTCTGTTCTCAAAACATTAGCTTCTCTTTCCCCTTTCACTCCTTTCCTTCAGAGCACCCCACCTTTTAACAGCAGAGGCACTTCTGGTGGAGGGAAGACCCCACCTGACTAATGACATGTGGTTTCCACAAAGCTACTCATGACAACTTACCATCCAACAGCCCCATATGGGTACAACCTTCTCATGTCTAGATAAATAACAGATATACGAGTCTTGTCCTGTACATAATATCACACAATTATAACTAATCTCTCCCCAAAACTTAAACTCTTTCATCTTCTAACAAAGCTCTTTCATGCTCTGCTGAAATTCACTTGTTTTTTTTTAAGTCTGTATCCCCCATGTGACTGTGATGTCTCCAAGGAAATGAAATACATCTTATGCATTTTTGTATCGCCAGAGCCTACCAAAATTCACCAAATGAATGAAATGTAAATACACTGAATCTCCCAATTACAGAAAAAGGAACTCCACAGAGAACAAATTGTGTTAGAAAACATATACAGATGCTTTCCAGTTATTGTTTTGTTAGTTAGAATTCTATGAAAACTTTTTAAAAAGGCAATGAATCCTTACTTCCAAGTACTTATTAAAGATTATATTACTAAGATGGAAAAAATGACAATATGAACTCAGAACTTATTCTTCAAATTAAAAATAAATTACATTCCTTTCATTTACATATTTTTCAACTCCATTCCCAGAAAGTTCTGTAGCAAATTATCCAAATTTATAATGAGAATGTTGCTTAGTGATTTGAAATAAATTATCCGAGTTTATACTACATAACTAATGAAGAGCATGAGAAGCCAGAACATCTGATTTCAGATCCAGTACCTTTTCCTTATGGCATAAGACACACGTTCTGACTGCCAGTGCAACACCAAGCTCTACCCACCACCAGTCCCTCCCATAAGGAAGCTTGCAAAAGAAGCCTCTTAGACAGCCTCATCCACCAGAGGGCAGACAGCAGAAGAAAGAAGAACTACAATCCTGCAGCCTGTGGAACGAAAACCACATTCACAGAAGGGAGACAAAAGGAAAAGGCAGATGACTATGTACAAGATGAAGGAACAAGATAAAACCCCAGAAAAACAACTGAATGAAGTGGAGATAGGCAACCTTCCAGAAAAAGAATTCAGAATGATAGTGAAGATGATCCAAGACCTCAGAAAAAGAATGCAGGCAAAGACTGAGAAGAGGCAAGAAATGTGTAACAAAGACCTAGAAGAATTAAAGAACAAACACCTAGAAGCACTAAAGAACAAACAAACAGAAATCAACAATATAATAACTGAAATGAAAAAAACACTAGGAGGAATCAATAGCAGAAGAACTGAGGCAGAAGAATGGATAAGTAACCTGGAAGACAGAATGGTAGAATTTACTGACACAGAGCAGAATAAAGAAAAAAGAATGAAAACAAATGAAGATATCCTAAGAGACCTCTGGGACAACATTAAACACACCACCATTCGCATTATAGGGGTCCCAAAAGGAGAAGAGAGAGAGAAAGGACCCAAGAGAATATTTGACGAGATTATAGTCGAAAACTTCTCTAACATGGGAAAGGAAACAGCCACCCAAGTCTGGGAAGTGCAAAGAGTCCCAGGCAGGATAAACCCAAAGAGAAACACACAGAGACACATAGTAATCAAATTGATAAAAATTAAAAACAAAGAAAAATTATTAAAACCAACAAGGGAAAAATGACAACATACAAGGGAACACCCGTAAGGTTAACAGTTGATTTCTTAGCAGAAACTCTACAAGCCAGAAGGGAGTGGCACGATATACTTAAAGTGATGAAAGGGAAAAACCGACAACCAAGATTACTCTACCCGACAAGGATCTCATTCAGATTTGACAGAGAAATCAGAAGCTTTACAGACAAGCAAAAGCTAAGAGAATTCAGCATCACAAAACCAGCTCTACAACAACAAATGCTAAAGGAACTTCTCTAAGTGGGAAACACAAAAGAAGAAAAGGACCCACAAAAACAGACCCAAAACAATTAAGAAAATGACCACAGGAACATACATATCAATAATTACCTTAAAAGTGAATGGAATAAATGCTCCAAGCAAAAGACACAGGCTTGCTGAATGGATACAAAAACAACACCCATATATATATGCTGTTTACAAGAACCCACTTCAGACCTAGGGACACATACAGACTGAAAGTGAAGGGATAGAAAACGATATTCCGTGCAAATGGAAATCAAAAGAAAGCTGGAGTAGCAATTCTCTATCAGACAAAATAGACTTTAAAGACTACTGTAAGAGACAAAGAAGGACACTACATAATGATCAAGGGATCAATCCAAGAAGAAGATATAACAATTATAAATATTTATGCACCCAACATAGGAGCACCTCAGTACATAAGGCAAATGCTAACAGCCATAAAAGGGGAAATCAACAGTAACACAAGAATAGTAGGGGACTTTAACACCCCACTTTCACCAATGGACAGATCATCCAAAATGAAAATAAATAAGGAAACACAAGCTTTAAATGACACATTAAACAAGATGGACTTAACTGATATTTATAGGACATTTCATCTGAAAAGAGCAATTACACTTTCTTCTCAAGTGCACAAGGAACATTCTCCAGGATAGATCACATCTTGGATCACAATTCAAGCCTCAGTAAATTTAAGAAAATCAAAATCTATCAAGCATCTTTTCCGACCACAATGCTATGAGATTAGAAATCAATTACAGGGGAAAAAAAGGTAAAAAACACAAACTCATGGAGGCTAACAATACGTTACTAAATAACCAAGAGATCACTGAAGAAATCAAAGAGGAAATCAAAAAACACCTAGAGACAAATGATAACGAAAACACGACGATCCAAAACCTATGGGACGCAGCAAAAGCTGTTCTAAGAGGGAAGTTTATAGCAATAAAATCCTACCTCAAGCAACAAGAACAATCTCAAATAAACAATCTAACCTTACACCTAAAGGAACTAGAGACAGAAGAACAAACAAAACCCAAAGTTAGTTGAAGGAAAGAAATCATAAAGGTCAGAGCAGAAATAAATGAAATAGAAACAAAGAAAACAATAGCAAAGATCAAGAAAACTAAAAGCTGATTCTTTGAGAACATAAACAAAATTGATAAACCTTTAGCCAGACTCATCAAGAAAAAGAGAGAGAGGACCAACTCAATAAAATCAGAAATGAAAAAGGAGAAGTTACAGTAGACACCGCAGATATACAAAGCATCATAAGAGACTATTACAAGCAACTGTATGCCAATAAAATGGACAACCTGTAAGAAATGGACAAATTCTTAGAAATGCATAACCTGCGGAGACTGAACCAGGAAGAAATAGAAAACATGAACAGACCAATCGCAAGCACTGAAATTGAAACTGTGATTAAAAATCTTCCAACAGGGCTTCCCTGGTGGCGCAGTGGTTGAGAGTCCGCCTGCCGTTGCAGGGGACACGGGTTTGTGCCCTGGTCCGGGAAGATCCCACATGCCACGGAGCGGCTGGGCCCGTGAGCCACGGCCGCTGAGCCTGCACGTCCAGAGCCTGTGCTCCACAACGGGAGAGGCCACAGCAGTGAGAGGCCCGCATACTGAAAAAAAAAACTTCCAACAAACAAAAGCCCAGGACCAGATGGCTTCACAGGTGAATTCTATCAAAGGTTTAGAGAAGAGCTAACACCTATCCTTCTAAAACTCTTCCAAAAAATTGCAGGGGAAGGAACTCCCAAACTCATTCTATGAGACCACCATCACCCTGATATGAAAACCAGAAAACAATACTACAAAAAAAGAGAATTACAGACCAATATCACTGATGAATACAGATGTAAAGATCCTCAACAAAATACTAGCAAACAGAATCCAACAACACTTTAAAAGGACCATACACCATGATCAAGTGGGGTTTATCCCACGGATGTAAGGATTCTTCAATATACACAAATCAATCAATGTGATACACCATATTAACAAATTGAAGAATAAAAACCATATGATCATCTCAATAGATGCAGGAAAATCTGTTGACAAAATTCAACACCCATTTATGATAAAAACTCTCCAGAAAGTGGGCATAGAGGGAACCTGCCTCAACATAACAAAGGTCATATATGACAAACCCACAGCAAACATCGTTCTCAATGGTGAAAAACTGAAAGCATTTCCTCTAAGATCAAGAACGAGACTAGGATGTCCACTCTCACCACTATTATTCAACACAGTTTTGGAAGTCCTAGCCACAGCAATCAGAGAAGGAAAAGAAATAAAAGGAATACAAATTGGAAAAGAAGAAGTAAAACTGTCACTGTGTGCAGATGACATGATACTATACATGGACAATCCTAAAGATGCCACCAGAAAACTAGTAGAGCTAATCAATGAATTTGGTAAAGTGGCAGGATACAAAATTAATGCACAGAAATCTCTTGCACTCCTATACACTAACAATGAAAGATCAGAAAGAGAAATTAAGGAAACAATCCCATTCACCACGGCAATAAAAAGAATCAAATACCTAGGAATAAACCTACCTAAGGAGGTAAAAGACCTGTACTCAGGAAACTATAAGACACTGATGAAAGAAATCCAATATGGTATAAACAGATGGAGAGATATACCATGTTCTTTGATTAGAAGAATCAATATTGTGAAAACGACTCTACTACACAAAGCAATCTACAGATTCAATACAATCCCTCTCAAATTACCAGTGGCATGTTTTTACAGAACTAGAAGTAAAAAAAAACAACTTCTAGCCAGATAGCCAGACTGAACTTCACTGTCACCTGGTACAGTCATCAACCCTCAGTAAGGAGGATTGGCTCCAGGACCCCCTGCGGATACCAAAATTCAGGGATGCTTGAGTCCCTTATATAAAATGGCATAGTATTTGCATATAACCTATGTACATCCTCCACATACTTTTTTTTTTTTTTTTTTGCAGTACACGGGCCTCTCACTGCCGTGGCCTCTCCCGTTGCAGAGCACAGGCTCCGGACGCGCAGGCTCAGCGGCCATGGCTCACGGGCCCAGCCGCTCCGCGGCATGTGGGATCTTCCCGGACCGGGGCACGAACCCGTGTCACCTGCATTGGCAGGCGGACTCTCAACCACTGCGCCACCAGGGAAGCCCCTCCATATACTTTAAATCGTCTCTAGAATACTTATAATAGTCATCTCTATAATAATCATCTACTTATAATATCTAATGTAAATGCTATGTAAATAGTTGTAAATACAATGTAAATGCCATGTAAATAGCCGCCAGCATAGAAAATTCAAATTTAGCTTTTTGGAACTTCCTGGAATTTTCCGAATATTTTCGATTAGGTTGAATCCACAGATGCGGAATCTGCAGATATGGAACCCCCAGATATATGGGCTGACTGTACACTAAATACTATACTAAACCATATTCCACTGGTCACAGTAAGCTTCTTTAACTTCGTATGTGCCTGACTTGCTATCAAAAGTGAAATATACATAAAAATTAGTAGGCAGAAATCAAATATTTTAAATGTATACTTACCATATAAATGATCATTTGATTAATAACTTTTCATTGATTTTAAGGAGGTTCATAGAAGACTACACTAAAATAAAATTTTACAAATCCATGAAACCACAGGCTAAATTTTCTTAAATTTTTTGTTTCGTTACATTTCATCTATTCCAGGCCATTTTTTAAAACCACTTTAATATGAAAAACTAGAAGTCACGGTTCTTTTCCTCCAAATTTAAACTTAAAAAAAGAAAACTATATACATGTAGAAGTCAAAAAGGCAAATTCCAAAACAAGAAGTGTCTCTCAAATAACGCATGCTACTTTTAATGCTTTAAGAATAGTTAAACACAAAAAGAAAGTAAATAGTAAGGTTACAGAGTGCATCTCCAGGCTAGACTACATGCCAAAATTCACTAACTCATATTAACTTAAATTGCCTTTTACTGGATCAAGAACCTTTAAAACTATTCCCTAGATTCCAAGATACAGCAAGTAGGGCTGGCTCTACTTAGAGCAGCTCTAGTCAAAGGCCACCCAAGATATGCCAAAGGCAATATGGCCAGAAAAGCTTGGATAACTGCCAACAGTTATTCTATCCAGGTCTCTGAAACTCGAAACCTCCTTTCTACCACCCACCCCTCATCCTACCTCCATCCAACAAATACCTAATAATATCATGCACAAACTTTTGAAGAGATAGGGAACTGGCAAAAGGATATGTGTTGATGCCTGGACTAAATACCTAAAATCATTTGGTATCTACCTCTCACTAAATTTTAGCAACCATTATACCCATAATAACAGCAAAAATAGTTTATATTAATATTGCATGCACTCTTTGCCAGGTATGCCAAGTACTTAAAAAATATGAACTCAATCTTCACAGTAATCTTACAATATAAGTACACTGCTAATTAATCTCATTTCACAAATGAGAAAGGAGAGACCCAGAGAAGCTTTGTAATTTGGTCAAGGTCACACAGCAAGAAAGTGTAAGTACTGGGATTTGAACACACAATGACTGGCTCCAGAGTCCATACTCTTACACACTATGATATCCTGCCTCTCTATCCCTATACTTGTTATATCTCTTCTAAACTATCAATATAAAAACTCAAAATATTTAAGTATGGAGACACACAGTAAAACAAGATACAACCAAAAAAAAGAGATGATAAAAGTCTTTATATATTGATGATGGAAGAAGATCCAAGATGAACTGTTACATGAAGAATGTTGGTAAAGTGTCTGCTTTTAAGGATACTCAGGAAAATGTCTACAGTTTTCTGAGTAGCTGGATTTCAGGTTTGGTGACGTGTTTTGTTTTGGTTTCAGCTTTTTTTGTCATTGTTTCCTATGCATTTTCAACTAGAATGTGTATGTTTGTGTGTGTGTGTATATATATATATATATATATAATTTTTATAATCGAAAGTAAAAATTTTTTCCTCTTGAAAATTAGATTGTAATAAATTACTACTTACAAAAAAGATGACAATGACAAAGAACGACCTTTAATTAAAATATAACAATTCTTCAAAACAATTCTACAGACTATATTTTTAGGCAGAAAGAAGTGGGAAGAGGTTTGAGTTACCTAAAAAACAAAGTAACACTCTTATCCACCTACACTAAAATGTTCAAAATATCAGAATTACAAATAACATCCAATCAGAAATACCATGTGCTACAAAACTATAGAGGAAACAAGGGAAATGATTCTAGACCATCAGAACTGAAATACGACACTGGCTTCCTCACGCATGTGTAAGCTTTGTATGCACGTTGCACCAATATATGAAGAATCAAGCTTCAGAGTGTTAATCGGATAACACTAAATTGTCAAGTGCATTCATACGTCATACTCATGAGATATGTAGGCATATTTACAATATTTTTTAGTTTAGATATGATGCAAATTTAAGAGTTACTATTTAATAGTTTAAAAGACCTGGGAGTATAGACATATATATTTATATATTATATATAAATACAATATTTGTGATATATACATGTGTTTGAAGAGAAAACAGAACTGAATTGCCTTAGAGTTACTGAACTGGGAGGTGGTTTGCCAATTCTGACAAACTTTCCACTGTCTTTAAATATAGAGGCTATTCCCTGGTAAATCTGTTCAATTTCATTAAGAAATCATGTTACCATAACTATACCAAGCCCTGAAGTTAAATTTTAGTTCCCACAATTTCAAGTAAAAGTTAGTAATTTGCTGTCTGCTCATTCCTGTCTAAATGCTATTACTATATCTCTGGCACTTAAAGAAAAAATAAATCTTTCTTTTAGAATGTATATTTGTAACACATAAGAAATAGCAAAGGCTTATAAGCTGGTCATTTTCTATTGATCAAATAAAAGTCATATCAATTCGTGTAGTCCTGTAGTGGTAAATATATTTAAACTGTTGTGCAACAGATCTCCAGAACTTTTTCATGTTGTAAAACTGAAACTCTATACCCACTAAACAACTCCCCATCTCCCTCTCCCCCTAGGCCCTTTAACCACCATTCTACTTTTCTGCTATTGTTTTTAATTTTTATTTTCCTCTTTAAAGAAAAACTATGACTTTGTTGAGGTTAAAATAAAATTAACATCAATGCAAATAATAATCACCATTTCTGGCGAAGGCCAAATTTGACCGTGAAACTCAAGTCTATTGCATTTGCCAAAATGTGAATTATCAAAACCAGACAAGCACAAGACCTAATTATTTAAACATCCTGCTAAATCAACTTCCAAATGTTGCTGAGGAAAACACTTGCTTCACAAAGTCACTGAAAAATCAGTCTTAAATTGTTACCAACTCTAGAAAAACAAATTACCTTGATTACGTTTGGAGCTTTACAGTTAGATTAGAAAGTAGCTCTCCATTAGAATAAATCTGTCCTTTACACAGCAATCTCCTTTGATGAGAAAATTTCTGTTTATAACACTTCTTGTCCCTGCTTCAGGCAAATTCAAAGGGCGGGGCTTCACTGACGGAAAAGGTAATACAACTGATAACGAAATTTTTCACTGGGATAACAGATAATTGTGCAGCAATAATAAAACTTAAAGCTTAAAAAAAGATGAAGGCTAACGGTGATAATAAAATAAACACTTTGGGAAAACTGCCCTTCCCCAAGAAAATATTTAGCTATTTTTATTTTAAATTTCAACAGAACACAGTCTTGTGACTGTAACAGAAGTGAAGACAACTGGACAATAATTACCAGTCCACCTGAGAAGCTAGTTGACATCAAAAGGTCATTCCTGCCAGGTGTAAATGAAATGTTTTAATGATCATCCATTGTAATGAGACCAAAGCTTCCCAGGAAATGTTTCTGGAAGTAAAACTTAAAAGGCAATTTCAAATATTATTTGACCAATCCCTAAATAGACTGAATCATTTTATATACTAATATGCCTTTAATAATCTGCCTGTTACTTTAGTAATTACCCAACAGATACCAAAATTTCTCGATCTCCATTATAAAACTGAAAAATAAGGGTAAAACCAAAATCTTGGAGAAAAGACAAACATCATTTTTTGTTTCACCTTATCTTTCCAACTAAATATTCTTGGAAGGGTGACAGCAATGAAATTAGTGAACACTCACCACTCCACAAAAGTTACCATCACTGAACTATATACTGAATCTGACACCACTTCTCATTTCTAGTTACTCTTCCTACATATAAACAACAGTACTAAGGATACAAATACCAATATTTACAACCTTTTAAGCCTCAAATACATTAACAATTAGTATCAATCCTGAATAAAATAACACTGCAGTCAGCAGACTTCTCAGACTTCAGGGAAATATTTTCTGTGTACCACAGTACTGTTTTCCAAAAACAAACCAAAAAAACCCCCCCAAAAACCCCAACCTATCACTTTGTTGACAAGGTCTTATTTTAAACTAGCGGCAAAATGCTTCTGTCCTATCAACTAACCTGCTGTAGATTTTAATACAATTAATCTTAGGAAATAACTACCTTCAACGTTCTAAAATCATCTTCTACCACTCTCCCCCTTAGTCTACTCCAGCCACTCAAGTCTTGCTGTTCCTGAAACATGCAAAGCAAATGTTCATCTCATGGTCTTTACCCTTTGCCCAAAATACCCTCCCCACCGCCCCACTTCATCCAAGTCTCTGTTCAATGTCACCTTATCTATGAGGCCTTATTTGCTCACCTTCTATAAATCAGTAGCTCACATTCAACTACCACTCCCTTTCCCCATACTCCTTTGCTTTGCCCCAAACTATTTATCACCAACTATTTTTATTTATTTATTGTCACTTCTTCACTTCCCTAAAGTGTAAGTCTGGGAAGGCAGACTTTGTTTTATTCACACCACTGTATCGCCAAGGGCCTAGGACAGTGCCTGGCATATAACAACATTCAGTAAATATCTGTGGAGTAAGTATAAATAAGTCAACGAAGAAACAGCAATGATTTATTTATACTGATTTGTATGGCTAAAGTTCAGAGTAGTTAAATTTTATATTTCATAAAATTCATAAGGCTTGCAAATAGTATGACCACATACAGAGATCTGCTAACTTTGTCTATAGGTGGCTACACTGCCTATGGATGGTCAAGCACCCATCCCAGGTCCAGTTGGCTATGGCCAGAAAAACAAGAGGGCAAGGTAAGGACCAGAGACCAATACACAAAGGCTGATGCACCAAAACTGGAAAGAGATGGTACAAATGGCAGACACACTGCTAAGTTTGCCTAGTCTACATTCCACTTATATATTCTCTCTTATAATCAAATCTGTCCTTCACTGGAGGAGAAAATTGTTCCCTAGAGCGACTGTCTCTCACCAGCAATACAGCTTACCATGCCTCTTTAGAAGAATTAAAAAAACAAAAAACTATAGTGAATGGCAATCACTAAGGGAAGAATGTCGAATTGGAGGTTATTACCGGTGCGAACTCTCCTTTCAGATCTTTTTGAGAGTTTATGCCAGATCATGACAGATGGGAGAAGGAAATGGGCTATTCATTCAACAAATATTTATTATATACCTTCTAAAAAGATGTTACATGAAATAATTCAAACTGCAGTGTGTGTATGTTGTGTATGTGTGTGCGTGTGCATGTGTATGTCTGTGTGTGTACTGAGAAGGATGCTTCTAAAGAATTTTCTATAAAAACTTATGAAAAAGAAAACCAGAATTAATTTGGAAGATGACACTATCTAAGAAGTGAGGGATCTAGAAATATATAGTGTCAAAACTGCTTCAACTAGATATTACTAGTAAATAGTTATTAATATAAGATAACCTCTGTTCTTATGAGGTAAACGTCACTGAGTCCTTACTACGTGTCAGGCACTTTACAGGTGTTTATTTATTCAATGCAACAAACCTATGATGTAAATATTATTTTTCCCCCATTTGACAGTTAAGGACCTGGGGCACAGTCGAGTAATTTGTCCAGATATATATCGCTGGTAAATTACAGAGCCAGGATTCACAAGCAGACATTGTGCTCCAGAGCTTGCACTGGTAACAACTACACTAAACAGCATGTAGAATATTGTCCACTAAAAATATAATCTTAAAATGGTATATTGGGAGAAAAACTAAACCTCCAAGGACTGTGGTAAAAAAAATTAATAAAAAATACAATACTACTATATTAGCTTTGGTAATAAAACACAGTCATGGACGTTTGACCATTCATCATGATATAATCACAACTGCCTGCAGTGTTTTTCTTTAGGCTGGAAATTAATTACTATTAGATTACTTTAAATCTTAAGATAAAGTTGTTCAGAAAACTTTATCTAGACTGACAGTTCTTTTACACTAGTATTATTATTTTGTCATACTTAATATAACACAGATATTCCTAAGTTGGCTGCAAAGTGTTATTTTGCAAATATACCCCAAAACTCATAGGAAACTCATTCATTCCCTGAATTTATAAAAAGTTGACCTTAAATATGAAGTATGAAGTTACATCATTTGCTAAAGCATTATGATTTATTATTACAGACCTAGAGCTACATGATATTGACAACACTTTGATCCATTAACAATGTATTTAAGGCATGAAAATCTGAATTTACTGAAGTGTCAACTGTCAGTCTTTTCTTATGAGATGTTAATCCTGTTCAAGTGACCTCTCTGAAAGGTTCAGAAATGAAAAACATTAAATCTCATAAACTCCCTCCACTTGAAATAATAAAGGGGCCACAAAACATAACTTTTGGCATGGGGCACATTAACCAACAGGCTAAAACATTCTTTTTAAAAATAAACACTATTAAAATATTTTCCAGCTCAACATATCTGACCTAGAATAAACACCCTAACACTCACTTTATCTCTGAGGCAGACTCTTGAAAAAGTGTTACCAGCATAATTTGTATACAACTCCTGAAGGTGTATGCAACATTTCCTTATGAAAGTAGAAAAGGTCATAACATCACAAGTAACTGAAAACAGAAGCCATCTGGGAAACAAGCCGCTTCTTACAGTGATAATAAAACTTAAAAGAACACAAAAGAGAAAAACTGTAATCAGTGTGCAAATAACAATGAGAAAATAATAATGTATGTGTTACAACTTATAATTAACTTTTCCAAACAAACATATTAAAATGAGTATCTTACTTCCAAGTAGCCACCTTGGAAGGTTATAAGGTTAGTCCTTTGCTCAAAATATTTTTGGAATTCTTCCCCTGAAATTTCTATCAAAACCAATTTAAAAACACACCAGCTTGCAGATATGCTAAAATCACAGTAATAGTAACCCACTCTTCCTAGCTCAGCTCTGATCCAGAGGCATCAGAATCCTTCTCAAACCCCCAGTTGTCCCACCATCACCACCAGTGTCATCTCCTCACTCCCTTAAGTTTCCTTATCTCTTATTCTGATGCTTGGCTTCCCTCCCATTTCCCATCTCATTCCACTTGCCTCCTCGCTCCCTGCACTCCTGCCACTCCTTTTCTCCTCCTTGAACACGCCAAGCTCTTTCTTGCCTCCAGGCCTCTTGATGCCTGCAGTGCTGTTCTCCTTCCTCTTCCCATGACTGGCTTCTTATCCTTAAGTCAATGTTGCTTCCTCAGTCAGAAGGGCCTGTCCTGACGGCCCAACTTAAGGTAAAACCCTTCCCCCATATACCCTTCCCCCAATTATTCCCTGGCACATCACCTTATTAATTACATTGTTTATTTATCTATATACTTGTGAATTAACAGCCCCTCTTACTAGAATATAAGGTTCATAACAATAATGACTTAGTTTTGTGTACTTTCAGTGCCTAGACCAGGACTGAGCACACAGTAGGTGCTCGATAGTGATACTGAATAAATGGCTCCATGCCCAGATGCAGGAATAGTAAATTCTGTCCACCGCTGCTACTTCTATCTCCTCTATGGATTCCATAGACACTAGTCGAGAAGTTCCCTACCATCCTAACTAGGCTGTATGATCAAAGCTCATATTACTGTGGTCTTTGACCAAGTCTCATTACATATATGTCCTCTCCTACTTCCAAGCTCCTTCTTATATTCCATATCATGTTCCATGTACCTGTTTGTCAGAAAACAGAGAACCACCCTCTCTGTCCAAGCCTAATACACACTAAGAGACTAACGAATATATGTTAACTAACACCTTCTCTTAGGGCTCTGGCATGAGTCATTCAGGAGAAGGGCAGCGTCAGAAGACAATACCAAGAGGACGTACTCTGCTGTACCAAGAATTTACCCATCTCTCCTAAAAGATAATAAATAATAATAATAAAATCTCCAAGGACTAAGCTTGAATACACCTCACTTACGTGTTTCTTGAATTCCTTCCCATGAAGTCCCTTTATCTTTCATGCAAACAGCACACACATACACAAACACCTGCCCCTCTCAGGCTCTCCTAACTTCCATATATGTCCAGACAAGCCTGAGTTTGCATGTCTACAAAGCACAGGCCAGTTTTAATTTCCTTTCACTTTTTAAACAAAAGACACACATATTGTAAAAACTGCAAACAGTATAATAGTATACAGAGAAAACAGTAAAAATTCTATCAAGCCCAGTGCCCGGGGCAGTTCTAAACCCTGCACCGTCTGGTCACAAAAATCAGTTTCCTTACTTAGTAACTATACTTCTGCATTGGTCTTAATGTATGAAGTGTTAGGTTCAGTTCTGGGAGTCACACATAAAGAGACATTTAAAAACTGAACTACTTTTAAAGGCAAATGCTCAGGGGTGTGAAGAGAGGCAACCATCAAGAAAGAAACACTTGAAGAAATGGCTTCCAACAGAAGATCCACAAGACTTAAAAGGAAATACAAGTCAGTCACCTACTGGAAAGGCTGCAATGTGTGCGAGGGCTATCCTTTGCTGTGCATGACACTAAAGGATAGAAAGAGAACTACTGGGTCAAATACAGAGAAAACAAACTCGGGCTGACACACAGGAAGACTCCGTACCTAGGGAGGCAGAGGGCTATTACATTAAGTAACATAGGGGGCGTTTCCTAGAAACCAACCCTGACTAGGATTAAAAACAAAGAAAACCAAAATGTCTCATCAGTTAACTATAACTATTAATCATTTTCATTAACGAAACAATTCTAGAAGAAACGACTATAACTGCAACCCAGCTTCCCGTTTGTCCCCATCATCATTATAATCATCAGTCAACAGTTATTGAACATGTACGGGGAATTTTAATACGATCTTGAGTAAATAAGACCCAGAGCTGTAGCGGTTTTTTTCCTGGTGAGAGAGGTTCATGATTTAACAAAGTATATGACCTATTTGTATGTTCTTAAACTGTACCACCGTGAAACATAATATGAAGACCAAAAATTTGGCCTTAAAATGACTATATGCAGTTCCTTTTAACATAAATTTTACCACTTTATCTTAACAATGAGGTATGAAACAAAACCAACTATACTTGTTATATACTTGGTTATATACTGGTTAAATTTACTAAAGATTCCTCCAGAAGTCTTTGGTAAATTTAACATTCATTATTAAATTTTATAGTATTAAAATATTGTAAGTAATGTGCCAACTTCAAAGTGTTCTAAAGATACTTTCAGCATCATAAATAGAACTGAAGCCTGATATCATATATTATTAACACTGACATTTATTTCCAAAAACGATTTGACCTATGTTGACTGAACCCTGAAAAAAGTGAAAAGACCAGGAGTTGGAGAAAAGCAGATCTGTCACATTATTTAGCCAGTGGCAGTTCCACTGCAATTTAGCCTTAATCTTTTTGATGAAGTGATCTAAATAACAAAAGATCCATACTAAAAATATTTTTAAGAAATAAAAGCTACATAATGTTCCCAAACATTAGCGTACAAAATGGGATTCGATGGTACACGAGAAACATCCATAAGGCATGTGAGAATCCCTAAACATCCTGAATTCAAAGTCTGGGCCTAGAAGGTATATTTTAAAAATTTCTTATGATGTTAATGATTAGTTTAGAAACTAGTCATAGTTTTAGAAGTAATCTCAGTTACTCCCATTTACACAAGTCTTTGATTCTCTCTTTAAGAAACACATACAAACTTGGTTGTCAGTAGTAAAAACTGTCACCTATTCCCAGAAAACAGAGTATACTGGTTTAAAAGCATTACAGTATTACTACTCAGTTTGTCTGGTATCACATCCTAAGCCTAACCAATTACTAGCTGTGTAACTTTGAGCATCTTATTTAACTGCTCTGTCTCTCTGTTTCTTCATCTGCAAATCAGAGGTTTTAAATCATACTTCCTCAGAGGGTCACTATGAGGATTAAATAATCGAACGTGTGCAAAATATCTACATCAGGGCCTAGACAATAACAGGGGCTCAATAAATGTCAGTGTATTGTCATTTTTATTATTTAATATAGGAAAGAAAGGAGACCCAAGTGAGTTGGAGCCGTCAAACATTTCAAAGAGCACCTAGTGTAAGAATGTGCCCTGATGGATGGGTAGGGCTAAAGGTACTGTGCATGAAGAATAGAGAGACCAAGGACTTAAGGGTTCAAAACAGGCATTTTGGACTGTAAACTCAGTTCTGTCAAGTGGGTCTGAAGGGATTAATATATTAAATGCAGGATTTTAGAATTCCTGCCTCGGCAAGGTGCCACCCTGAAGATGAGGAAACAGCCTAGGAGGGAACAAGCCATTGATGAAGTCTGGAAACACCTCTGTCTGCTAAGTTATCAAAGTGTCACTCTGAGAATTAGGTACGAACTAGAGTCTTCCAGAATGAATAAAGGTACATATAAACAGAAATGCCTAGTATAAAAAGATCAAAAGAACCAATCATAGAATATTTGGAAGTCAGTAGCATGGAGATTCTTCAAGAGAATGTCCAAAGTCATGAAAATTACATGTATAACAATGCTTGTATTTATTTACAAACTTCTTTCTCCAGAAGATCCCTAAGGGTTGCTAGTTAAGGAACAAAGCATTTGCTTTCTAAAGGATATTTGTCCTCCAGTATGTTTTCTCAAGAAGAAAACACTTTCAGAACATATCTACAATCTCCTCTGGCTAGCATTATACAACCTTACTAAATTTTTAAGTTTTACCATCTCTAAAAGTTAATATCTCAGAAATCATTTGAGAAATACTGGTCTAATACTGTAACTGGATTCTCAATGGAAGCAAATCGCAGCACTCAAGCCCCTAAGGCATCAACCGTAAATGGGATTCGGTTGTTAATGTCATTAAAAAAAAAAAAAACACTTCCTCTTTTGGTAAATCAAAATTTACCCAAGATAATTACAATGAAGAACAGTGGTCATTGTTAAATCACTTTTTGAATCCTAGGAAAAAGTGTTTAACAAGTCACAGAATTCGAACAACAAATGGTGCAACTTATTATCTAGTTCCAAACATTTCTCATCATATTAAAAATTTTACAGCATAGTAAAGGGAAATTCCTCCTTCCCTCAACTTTAAGCACATAAACAAACATCCCTGGCATTCTGACTCTTCTTGTCACCAAGGTTACCAACACTTACACTCTCTGCTGCTTACACCCAGGTAAAATGAAGAAATATATCGTGCCACACGTTAGGATGCCTTCACAATGCCTGACTCACTGTGCTATGAAACACTGGAAACCGTTGTGACTTGTTATGCTCCACTGGCTAATAACAGTTGATATGAAAACAGTGAGGTTCCTAAGGGTGAATTTTACTATGTCCAGGGACCAGGCCAAATACCTCATTATGGTCAGTCTCTTTGTCACATCCGTAAGGGGAGCTAGAGAAGAGTAGGATTTAAAATTCCACAATATATCAGGCTGCTGGAGAAACTCCAAAGGCAACAACCTGAAATCTATTAAATGTGATTTGCTTAATTTTTCAGAAAGTTTATGACAGGGCACTATGCCAAAAACTATTCCACAAAAAACAAAAAAACCTTTCACCATGTAATTGGAAGTAATATGTTAACAGAGAGAGGAAATCCGTTTGGAAATAGGAAACAAATGATAGAGGATAATTATTAACCAAAGCTCTAAATGAAAAAATTCAAATAAACAGCATCCCCCCAGAAGTTAAAAAATCATTTAAAGAAGGTCAGCACATCTTTATTTTGTACATTCTCATGCAATATGGAAAAAAAAAAAAGAGCCACTTAAAAACATACAGAATCCTCTGTAGAATACCTGTGATTAAGCCCTGTAAAAAAGGAGAAAGATGGAAATAGGCCCATCTGATTGGAAAAGATGAAAGTCTGTCCAAACTTGTGCTAGCACAGGTATGAGGAAACTGGCTTTCTCATTGTGGGTAGGAGTGTCTCTATAGAGATATTTGGCAATATCAATCAAAATTACAATTGCATACAACTCTTTGACTCAGCAATTCCATTTCTAGGAATCTATCTCACAGGTATGCTCATATATATGCCATATACAGATAGATATAGTTATTGATGCAAAAATTACACTACAGTGTTACTAAAAGGAAAAGATTAGAAACAACCTAACAACCTAATTGTCCATCAATAGGAACTGGTTAAATAAATTATGATAAATCCAAATACAATGCAGCTGTACAAGAATGAGGATATATTTACTGACTTGGGGTTAAGTGAAAAAAGCAAAATGCCAAAAAAAAAGCAGATTTTTAAGGATACTATTTGTGTTGGAAAGGGGGATGATGAGGATATATATGTATTTTCACACATCTGTATAGATTATCCCTGAGAGTATACACAGGAAACTGCTAACACTGGTTGCTTCCAGGCAGAGGAAATGAATGACGGGACAACAGGAGGCTCTTTCCTCTAAACGCTGTTGAGTCATTTGGCTTTATTGAGTCATTTGGCTTGAATATCTTACCTAAAGAAAAGCATAAATTAACCAAACTTTAGAAGGGGGAAAAGGGTGAAGGGTGAAGATTTCTTGAGTACCAAATCTGACCCAGTAAATAACTGTTCCCATTGTGACCTTTTTAAAACTGCCTCTTTCTTGTTCTCTTTCAATCTAACTTGTTCTTTCCCTCCCGTCAAGTCCCCAGTTCATTTTACTCTCCTCCATTTAGGCTGGACAAGGACATCTGCTGCAACTGCTTAGCCCTGCCGGGTGGACTAAATGCCAATGAGGTTGATGAACTTTGTTCCAGTAATTATCATACAAAATGGGTAACAAACTCAGCTGTAAAAGAAATCTGAGTATTTACAGAAGGATAGATAACTCCACTTATGCAACAAGAAAGAAATGATAATAAGGTGACAGAAGATGGGGAAGTGAAGATTTGAGAGATTCCATTTTAATACTATAAAAAATCCTTCCAAGCCTGACTTTAAACATTCATTCAATACTGTCTGTTCTGTCCATACCTAAATATTTTATTACCTTAAAAAAAAAGAGTATCTATGCTATAAAAGTGATTTTCCCACTCTGTAATTTAAAAAACAAACCTGAATTCCCAGCAGGGCTATACAGTGGCTCTGCACACAGAATACCTAAATTAGGGGTCACCACACCATGGTCACTGCTCATTACTTTCTTAAACTAATGTTTTCTTTTCATTCCCAATATTATGTCACTTATTTGCAAATCCATACATATATTAACATTTCACATGTGAGGATCCTGTTTTGCCAAGTTTTATATCGTATACTCAATATTTCTACATTTCAAAAATTCAAACAAAGGCCTAGAGTCTCACCTCCTAAAGCTGAAACATAATTATCTCTTATAAGACGCCAAAGAGGGGCTTCCCTATTGGTGCAGTGGTTAAGAATCCGCCTGCCAATGCAGGAGATACGGGTTCGAGCCCTGGTCCAGGAAGATCCCACATCCAGCAGAGCAACTAAGCCCGTACGCCAAAACTACTGAGCCTGTGCTCTAGAGCCTGCGAGCCACAACTGCTGAGCCTGAGTGCCACAACTACTGAGCCTGCACACCTACAGCCCATACTCTGCAATAAGAGAAGACACCGCAATGAGAAGCCCGTGCATCGCAAGGAAGAGTAGCCCCCCGCTCGCCACAACTAGAGAAAAGCCCCGCGCAGCAACAAAAACCCAACGCAGCCAAAAATAAAATAAATAAATTAAAAATAATAAGATGCCAAAGAAACAACCCCTTTTTATCTGGAGCAATGTTTGCTCCTAGATTAACTAGCTCATATCGTATTTCTCCTCCATGCAGTTGTAACTGGGCGAAAAGGCCATGACCAGTCTTGCAGTGCATGGGAACCTGGGTAAGAACTACTGCAAACAGGATATTTCAGACAAAGAGTAACTGTATATTCAGATTAACTATATATTCACACTGCAGCCTAATCAACAATCATCACAAGCTCTTTGCATTGAAAGTTCTCAAAAATGACTAAAACACGTCTATAAGCTTTGGTTATTCTGAGTTTAAGTAAGCAAATATTAGACCTAACTCATGAGTAGCTGAATAGCTTGTATGAAAATCTCCCTTACTTAGGTCTAAAGTGCTATTCTTACTTCACCCAATCTCTACAATATTGTTTCTTCCATCAGATACAAAAATCCTGCATACCAGTAAAATTCCTTTTAACCAATAACTTTCCAAAATGCCCAATATTCATTAAAAAAAAAAAAAAAAAAAAAAGCCTTTTTTTCTCAAACTATTAACTTACAATAAAACATACTGATAAAGATTTTCATTTCTTTACAAATAACAAACCAGAAAAAAACCTTCAGAATTATCTTGAGATTCTTGACCCTTGGGACCACAAATGACAGAAAACTGCCACGTGGGAAAAGACAGGTCTCTGAGCCCCCCACAAAAGGTGACTAATATTTTAAAAGCAGAGGGTGAACATACATGTGAAATGTACATTATGCAGTTAAACAAGCTAAATTATCAACTTTCTCACTTGGCACAATAACAGGGTAGTTGGAAGGGAATGTAAAAGAAAATACTCAACAGCTTAAAATTAACAATGGGCCCATTTATTCAAGGGAGGATGGTTCTCCCATTTCAGCTTGAGGACTGAAAGTCTCTTTCTGCCCACCTCTAGGAGGGAAACTCTGCAGCTGGCCTGTCTGGAGAATCACTCAGCTATATTCACAGCTTCACTCAGACTCAAGCAATGGCAAGAAAAGTCTTCGTCTTCACTTTGAACTGAAAACTAACACAGAGAAATACTGACTTTGAGGTGTTCAGATTTCATTCTTCAAGGACCAGTTCAATTAATTTCTCCTGTAGGAAGCCAACCCTCTACCCCTAAACAGATATGAAAGGTCTGTGCCCGCTGAAACTGAGAAACACTTATCTGTATCTCTGTCATTCCATCAAATATTGTCTTGTGACAGGTCTTATGACATTGTCTAGTACTGTATTTATTTTTCTCCCCGACCTTTGCACTCCCCAATGCTTTGTCTCTTCTTCAATGGCTTCTAGGAAGTATCCTTTTAATTACTGAATGAATGAATTCACAGCAAAGTGTTTTCACGGCTCTTTCTCTGTTCTATGTAATACTCCTAAACGGGACTCCATACTCCAGGAAATGGTACATTTCTTCTGCTTTTCAAATGCAACTAAAATCTTGTCTGACCTGGTAACAAATGATCCTCCCCTAACTGTTGAGAATCAAAATCTCTATTATTTGGGTATTAAAATGTCTGACCTGATTTTATCTGCTAAAGAAACACCATAGATGTGTTTATAGAGAATTGGGAGATCAACTTCAGGAAATCCAAATACTAACAGCTAAGGGAAAAATTCTAATGTCATACATCAGAAAATAACACAAGGAGAGTATTTCAATTTTAGGATGCTGTACTTAAAATGTTATTCACAAATACACTATCTTTCTTGTAATTCCATCATGAGGGTCAGCAACTTGCCAAAATATGGCCTTGAATTGTGCAACAAGTCTCCTATTTCTTCTTATAAAATATATTGGCAAAGACCAACAAACCCACACTGCTACAATAAAACCCATCCTCACATACCATGGCTTCAAGGCAATTCCATAAATACAGGGTCATAAAAAGACAGCCTGCAAACTCCAGTAGCCAACACACCACTTTAAGGATAGGAAATTGAAGACAA
This sequence comes from Leucopleurus acutus, assembly GCF_964270905.1. Classification (NCBI taxonomy): domain Eukaryota; kingdom Metazoa; phylum Chordata; class Mammalia; order Artiodactyla; family Delphinidae; genus Leucopleurus; species Leucopleurus acutus. The sequence goes on from NC_139146.1 coordinate 144,397,103, forward strand.
TGACATGGGATCAGGCAATTACAGCAATTTGACGATCTTTTCAAAAAGTTTGCAACAATCACCAATCTTATCTTAGAAACCCACCTACTAAAAAAGTACGCAAAACTCATACAAAAGAGACGGGGAACAAAATCTGAGAGTAATGTTAAAATTTTACAGTTTGTGTGCTTTACGAAGCAAGTCATAATCCATATATTCCTATGCTGGTAACGAAATCTCAAGAAAACAGAATGTTCAAGTCCCAGCCAATGGCTTATTTATCTCAATACATTTGATATCACAGAGTTCCAATATTATAAGGAAACGTAAAGAGCCCTTTGGAGTTCATCATAGTAATACATGACCGGAGGAAATACTGTATACGTTTGAACTATATATAGATGCAGGTTCCTAGCGAAGCACAAACCTGTAAGTTTATTTTTCTTTATCAATTCCAACAGACTGTAAGTAAAAAAATATATAACTGCTATGTTCCCTAAAATTATGGGGGATTTGATGTTTCAAGTCTCTAAATTTTTTCTTTTTAATTTCATATTATTGTAAAAGATAACAACTGAGAGAATACCATGCCAGACCTTGTTAAGAATTCCACATACATTATTAAAGTAAGAGAATCACTAAATTACATATTTTAAGGCATGCTTTCAGGTTTTAATTGCTTCTTGATACTACTAATTAAATAATCTGGTGACCACTGAAATATATCCCAATAATTTTACATAATTAAGGCAGAATAAATATAACCAGAGAACTAATTAAGATGAGGTATAACATTAATAATCTTACTACCACAATATGGATTAGTTATTAGGCACCCATCTTTATTAGGCAATGTTTCTAGGCCTGTTTAAACTGAACCACACAAGGGGTTAAAAATAACTACAATGAAAGGCCAACAGCCTAGCTGCACAGTTGCACCAACATTCCCTCTCCTCGCCAATCCAGAATGAATTGCATGCCCCACTGCACAAGGCCCAAAAAGGTCACAGGAGATGGCAGAGACTTTTGTAAGAGAACAGAAATAACTCAGCAGCTTTGTTACCGTAGTCTCTTTTAATCAGTGTGTTCAAAATCCTTTAATTAACACTCTGTCTACACAAGGAAAGCATTTCTTCTGTGCCAGGAGAGGGCACATATGTATGTACACAGTGTTCTGTTGTATCAGCATCACAACATGGAACTCAGATTGTCTGCCAGGAAACTGAAGCACAGAAAACTTTTTTAAAGGTATGGTCCCACAACATTTACATACTCCATTTGCACTTCTACAATCAAACAACAAAGTGTGTTGCATGAGGTGTTAATTTGTTTCTACACTTTTTTTTGCAGCAAAAAATGGAAGCATTTAAACCATAATTTTCTTTAGTCCATTATCATAAACTAGGATATTCAAAATTAATGTAAAATAATGTAAACAGAATGCAAAAACAGACAATATTCAAATATTCTTCCTTTCTTCATGATGGCTCTTCAGTAGGAGGCAAAAAGATACTGCCCCCCTCAAACAGGAATAAATCACAAGACACATTTTCACACAGATGCTTTACATTTAAAATTTCATCCAACCAGGCAAAGTCTTAAAACTTTCAGGCTGGATTACATACATGTGTTTCCTTGTAAAATCTGAGTAACTGGAATCAAGATGGAATTTGATAAAGATAACTATTTTAAAAATCCAGAGCCAAGAAACAAGGAAAACTTCATTAGTAAACTGGGATTTGAAGTATTTTAATAGAGAGACGTAACTGTTACAAACTTATTTTTAATCTTTCAAAATCGAGTTGGATATACATACTGTAAGAAGCAGTGTGTGTGTGTGTGTGTATATATATATATATATATATATATATATATACACACACACACACATATATAATTAAATAATAAGTACATATATAATTAAACCAAAAGATAACTCTCTAAATATCTAACTAGAGAAGCAATCTACCTAAATTTATGATAAAGCTTATTGGGGAGGAAGCGGAGCATTAACTGCTTGAAAGCCAGTTCTTCCACACCAGCCATGGGAGCTCACAGCACAGTTCTTTACAATGAGAATAAAACCACTACTTCACAGGTTGGTGTGAGAATTAACTGAGATGAAGTAAAGAACTTGGCAAAAACCCAAAAGTTTGCTGGTAATGCTGTTGGGGGAATAGATTTTTTTATGTATTACACAAAAGTGCAAACTGGCATAACCTATCAAAATTATACATATATAATTATGTATATATGATATCCACTGAAGCATTACTTGTAATAGCAATACTGGCAACAGTATAAATGCCCTTCAATAGGGGATTACTTAAATAAATTTTACTTCCCTACAAAAGAATCCTATACATCTGTTATTAAAAAAAAAGAAAAGAAAAAGAAAACAACTCTAGTAACAGGGAAAGCTCTCTAAGGTAAATTGTTAAGAAAAAAAGCAATGTGTGGAACAGTGTGTATTAAGATGCTACCATGTAAGTAAAAGGGGAATAGATATTCATATTTATTTGAATATATAAAAAAACCCTCTGAAATGGTATACAAGTAATTAATAGCAATAATTATCTACTGGAGATGAAAGTGAAACAATGCCTGACACCCAGTCAAACCTCAATAAATGAAAGCTATAATTACTCCCTTCATCAGTGTCATTATCATCATGAAAACATGTCATTAAAATATATACACAGAATACATTCAAACTAAATCCATGAGGTAAACAGCCAAATCTTAAGCATTCAAAGGCTGACTATCTGGTTGGCCATCCAAGCCCTTCGTTTTCTCTTCATAGGTAAGTAGCTTTTGGCCATTTTACTGTAGACCAACCCCTCACCAGAGAGCGAGCTGAGGAAATAACACCAAAAACAGTCATTTTATTCAATATTGATCAACAGTTTCTAATAAATAGCTTTTGGAGCTGAAAGGGACCGTGAAAATCCCACAGCGTAAACTTCTATTACATATGAAGAAACTAAGGTCCAGAGAACTCCCCAAATTAGCCACAGTTCAAAGATTTGGAGTCTGTCCCCCCAGTTAAATGCTTTCAATTTTATTATTAAGATGGGGGAAAATAAGCTTAATTGAAATCAATTATCCTTGCTAAATTCCCTCCCCAGCCCATCCTTTACTATACATAACTAAGTTTGCTGAGATCATATTCCATAAGCAATTCTATTAAGTAGAGCGCAGGTCATCCAGAGAATTCGACAACTCGGCCGTGATGTTTCTAGGACTATGCATTGAATGAACATCCACAATAAAATCTGTAAAGTTTGCTTACGCTAGAGATTGTCAGAGGCATGTTGAAATCCTTGCCACCTTGTAGCCGGAAACCCCAAGGAGCTGGGCCAACCAAGGACACGCTGTAGTTGCTCATGGTTCTAATGGCTCAAAGTCCAATGCCCAAAAATGAAAGAAACTGTGAAAGAAAATTAGATGGTTAACAAAAATGTTTATCTTCAGTATTTTGTTTTGGGGGGAAGAGGGGATATGCAAAATAAGTCATATTAAGTTCTCATTTCAGTCAAGGAAAAGGAATCTATGAGCTAATACATAATCTCTAAACTCATGCCAATTTCCATAGTCTAAAAATTCCATATCAGAGTATATTTCTAGACATTTGATCAGTTTTACAACTTGCTACACTACAATTTGTGGCTTCTTGCATACAAACTTTAATTCAAAGTACTTTACAACACTTCATTTTATACAAAAAAAGAACAAAACTTTATTTCAGGTTTAATTCAAAATGACTTTCCCTGTCCTTCTGCCTGCAGTTAGCAAGAGTCCTTCAATTTCACTTACTTAAATTCTAAGTTATCCTAACATATGAAAAGAACCACAAATCGGTAGACTCTCATTCATGCTTTCCAAACTCTAAATTCTTTAAAACGAGAAGTTGTTTTTTAATGCATAAAACTGTTCTCTCCAATTATAAAGCACAACTTGTATTTCCTCTTCTGGGGACATGTTATTTTCCACGCAAAGAAATTATTTACATTTCCTTCGGACAGGCAATGATGGGCAATACTCTAGCACAATGATATTTCAATCAGAACCTGCTTTTTGCTTTATATACACACCTCATCAGGCAAAGTGGAGTGAGCGTTTACCACACAGTGTATAAGTCTGACTAAACATGGTAGGAATAAAAGGTGAGTCTTAATGCATGAAAGAATTAGAGCTTTAGAAAAGAACCAGCGCTTCAGTGCTTTCTTTCTTCTGTGTTTTGCTGGAAGTGCGCTCATAATGACTCTCATGGTAGTACTTCTATATAACAAAAAAAAACTAAAGAAAAAAAAGTGTGACTCGGAGTTTGGTGTTGGTTGTTATGGTGGTTATGTGTGAGTGGGAGAAACTGGGAGGAATGGAGGTCTTCTAAAATGTAATACTAAGACACCTATTATTTCCCTCTTTAAAAATAATGTGACAGATGTATAATAATTTTAAAACCACATTTTTTTAAAAAAAGCTGTTTCAGACACACTTCCTTGGAAAATCTGTGCTATTCAGCCAAATCATCACCTATTATCTGTCTTAAAATATTATTCCATTTTTTTAACCCATTGAAAATTTCTATTCCATCACACCAAATTAATAGTGGCAGATGTAGATATGCAAATCACCGGGTATATTAAAAGCAAGCAGATTCCATCTTCTCATATGGGGAAAATGAGGCAAAACTTTCATATAAGTCCAGTTCTTAAAGAAAAATCAGTGAAAATCTGCCCTGCATCTGCCCAGAAACAAAATGGGCTTTTCCACTGGCATAGTAGTTGACTGAACTACTAGCCAATAATACATTACGTCAATACTGATGCAACAAACACTAAAAAGATGAAAAGGCCAAACCGGAGATCAAGCTATTTGATATATGTGAAAAACAAATAGTAAGGAGCCACACAGTCTAATTGCTTTCTCACTGTAATAAATGTTTCAGAGAACTTGTAGAGAAAGACTGGATAATGGCACACAATATAAATCAAAAGTGTGTAAAGCCAACAGATATTTCACAGGCAGCCTACCCCTCTTTCTTTTTTAATCTTTAACTTTTTGTCAAGAGAAGAATTTGAAAGTTAGGTTCCACTTCCTCTAATCCCAATGTTCCCTACAAGAAAATGTGTTTAATTCATATATCAACCTATGTACCTGCAGCTTCCCTTTACTTACGAGTTCCCTTCCTGATTTCTCCCATTTGTTATTAAAATCTCTAGCACTGGCAAGGTCACAGCCCCACTACAGAACCAGCGTCAGTTCATTTCTAGTGTCGTTTCCCTTCCAGTACTCTCCCTTTGCTAGCTTCACGTGCGTTAAAATATTCTGAAACCGAAGCAACTGTTAATACTATTGGCCTTTTCCAGGTCTGGTAATATTAGTGCCCAAACTCTTCCTTAAATACCAAGCAGGCAGGAAATATTGAGCAGCCTTTCTGCTTTCAAGCACGTAGAAAATGTTGGCACTTCTGTACCGTGCTGGATTGTCTTTTAGGGGAAAGTCCAAACAATGTCTTCGCTCTAGTACTTAGGCAGGAAGCCTGGCATTTCCCACGCTCCTAGCCCAGCTTCTTCGGTGGGTGGGAGAAGGGAAAGAACTCATGATGAATTTCTCCGAGAAGGGTCTGAAATTAAAGCTGTATCTTGAGATCCTCTTCTTCCCCAGATTGAGCGACTGTGGAGGTAGAATGGAAGAACTAAAGCCACAGGCACCGGGTGAAAGTAGCCGACGAGACAGTTTTCCAGCAGAGAGGTTCACGCCTAGCCCTGTTTGCCAAATAAGGTTCCCGAGCCGGCTGCTCCCTAGGCGGGCGGCTTCCAGCGTCCCCGTGGTCAGGAAGGCAGACTTGGGAGAGGCTCTGGCGATCACACCCGAGACCTACCCTGCCCAGCGCAGCCACGAATTTTCTTTCCAAGGACTACCCTGTCCATACGCCCTTCCTTTTTCCACTTACTGTCAAACGAACGGGACCACAGTCTTTTTAAAAAAGCCCCACCAAGTACGCGAGCACTAATAAATCTGGCGTTCATGACAGATTTGTTTTTTAAACAAGCTTTATTTCTGTTGTCCCCTAACAGGTTACACAATCCTCAATATTCGGGGGGAAATAAATGCTTCTCAGTAGCGTGAGAGCAAATAAAAAATCAGCACGCCGTTCCCGTTTAGACCCGCTTCCTCCCCACACCCCCGGGAGACTCGCGCAGGACGCGAGTGTCTCGGGACGCCTAGGTGCGTGCCCGGCGACGCCGCCGCTCTCGTCCCAATCTGCCCGAGCTCCAGTGCCCGTCCTCTGGCCTGGGGCCCGCTCCCGCGCCGCCCTTTCCCGGGCGCTCCTCTTCCCACGCCGCTCTCCCACCTCCGCTGATCGGCGTCCGGCAAACACCTGAGCAGCCACCCGGCGCGAGGCGCGCCCCCTCCTCTCCACTAGCTGGGCTTCCCTCCACGCGCTCTGCGTACGGCGACCCCTTCTTTCCCTCCTCCTTATCGGGGATCCGAGACGCGCATCGCCGGCGGGCGGCCACTCACCTCGGGTCCGGCGCGGCGATGCCTCTGCCTCAGACGAGCGCTGACAAGTGACTCGTGGTGTGTACGCCGTCCCCACGGCCCCCGGGAACTTCCGCCTCCTGGCTCCCCAACCCCCACAGGCCCCGCCCCCGATCCAAGGCACGCCCCCTCCTCCCCGGCCACGCCCCCGGGCCGAGCAGGGCTGGGAGGCGCTGGGAGAAGGGTGCTGCGGAGCCTAGCGAGCGGGCTTGCTGCGGCGAGCTGAAGCCGCTGCGGTAAAACAATTGCACTACAGACTTTCGGTGGCAGTAGTCTTAGGGGGTTTTGAGCAGTACCTGGCAAAAGTCCGCTCCCCCTGCCTGTTTTATAGTGGATGCATTTCTCTCTAAAGAAACTTTGAATTGGCCAGCAGTTGCTTTGCCTAAAACAGGAGAGGGCTTTAGATAAATTCCTGTCTAGGCAAGTTCAGCAGCCACTGCCTGGTTTTTTGGGTGAGCTTTATGTGCCCTGAAAAGTGAAGACGCTTAAAGTTTACTTGTCAGGAAAGTGAAAATCAGTAACTTTAATATCTAGAAGTTAAATCTTCTTATCAAACCAGAAGACCGTGATAAACAGCAGCGACCAAAAGTGGTTCAACCATTATAGCCTCAGCTTATTTTTCTGAATCCAGATCAATAGTTCACTTCGCAGTTTCTGTAAAGTTGCTTGATTTAGCCCAAGGAATTTATTCATGAGCACATTTGAATAATGTTCAGTGAACATACAGAAAGTAACTTGTAGGCTTCTTTTAAACAGTGAATTGGCTTATAAAATGTGAAAAGGACAATTCTTAACCAAGGGACATGTAAAGCAAGGCTCATGGGGTCCGTGAGTCTCCTAGAAGTGCAAACAAAATTCTAGAGAAGACCCAAAACTATGCTCTGTCCAAACCCGTAGCCACTAGTCACGTGTGGCTATTGAGCATTTGAAATGTGTCTACTGCGGCTGAAGCACTGAATTTTTTGTTTTATGTAAGTTTAATTTAAATTTAAAACCTGAAGTAGGATAACATGCTTCCATTAAACACAAACTTTATTGTTTGGGAAGGACTAGATTTCACTTTACCACTGAAAATGTAGTGCCCAAATTGAGCTATAGTTGAAGTAGATTTTGAAGACCTGTAATGAAAAATATAATGTAAAATGTCGTTAATAATTTTATATTGATTACATGTTGAAATGACAAAATTTTTTATATTTGGTTAAACATATAATTAAAATTAATTTTGCCTGTTTTTTAATGTGGGTAAGGAGACATATTTTATTTTATGTGCAGTAACCATTGCTGTCTTTTTTTTTGAAATTTGGAATTTTATTTTATTGATTTTTTTTTATACAGCGGGCTCTTATTAGTTATCCATTTTATACATATTAGTGTATGTATCTCAATCCCAATCTCCCAATTCATCACACGACCACCTCTCGACACCCACCACTTTCCCCCCTTGGTGTCCGTACGTTTGTTCTCTGCATCTGTGTCTCAATTTCTGCCATGCAAACCGGTTCATCTGTACCATTTTTCTAGGTTCCACATATATGCGTTAATATATATTTGCTTTTCTCTTTCTGACTTACTTCACTCTGTATCACAGTCTCTAGATCCATCCACGTCTCAACAAATGACCCAATTTCGTTCCTTTTTATGGCTGACTAATATTCCATTGTATATATGTACCACACCTTCTTTATCCATTGGTCTGTCGATGGGCATTTAGGTTGCTTCCATGTCCTGGCTAATATAAATAGTGCTGCAATGAACATTGGGGTGCATGTATCTTTTTAAATTATGGTTTTCTCTGGGTATATGCCCAGTAGTGGGATTGCTGGGTCATATGGTAATTCTATTTTTAGTTTTTTAAGGACCCTCCATACTGTTCTCCATAGTGGCTGTATCAATTTACATTCCCACCAACAATGCAAGAGGGTTCCCTTTTCTCCACACCCTCTCCAGCATTTGTTGGTTGTAGATTTTCTGATGATGCCCATTCTAACTGGTGTGAGGTGATACCTCATTGTAGTTTTGATTTGCATTTCTCCAATGATTAATGATGTTGAGCAGCCTTTCATGTGCTTCTTGGCCATCTGTATATCTTCTTTGGAGAAATGTCTATTTAGGTCTTCTGCGCATTTTTGGATTGAGTTGTTTGTTTCTTTAATATTGAGCTGCATGAGCTGTTTATATATTTTGGAGATTAATCCTTTGTCCATTGATTCGTTTGCAAATATTTTCTCCCATTCTGAGGGTTGTCTTTTCGACTTGTTTATTGTTTCCTTTGCTGTGCAAAAGCTTTGAAGTTTCATTAGGTCCCATTTGTTTATTTTTATTTCCATTAGGAGGTGGATCAAAAAAGATCTTGCTGTGATTTATGTCAAAGAGTGTTATTCCTATGGTTTCCTCTAAGAGTTTTATGATGTCTGGTCTTATATTTAGGTCTCGAATCCATTTTGAGTTTATTTTTGTGTATGGTGTTAGGGAGTATTCTAATTTCATTCTTTTATATGTAGCTGTCCAGTTTTCCCAGCACCACTTATTGAAGAGACTGTCTTTTCTCCATTGTATATCCCTGCCTCCTTTGTCATAGATTAGTTGACCATAGGGGCGTGGGATTATCTCTGGGCTTTCTATCTTGTTCCATTGATCTGTGTTTCTGTTTTTGTGCCAGTACCATATTGTCTTGATTAATATAGCTTTGTAGTATAGTCTGAAGTCAGGGAGTCTGATTCCTCCAGCTCCATTTTTTTCCCTCAAGACCACTGTGGCTATTCAGGGTCTTTTGTGTCTCCACACAAATTTTAAGATTTTTTGTTCTAGTTCTGTAAAAAAATAAATGCCATTGGTAATTTAATAGGGATTGCATTGAATCTGAAGATTGCTTTGGGTAGTATAGTCATTTTCACAATATTGATTCTTCCAATCCAAGAACATGGTACATCTCTCCATCTGTTGGTATCATCTTTAATTTCTTTCATCAGTGTCTTATAGTTTTCTGCATACAGGTCTTTTGTCTCCCCAGGTAGGTTTATTCCTAGGTATTTTATTCTTTTTTATTGCAATGGTACATGGGAGTGTTTCCTTAATTTCTCTTTCAGATTTTTCATCATTAGTGTATAGGAATGCAAGAGATTTCTGTGGCATTAATTTTTTTTCCTGCAACATTACCAAGTTCATTGATTTGCTCTAGTAGTTTTCTGGTGGCAATTTAGGGGTCTCTATGTATAGTATCTTGTCACCTGCAAACAGTGACAGTTTTACTTCTTCTTTTCCAATTTGTATTCCTTTTATTTCTTTTCCTTCTCTGATTGCCATGGCTAGGACTTCAAAGACTATGTTGAATAATAGTGGTGAGAGTGGACATCAATGTCTTCTTCCTGATCTTAGAGGAAATGCTTTCAGTTTTTCACCATTGAGAATGATGTTTGCTGTGGGTTTGTCATATATGGCGTTTATTATGTTGAGGTAGGTTCCCTCTATGCCCACTTTCTGGAGAGTTTTTATCATAAATGGGTGTTGAATTTTCTCAACAGCTTTTTCTGCATCTACTGAGATGATCATATGGTTTTTCTTCTTCAATTTGTTAATATGGTGTATCACATTGATTGATTTGCATATAGTGAAGAATCCTTGCATCCCTGGGATAAATCCCACTTGATCATGGTGTATGATCCTTTTAATGTGTTGTTGGATTCTGTTTGCTAGTATTTTGTTGAGGATTTTTGCATCTATTCTCATCAGTGATATTGGTCTATAATTTTCTTTTTTTTGTAGTATTTTTGTCTGGTTTTGGTATCAGGGTGATGGTGGCCTCGTAGAATGAGTTTGGGAGTGTTCCTTCCTCTGGAATTTTTTGGAAGAGTTTGAGAAGGATGGGTGTTAGCTCTTCCCTAAATGTTTGATAGAATTCACCTGTGAAGCCACCTGGTCCTGGACTTTTGTTGGAAGATTTTAAATCATAGTTTCAATTTCATTACTTCTGATTGGTCTGTTCATGTTTTCTATTTCTTCCTTGTTCAGTCTTGGAAGGTTGTACCTTTCTAAGAATTTATCCATTTCTTCCAGGTTGTCCGTTTTATTGGCATAGAGTTGCTTGTAGCAGTCTCTTAGGATGCTTTGTATTCTGAGGTGTCTGTTGTAACTTCTCCTTTTTCATATCTAATTTTATTGATTTGAGTCCTCTCCTTCTTTTTCTTGAGGAGTCTGGTTAATGGTTTATCAATTTTGTTTATGTTCTCAAAGAACCAGCTTTTAGTTTAATTCATCTTTGCTATTGTTTTCTTTGTTTCTATTTCATTTATTTCTGACCTGATCTTTATGATTTCTTTCCTTCTGCTAACTTTGCGTTTTGTTTGTTCTTCTTTCTCTAGTTCTTTTAGGTGTAAGGTTTGGTTGTTTATTTGAGATGTTTCTTGTTTCTTGAGGTAGGCTTGTATGGCTATAAGCTTCCCTCTTAGAACTGCTTTTGCTACATCCCATAGGTTTTGGATCGTCGTGCCTTCATTGTCATTTTTCTCTAGCTATTTTTTGATTTCCTCTTAGATTTCTTCAGTGATCTCCTGGTTATTTAGTAATGTATTGTTTAGCCCCCACGTGTTTGTGTTTTTTACGGTTTTTTCCCTGTAATTGATTTCTAATCTCATAGCATTGTGGTCACAAAAGATGCTTAATATGATTTCAATTTTCTTAGATTTACTGAGGCTTGGTCTGTGACCCAAGATGTGATCTATCCTGGAGAATGTTCGGTACGCACTTGAGAAGAAAGTGTAATCTTCTGTTTTTGGATGGAATGTCCTAAAAATATCAATTACGTCTATCTGGTTTATTGTGTCATTTAAAGCTTGTATTTCCTTATTAATTTTCTGTTTGGACGATCTGTCCATTGTGTCAGTGAGGTGTTAAAGTGCCGCAGTGTTACTGTGCTGCTGTCGATTTCCTCTTTTATAGCTGTTAGCAGTTGCCTTATGTGTTGAGGTGCTCCTATATTGGGTGCATATATATTTATAATTGTTAAATTTTCTTCTTGGATTGATCCCTTGATCATTATGTAGTGTCCTTCCTTGTCTCTTGTAACATTCCTTATTTTAAATTCTATTTTATCTGATATGAGTATTGCTACTCTCGCTTTCTTTTGATTTCCATTTGCATGGAATACCTTTTTCCATCCCCTCACTCTCAGTCTGTATGTGTCCCTAGGTCTGAAGTAAGTCTCTTGTAGACAGCATATATGGGTCTTGTTTTTGTATCCATTCAGTGAGCTCGTGTCTTTTGGCTGGAGCATTTAATCCATTCACGTTTAAGGTAATTATTGATATGTATGTTCCTCTTACCATATTCTTAATTGTTTTGTGTTTGTTTTTGTAGGTCCTTTTCTTCTCTTGTGTTTCCCACTTAGAGAAGTTCCTTTAGCATTTGTTGTACAGCTGGTTTGGTGGTGCTGAATTCTCTTAGCTTTTGCTTGTCTGTAAAGCTTTTGATTTCTCCATCGAATCTGAATGAGATCCTTGCCAGGTAGAGTAATCTTGGTTGTAGGTTCTTCCCTTTCATCACTTTAAATATGTCCTGCCACTCCCTTCTGGCTTGTAGAGTTTCTGCTGAGAAATCAGCTGTTAACCTTATGGGAGTTCTCTTGTATATTATTTGTCATTTTTCTCTTGCTGCTTTCAGTAATTTTTGTCTTTAATTTTTGCCAATTTGATTACGCTGTGTCTTGGCATGTTTCTCCTTGGGTTTATCCTGTGTGGGACCCTCTGCGCTTCCTGGACTTGGGTGGCTATTTCCTTTCCCATGTTTGGGAAGTTTTCAACTACAATCTCTTCAAATATTTTCTCTGGTCCTTTCTCTCTCTCTTCTCCTTCTGGGAACCCTATAATATGAATATTGTTGCGTTTAATGTTGTCCCAGAGGTCTCTTAGGCTGTTTTCATTTATTTTCATTCTTTTTTCTTTACTCTATTCTGCAGCAGTGAATTTCACCATTCTGTCTTCCAGGTCACTTATCCATTCTTCTGCCTCAGTTATTCTGCTATTGATTCCTTCTAGTGTAGTTTTCATTTCAGTTATTGTATTGTTCATCTCTGTTTGTGTGTTCTTTAGTTCTTCCAGGTCTTGTTAAACATTTCTTGTATCTTCTCGATCTTTGCCTCCATTCTTTTTCTGAGGTCCTGGATCATCTTCACTATCATTATTCTGAATTCCTTTTCTGGAAGGTTGCCTATCTCCACTTCATTTAGTTGTTTTTCTGGGGTTTTATCGTGTTCCTTCATCTAGTACATAACCCTCTCCCTTTTCATCTTGTCTGTCTTTCTGTGAATGTGGTTTTTGTTCCACAGGCTGCAGGATTGTAGTTTTGTTGCTTCTGCTGTCTGCCCTCTGGTGGATGAGGCTATCTAAGAGGCTTGTGCAAGTTTCCTGACAAGAGGGACTGGCGGTGGGTAGAGCTGGGTGTTGCTCTGGTGGGCAGAGCTCAGTAAAACTTTAATCCGCTTGTCTGCTGATGAGTGGGGCTGGGTTCCCTCCCTGTTGGTTGTTTGGCCTGAGGCGACCCAACACTGGAGCCTACCCAGGCTCTTTGGTGTGGCTAATGGTGGACTCTGGGAGGGCTCACGCCAAGGAGTACTTCCCAGAACTTATGCTGCCAGTGTCCTTGTCCCCATGGTGAGCCACAGCCACCCCCCACATCTTCAGGAGACCCTCCAACACTAGCAGGTAGATCTGGTTCAGTCTCCTATGGGGTCACTGCTCCTTCCTCCGGGTCCCGATGTGCACACTACTTTGTGTGTGCCCTCCGAGAGTGGAGTCTCTGTTTCCCCCAGTACTGTTGAAGTCCTGCAATCAAATCCCGCTAGCCTTCAAAGTCTGATTCTCTAGGGATTCCTTCTCCCATTGCTGGACTCCCAGGTTGGGAAGCCTGACGTGGGACTCAGAACCTTCACTCCAGTGGGTGGACTTCTGTGGTATAAGTGTTCTCCAGTTTGTGAGTCACCCACCCAGCAGTTATGGGATTTGATTTTATTGTGATTGCGCCCCTCCTACCGACTCACTGTGGCTTCTCCTTTGTCTTTTCATGTGGGGTATCTTTTTTGGTGAGTTCCAGTTGATGACTGTTCAGCAGTTAGTTGTGATTCCAGTGCTTTTGCAAGAGGGAGTGAGAGCACGTCCTTCTACTCTGCCATTTTGAACCAAACCTGAGACATTTTAAATGATCTATGTTGACTGGCATTATTATATTTTCACAGGATGGCTATAGTTAGTCCACAGTTTTCTTCACATTCTCTAAAAGATTATGTTGGAGGGAAGGGTTTCCGAGTGTGAGCTGGTTTATAGAGTGCTTTAATATATGTCATCATGTTTGATATCTCACAAAAATAAATAAATAATTAAATAAATAATAATACCTGCCATTTATAATACCTGCCATGTGCTAGACAGTGTAGTAATCCTTACAATAACTTTATAAGACAAGTGTCATCCCATTTACAGTCAAGAAAATTGAAGTTGCAAAAGATTGCATCTTGTAACAGTTCCACAGGGCAATGACTGGAATTACCCTGTACCCATCTCTGCTTCTCCTCATCTATTTGATGCGAATACAGTTAGAGCCTGAATGAATCCAGGTTGACAAGACATCAAGAACTGCAGGCAGTGTATAGAGGTATCACTAGAGGGTAAGCATCTTTAGGTAATGAAGAGTTGAGAGTGTTATTTACCTATGCAAATTAGTGTTAGCCTAAAGACCATAGCCTGCCTCTGAATTCTCCTCTTCCTCCGACCACAGTTTAAAGCGGGGGGGTGTAAGGGAAATGAACCAAATTCAAGAATGATGCATAGGTTTAAGAACCAACTGTATTGAAATGGCACAGACAGCTTGTTAAAACTGCAATTTCCTGGGCTCCAGACCCAGGATCCTTGCAGATGGGCCCCAAGAGTCTGCCTTTTTAACAAACAACCCCTCCAGGTAGTCATTCAACTATAATGCTTAAAAACCACTTCCCTAGAAATATCCCTATATCCCCAATTTACTGTGTCCTGTGCTTCAGTGAAAACCATGCATCCCAGATAGCAGCAACTTATCTCAGTTTCCTCATCTTAAAAGAAATAACTGTAAATTACCTTTTGAGGTTATCGTGAGGAGTAGAGATAATATATATATAAAGCACGCTTGGCACTAAGTAGGCGTTAAATAAATGGTAGCCTCAAATGTAAAATAGCTAGCTAGTGGGAAGCAGCCGCATAGCACAGGGAGATCAGCTCGGTGCTTGGTGTCCACCTAGAGGGGTGGGATAGGGAGGGTGGGAGGGAGACACAAGAGGGAGGAGGTATGGGGTTATATGTATATGTATAGCTGGTTCACTTTGTTAAACAGCAGAAACTAATGCACCACTGTAAAGCAATTATACTCCAATAAAGATGTTAAAAAAAAAAAAAGGTAGCCGTATGAAACTTTCCTAACCGATTAGATTTATTTATGTATCACAAAAGACAAGTAGAGAACTTTAGCATTTATTATGCAGGTACTATTTCTTGACTTATGTATATTATTTTATTCTTACAACCATATAAAGTAGGTATTTTTTTCCAAGGAAGAATCAGAAAGTTAGAGATTAAGAAATTTAAGCAAGGGCACACAACTGAATAGTGATAGAAGTAGAGCCGAGGGTCTGACTCCAAAAACCATGCCCTTTTCATCTCAACACACTGCATCTCAGTAAATTCAGTAAGCCATCCAGCTTAAAGACGAGAGAAAGAAGGTGGAAAGCTATAGCAACTAACATTGTTGAGGGCCATGGAGGTGCAATCTGTAGCAAATTATAGAAATTAAATAAATGCTGAGTTACTTCTAAACAAGAGAAGACAAAACTCCTAAACCACGTTTGGTAGGGCATCTGCCTTAACTTGCTTTAGAATGAATTGACACTGAGCCATTCTGACTCCCCTACTCTTTCTCCCTCGTGACTAATATTTATGAAATGGTTGACCATGGTTTGAAGGTCAGTCTGTGACTACAGACTTGCAGGAAGATAACTGAACCATTGGGAAATCAGACCAATGTCCTTAACCTCATTAACACTATGGCCTAAGCAATGAGGCACTCACCACAAAGAAAACCATATTAGCATCACTTTATCAAAACCAGTGCACAAAAAGCTAAATTAGAAAAGAAAAGTAGATCAAAAGATTAACTAATTTAGCAGGAAGAGTTTTTAAGAATATTCCACCTAAACAGTATTTGTCTCCATGTATAACTGTTCGCTCCAACATTTTATTATCCAATGTATGACTCAGGATCCTCTTGCAGCACTTCAAAAATAACAGAAACTTTAAATTATAAGATGGCATGGCTGTGAGGAGCTGTTACAGTTGCACCCAACAAACTATAAAGTGCCAATCTTTAAAAAGTTCCTACATTACTCTAAGTCACTTTATCTTTTAAGTCCTAATCCTGAAAGATAAATAAACCACTCATAGGTGTGAGTATTTAACGTTTAATATCTGGAATGGAGAGGAAGTATTAACTATTTTAATACCTAAAGAAACATTTGGTAATCTAGGGAGAAAGGCATACTGTCATTCTAAAGCTTACTACTGACTCGTGGGAGAAGGGCCAGAGCTAAAACAGGCCCAGAGAGTGGAAAGAAATAAATGGATGAGAAAGAGTCTAAGAACAGATCCATGAAGCTTCGGTAACTGAGTAAATGTGCTTGAGGAAGACGTTAAAAAGAAATTTAAACTTGTTAAAACTAGCTTTCAAGTTTCAAGTCTGGGTTTTGGGGGTGGTATTAATAACTGACTGATACTGAAGAAAGAGTGGCAAGTATTAAAATGAATATGCATTTCACTGGCACTTGCCAGTAAGCAAAAGAATCCAGTTGGTAAGTGAGGGGTATCAATAAGAAGGGTAGATTGTAAAGACCCTGAAAAAAGTCCTTAGGAGCTCCAAGTTTGAGATTGCAGAAGGGGAGGAATGTTCCTCATGATAAGATCCAGGTTTAGCCAGTCTGATGTTTTGCTCAGATAAAATCATTTCTTTCAGGAGTCTGGGGGAGTTTGAAAGGATAGACCAATATATGATTTTGGAGATGAGATAGTAACAAAACATATAGGTCAATCACTGGAAAAGCTGAAGAAAAATGTTATTTGAAGAAAGTCAAGAAAGTAAGAAATGGGCCTGGAGCATAACTTCCCTATTAGTTGGTACTACCAAGAAATCAATCTCCCTGGCCTGGGAGGCAAGACAGGCTGGGAAGAAACCTTATTCATTTTCCTATTTCCAATTTACCTTCACGTAAAAAGTTAAGAAGAAGTGTGTTAAGAAACCAAAAAGAGATAAATTTGAAAATTGTCAGCTTTCCATATATAACATCTTGCACATTTGTACTGAATGAGTTAAGGAAAATGTGAAGAAAGAAGGTTTAGAGTGCACACTGTGAGAGTGCTCACTTCGAAAGATTTTACTTATAAAAGGTATTAGGTCATTTTGGAGAATACACTGTGCCTACACCTCTATACAGTGTCCCTTTGTTAAGTCATTTTCAATTAAATACCTTTGAGGGTACCCTCTGTTTCCTCTCAGGATCCTGACTGATAACGTTGCTGGTGATTCTTTTGATCATCACCACCCTGGATAAATCATTAAAATGCTATGCATGCTTACTTACTGAGCATTTACCATGTCCCATATTCTGTTCATATAAGTGATTTTAAAAGCAAACTCATTTGGGGGAAAATATTAGATTTTGCTTTTTGGGTTTTTTTAATGGATGACTTTATATTAAGCAGTTTCAGTTTTTTAGAAGTATTCCCATTATTAAAATGTTGTGTGATGACTCACTGTCACTTAAAATCTGGAAATAAATATCTTCTTTCTATATTGTCAATTTTCTAACTAAAAGAGCTAGTAAAAATTGCAATTATTTATCACAAATAAAATACTTCTTAAATCAAGATCTTGTCTATGTATATATAATAAAGTATATACAGTGGTCATCTTTGGGAGATGGGATTATGAGGCTGTTACTTTTTTCCTTTATAATTTTCTAAATTTCAGATTTTTATAGAATATTTAATATATCTATAATGAGAATAAAGCAACACGTACTTGTTTTTTTAAAACTACATGAATTGACTAAATTCATCATAATAATATAAACTTATATTAGCCCCAAATTAATTTTAATATAATTGGTGTTTAAATCTAAATTTCTTTAAGTATGGTTTTGTCCCAAACCACTGATGTAATCTTTACTGATCCATTAGGTAGTTTCTCTCATTGTCTGGGTTTAGAATTTCTCATGCTTTTCCATGTGTCTCTGCCATCAACGGTGGAGCTATGAGGACATAATTATTAACAAGACTAGTGTACAAATAAGGTCATTTAAGCAAGTGGTATTTTGGATTGGAAAGATCCTTGAGGAAATCTAATCATAGCAATCTTTATTTACAGTAAAATCTCTCCACCCAAAAAACACTACCTCTACTAAGTATTTTTAAAATCCATTTACATACTCTGGGAAAAGCAAAGAAACTAATATTTTCATTGGAAGGTGTCCACATGTGTAGTCATAGTGGAATGCATTAAAGCATGTCATTCCTGGCCAAAATGTAAGGGCTGCTGTACAAAGAATGATGAATCAATTCATCAAAAATCTGATTAAAGCATAGAATTTTTTTTTTTTTTTGCGGTACTCGGGCCTCTCACTGCTGTGGCCTCTCCCGTTGCGGAGCACAGGCTCCGGACGCACAGGCCCAGCGGCCATGGCTCACGCGCCCAGCCGCTCCGCGGCATGCGGGATCCTCCCGGACCGGGGCACGAACCCGCGTCCTCTGCATCGGCAGGCGGACCCTCAACCACTGCGCCACTAGGGAAACCCACATAGAATTATTTTTAAAATAAGGAATGATATGAAGGAATAAATATGGATCAATAACATAAACCAAAACTATACTTAATTCCACTGAAAATGGATTATACATCACATCAAATTCTGCCAGTATGTAATATGCACATATTTATTGGCCTTTAACTTCATAAAACTAATTCTAGGAAATTACTCAAAGCCATTTTCTGCCAGCTGTGAAAAGGTTAACAAATGAAGAAAGTAAACAAGACATTTTTTTTAAATCTATGAGATATGAAACTGGAATCTTTAAGTGTCTTCATAATCTGATTATCTCATACGGCAATATATCTTTAAACTATTCTTTAGCCAAAGTCTGATGCCTGCTTCGTCTCAGAATTAAAAGCTTTAACAAAATAACTGCAGTTTTTGATATATAAATAGCAAAATTCATCCATTTTTGACTTAAATATTATTATTATTTTTTGGACTTAAATATTATTACTTTAGACATTAAGTCTTATATTTTAAAACTTATAGGAAAAGTCTAGATATAAATGCTATCAGTGGTTGCCTCTGGGTAGTGAAACTTGGTGTATATTTTACTTCTATTTGCTTTTTGTGCTTTTCAAATTTCCTCTGAAAACATTTTACTTTTCTAATAAACTGAAAATTAAGAGTAACATTTTTTGTATATATTAATACACATAACATTGTTATATACATTGGCATATACACATAACAAATATATTTGGAACAAATTAAAATTATGAACAATAACTCTTACTTATTAAATTCTAGTAGCTAGATACTCTTTTGAATCCTTTATATGTATTTCATCCTGATAGCAACCACAGGAGTTAGGTACAATTATTTTCAGATAAGGAAATGAAAGTACAGAGTTAATACAACTTACAGTCATACAGCTGGCTCGTATAGGCAGAGCTAGATTTTGAGACCAAAATATTTGACTATAGAGCACATGCAAAATAAGTGGGTGCTTTTACAGAGTATATTATGAAAGTTTGTATCTCTGAAAATTTCTTTTCAAGCAAGTCTGATTCAGCCCAGTGTGGGTCTAATTCAGTTTGTAAACTTGATGATTTTTATGTCTTCGCATAACTATTAGGTGAATAAGTTACAATAAGATAAAAAGATTGATCATAATAAAAGTCATTTCAGCATTAAGAGAGAAAACTCTGAACTTGATCGTAAGGAAAATTTTCTTCAAATATTTTAATCTGAAACCATTATTTCTATGAAGATTTATAGCTTTCCCTACAGAAAAAGGCCTCGTAATAATAACATATCTTTCAATATGTGAAAAAGAGTTTAAAAACTGTCAAATTAAAATCTCCCCAGAACCTAAATGAATTTCTTCTAGGTGAGACAGGCTGGGACCCAGGACCCTTTGCTGCAGTGCTTGCACCTGGACACACCTCTCCTCGAGCTACAAAATACAAGGAAACTCTATGGGACTAAAAATAACTGCATGCATGCGCGGTTAGGGCAAATTCTGGACAAAAGACACAATGAGGCCAAAAAACCCAACGGCCACTTTGGAAGAGCCTGGAGCAAAGCAGGGTACTGCGCATGCCCCCTGCACACAACACGACCTAGGGGGTGGGCAAAACACCTGAGCCACTCCTCCCCGGGGAGAGCAAGCAGGGGAACCTGCTGTTTGTTCTCGCTCCCCGCTGCTGCAGCAGGGGCCCCAGTAAAGCCTTGCCTGAATTTCTTATCTGGCCTCTGATCAATTTCTATCGATTGAGGAGGCCAAGAACCCTGGTCAGTAACATACTTTGTGACGCCCAACATGGGGCACTTGTCCCATTCTAGGGAGAGGATCTGGGCACCCCCGGGACCACCGAACGCAGCTTCCCTGTGGGTGACAAGCAGTGGCCTGAACCTCTTGTTTCAGCATCACCCCTTTTCGTTAAGTCCACCTTCCCGGCCCCTGCGGGACCTCAGTACCCTCATTCAGGCAACACTTCCCCTCTCCCCTTTGTCCTTTTCCCCTCACCGTTTTCCCTTTCCCCTTTGTCCCTTTCCCTCTCCTGAAATCTCTCTACTTCTCTGTCCTTTCCTCTCTCTGTCCTCTCTTACTTCTGTCCTGTCCTTCCGAGCGAGTGGACATCGGGCAGCTACAGCATCACTCCTCTCAGCTTGTGAGATCTGCTTCCTCTGGCCGGCAGCGGCTCACCTTGACAGGTGACAAGCAGAGGCGGGAGAGGCTCGCCTCACACGGTGCAGACCTTGGGCCAGTGGGCTCTTCCTGAGAGATTCATGAGGGCGATAGAGGTTCAAACCTCATGTCACGTAGTAGCTGCAAGGCCGATCATCCCAATATTCTCACCTTTATTTTCCTGCCACCAAGAGAAGTCCCGTTGGGAACGGGCTGAAACAGCAGATTTCTGTATACTGGTGTACCCGTGGGTGAGGGTCCCACCTGTTGCTTGGGGGCCCACAGACAACGTACAACTGGCTGGTTTCTGGGCTTGATCACCCCGGTGGGCAGTGGACAGGGTGCTTTATCCTTCACTGGCCCTTTCTGGAAGCACGCAGGTTGGTGCCTGAATAGACACCCGTAGGGGAGGGGTTGAAAAGGCAATCTGTCTCTTTCTGTCTCTTTCACTTTTTCAGTCTTTTCTGTCCCGCCTCCCTTTACCTCTCCCTTGGTCCTCGCACCTGCACTCCCATTCCCTTTATCCTGAAAACTTCTTGCGTGTGTCTTTAAGTTTTGTGATTGGCGTCTTTGTTTGTGTTGTAGTTCTGTCTGTCCCACTGCCCGTGCAAGCCTCTGCTGACATTGTGGTCATGGTGGAGCACTTCAGCCTTGAAATACAAACACAGCCCGCATTGCCTGAAACTCCAGCCTTGGGTTACTTAGTGGGATTTTAAAGAACAAAAAGAAAAGACGGGTGCTTGCATTCTTCCTGCCTCTGCTCTTGCAATGTAACTATTCTGCCTGGGCTCTCAGTAACTACCTGATTCATCTGCAGTCCCCAGACTGAGGAAAAAACAAAAAAAGAGGACCATTTTAAATTCAAGCGAGGGTGGGTGGGGGGAGGGCTTCCCTGGTGGCTCAGTGGTTAAGAATCCGCCTGCCAATGCAAGGGACACGGGTTTGAGCCCTGTTCTGGGAAGATCCCACATGCCGCGGAGCAACTAAGCCCGTGCACCACAACTACTGAGCCTGCACTCTAGAGCCCGTGTGCCACAACTACTGAGCCCATGTGCCACAGCTATTGAGCCTGAGCTCTAGAGCCTGCAAGCCGTAACTACCGAGCCCGTGTGCCACAGCTACTGAAACCCGTGCGCCTAGATCCTGTGCTCCACAACAAGAGAAGCCACCGCAATGAGAAGCCCGTGCACCGCAACAAAGAGTAGACCCTGCTCACTGCAACTAGAGAAAGCCCATGCGCAGCAACGAAGACCCAATGCAGCCAAAAATAAATAAATTAATTAAAAAAAGATTTTTCAATAAATAAATAAATTCAAGCGGGAAAACTATGAGATCACTGGTTGTATAGAAATTAACTTGTCTAGCTTAAACTTGTGGATTTAATTAATACAGACCTGTCTTTAGGGTCATCAACATAAACTACAATACTTTCATTGTACCTAGGGTTCCTGGAAGTCAATAAGTGCATATTGTTTCTGTTATAAAATCTGTCAACAGGGAAAAAAATCTGATATGATTACATTTTTAAGTAAATGTAACTGGGATAAGAACATTTTGGTAAACTCTATAGGAATAATTATGTTTTGGAAACATTCATCTAAACTAGTCTCTCCAAATTTTGGTAATTTGAAGCTAAATTAAGTCAAATGATAGGAATTAATTGAATATCCAGGCCATGTCAAATAAGATAAAATGTTGGAACATTAATTGCTAAACAGGTCAAAATTTACCTACTTTTGTCTTCTTGTGAAAGAGAAACTAAAACCGTTTGATGCTGCCTTGAGATGTTCTCTACCAGTTTACGGAACGCTAATGTAAAAGACAGTTCATGGTTGCTTAAGGAAAGTAGGACGTGTGTTTTCAAAAAGGAAGGTATGAGGAACGGAAATACATTTTGTTAAGAGAAAAAGGGTGATTTTGTCCTAGAGCTGGCTGTTTCTGAGTGGGAAAGGAATAAGGGACAAAGTATGGCTACAGAAAGTTGCAGAAGGTGTGTGGAGGAGGAACATGGAGAAAAGAATTTTGTATGTGGTCAGGATTTTCTAGGGTTGGATTAAATTTAATTAGGTAAATGGATTTTATTACAAGTAGGCTGATGCAAGACTGGATTCGGTTTCTCTCTCGCATAAGAGAACAAAGTTGTCCTGGAATGCTGCTTTTGATAACAGATTGTGTGAGTGTCCGTGCCTTTTAGTGATCTCGTAACCTGGCAGGACATCACGGTTATTCTGGCCCACTGTTGCACCCCGGATGACAAGGAGCGCATACTGAGAAAGGCCAGGGAACACCCAGATGACCGACTGGCTGCCAATCCACACGAGCAAACGTATCAGGTGGGTGGGGACGCTATCCCAGAACGTGACCCACGCTGGGACTGTGAAGATATGTAGGCCAGGCTAGGATGAGACATTCTATTACTTGTCCATCAGAAGGAATGAAAAGGTATATAGCGGAGCCTGTAAATGATGATAAGGTCTGAGAGGTTACGCAGGGAAAAGATGAAAACCCAGCAGTCTTCCTGAGCCGGGTGACAGAGGCATTCAGGAACTACACCAATACAGACCCTGAGCCCACAGAAGGGAGGGCACAATTGGCCATGCATTTTATCACCCAGGCCACTCCTGATAGCAGGAGAAAATCACAAAAGCTTGAGGTTGGGCCCCAGACTCCGTTGTCAACGTTGGTAGAGGAGGCCTTCAAGGGCGATAACGACCTGGACTTAACAGAGGCCAATAAGGATAAGAGGCTAATAAAGGAAACAGTTTTTGGCTGCTCGGATTCACCCACCATCTTGAGGGCACCCTGGAGGGCCAAGAAGCCCGGACAGACCACCAAGAAGCCGCCTGAGCCCGAACCAGCCCGAACCTTTTGTGGGAAGGAGGGCCGCTGGAAGGGGGGATGTCCTGAGCGCCCTCCTGTGGGATGCCCGAGGTGCAGCCCCCACCGGCCCCAGTTCCTTGACAATCTCTCGGATGAGAGATTCCCCTACACTGACTGATGGGGCCCGATCGCCTGTTGGGCTCCAGATTCCACTCGATCCATCCTCATTACTCCAGCGGAGCCTTGGGGCACCCTCATGTGGCAGGTAAGAGAACTGAATTTCTGATAGACACTGGAGCCGCCTGCTCTGTTCTGACTTGGCCAGCTGGCCCCCTCTCCAACCGTGACTGTACTGTGACAGGAGTTGATGGACAGCCAAAGGTAAGGAGATTTACGTCTCCCCTTGCCTGCAGAATCAGGTCCATTATTATTACTCCTTTTTGTATATGCCAGAACGCCCTGTCCCTCTCCTTAGGAGAGATTTGCTAAATAAGTTATGAGCTAGTATCTTCTTAGGACTGGGTGAAGTCCAAGGAGGTAAAGAATTGAAACAGAGAATGCATCTCTTAGTAGCCCCAGATGACCCACCTGTTGGGCATCAGAATATTCCCCAAGACATCCCTCAAGAAATTAGAGAACAAGTAGACCCTGCAGTTTGGGGTACCTCAGTGCCAGGAAGGGCAAAACATGTTCCCCCAATAAAAACAAGGTTAAGGCCTGGGGAAAATACCCCTGGAAGAGGCAACGTCCTTTAAAGCCTGAGGCCCTAAGGGGAATCCAACCGCTGCTCAGCAAATTCCTAAAACACTGACTCGTGAGGCCCTGCCAATCCCCTTGCACCACCCGATCCTCTACATTCAGAAGCCTGATGGGCAGTATTGGTTTGTGCAAGCCTCATGAGCAGTGAATGAGACAGTCATCCTTATTCACCCACTGGTGCGAAACCCACACACGTCCTCGCCCAAGTGCCAGGGAGCACCCAGTAGTTGTCTGTTTCGGCCCTCAGAGATGCATTTTTCTGTATTCCCCTATATCCCGGCTCTCAATACCTTTTTGCCTTTGAATGGAGGGACCCTGACACCCTGGAGGCTACCCAATATGCATGGACAGTGCTTCCGCAGGGTTTTCAGGACAGCCCCCATCTTTTTGGAAGTGCATTAGCAAGGGAACTGAGGGAACTGAGCCTTGAGAAGGGAACTCTGCTACAGTATGTTGATGATTTATTGATAATTAGTGAGACCACACAAGATTCAGATCAAAATACTTTAGGGTCCTAAATTTTCCGGCTAAAAGGGGATATAAAGCCTCTACTTCCAAGGCTCAGATCTCACAACAATGGGTTCAATATTTAGGACTTGTTTTGACCCCAGGGGCATGGGCCCTGGCCATAGATAGGAGAACAGCAATTAGTGCATTACCATCTCCAACCACAAAGAGGTAACTCCGGGGCTTTCTTGGGATGGCTGGGTTTTGTCGTATCTGAATTCCAAATTATGGCCTTAGGGCAAACCCCTATATGAGGCTCTAAAGGGAGGAGAAAGGCAACCCCTTCAATGGAATAAGGACCGCCAGCAGGGCTTTGAGACTCTAAAGCTTGAGTTGAGTAGAGCACCAGTGCTGGGGCTTCCAAACTGGGACAAGCCCTTTACACTCTACGTTCATGAGAGGTCATGGATAGAACAAGGGGTCCTGACCCAAAAGCTGGGACCGAATCAGAGATCAGTGGCTTACTTTTCAAAACAACTGGACTCAGTGGCCCTGGGACGGCCAAGCTGCCTGTGGTGAGTAGCAGCCACAGCCCTGTTGGTTAATGAGTCTTCTAAGCTCATTCTGGGACACTTAGATGTGTTAACCCCTCATCAGGTACCATCTGTGCTGGAGGTCAAAGGATATCATTGGTTGACTGGGGGAAGGTTAACAAGATATCAGGCCCTCCTAATGGACAGTCCCGACATTACGTTAAAGGTATGTCAAACCCTGAACCCAGCGACTCTGCTTCTGGCGTTCGAGAGTGGAGACTTACTGCATCCGTGTATAGAGACCATAGAACAAACTTACTCCAGCAGGACTGATCTAGATAAGCCTCTGGACAGCCCTGAGGTCAAATGATTTACTGATGGGAGCAGTTTTGTAGAAATGGGAACCCAAAAGACGGGGTATGCCAACAGTTAGTCTAGATGAAGTCATAGAAGCCAAGGACCTGCCACCCCAGACATCAGCCCGGGAGGCTGAACTAGTTGCATTAATGAGAGCTTTGTAATTAGCAAAGGATGAGAAATTCAATATTTTTACTGACTCTCAATATGGGTTCCACGTGCTACATGCTCATGCTGCCATTTGGAAAGAAAGAGGAATGTTAACCGCTAGAAATTCCCCCATAAAACGTGAAGATTTGATTCTGGCTCTTTTAGAAGCAGTGCAGCTTCTGACCCAGGTGGCAGCGATCCACTGTAGAGGCCATCAGAGGGATGGATCCTTTGTGAGCCAAGGGAACAGCAAAGCTGATCAAATTGCAAAACAGGCAGTTCGACTGCAGGAACCTGAACAAGTTACGGCTCTGGTGATTTGTCCCCCTGAACTCCCTAGCCTTTCCCAGTATTCCCCACAGGAACAAGAAAATGCTGAGAAATGGGGCTCTGAGAAGGGAAGCACAGGCTGGTATAAAAAGGAGGATAAAGTTCTAATCCCTGAAGCCCAACAATGGAAACTCACTGAGAGTTACATGATGCCACCCACAATGGGAGGGATGCACTGCGGGACTTGATGCACAAGGCTTTTTCAGGGAAGGGGATTAAAAGAACAGTAAAACAAGTAATGCTTGCCAGTGATTTATGTGCCCTTAATAACCCACAGACCCATCCAATCCCTCCTTCATTTCTCAGGCCAGTTCAACACCGAGGGACATATCTGGGGGCAGGCTGGCAGTTAGATTTCACCCAAATCCCCCCACAGTCAGGTTATAAATATCCTCTGGTGTTTGCTGATTCTTTCACAGGATGGGTTGAAGCCTACCCGACCCGATCTGAAAAGGCTATGGAAGTCTGTAAGTCCCTCTTAAAAGAAGTAATTCCTTGGTTTGGACTTGCAGAGTCCCTGCAGAGCAATAACAGGCCCTCTTTTACAGCCGAAATCACACAGGGGCTCACAGTGGCCCTGGGGACAGACTACAAGCTACACGCCCCTTGGCACGCCGAGTTTTCAGGGAAGGTAGAGAAAATGAACCACACTTTAAAGAAAACCTTAGCAAAGCTCTGACAAGGAACTCATGCACCCTGGACCAACTTGCTTCCTATCACACCCTTCAGGGTCCATGTAGCCCCCAGAAGTGGTCTGAGGCCCAGCCCATCTGAAATGACCTAAGGGAGGCCTTTTCTTACTACTGACATCCTACTGGATGAGGAGGCGAACCAGGCCCTGAGATATATTCTTAATCTAGGACAAGTTCAGAAGGCCATCCAGGACTGTGCCCACAAGGCACTGCCAGCTCCCACTAAAAATACAGAGGAAGGAGCAATTCCTTCACAAATAAACCCCGGGGACCAATTCTTCTTAAAACCTGGAAAGAGCCCCCCCAACCCAAGACCAACTATTGCCAAAATGGAAGGGCCCCTATAAAGTTATTTTAACCACCCCTACTGCCGTCAAAGTGCAAGGGGTATCTAGTTGGGTACATTTGTCCAGACTAAAGCTTTTACCTTCAGAAACCCCGCAGGTCACACCAGAAGAACAATACACCTGTGAGCCAGTGGAAGATCTGAGATACGTATTCAAAAGACAGGCACCATCAACAGATAAGTAAAATGATGCAGTGGGTTGGTCCCTATCTGAAGCCCTAACGGGACTTGGGACTTCTCTTATTTTCTTGGCTGTTGTGGTTCTTGACAATCGTCTGGCCCCTGAGTCCCTTCCGGCAGAACACGGTAGCGTTTGTGCGATAATTGATACTTCCTGCTGCACTTGGATCAATGGGACAGGACAGGTAAAAGTTAATATGAAGGAAATATATGCCTAGGCAGAGTGGCTTCACAATTTTGGTGGGGCGATATCGCCTCCCCTGTCTGGTCAAAAGTTAAGGAAGCCCAAAGTTAACCTGGTTCCTTCCCTTTCTGGCCCTTTGATGGCTATTGTTGTTCTCCTTCTTAGCCCTTGTTTGTTTAACCTTTTGGTTAAGTTTGTGTCTTTTAAGCTCCAACAGTTTGAAGGCTCACGTTGGCCCAAGGAGTTCAGCCCATCCAGTGGAAAGTGGCCCAGGTCCCTACAGGTCCTTAGAACAGTCAGCGAGGGACTTCTACAGCTCTAGGGTGGGCTAGGGTCTGCAGCCCCTGTCCAGTAGGAAGAAGTTTCAGAAGAGACCTTCAGACCCTTACCCCTTAAGAATAAGTGTGTAGAGTCTCTTATAGGGTGATGAGACAGGCTGGGACCCGGGACCCTTTGCTGCAGTGCTGCAGTGCTTGTACCTGGACACACCTCTCCTCGGGCTACAAATACAAGGAAACTCTATGGGACTAAAAATAACTGCATGCATGTGCGGTTAGGGCAAATTCTGGACAAAAGATACAAAGAGGCCAAAAAACCCAACGGCCGCTTTGGAAGAGCCTGGAGCAAAGCAGGGTACTGCACATGCCCCCTGCACACAACACGACCTAAGGGGTGGGCAAAACACCTAAGCCACTCCTCCAGCCGACCCCTGGACACACTATCTGGCTTCTTTTTTTTTTTAATCTTTCAAATTTTGTTCATTTATATTTATTTATTTATTTTGGCTGTGCTGGGTCTTAGTTGCAGCACATGGCATCTACGTTGTGGCATGCAGGCTTCTTTTGTTGCGGCATGCGGGCTTCTTAGTTGCAGCATGCATGCGGGATCTAGTTCCCTGACCAGGGATCAAACCCAGGCCCCCTGCATTGGGAGCGTGGAGTCTTACCCACTGGACCACCAGGGAAGTCCCTTGTCTGGCTTCTGATTAATTTCTATTGATTAAGGAGGCCAAGAACCCTGGTCGGTAACATAGGAAGAAAAATTTGAGAATGTGTATATGGTTGTTCCATCAGTACAAAGTCAAACATCCAAATTAAATCTGAAAAATCAAATACTCACAAATTTGGTTTAGATAAAACCAAACTTTTAGATATTTTTAATATCTAAATTTTATTTTATTTTTTAATTTATCCAAGGCACTTGGTATAGGTACACCTTAATCAATTTTAATAGAGCCATCTTAATCAAAGCTACATACAACATTAAAAAAAAATGTTGATAATTTTTTAAACAAACACATTCAACATACCATAGTATTAAAGTAATATGACAAAAAATACTGTGAAAAACATAGGCAAAGTGAATACCACAGTGAGATAAATGAGGCACATTTTCCAAATTAACATCTGTTGAACATCTCCTTTAATGAAATTTATTAAGCTGATAAGTCGTTCTACGTAGGATTTAATCTTTAGGGGGAAAAAACAGGGCACCTCTAGTTTTCTGTCTGGTCAGATTTCTTGAAAACTGCTTGGAGCCTCGTTGTTATATTTAATATAATTTTATATTACTTATAAAGTATATTATTTATACTATTTCTTCAATTTATACTATTTTGAATTTTATACTGAACTTATACAATATTATATAGTATAATATAATATGTGAATTGTACATCTAATAATTAAATTAGTGTCGTCATTTCCGAACTTAGCCTCTGAAACACTTAAGCGTTTCTGACCTAAAGACAAGAGCATATTTCAGTTTTGAATAAGAGATCCTGTTGGTGTACAAAGGGACAGAGACATTAGAGTACAAGGAGAACATCTAGTTATTTTAAGAGAAAGCAGAAACACCCCTAGGAAAATCAAAATCCTATCTATTTCACAGATAGTTTATCTGTTTCACAGATAGCTCGATGTGACCCACAGGAGCAAACAAGCATGAACCCCTCCTGGAAGAGAAATGAGTTGGTTCATTCCACCTTGAGCCAAAGTATCACCTGTTACACACAAATCCAAATATAGTTCCTCCTGGCAAAGAAAGAGCAGAGGCAAAGCTGGTGGACACCTGAGAGCACTGCCCCAGCAACCTGAGCTCAAGTTTTGCTTGTTATGGAGACAGATACACTGAAAATCCAGGCAGTGAACAAATCATGTTACCTCAATTTTAGAGAGTTCTTTGAAGATGAATTTTAAAGCTCCTGATATGTCTTTTTGTTTGTTTTTGTTTTACTTTTTATTGTAGAATATTCAAACATGCACAAAATAGAAAGAATAATATAAAAAACTCCCAGTGTATCCATTACCCGGCCTCAGTGATTACCAACAAGAATATAATTTTAAAGTTTTACATATAGTTTTAAACAAAAATAAGTTTCATACATGACAAGATTCCCCAAACTATTTTTCAGGTTCAGTGAAAGAATGTGAATTTTAGTTCGTCCGTGTTACTCTTAAAGAGTTAGTAAAAAAAAAAAGGAAACAATTGGCAGGTTTTTTCAGATTGAAACTCTCAGGGTAAATAAATCTTCGTGAGGTGGCCAACGATGAAACTGAGCATGTTCAGAATTCACTTTTATTAGTCCAACTATGGAATGGACAGACTTTCAGGAACACACTAGTGCTAAAAGTAATCTCACTAGAAGCTGATGAAAAACCCAGAAGTTCAGTTTATTCATTTATAGTAAAGGATACTTGTGAAGCAATCTGGAAGGTTCTGGTCATTTCACTTCTAGGAAAGTCTAATTGAAAAATAAAATTTAGGTTAGGAGTTTGCTCAGCAAGAATAGAATCAGAGTAAAATGAGGTGAATGAAGTTAAGGAGAGCCTCACCCTATTGGGGTGATCAGATGGGCTTTTCCCTTGCTGGGGACTACTTCAGTAGGTCACTTATGATGCTCAGAACACACCTTCCCCAGTCCAGGGCGGGAGAACACTAACAAGGGCTTTCTTTCAAACTTTTCCTAAAGCGGAAAGTTACTAATTTCCGCTTTTTTCCCATTACTATAACACTTCACTATGAAGATATCCAATTTCTAAGCTTGTAGCTTACCTGCCTGAGTAGCATTTTAAATGAATGTCTTCCAGTGGAAGGAAACTCCTAGCCCCGTTGCTGACGTTTAGGAAGCAATCTACTTAGAAACTATTGTTGCTGACGTTTAGGAAGCAATCTACTTAGAAACTATTGATTCCTGGGTGCGCCATCTACCATCCCTCAGGTCATTTAGACTTGACTACAGGCAAAACACAAATACAGATTTTTCCTGTTTTTCCAGCTTTCAGAGAAAGGACTCTGGCGGCTTTTTTCTGGGATTGTTAAAGGAAGACTAGCCTACAACTCAATCTCTATGGGATGGCTTCCCAAAGAATCAAAGTTCTCACTTAGATTTTCAACCTGAACACCAAAAAAAATTTTTTTCTCATCTTTTTACAAGCTTATTGATTCTATTAATATTTGTTTCTCTATAACATTAATGAAACATACTCTTTGTTTCTCCTTTGTGCACGCACTTGCTACCAATTTGTTATTCCTATCTTAGCTTTTCCTTATCAAAGCGTTGAGAATTTAAACAATTTCAAAGAGCTCTCAGATAATAGGTTTAGAATTTCTGTTTCATTAGCTCTCTGTCTCTCACAGTAAGTAACAAATGAGACACTTTAGTTAACAGAGCCAGAGGTTTTGGACTTCTTTCATTTGTTCTAAGTGGCTTCTTTTCTAACCCAACCCTAGCCAATCAATAAGAATTTGACTAGATCAAACAGCCTGTCCACTGACTTTTATTTATTTATTTTTTGGCTGCGCCCCGTGGCATGTGGGATTGTAGTTCCCCGACCAGAGAGTGAACTCGTGCCCCCTGCACTGGAAGCACTGAACCGCCAGGGAAGTTCCTGACATGAATTCTTAAAAATCAATTCCAACCCAAAGAATAATATTGGAGAGCACTCCATTGTACCCTTAAGGGCTGCCAACACATTCTGACTCTGGCATTTATAAAGAGCAGTTTCCTTCTCTGCTAGTCTATTCCAAGACGGTTGGCTAGTAGACCATGTAGTAACAAATGGTAGAGATGCTGAGGAATTTCTTGGGCTATAGCATTATCAGTAAGAGCTCCAAAATAATGACATTTGGTTGTCTTTATGCAAATATAATGTTGGATGTAAATAATTTCACCAAAAATAATTCACTTCTTAGTTTTTGAAGATAAAAAAATACCCTGGTGAGTTCCACAAAATCTAAGGCAATCTATTCTTTTTTTTTTCCTTCAGGTTTATTTACCTGTGTTTATTTTCTTATCTATATAACTATAACCACTATTTGGATTGGATTGACAAAAATTTCTTTGAAGAGCCCACCTGCAAAATAACAATAACATTATCTGACAATACCAGAGCATAATATGTTTAGCTCAGACTGGCCTACACATTGAGCGTAAATGTAGTGCTTACTCTTCACATTTTTTCCCCTTAAAAAACATTAAGTGCCGCCTTGTGAGTGGGAGGATACTATCTTGCAAATGAAACCTTGCAAGTAGTACTGGGCAACATGAGGAATGACCTTTCTATGTTATTTGTTTGACAAGTTTGCTATTGTTCTATGTAGTTATAACAGCTGATTATAACTGTTAAGGTTTTTATTGAAATGCATTTTTGCTTCAGGGAATTTTAATTAACGATTGTATTTTTGTGGGATGAAGCAATAGAAAGCGGACAGTAGAAGGAACAGGGAGAAGAGTACGAGAGAGAAAGCAAAGAAAACAAAGGAGAAGAGACAAGGAAACTGAAAAAGAAAATGTGGAATGGGGGAAAGCAGAAATTTGCTTAGGAAAAAGAGCAAGATGGAGAAAAAACATTCTGAGAGAATAGGAGTAGTTTGGTTGGTTCTCATGGTAGTAAGATTATTTCTGGCAACAGGTCCCCAAACACACTCGGAAGATAAAAGGCCGCCATGTAGCTGCAGTGATACATTTTCAATTCCCATCATATCCTCTTTACACTTGTTAACTTTTGCTCGTATTAATTTTTTCCATTGCTGCTACCCAAAGCTGCTGGTCTTTTCTTTTCTCTCACTTTCCTTTCAGTCTTAAGATAATGAGACACCTGATCCTGTACTGTCATAAAGCCAGAAAAGAGGAGAAAACAGATGTTTAGGTGAAAGAACGAGGTTTCAGGAACCTAATCCGGACCATCAGGTCATCTCCTAAGCTAACAGTACTGCTCTGCTAGGCTTCTGTCATGCAAGGCCTTTGTAAGTAATATCTCCAAGGAAGCAGTAGTTTAAATGCCTTGCCTATGGCTCCCCAGTGAGCAAATAAGTCAGAAATAGAACCCAGACCTCCTGACGTCAGATTCAATGTTCTTTCCACTTCACGATGCCTAAAAATACAAACAAATAAAAAACTCCCCAAAGCAAATAAAACCTTATCCACTTGCAAGTTGCACCTTAGAAGCCTGGCAAATAAAACCTTATCCACTTGCAAGTTGCACCTTAGAAGCCCGAAGTTTAGTAAGATTGATTTTTAAAATTCTAGCTTTTTAAATATAAGACTCCTGACTTTGTAACAAATCAATCCATTTAAATGTATTTTCCTAAATAAAATGTTCTTAATATTCATGTTTAGTCTAATAATCTAGTAATACCCTATAATAATAGTTTCCAACTGTAAGGACCCTGAGGAAATTTTCTTCTATCACTTTTAAATAAAAATCTCTTCAGCTGAAATGAGATCTTTTTTGTGGCTTTATTTATACATTTGAATGACTTCACTATATTCTGTCAGTGCCACCCCTCCAAATCTGTCTTGTTGACTCTAGATCTCATTTTAAATCTCACTTTCCTGGGGCAGCATTCTCTGACTCTTCCGAGTAAGTTATCCACCTCCACACACTGCATTTATTACTTATAAAGCACCTGCACTTTCCATTCACAGCCCTTGTTATGATAGTAGTTACACAATAATATGAGTAATTATTGTTTAATGTCACCCTTGCCTTCCAGACCATAAGCACCATGAGGGCAGAATTTGTCTTGTTCACCAATATATCCCTAGCACCTATCAGAGTGATTGACACATAGTAGGTGTTCAATAAATATTTATGTAATAAGTGAATTTCTCTTGTGGGATGGAGCAATAGAAAAGGGATAAGTGTGTTTCTCGGTATAACTGCATGAAGTTTTTGCTTACCTAGTTTAAGAAGAATAACAAATAATGAGAGTCCTCTTTCTTCTGTGCCTACTGTTTACAATTCACTAGGTTAGATGTTTTGTGTGCATATTCTCACAACAACCCTAAGAGGCAGCAACAATTTTAAATCATACTTCTGATGAGGCCACAGATGTTCAGAAAGATTAAGTAACTTGTCCAAGGTTACCTAGCTAGTGGTTGAAGTTTGGCTGATATACGAACTTAGGAAATAAAAATGCAAAGAAAACATTATGCCTTTTTTTTTTTAAGAGTAATCTCTTCTTCTGTTTTTGTTTTGTTTTTTATTGAAGTATAGTTGATTTCTCTCCTGTTTTTTCATTAACGTTATACCAACACTGGGGAGGTGGTGGGAAAGGGAAATGCCTACCTCCATTAATAATCATTCAATGTCAGATTTTTGCCCTTTGCTTCCTGTTTAACAGATTCCAAATCTGTCATTCCTACCTCCATGTATTACCTATATAACTATTCAAAATGGTATCTGAAGGAATTCCCTGGAAGTCCAGTGGTTAGGACTCAGTGCTTTCACTGTCATGGCCCAGGTTCAATCCCTGGTCAGGGAACCAAGATCCCGCAGGCCACTCAGGGCGGCCAAAAAAAAAAAAAAAAGAAATGGTATCTGAAAGAAGATGTGGTACATATATACAATGGAATACTACTCAACCATAAAGAAGAATGAAATAATGCCATTTGCAGCAACATGGACAGACCTAGAGATTATTATACTAAGTGAAGTAAGTCAGAAAGAGAAAGACAAATACCGTATGATATCACTTATATGTGGAATCTAAAATATGACACAAATAAACTTGTTTATGAAACAGAGACTCACAGACATAGAGGACAGATTTGTGGTTGCCCCAGGGGGTGGGGGAGGGAGGGATTGGAAGTTTGGGATGAGCAGATGCAAACTATTATATATAGGATGGATAAAGAACAAGGTCCTACTGCAGAGCATAGGGATCTACATTCAATATC
Organism: Leucopleurus acutus; assembly: GCF_964270905.1. Lineage (NCBI taxonomy): Eukaryota > Metazoa > Chordata > Mammalia > Artiodactyla > Delphinidae > Leucopleurus > Leucopleurus acutus. The sequence goes on from NC_139146.1 coordinate 144,431,624, forward strand.
CTGTAATAAACCATAATGGAAAAGAATATGAAAAAGAATATATCTATGTATCTATATTTATATCTATATCTAAATCTATCAACCCCCAGACATGGGAGTGAAGGGGCTTCCAGATGATTCCAGTGTGCAGCCAACAAGCTTTCCCAGCTGAGGCCACAGACATGGTAGAGAAATGACAAGCCAACCCCACTGTGCCCTGTCTGAATTCCTAACTCACAGAATCTATGAGCATTACAAAATAGCTCTATGGTAAGTCACTAAGTTTGGAAGAGCTTGTTACACAACAATAACTAAAACAGATGGATTGCTAGATGGATAGAGGCCTGAAGAAATGACCAGATATGTGATAAAGCAAGTATAGTAAAATATTAATCGTAGCATCTAGGTGGAACATGCATGGGTGTTCACTGTACAATTTTTTCAATTTTTCTGTATATTTGAAAATTTTTACAATAGAATATTGGTAAGGGAGAAAAGAAAAGGAACCACTGTAAATAATAGAAAAACCACTAGCTAGCATTTATCGTGTATTATGTGTGTGAGGACCTGTGCCACGCACTTTTATATTCATTATCTCACTTAATTTTCTCAGCCCCATATTACTACTTTCTGGTGTTATTATTTCCTCCATCTTATAGATAATAAATCCGAGGCTCAGAGAGGTTAAGTCACTTTTCTGTTGTAACAATGCTTGTAAATAGTAGAGGTGGAATTCCAGTTTGGGTACCTGTGATTCCATAAATGATGTTCTTAACTCCCTCAGATTTAGAGCACTGTCATTCCAGTCTACCCTCCATCCATTTCTTTGATACAAAGATAAAGTTAAAACTACTCAAAACAAACAAACAAATAAAATGGTATCTGAATTGCTACAAAGAGATAAATACTTTTGTTGCTGTTTGTTTTTTCCTAAGAGTACGAAGAAAAATAGGGAAGGAATTAATAATAGTGAATGAGGTTATAGGGAGAACCAAGAAGGCGGTTAGGAACAAAGGAAAGTGTTGTGTATCTTTTAACAGTAATATACCACATTATAACAATGGTGATTGGTTTATAAAATTAGTTTATAGTGTAATTACTTTTACTCACACGGAAGAAGAAGCATTTTCGTATTTGCCCATAGGTGCCTAAATAAACAACAATAAATACAGTCATGAATAGACTAAACCAAACTTTTCTTTACCTTTCATACTGATTCCTTTTTTTGAGGCCTGCCCAAGAATTCCAAGTCATCCCCACTACTTGATCTCTATAAACTGTGAGATCCCTTGAGATACGAAGAACAGTATAAGCTTGTTGAAAGAGAGGTAACGTATTATATGGTGGAAAGTAGCTATTTATTTGGCCAAACGTGAGTGCTTTTCTGTATGGAATTACTTTTTATTTTTGGTTTGGAATTATTTTTAGTCTTCAAAATAACATTGCCGAGAATCTCTTAAACTCTACCACTCACTACTCACTGAGTAATTTTTCCTTTTATTTCCTTTGAAAGTTATAAACAAGTTCTTAATGAAAGCTATATATGCAGTAACAGATACTCAAGGATAAAAGCTTTCCTACATGTTCTATTTATTTCATGGCCCTGTCTAGCAAATATAAGACAATACAATATAGAATCCAAACCTGAATACAAGCATCATTTCAGAAATTAGACAACACGGCATAAAAATGAAAGAAAATCGAATTTATTGAATGCCTATTGCATGCTTAGCTCAGGGAGAAGCCCTTAATTTTGTTACAGTTTCATCAAAACCCTAGAACATGTTCCCGTTTAAAGAACAGTCTACATAGGTCACTACCAGGAGAAAGATGATTAAAGAAGACCTCCAAGCTGACCTCACTACAAATGAGAGGACTAAAGAAGTACAATAGAACTTAGCTTTAATAAGGCCTATTACTACATGGATCAATTGACAATTCCACAAATATAACAGCTATATCTGGAAAGCAGTCTGGTATTTTTTTTATTGACTTTTAAGGTGATTATGGGTAATCCCCACGGATTTTCAACCATGTCACCTTGTTTCCCATCAGTACCATCACAATCGCCACTTTAGACAGATTTCATTATATTTTAAACTCAAGATAAGTTTATAATCCAGTTTTTGGTAAGTCCATTCTTTCTGTTCTAGTCCCTTCCTCTCTAAGGGTTTCAAATATTATAGATTTATGTCAATACCTGATTACTAGATTAAATTACTAGCCTATTTGAGACTTGATTATTTTCCTGATTAAATGAGGACCACTTAAGTGTGTGAAACCTACAAGCAACCTTCAAATCAAGACATCTTTTCATTAAGGCAGCCTTAGCAATATTTTAGACTAACATCCTAAATTTATTTTACCATCATCTGTATTTCACTGGAAACCACGAACAGAGTAAAATTTTCCCCTTTAATTGGCTGTTTTACTTAATTACTAGATGCTCTCTTGCCAGATGTACGATGGGACCAGAGAAATGGATTAAATTGTTACATATGCTGGGGGAGCAAAGTGAGTATGCTTTGGATCTCATTTGTTTAAGCTGGGGGATGTAAAGAGTGATTCAAATTTTCCTTTTAGTTGTGTTGTGTATTCTTGTAGATGTAAATAGATAGAAACCATCTATTAACAATGTTGTCCAAAGTTAAGAAAGATCATCATCTCAGTCATGAAGAACACAAACTCTCAGAGAATACAGTTCTACCCTGCAATTTTAAAAAGGCCTTTGAAGATGTCCCTAGCTTTGGCAGTATTCCAGAACCAGCTGGATCAGAGCGATCCAGCTTAATATAGAACACTGCAGCCCTGAAGACTCATGAAAGCCAGTATAGTGTCTGGAGCAAATGAATGTGTGATTAATGCTGATGAATCCAACCTTCGCTGGGAGACATCTGTCAAGATTTCTTGAGGAATGAGATTGTGTGTCTAAAAAGAATAGATCAGATAACTAGCCTCTGAAATACATAAGCATTAACACTATTTTAAAATTTTTTTTCTTTACCTTGAGGCAAAGATCCTAAGACATAATTAATCACCAGTCTAGTGTGTTTGATTATTGATAACATATTAAAACCCAGCAATGGACTTAGTTCAGTTATTTTTGGTTAGCTCTTTTTTTGCATCTCAGATAGAGAAAAACAACAGATACTTCTAACTGATCTGTGCTTGGTGATCACAGTAATGATTATATTTTAATGAAGTAGGAAGCATTTCATTAAACAATCTAGATAGCTAAAATGCTGAAGGTTCATTATTTCATTCAAAAAACATTTATTGAGTGTCTGTTCTATGACAGACACTGTTCCAGGTAGAGATGTAACTACTGTTAAAAGTAAACTGTTTCCTCATGGAGTTAACGTTTTAGTGTATCTGATGGGCAATAAAACAGGTACATACAGTATTTCAAGTGGTGATAAATGCCGTAGAGATTGATAAAGCAGGTAAGGATAAGTGAGTAATGACATGATGGGATGGGGTAAGAGCTTTTGGAGGAGGTGACATTTTAGTAGACTGCTGAGTGATACAAAAGAGTGGGCCACACAAATATCTGAGGAAGAGAATTTCAGGTAGAAGAAAAAGCGAAAAACGAACAAAAAAGAGCTTGAGACGGAAATGCATTGAATTTGTTTTCAGAGCAGCAAGGAGGCAGGTTTTACTGGAGTGAGATGAGCTAGAAGGAGAGAAGTCTGATGTCAAATCAGGGAAGTAGCCAAAGACAAGATGACAGGCTCTGTAGCCCACAAAGAAGTCTGGCTTTCATTCCAGTATCCAGAAAGTCATTGGAAGGTTTCTAATATGGGTAGGACATAATTCCACAAGTTACCCAAACTTTAAAAGGTAAAAGTAGAATCAGGGAAACCAGTTAGGAGAAGATGGTGGCTTGAATCTAGGTGTGGTAATGGTAGATACAGTAGGAAGTTGTAGAATACTACAATAATTTAGGAGTGGATCTGAAGGTATTTGCTTGTGGCTTAAATATGGAGTGTCCTTTTTAAGATAAAGAGGAATCGAGAAGGATCCCAAGATTTTTGCCTTAAGCATATGAGTGAAGATGCTGTTAACTGAGATGCAGAGGGGGTCAAGGTAAACAGGAGAGCAAAGGTTCTTAAGGAAAATCAGAGTGACGCTTGATGATGTAAATATGTATAGCACGAGAAATAAGAAATCTCTAAATCTTAAGTGCCACAGCGTAAAGATCACATTTATACAAAATCGGGACACTTTAACATTACTTATGTTTCTAGAAGGGACTAGACATGGGTAATGGGAAGAGATGCTTTCATTTTCTAAAATACATTTCTGGGCATGTTCAAGGCTTTTTAAAAAATCTTGTTCGTGTATTATTTTTATTAAAAAATTTTAATATGTCAAAAATTCATAAGAATTAAGTAGTTAATGAGAGATTATATGGTAAACAGAATGAAAATTCAATTGCATTTACCTGCTTAGAGAGATTTTAAAACTATCCAACCTCTAAGCCCTTTAATGAGCCTCAGAAGCAGACAGGTGCATCTTTGGCTCTCCCTTCTAACTTGACATTTGGCATTAACGTCACATTGCTCCTTAGATTAAAGTTTGCTTTCTTTCCCCAGCTATGCCTTCTGCTGTTCCACTTGTAGTATGATATGCCCTGCCTCAGGCTCTAAAATGGTTTATACACATCTATCTCAAAAGCATTTGTCATCTGTCCTAATCCAGTGCCTGCTTAAGACCAAAACCAGCTGGCCTCGATTAGTCAAATGAGGCTTGTTTGTTTGCTCTTTGGAGCTAGGTAGAAAATACAAGGGTATTCCAACGTGCCGTATTACCTGATGCTTCTGACATGAAATCAGTCAGCATAGTAGCTGTTATGAAGTCACTCTTTCTGTTAAGATAAGAGAGTTGCCAAAGCTCTCAGGGACATTTTAGCAGATTTCTATAGAGAAGGGATTAGGGCCTCTATTAATATACTCAGTCCCGGGATTCCTGGAACATGGGTTATTCTGCTAATCTTTTCCACTCACATTCTTCCAGTGAGTTACCCTTCTCTCCACAGTGGGGTCTTATTTCAAGGGCGTTCACTAGCTCACTTATAATGTCAACTTACTATTTTTAAAATGTGATTGTCAAATCATTAATTCACTTTAATGCCAGCTTTATTGAGGGGTAGCTTTAAAAGTACAATTCGAGAAGTCTTGACAAATATACACAGTTGTGAAACCACCGTCACGTTCAAGATACAGAACAATTCCATCACCCCCTAAAGGTTCCTCCACTGCCCCTTTGTAGTGAATCTTCTTCCTGACACTCCAGCTTCTGGCAACCACTGATCTGCTCTCTGTTGCTGTATTTTTGCCTTTTCTAGAACTTCATATAAATGGAATCACATAGTGTGTAGTTTTATCGTGGATGGCTTCTTTCCCTTAGCATAATATGTTGAGATTCATCCCTGTCTTTGCATGTTTAAGTAGTTTTTTCCTTTTTAGTGCTGTATTTCATCATATGGATATACCATATTCTATTCATTCATTCGCCAGTTAATGGGTATTTGAGTTGTTTAGCTTTTATAAACTTATAAAAAGGTGCTTACAAATTTTTGTGTGGACATATGTTTCTGTTCATTTGGGTGGATACCAAGAGGTAGGATCGCTGAGTTGGATTTAAATCTACTACTTTACTATTTGTTTTCTATTTGTCCCATTTGTTTCCAGCTCTTTCACCCCACCCTGTCCCCTGCCCCTTTCCTGAATTCTTTTGGATTAATTATTTTTAGTATTCCATTTTGTCTCCACTATCGGTTTATTAGCCTAAGCTTTTTGTTTTATTTTCTCACAGTTTCTCAAAGGATCTACAATATGTTTTTCTTGTTTGTTTTTTTGTTTGTTTGTTTGTTTTTTGCGGTACGCGGGCCTCTCACTGCTGTGGCCTCTCCCGCTGCGGAGCACAGGCTCCGGACGCGCAGGCTCAGCGGCCATGGCTCACGAGCCCAGCCGCTCCGCGGCACGTGGGATCTTCCCAGACCGGGGCACTAACCCGCGTCCCCTGCATCGGCAGGCAGACTCTCAACCACTGCGCCACCAGGGAAGCCCTACAATATGTTTTTAAACTTATCATGGTGTTCATTCAAATACTATTACACCACTTCACACGTAAGAAACTTAAAAACAGTATTCTTCCATTTCCCATCTTTCTTTGTGCTTTTTTGGTCGTATACCTGACTTCTACATATATTATACACTCTGCAATGCACTATTGTTATTTTTGCTTTAAACAGTCAATAGTCTTTTAAAGGGATTTAAAATAAAAGGAAAATACCTTTTATATTCCATCTTTTACCCATGTCTGGGCATCTTTACTTTTTGTGTGAATCCAAATTTCCATCTGGTCTCATTTTATTTTTGTTTTTCCTGTTACTTTTTTTTTGTAGTGTAGGTCTGCTGATGATGAATTTTCAGTTTTTATTTGCCTGTATTTCACCTTCAATTTTAAAGATATTTTCACTGAATTTCAATTCCAGGTTGGCAGTGTTTTTTTTCTTTTTTTTCCCTTTCAGTACTGTAAAGATTGTTCCATGTCTTCTGGTTTGCATAGTTTCTGACAACAAGTTCCTGTTGTCTTTATTTTTGTTCCCCTATATTTTCTTTTTTTCTCTCTCTCAGGCTGCCTTTAAGATTTTTGTCTTCATCAGGACTTGTCAGCAATGCATTTATGATGTGCTTTGGTTTTCTTCATGTTTATTTTGCTTGGGTTTTGTTGATGATCTTTGATCCATGGGTTTATATTTTTAATTAACTTTGGAAATTTCTCAGCCATTGCTTTTACAGTTTTATGTGCTTCTCTTACCATTCTGAGACACAAATACATGTATGTCAGAACACTCGATACTGTCCTTTCTGTCATGATGCTCTCTCTGTTCATTATTTTCTGATCTTCTTTTCCTCCATGTTTGTCATTTTGGATACTTTCTATTGCTGTGTGTTCAAGTTCACAAATCTTTTCTGTGGTGTCTAATCTGCTTTTAATCACACCTAGTATAATTTCTATTCAGATATTGTATATGTAATCTCTAGAAAGTTCATGTGGATCTTTAAAAATATTTTCCATTTCTCTCTGCATCATGTTCATGTTTTCTTTTACCTCCTTGAACATACAGAAAATATGTTCTGATGTTCTTATCTCCTAATTCCATCATCTCTGTCATTTCTGGGTCTGTTTCTGTTGATTAAATTTTCTCCTGGTTATGGGTCATATTTTCCTGCTTCTTTGCATGCCTAGAAATTTTTGATCGGATGCTGAACTTTGAGAATTTTACACTGATGGGCGCTATATTGTTGTATTCTTTTATGTAGTATAGGAATTTGTTCTGAGACACAGTTAAATTACTGGGAATTAGTTTAATCCCTTCAAGCTTGCTTTGAAAGCTTTGTTAGGATGTGTCCAGAGCAGCCTTTAGTCTGAGTTCCAAGTTTTCTCACTCCTAAGGTAATATCTTTCCAATCACTCTATCCTATCTGTATATTAATAGATTTTTCTGCTCTGGCTGGTGGGAACACAAACTATTCTCAGCTCTGTCTGAATCCCAGGAATTATTTGGTTTGCTGATTTCTGATGGTTCTTTCCCAAGCTATGAGTAAGTAGTTTCTTCTCACACATGTGCAGATCAGTAGCCAGCCAAAAGGTCAGGAGAGCCTTCTGCATATCTCTGGAGCTCTCTCTTTCTCTGTGCAGCTGACTCCTGTCTTGTAAATTTAACTGCCTTGACCTCCCAGAACACTGATCTCTGTTTCTTCAGTGCATTGAGAACTCTGGGATCTCCTTTGGTTTCACTCCCTGTGCTATGGTGTGGAAAATGCCTCCAGACCTTAGGCTGGGGCAGTTATAGGGTTCTCCTTGTTTGTTTTCTTCTATTGGGATGACAGTGTTACACTGCCAGTTGTCCAGTGTTGAAAGGCATTGTTTCATATAGACTGTCCATTTGTTAGTTAAGATGGAAAGTAAATTTGGTCCCTGTTACTCCATCATATCCAGAAGCCTAAATCCCATTCAAACTTTTATTGCTACAAAACAGGTCTCTTTCTGAAACTCTGACAAACTCAAATATACAAGCCTGTGCACATATACACGGCCCTTGTGCATTTCATTATTTTGAAATTAGTTTGTGGCTCCCTCACAGTATCTAAAAAGCAAAAATTAAATGCTGCAAAAGAGGGGAACATTGACAAGAATAAGTAAAGAAAAGAGAATTAAAGATAATGGTGGCTTCACTTTGTTATACAGCAGAAACTAACACACCATTGTAAAGCAAATATACTCCAATAAAGATGTTAAAAACAAACAAAAAAAAGAGATAATGGTAGCTTAACTGTGCACGTGGTTAATAGTTTTTCTTTACCAAATAGCTGATATACTTCCAGAACACCAAGCCATAGCACCAAACTTGGTCTCTGGTCTTTTTTTCTGATCACATGTCTAGACTACTTCTCAGCCTCCCTTGGAGTTACATGTAACGATGTGACTGAACATTTGCCAGTGAAAAATGAGGAGAAGAGATAAGTGCCACTACCAGGCCCAGGTCATGCAAACCTCCCATACACAACCCACTGTGTCTTTCCATTTGTTGGGGTGTCCCTGAAAGTCACATATGGAAGATGGCAAAGGTACAAGAAGGACGGAACCAAATTACCACTTGCAGTAAAGCTGTAAAGTTGTCCACTTATCAGAAATCCCTATTTTGACTTTATGTGAGCAAGAAAATTAAAACAAAACACATCATATTAAAGACACTGATTTGGGGGAATTTACCTGGCTTAAAAAGTGTTCTATTATACCTCAGATATGCCATCACTGAAGAGTACCTGTAGTTTAAAGTTTTTTATTTATCATTTCTTCCTGAAGATATACCAGAATATTTTCTACACAGATTGTAACAGGGTTGAATTTTAGATGAATCATTAGTAACGTAAAGAAATAAAATCTCCTTCCCATAGAAACCCCTAGGTATTACCAATTTTAAGATAAAGAGGAAAGTTCAGAAGTATTCATAATCCTGTGGTTTGCAATCTGACTTGTGGTTCAAGGCAGAGGATAACTTAAGCCCCCGAAAGCCCACCTAATCTTGTCAGAGAAGATATAACCAGAGTGAAGAAGTGTTTTTTTTCTGTGCCGTCACCTTTAAGTTATACTGCTACTAATGTGTCTTATCTTACAGATGGTCTGCTAAACTGCCTAGTATTTAAGATTAAAGTCCTATGGGATGTTTGAAAACTCCAGATTAGAGTTAAATGGTCCTAATATTTTTCTAAACTGTCTCTCCAATTGAGCTTTGTGTCTAGGCCTCCAGTCCCACATTTAAAAAAATGTTTTTTATTATCAAGCATATCACTCTGTTCCTATTAATCACATAGTAAAAGGCTCATTTCATTTCAATCCTGGACCCATTCCTCAGTGACTGGAGGAGGCATCAAATTCTAAGCTAATGAACTAGAGTAATTATTTAAGCCACTTGCTTACTTATGCTGAACACCACACAAAACAGCTTAGAAGGCAAATTACAGCCTTGTCCTTGACACGCACATACATGTACATAAGTGCTTTTAAATGCTGCTATGAAGTTTTTGGGTTTTTTTTGTTGTTGTTGTTTTTGCGATACGCGGGCCTCTCACTGTTGTGGTCTCTCCCGTTGTGGAGCACAGGCTCCGGACGCGCAGGCTCAGCGGCCATGGCTCACGGGCCCAGCCGCTCCGCGGCATGTGGGATCCTCCCGGACCGGGGCACGAACCCGTGTCCCCTGCATCGGCAGGCGGACTCTCAACCACTGCGCCACCAGGGAAGCCCTGCTATAAAGTTTTTATTTAACTATTCCTTGGGACTTACAAGTGAAAAACAACTTAGTTACATAGGTTATAAAATAAACAAATCGCACCAGAAGGAAAATGCAGTTTTGAAACGATACGCTCTGAAGATAAGGTCAAATTGAGGATGTGTCTTTTTCTTTTTGGGGCCGTGGGAGGAAAGAGGTTGGAGGGAGAAAATAAGAGAGACTGTGAATGAATTATAAAGGAATCACATCGTGAAAATATGTTACTGAAAGAAAATAAGAGCACACTGAAGATTGCGTCCTTAATACTGAACACAAATTTCCTATAACTCCCGTATGGAGTGAATGAAATACTAAATTAATCGACTAGTAACAATGAAAAATTATGTAATTTGGATTCCTCTGTAGTACACAATAATTAGCAAGGCTGAATAAGATATCCTTACCCCCAAATAATTGGGGAATCATTCAGATAAATCAGCAGTTAAGTAGATTTTAAAATTTTAATATTACATTTTTATCGGACTGATCTCATCTATTTTCAACTATCAATTAAACAGTTATATATGTTTAAAATTTTATAAAGTAGTTCAGACACGTGAGTATAAGATTAAGAAAACTCACCAATCCAGGGTGGGCCCAACCAACTGTGTAGAATGTTACTGTTTAGCAGCATAGAAACAGGATTTTATTTCTACCTTCTCAGACATTAAAGTAATTAAAACAGTTCTGATGACTGATTCTAGTCGTTTTAACCTCTACTTTATAATGTCAAGCAATCCCTTTGCTTTGAACTCCTGTTAGGAGGGGAGGAGAGAATCTAAATGTTTCAAAATCTAAGAAAAAACTTTAATTTGATTTCATTTAAAAAAACACAAAGATGAGAGTAAACAGAGCTAATGAGGTTCCCAATTTATGAGTATTATTGTGTTAGAGGAATAAAAACTTTAGGAAACCATAAGTATGTTATCTTATATTTTTTAAGAGTTTCATTTTTAGTGTTTTGATTGGGATTTGTCTAGTCTTCATGTTCCAAACAATTTTTAATACGCCATAAAGTAAAGGAAATAACTGGTCTTTTATCTAACTTGGACTTCAGAACGCTCACCGTGAAAGAACAAGTTCCATGTCAAAACTTGCTTATCAGTAGGAGGAACTGAGTACCTTGAAATAACTACAAAAGGAACTAAATCATAGGTTGTTGAAACTGGAGATGCTGTTTCAACCTGAGATTGTAATTTGATCAATTATCTGCATGAATGCACAACTCCCAAGTAAAAGATATCTAATTTGAAAAATTAACTACAAAAGCTCATGTGGCAATCAAACCTGGAAATAAAAACTGCAAAGTGAGTGGGAATAGTTGAGACTTGCTGAAGAAGAAAAAAACTGAGTGCAATATTTCCATTTGGGACAAAGAGCAAAGTCAAAATACAGACAAATAGATTAACTATTTTAGAGGAAGGACATAGTGAGTGAAAAAAGCACTTTTCCTTTTAAAATGGAGTGCTATACATTGACAGCTAAAAATCCTAAATGATTTCTACATTTTAGTAGACTTAGGTCACAACAGATCAGTACTACAATTGGGTTCCTAGAGTGTTCATTATGTGACTCAATTGAAATATGAATATCCATTGCTCAGCTGCTCACTACTACATTTAAGTTGACCGCTTGAAAACTAAAGTTCAAAGTTATTGTTCCTGTGAACATTTAAGACCTTTCATCTCAAGCAGTAAGTTATATCATAAGGTAATGTAAATAATGTCTTTACATTTTAAGGGAATGATAATGAAACAGTTTCCTCTTGAGAAAACCTAAGGATCTCAAAAAAGAACCTCATTTCTTCATGGAAGCACATAGATACAGCTTGTGTTAATCAGGGTTCTTCAGAGAAGCAAAACTAATAGGATGTGTGTGTGTGTATTTATTATAAGGAAGTGGTTCACATGATTATGGAGGCTAGTAAGTCCCAAGATCTGCAGGGTGAGTGAGCAAGCTGGAGACCCAGGAGAACTCATGGTGTAGTTCCAGTCCAGAAGCCAGCAGGCTGGAGGCTCAGGAGGAGCCAACGTCCCAGTTGAGACAGGAGGAACTCTCTCTTTCTCAGGGGCAGGGGCAGCCTTTTTGTTCTATTAGGCCCATCCGTATCAGGTGGGGCAGTCTGCTTTACTCAGTCTATTTAAATGCTAATCTCATCCAAAAATACCCTCACAGAAACAGCCAGAAAAATATTTGACCAAATATTTGGGCACCCTGTGGCCCAGTCAAGTAGAAACATAAAATTAAATCATCACAAGTATGACGATTGGAGTCATTGGTCACACTTTCTCCACTCAAGGGTCCTCTGCATTGAAGAGGTAGCGCGTGGGGGAGTTATAACATGGGCTAAGTGTCAAAGTGCCTGTGTTAGAATCCTGTTTCCATAACTTATTCCCTGTGTGACCTTGAACAAGCTAATGCTATGTGCTTCTGATTTTTGATTAGCAAATTAGGGATAATAAGAGTCCTTACTTCATACTGTTATTATTGTTGTAAAGATTAAATGAAATGAGATATCACATGTAAAGCACCTAGAAGGATAACTAGAACACAGTAGGAATTTGCCAATAATATAAAATATTACACAAAATTCCTTGAAATAAAATTCTTCTTAAAAATCATTCCTTCATGTATTTTTCCTTTGCTACTTGACTTTTTCAGTTTCATACATAAACCCATGATTTTCACCTACTCCAACTGTTTTTCCTGTTAAGTGTTCAGTAGCACATGTCATAAAACTTTGCTAAACATTTTGACACAATCATAACACAAGTATATCTTATATGTATATTGATTAACCAACATTGAACGGTTATTAACTGCCATCAAGAGAATACAAAGAAAAGTAAGAAGAGTAAAATATGTTCCTTTTTTCTCAAAGAATCTTTAGCCCAGTTGAAATTAATAAATGGGACTTGAAAAAAAGATAAAAAACAATTGTAGATGTTATTATAGTACAACGGGGACAAGAATTCCCGTTGTGTTAGAGGGGAACAAGGATTCCCAGCCTTCTCTCTTCCTCTCCATCTCAGAAGAGCAAAACTGTTTGCAAAACTGAATTTTGGGTTTTGTTTATGTACAGTAAGGAGAATGAGTAAAGCAAACAGAAAACTTTAAAAAAAAAGGCAGACAAGTTGGTAGATCAACATAATAAAGAGGAGGAAAAGGGACAAAGAAAGAAAGTGAGGAGAAACAAAATTCTTTGGGCTGAGTGTTCCAGGTGAGTGGGTAGTAGTGAGACAAGGTTTAGAGTTGCTATAAAGTGCAGGGTATTTATATGGATAGGCTGGCTATTCTTTTAAATTTCTTCCCATCTTTTCCTGCTTTTGGTTCACCCCTTGTTTCATCCTACTCTTTGATTTTGCCAAAGCCTGAGCTCAAGTTTTGAGACCTTGCTCTACTCGCATTTGTCCCCTCATTTCTTTGAGCAGGCTCCTGGCCGGACTCCCTCCCGGCCCAGAACTGTCACTGATCTGTGTTATTGAGTGAACCATCTCTGCTGTGACCCCAGAAACAATCTTCTTCTTATGGCTCCTTCTCTAGGGCCAACAGCCTGGGCTGGGAGAGGAGTGCTCAGCCCTCACCTGCCAAGCCGTGGCCTCAGGTCTGTTGAGTGTCAGAAAATAAGAACAAAAGTTAGTTGGTGCTAATTACTTAATACAATTGTACGAACTTTTCTTACGTATTACTATGAGGCAAGTAGCATTTAGGGTGATTAAAGGGGAGAGAAACCGAGGGGCAAGAGATTATAAGAGTCAACTGGCGAATTACAAAGGCTTGTAAAAATAACTGCTCTGAGTCAAAGAGATGCCTAAAAAGAGAACCAGCAAGCTGTGGTAACCACAAAGGTAAGGGAGGCAAAATATAATTGGGGCAGTCACAGTGACTTTGAGATCTTACAATAGGATAATGGCAGGACAGTCATGAAACTGTCAAATGTGATGGTAGAGAGTGCTAGATTTGAGTGGTAGACACTGATACAACAGCATTTGTGTTTGCCAAGGTCAGCTTGACTCAGAGATGGTAATATCTTGCTGAATTGGAGTTATGTTGGAGATGGGAAACAAGACAATTTTTCTGAGTATCTTCCTAAATGTTTGCTGAAACTATAGGATGAAAATTGCTCCCTTGGTAGAGAGAAAGTGAAAACAATTTAATCGCATCAATGCAATGCCTCTAAAGAGACATCCAAACAACACCTGATTTATGAAGACTTTTTAAAAAAGATATGATGGTTTCTACAACTCCCACAAAGGGAAGAAAGTAAAATTAACTCTAAGTTGACCTTTTTGCAGGTACTGTCACATAAATGTATTTCTGGACTTCTTAGTTGAAGGCAGTTTTCTTGTTTGTTTTTTGTTTTTTTTTTTATAAAGGAAATGATTGGCACTTACTGTGTGACTTAATATTTATTTTTTATCATATTTCAAGAATAAACTGCTCATGCCTAATAATGTCTCCTACAAAGTTCAATAATCTACGTTGGGGAAGGATCAATTTCACAAACTAAGTCAAAGTTTCTGCCAAGTCAGGACCAACTTTTCTGAAGTGCTGAAAATGATTCAGGGCATCACAGGACTGAGTAAACTGTGTGCTAATTAAGGTAAAAACTTCAAGAGTTTAAATCTTGTACTCGGGTTCCAGAGCAATATGACAGTAGCAATTTTATTTTTTTTCTGTTTTTTTAACATCTTTATTGGAGTATAATTGCTTTACAATGGTGTGCTAGTTTCTGCTGTATAACAAAGTGAATCAGCTATATGTATACATATATCCCCATATCTCCTCCCTCTTGCATCTCCCTCCCACCCTCCCTATCCCACCCCTCTAGGTGGCACAAAGCACCGAGCTGATCTCCCTGTGCTATGCGGGTGCTTCCCACTAGCTATCTATTTTACATTTGGTAGTGTATATATGTCCATGCCACTCTCTCACCTTGTCCCAGCTTACCCTTCCCCCTCCCTGTGTCCTCAAGTCCATTCACTACATCTATGTCTTTATTCCTCTCCTGCCCCTAGGTTCATCAGAACCATTTTCTCTCCTTTTTTTTAGGATTCCATATATATGTGTTAGCATATGGTATTTGTCTTTCTCTTTCTGACTTACTTCCCTCTGTATGAAAGACTCTAGGTCCCTCCACCTCACTACAAATAACTCAATTTCGTTTCTTTTTATGGCTGGGTAATATTCCATTTTATATATTTGCCACATCTTCTTTATCCATTCATCTGTCGATGGACACTTAAGTTGCTTCCATGTCCTGCCTATCGTAAACAGAGCTGCAATGAACGTTGTGGTACATGACTCTTTTTGAATTATGGTTTTCTCAGGGTATATGCCCCATAGTGGGAGTGCTGGGTCATATGGTAGGTCTATTTTTAGTTTTTTAAGGAACCTCCATACTGTTCTCCATAGTGGCTGTAACAATTTACATTCCCACCAACAGTGCAAGAGGGCTCCCTTTTCTCCACACCCTCTGCAGCATTTATTGTTTCTAGATTTTTTGATGATGGCCATTCTGACTGGTGTGAGGTGATACCTCATTGTAGTTTTAATTTACATTTCTCTAATGATTAGTGATGTTGACCATCCTTTCATGTGTTTGTTGGCAATCTGTATATCTTCTCCGGAAAAATGTCTATTTAGGTCTTCTGCCGATATTTAGATTGGGTTGTTTGGTTTTTTTTGCTACTGGGCTGCATTAGCTGCTTGTAAATTTTGGAGATGAATCCTTTGTCAGTTTCTTCATTTGCAAGTATTTTCTCCCATTCTGAGGGTTGTCTTTTCATCTTGTTTATGGTTTCCTTTGCTGTGCAAAAGCTTTGAAGTTTCATTAGGTCCTATTTGTTTATTTTTGTTCTTATTTCCATTTCTCTAGGGGGTGGGTCAAAAAGGATCTTGCTGTGATTTATGTCCTAGTGTGTTCTGCCTATGTTTTCCTCCAAGAGTTTGACAGTGTCTGGCCTTATATTTAGGTCTTTAATCCATTTTGAGTTTATTTTTGTTTATGGTGTTAGGGAGTGTTCTAATTTCATACTTTTACATGTAGCTGTCCAGTTTTCCCAGCACCACTTATTCAAGAGGCTGTCTTTTCTCCATTGTATATTTTTGCCTCCTTTATCAAAGATAAGGTGACCATATATGCATGGGTTTCTCTCTGGGCTTTCTATCCTGTTCCATTGATCTATATTTCTGTTTTTGTTCCAGTACCATACTGTCTTGATTACTGTAGCCTTGTAGTATAGTCTGAAGTCAGGGAGCCTGATTCCTCCAGCTCCGTTTTTCTTTCGCAAGATTGCTTTGGCTCCTCAGGGTCTTTTGTGTTTCCATACAAATTGTGAAATTTTTTGTTCTAGTTCTGTGATAAATGCCATTGGTAGTTTGATAGAGATTGCATTGAATCTGTAGATTGCTTTGGGTAGTATAGTCATTTTCAAATGTTGATTCTTCCAATCCAAGAACATGGTATATCTTTCCATATGTCTGTATTATTAATTTCTTTCATCTATGTCTTATAGCTTTCTGCATACAGGTCTTTTGTCTCCTTAGGTAGGTTTATTCCTAGGTATTTTATTATTTTTGTTGCAATGGTAAATGGGTGTGTTTCCTTAATTTCTCTTTCAGACTTTTCATCATTAGTATATAGGAATGCCAGATATTTCTGTGCATTCATTTTGTATCCTGCTACTTTACCAAATTCATTGATTAGCTCTAGTAGTTTTCTGGTGGCATCCTTAGGATTCTCTATGTATAGTATCATGTCATCTGCAAACAGTGACAATTTTACTTCTTTTCTGACTTGGATTCCTTTTATATCTTTTTTGTCTCTGATTGCTGTGGCTAGAACTTCCAAAACTATGTTGAATAATAGTGGTGAGAGTGGAAAACCTTGTCTCATTCCTTCTTCTAAATTTGGGGTTTTTTTGTTCTTCTTTCTCTAATTGCTTTAGTTGTAAGGTTAAGTTGTTTAATTTGATTTGTTTCTTGTTTTTTGAGGTAAGATTGTATTGCTATAAACTTCCCTCTTAGAACTGTTTTTGTTGCATCCCATAGGTTTTGGGTCATTGTGTTTTCATTGTCTTTTGTTTCCAGCTATTTTTTGATGTCGTCTTTGATTTCTTCTGTGATCTCTTGGTTATTTAGTACTGTATTATTTAGCCTCCACATGTTTGTATTTTTTACGGATTTTCTTCCTGTAATTGATATCTAGTCTCATAGCATTGTAGTCAGAAAAGATACCTGATACAATTTCAATTTTCTTAAATTTACTGAGGCTTGATTTGTGACCCAAGGTACTATCTATCCTGGAGAAGGTTCCATGAGCACTTGAGAAGAAAGTGTATTTTGTTGTTTTTGGATGGAATGTCCTATAGATATCAATTAAGTTCATCTTTTTTAATGTTTCATTTAAAGCTTGTGTTTCCTTATTTATTTTCATTTTGGGTGATCTGTCCATTGGTGAAAGTGGGGTGTTAAAGTCCCCTACTGTTATTGTGTTACTGTCAATTTCCCCTTTTATGGCTGTTAGCATGTGCCTTATGCATTGAGGTTCTCCTGTGTTGGGTGCATAAATATTTACAATTGTTATATCTTCTTCTTGGATTGATCCCTTGATCACTATGTAGTATCCTTCTTTGTGTCTTGTAGTAGTCTTTATTTTAAAGTATTTTGTCTGAAACGAGAATTGCTACTCCAGCTTTCTTTTGAGTTCCATTTGCATGGAATATCTTTCTCCATCCCCTCACTTTCAGTCTGTACGTGTCCCTAGTCTGAAGTGGGTCTCTTGTAGACTGCATATATACGGGCTTTGTTTTTGCATCCATTCAGCCAGTCTATGTCTTTTTGTTGGAGTATTTAGTCCACTTATATTTAAGGTAATTATCGACATGTATGTTCCTATTACCATTTTCTTAATTGTTTTGGGTTTGTTTTTGTAAGTCTTTTCCTTCTCTTGTGTTTCCTGCTTAGAGAAGTTCCTTTAGAATTTGTTGTAAAGCTGGTTCTGTGGTGCTGAATTCTGTTAACTTTTGCTTGTCTGTAAAGGTTTTAATTTCTCCCTCAAATCTGAATGAAATCCTTGCTTGGTTGAGTAATCTTGGTTGTAGGTTTTTCCCTTTCATCACTTTTAATATGTCCTGCCACTCCCTTCTGGCTTGCAGAGTTTCTGCTGAAAGGTCAGCTGTTAACCTTATGGGGATTCCCTTGTGTGTTATTTGTTGTTTTTCCCTTGCTGCTTTTAATATGTTTTCTTTGTATTTAATTTTTGACAGTTTGATTAATATGTGTCTTGGCGTATTTCTCCTTGGATTTATCTTGTATGGGACTCTCTGTGCTTCCTGGACTTGATTAACTCTTTCCTTTTCCATATTAGGGAAGTTTTCAATTATAATCTCTTCAAATATTTTCTCAGTCCCTTTCTTTTTCTCTTCTTCTTCTGGGACCCCTATAATTCGAATGTTGGTGTGTTTAATGTTGTCCCAGAGGTCTCTGCGACTGTCCTCAAGTCTTTTCATTCTTTTTTCTTTATTCTGCTCTGCAGTAGTTATTTCCACTATTTTATCTTCCAGGTCACTTATGTGTTCTTTTATCTCAGTTATTCTGCTATTGATTCCTTTTAGAGAATTTTTAATTTCATGTATTGTGTTGTTTATCATTGTTTGCTCTTTAGTTCTTCTAGGTCCTTGTTAAATGTTTCTTGTATTTTCTCCATTCTATTTCCAAGATTTTGGATCATCTTCACTATCATTACTCTGAATTCTTTTTCGGGTAGACTGCCTATTTCCTCTTCATTTGTTTGGTTTGGTGGGTTTTACCTTGCTCCTTCATCTGCTGTGTGTTTTTCTGTCTTCTCATTTTCCTTATTTTCCTGTGTTTGGGGTCTCCATTTCGCAGGCTGCAGGTTCGTAGTTCCCGTTGTTTTTGGTGTCTGCCCCCAGTGGCTAAGGTTGCTTCAGTGGCTTGTGTAGGCTTTCCGTTGGATGGGACTGGTGCCTGTGTTCTGGAGGATGAGGTTGAGTCTTGTCTTTCTGGTGGGCAGGACCGCATCCAGTGGTGTGTTTTGTGTGTCTGTGAACTTATTATGATTTTTGGCAGCCTCTCTCCTAATGGGTGGGGTTGTGTTCCTGTCTTACTAGTTGTTTGGCATAGGGTGTCCAGCACTGGAACTTGCTAGTCGTTTAGTAGAGCTGGGTTTTAGCGTTGAGACAGAGATCTCTGGGAGAGCTTTCACCATTTGATATTACATGGAGCTGGGAGGTCTCTGGTGGACCAATGTCCTGAACTTGGCTCTCCCACCTTAGAGGCACAGGCCTGACACCCAGCCAGAGCACCAAGACCCTGTCAGCCACACAGCTAGTTGGGCCCCAAAGTCCCCGGTCAGGACTCGGTGGCATGGCAGTAACTTCCACTCACTCCCCCCCACCACCTCCCTGCGGCAGCAGCGGGGGCGGCTCCTTGGTTCCTTTCACTTATGAGCAATTTTATAATGGAGAGTCCGTTGCTGGGTTTAGCTTTGAGTTATTTCTTTTCATGATCTATGACATTCATAAAAGAATATCCATTTTAAAAGATTTTCAAAATGACCTTTATTACATGTCCCTATGTGCAAAGCTTTGTTGGGTACTTTTGCTAAGGGGTGTTTTTTTAAATACCGTTCTTTCACAGTGTAAACAGGAAATATTTGGAGTGGGTAGATTAGTCAGAGAATGGAACTGGGGAAAGTATTTGGGGATGGAGGCTTATCATGGAAGTATAAAGTGAGAGAAATGACATTTCTTGGCTCAGTTCCCAGTATTGTTTGCCAGACACGTTTTGCCTGTGAAACAAGCAGCATTCACACCCGATAGTACCAGTTTCTAATCAACTGGTAGTGAATTTAAGTTTATAAGTGACAGTGTTTTGGAAATTAAAATTCCAAAGGATTAAGTAAAGTTAACCTTTGATACACTTGCCAAAGGCAAACATAAAGAACAGAAGCAACACTGAGGAGCCTCACTAGTTTCACTCCTGTCATTGTATAAAATGAATAAGCTTTGCCAAAAGCAAAGTTGTTCTTACTCTGTTTTGAAGACTAGCACAGCTCAGTCTAAGACAGTGAATGTGTCCCAAAATAACTGGCAGTGAGTTGTGAAATGGTCTTCTTCAACGGGGTAAGGGTCATTTGGGCAGTGTTGCCAAATCATAAGGCTAGTTTTCCATGTCCCTAAACCTCAATCTTTTAAAGTTAGGCTACAGAAGAAAAAAAAAAATGTGGGAAATAAATTAAATCCAGCTGTGATCATTCTGCATACCTCTACATAACCCTAGTGGTGTTTAAGAGGCTCCCGGGTTTCAAGGAACATGTTATGAAAATCACTGCAAACTCTTTCTTGTTTACGTTGAAATTCCCAGGAAGAATTTGAAACTTCAGTAACTCTGAGGAAAACAGGAAAAGGGGTCTTTGGTCAACACTTAACCTCAGTTGTAGCTTTCAGTGGTAGAGTATCAGAAGAAATGACATGGGTCATCTGTTGGAAGAATTTGGGGAAGGATGTTTTTATATTAAAATATAACATATTCTCTAAAATTGCTAGCTGAGAGGACCTCTATTGTAGTAACTAGTAAAGAGCTGTGAGAGTGGGGGGCGTAGACATTGGAATGTAAGAGAGAATCGGCAAGTTTAATAAGTTAAAAATTATGTTAGTGAGGACAAGAAGGTACACTTTTTTTTTTTTTTTGCGGTACGCGAGCCTCTCACTGTTGTGGCCTCTCCCGTTGCGGAGCACAGGCTCCGGACGCGCAGGCTCAGCGGCCATGGCTCACGGGCCCAGCCGCTCCGCGGCATGTGGGATCTTCCCGGACCGGGGCACGAACCCGTGTCCCCTGCATTGGCAGGCGGACTCTCAACCACTGCGCCACCAGGGAAGCCCAGAAGGTACACTTTTAAACATGGGAAAATACTGTCTGTGTCTAAAGAAAATCTACATGAGGTAGCTTTTAAAAATCAAAAGACTAGGAAGCTTGTTCACATTAAGCCCTGATCCTGATTCTGAGCTCCAGCCCTGTTTCTGTTCCTTGTTTCATTCCCAAGCCAAGGCATAAATGAAGGGTTAAAGTGATTCTTCTAAATTCTTCACAGGAGGGAGTTGAAACACCTAAGACTTTGATTTAAGAAACTTTCTAATTTTTAAACTTATAACCAGTTAGGTAACTGTCCAATTAATTGGTTTTTCATATATATAAATATTTCTCATTTTTAATAAGTTAGAAGTCACCATGAATCAGACTGTCTTTCTGAAATGTTGTCGGAAATGTTTAACATGTTTCCTTTTCGCTTTTTCTCAAACTGGCATGGGAGAAGGCTATCAGAGGGAGGTTCCAAAGTCTTCCCCTCACTCTCAGGGCTGCTACTGAATGAGGAGGAGCTGCCTTGACCAAGGACCGTATTCCTTACATGGACTTGAGCAGCGTGCTCTTCAAAGATCTGTAATTGCTTGTGTCGTGCCAGCTCAGCACTGGCTGTTCTCAAGGGAAAAAGTTGTGAAACTTCACAAACCTGAGTTAGGATTAGAGATCGTAGCAGCCAAGTCATAGTTCATGGTCGAGTGCCGACAGCTGACCCTCAAGGAAGTCAGGATGGAGGGCATCTTATTGATATGGATTGCCAGTGTAAGAAAGGAGAAGTTCTCCCTCCCACCTCACCACACCCATTTAAAAAGAAATTGATTGGCACTGAAGATTTGAAATGCAGAAGAGAAAGTTGCTGGGATAAGGTTTAAAAAAAAATCCACACTTTGGAACAGAAAAGAAATAAAACAGTTAAATCAGTGATGAATAAAAATAAAGTTGGGGGGCTTCCCTGGTGGTGCTGTGGTTAAGAATCCGCCTGCCAATGCAGGGGACACAGGTTCGATCCCTGGTCCGGGAAGATACCACATGTCGCGGAGCAACGAAGTCCGTGCGCCACAACTACTGAGCCTGTGCTCTAGAGCCCACGAGCCACAGCTACTGAGCCCGCGTGCTGCAACTACTGAAGCCTGCGTGCTCAGAGCCCGTGCTCCACAACAAGAGAAGCCACCGCAATGAGAAGCCCATGCACCGCAACGAAGAGTAGCCCCCACTCACCACAACTAGAGAAAGCCTGCACACAGCAACGAAGACCCAACGCAGCCAAAAATAAATAAATAAAAATTTATAAATAAATAAGTAAATAAAATTGGGGATGAAGAAAATCATATGATGTGAAAATGGAGGAAAAAATTAGAAAAATACAATATAAGAGACAAGGTAATGCTACAAACTTAAAAACTGCAATAATTCAGTTTCTTACTATGTTTGCCTTTTAAGTATTAAGTAAATTTGAAATATTTCTAATGATGGTCAATTTAATATTTTTACTGGCAACTTAAGTTCTTGGCAAAACTTCCTAGAGCTATTTATAGACAATTTTCCCTCGCCTGCCTATAAAAATACATCACTGTAGTATTTTTAACAGCAAAGCCTGTATGAGACAATTTACTTTCATGACCTGTCAGATTCTTGTGGCTGCTTCGAAGTAGCCTCATTTGGAAACCCTTGTTTGTGGATTTTTTTTGGTCCCAAATTGGTGTCATTTTTTACTAAAAAAAAAAAAAATGTAGTAGTGTATTCATTAAGCATTCACTACATACAGCTACAACTTCATTTTATATAATTTCACACCACTGTAGGTATTTTGGTTACTTCCAGAAATAATTTTTAGATCTAGGTGACCCTGAAGAAGGATCTGCTTTCTCTTTAATACAAACCAAAGCTGCTGCTATGTTATTTTTCTTTAAGCTTCCGCATGGTTTATAAGTAACAAGAAGTAGGGAGCAAAAAAAGAAGTACGTTTTTTATAAAATGAGCTATAGGGAGGGGGTGTTTTTGAGAGGTTGTAAAATACCATTCTTTACCTCCAGCCAGGAATATACTCACATCATATAGATCAGAAATGGCAACTAAGTTTCCTGGCATGTGCCAATCAGTTGTCACTGATCACTTGCTAGTTGCTGCTTGGAGAATCATATGGAGAAGGGTTTAGAAGTTTAGTTCAGGCTCAGCAAGAAAAAGTGATGTGATTTTGAAATCTTCAAGAATTTTTTCAAAAATGTTAATGAGTTTAGAGGAATTATGGTTATTTTTGGCAAGAAGAAACGTTCTTGTCAGTAAGCAGCACAGAGATGCTTACCTCCACCCACTACTACTACTAGAATACTACTAGTATTCTTCTGGATGAATAAACTAATTTTTAAAAAATTAAAGATCTCCAAGGCATTTGGAAGAGCTGTTATATTAGTTACTCGTAGCTTAGCGGTAATTAATGAAATAATCTAAGCCCTAGGTGAGGTCAGTTGAGCTGTGGGGATGAAATGGAACTTGATTATGGGAGAAGAGGAGTGATAATTTGTGGGCAGGAGACATCAGAAGGCTTCCTAAAATGTAAAATATTTTTGAGAGATTTTGGCTCTCTCGGTTGCCAATGTTTTCTCTAGGTCACTGATGAAAATGTCAAATAGAGCCTGGCCTTGGTTTGACACCTGCTAAACATTATTTATGTCTTAAGACCACATCAAACCATTTGTAACCATTCTATTTATAAGTTTCCTGAGCACCCTCCTGAGTTTCCAGATATAAACTATAGCAGTGTTCTTGGCACTTAGCTGATAGATTTGCCTGAAAATACAGTTCTCTGATTTAGCATAAGAATCTTCTTTTCATGGTTTTACTTTCCTCTGTAATTCTGGGATGGT
This sequence comes from Leucopleurus acutus, assembly GCF_964270905.1. Lineage (NCBI taxonomy): Eukaryota > Metazoa > Chordata > Mammalia > Artiodactyla > Delphinidae > Leucopleurus > Leucopleurus acutus. The sequence goes on from NC_139146.1 coordinate 144,455,192, forward strand.
GGAAATTGTATGTGACAAAGTTTGAAAAGACTTGTATTTTAGCTCTAGAGTTCTAGCTCTAGTTAATTGTGTAATTTTGTACAAACTGGTTAATCTCTTTGGACCTCAGAAATGAACGTTAGCCCAGATCAGCATTTCCCAACTGATGGGCCTCAAATTCCAGAATGTCCTATCTATTGACAAGGGCCTGCAAATAATTATGCAGCCCAGAATTGTCTGACTGAGTACCGCTACCACATGTGAAAGGTTGTGGAGTTACTGTCTCCAAAGAAGACTTTTGAAAAGGGTGGAAAACACCGCCATAGGTTATGAACAAGCTTCTCTCTCTCTCTCTTAGCTTTTAACTCATGGACCCCTCCTCTATATTTGACAAGGATAAGAATAATCACTTCTATTTTATAGTAAAATAACCTTGAGGCATAGAAAAGTATAATCAATTAAGTTCTCCCATATTATATGATGGCTTTTTCATTGATGTAGGAATTGAACGCTGTATTTTGAGTATGTTTGTTTTCCTCAGCTAAGTGCCACATATGATCTTTATTATATTTGGCTCCTTTCTCTGATAATAATTAAACAAGCATGGATTTGTGATTACGTACTTGATTTAATTAAAATATCCTCTGGGTGATGGATTCCAATGAGAAGCAGAAGCAGAGTATGCAATGAGTTATTTTCATAAAAGATGCAATTTGACTTTTGCCAGAATTGACTGGTGGAGTCTCACTGTCAGCTAACATGAGCTATGGAAACTTGGCTCTCTGCAGAGCTAGCCACATGGTGCCAGATACTCTTTTCACAGTGCCAGGAGATATCTATGATGTCAAAACCCACAGGATAGCTGAGTTCAGAATGTAGGCTATGTACTCAGCAGGACACCAAAGAAAGTTGCTTGCGTCATACAGACAAACTGTATTTGGAATTGACGTCTTTGAGAGATCAAACTTCCACTGATATTTTAAAAACTTTGAGCTTAACAAGTCCTCACGGGGAGAACATATGTCGGCAGCTACAGACACACTTACGTCGGGTGTCTTAATTGATGACTGCCAGGAATTGTGGCATTTCTTAATTGTATGTAGAAAGATACACATTTTCCATTTCCAAGAGTTGGTGAGGTTAAAAAAAAATCTAACCAAAAAATATGATGTTTCCATCTTAAAAGTGGAGGTTTAGTGGGATAACACATAAATTCAATGATTCTCTTCTTTCAGACCCCAGACCTTATGCTACAGGTAAGGAGTACACTGTGTGTTTACTTCAAGGGATTCATGAACTTGCTTAGGCAAAGAGCCTTAACTGTTGGTTGATTAAATAATATATTTTGTCTATTTGTACTGCTATATACACTACTGTGGCTAATACAACATGAATTCATTAAAAGGTATTACTGGCAGTATGTCTTTTTACAGTATTGTTTTTATGTTTATATGCGTGTGTGCATATATATATTTATTTAATCTACTGATCTTAAGAGTTCAAGAGTTATCACATGGGGGTCTGTGATATTTTGCTTGTCAAGGGCCCTCACTTTGAAAAGGTTGGGATCCACTGTCTTAATGGATTTCAGGTAGAGTGACAGCTGATGGAGAGGTATTTTTGGCAAAGGGACTCTCTGGCTGTAGCTGCCTGTATGCTAGGATAAAGGGTAAAACGTGTCTTAAGAAGAAGCAACCTTAACTAGTATTCTACAGGCCACAGACTAAATTTTACTTGTAAGAATAACGCTTAGGTTGTTTCCATCTCTGGGCTATTGTAAATAGAGCTGCAATGAACATTTTGGTACATGACTCTTTTTGAATTATGGTTTTCTCAGGGTATATGCCCAGTAGTGGGATTGCTGGGTCATATGGTAGTTCTATTTGTAGCTTTTTAAGGAACCTCCATACTGTTCTCCACAGTGGCTGTATCAATTTACATTCCCACCAACAGTGTAAGAGGGTTCCCTTTTCTCCAAGTGTCCATCATCGGATGAATGGATAAAGAAGATGTGGCACATATATACAATGGAATATTACTCAGCCATAAAAAGAGATGAAATTGAGCTATTTGTAATGAGGTGGATAGACCTAGAGTCTGTCATACAGAGTGAAGTAAGTCAGAAAGAGAGAGACAAATACCGTATGCTAACACATATATATGGAATTTAAGAAAAAAAAAATGTCATGAAAAACCTAGGGGTGAAACAGGAATAAAGACACAGACTTACTAGAGAATGGACTTGAGGCTATGGGGAGGGGGAAGGGTAAACGGTGACAAAGCGATAAAGAGGCATGGACATATATACACTACCAAATGTAAGGTAGATAGCTAGTGGGAAGCAGCCGCATAGCACAGGGAGATCAACTCGGTGCTTTGTGACCGCCTGGAGGGGTGGGATAGGGAGGGTGGGAGGGAGGGAGACGCAAGCGGGAAGAGATATGGGAACATATGTATATATATAACTGATTCATTTTGTTGTGAAGCTGAAACTAGCATACCATTGTGGAGCAATTATACTCCAATAAAGATGTTTAAAAAAAAAAAAAAGAATAACGCTTCGTGTGAGAAGTGATTTCTCTCCCAAATCCAAGGTGTCACCTTATTTCTAAGTTATGGGACCAAAATAACACTAAAAACAACAGATTCTAAACGTTTTATTCGATCTCATGATCCCAGGTATTATCCATCTAAATCACTGGTATTTTAAAGTTAGTTCAACTACATAACAGATATTTGCTCTAAGAGGAAGAAAATGACAAAGTATTAGTTAGAAGAAATATTAAACTGCTATAGGTATAGGGGTTATGCTTGAGTGAAGCTAGTTATGGCAAGTGAGATGGCTGCCGCCCTCTAGTGGTTAGTGGTTCTCTCTCTCCCTCTCTTTCCCGATGTGTCTCTCTCACCTCAAGTGCCCGAGACATTTCCTGAGAAGTTTCCTGTTTCCTCTTATTCAATCAAAGCACCATAAAAAAAAAAAAAAAAAAGAAACAAAAAAGAGTTTGCAGTCTATTGCCACTCTCATCTTCAAATCCCAAGAGATTTTATCCCCCTGGCTTAAAGGCACACTCATATATATTCATATATATATATATATATATATATATATATATATAAAATATGTATATATATGTGGGTTTTGCTTGTTGCTATCATGGATTTTTACATTTAACCGAAAATATTTGTTGAATATCTACTATGAAACTACCTGTATGCGACTATTCACAGAAAAAGTATGAGATAATTCTTACCCTGAAGAAACTTTTAATATAGGAGAGGATATGAACAAACATGAAATTTTATTTTACCATGAAGGCCAAAGAGTTTTATTTACTAGAAAAACAATTCTTTGGTTTTACATGCTTGACTCACTGGTCATTGAGATAAGATGATTTTCAGGGTTTAGCAAAATTTTAAAAAAGAAAATTATAGTGCTAGAGGATGCCCATGTTACAAAAATTGGCATAGGTGTGTGTGGTGGGGGAGGATGAGGACACAGTCCTAGCTGTGTCCCTTATTTACACCTCTTCTTAAACTGTCATATTTACTCGTTGCCTTGCTTGTAAGAAGACGAAAGACTGGTAAGACATCGCTGATAATTTTCATTCCTTCTCCAGGTCAATAAAGGACATTATAGGACTAATTGTCACCCTAATGCCGTACTTAGATGTGAGCACATTGTCTTGTGCATGAGTATCCAGAAAATGTCTAGCCTCCCAGTGCATTTATACCTCATGATTTCAGATTCCTTGCTCTCTAGGGATAGTTGTATGTTAAGAACAGAAAAGGAGGTCTTATAAATGTTTCTATAAGTATGTTCAGTAAATTCTTATCATGCAAGTAAAAGAATATAATTTGTACTAAACATTGCATTTGATTGTGGACCCACACATTATAGGACTATGTAATGGCAGTCAGATAATACTGATAAAAGGTATTCTTAGAGATTTAAAATTATTCCTAAAGAGTTTTAAAAGTTTGCCCATGTGTAGAATGAGTCTCTTTTAAATTTTAATAGGCTTAAAAAGTTTTCTTTTTAAAACTAAGACTATTTGGGGGGCATACATTTAAAAATATTTGAAAAAAATTGATTTAGAAGATAACCTGACTTGGAATGCCCTCATGTAAGATTTCTGAGGAACTTAGTTGATTTTATAGTATAAATATGAACAGATCATATGATATCACAGGAAAAATATCTAATGAAGACATCAATTGCATTAATATAAGTATGATATTCAGATCAGTACTGTTCTCTGTCCTGGGCAGGTACATGTGAGATATTGTGTTCTATTCTGGGTATCAGAGTTTAATGATGTCAACTAATCACAGAGTTTTCAGAAGCAGGAAATTTTGGAAGTTGTATGGAGAACAGCTAAACAAACTGGGGCAAAACATTAAAGATGATATTTTAGCTCGTTTTAAATATATGTAAGACTGGGCTTCCCTGGTGGCGCAGTGGTTGAGAGTCCGCCTGCCGATGCAGGGGACACGGGCTCGTGCCCGGGTCCGGGAAGATCCCACATGCCGCAGAGCGGCTGGGCCATGGCCGCTGAGCCTGTGCGTCCGGAGCCTGTGCTCCGCAACGGGAGAGGCCACAACAGTGAGAGGCTCGCGTACCGCAAAAAAAAGAAAAAAAAAAAAAAAAATATATATATATATATATGTAAGACTATGATGTAGAAGGAAAGAAAATGAAAGAGGAAACAGATATTGAGTCTAAACCTATAGTTTAAAAATTCCACTTTTTTCTATATAAAATATGTATCAAATTCATACCTTTCTTTCTTCTCACTTAATATGTCTCCTAGATTTGGCCCAGTCTCTTTATTCTCAATGTCATTACTTTAATTTGGATTATTGCAATAAATGTGTATCTGGTTTTTACAGCTCACCCCTGACCTCATCCATCTTAATGCTGTTACTAAATGATTTCTCTTAAAATATTGTTGGTGTCATGGAACTACAATTCTAAACTATGGCTGACCTTTAAACGGCCCCATTCATAGTTTTTGCTGATTTCACCCTAATCTTATTTTCTATTATTTCTGATGGGCCATCTACTCAACTTAAGTTTGTTCCTCCACTATCCCACATATATGTCATGTTCTTTGCCAGTTCCATAACTGACAAAGTTATATCTTTCATTTTCCCACTCCAAACCCTCTGTCCATAAATTTCTCCCTATGCATCCAATTCTTATCTATTCTTTGAGAGCCATTACACGTCATTCTTTTCTTGAGGTCTTCTTAAACTAGTCTAACCATAATAATTTTGCATCATAATTCCCATAGTGTATTTTGACTGACATTGAATACTTTTAAAATAAGGCACAGTTACAAAATAATACTTATTCCATGACATTGCTCCTCATTTCACTCTAGTCAAATTTTATACCATCGAGATAGATTTTTTCAGTGGTGACCCTGATTCATCCATGCCTCCTTGTACCTGTGGCCTTGGAGAGACTCCAAATGGATTTGGCCATTTGACATGTGGCCGAAGAGGCAATAAGCAAGTGCAATGTAAAAAGAGACTTGAAAAATGCTGTGCCCTGGAGCTTGCCTTCTCTTGCTGCTCTTTGGCACCCTGAGACCAACCATGTGAAAGAACTTGGGCTACCTTGATGGAGACATGTGGCCCGGTCAACCTTGCTCCCTAATCCAGGGTCAGTACCAACTAAACGCCAGTATCAACTGCCAGACATATGAGTGTGGCTGTCCTAGAGCCACTAGCCCCCAACCAACCCAGCCAACATACTGCAGCTGCGTGACTGAGCCCAAGCAAGACCAACAGAAGAACTGGCCAGTAGGCATTGCCGACTCATAGAATTGCTAGGTAAGGAAAAAAAAAGATTGTTGTCCTAAGTCACTACTTTTAAGGGTGGCTTGCTTTGCAGCGAAAGCTGCTGGATATATAATAATAGTTATTTATCAGTCAATTTTTACTTGGGTTCTAGATCTGCCTCAGCACCTAAACTGTGAGTTATCTGAGAGCAAGAACCATGAAATCTTTTCTGAAATCTTCAGGATTTTAGCTAATTGACAATGTATAGACAATTTGATTAAAATTTTCCTCTAATAATTTTATTTTATTTTTTTGCATCATAAGGATGAAATTACCAATCTTTACACACAACGACATCACCTGCATTTTCTAATTTTAGGTAGGATAAAATTGTTTTAAAATATAAAATTCATGATAAGTATAACCTTGGATTAGACCTTAGATTTTTAAAAAATTTCTATAAAGAATGATACTGAGACAATTAGCAAAATCTGAATACGGACTGTATATTAGATAATAGTAATTTATCAGTGTAAAATTTCCTCGATTTTATAATTACATTATGGTTATATAAGAGAATGATTCAGTAAAAATAGTAGTATGAAATTTACTATTATTAAATAAGTATATATGGAGAGAGGAACAAGAAGGGGGTGAGACAGAGAGATGGAGAAAACTTTTTGGCAAAATGCCAAGAATCTGGTGAGTCTTAGGTGAAGGGTACAATGGGATTCATTATACTATTCTTGTATCTTTTTGATATATTTGGAATTTTTATTCAAAAAAAAGAGGTAAGAGCCACTGCTCACCAAGTAATTTAAACATTTTAACTTACAAAATGTATAGGTCACTGTTGTTTAAAATGGAAAGTCTGTTGGACACTAAGAATAAGCTGACAGTTACTCCATCAACTCCACTGTCATCACTCATTATCCTAAGGAATTTGTTCTTTAGTCCGTGATGAAGGATTGGAGAAGGAACAGCAGACCATGTGCAATGAATGCTGTAGACTGAGTGGCTAGAAATAAGCTTGGGGATCTTCAGGCTTACCAGATCTTGTAATATATGCAAAAGTTACCAGTAGATTCTAAAAACAAATGCTTTCCAACATTATTCCTAGAAATAGTGTAGCACTGACCTACTATTCTGCTCTAAGAGGATGTCCCACTGCAGTGAAGAGCTGCTTACTTTGCAATTAATAAATGATAAAAGAGGAGAGAGATTACACTACAATTTTTTTTCCTTTGGGTAGGAGATACAGAATTGAAACTTAAACCATTTAATGATTTCCTAAATGTTCAGAGTCCTTTTCTCTGTAGACTGAGCTATGGGATCATCAGGAATTTAACACAATGACCCCTGTTAAAATTTATCTGAAATTCCTTGACTTCTTTACTATTGTATATATGTATAAATAATAAAAACCTTCATTTGCTGGAAAAACTCTGGAATGCTACCAACTAATTTGATATGTTTACTATTTCAGGAAAATTTTTTACGATAGGAACTTTAATCTTTAATTACAAGATGTTATAGATACTGTTTTATTGAAATACACAATGAAAACAAGCAAAACAGTCTGAAATTAAACTCCAAATGTTTAATTCCAAATGCTGTTAAGAGGGTGAATATTTCCTTTAGGCATTTTAGGCATTGATTTAAACATCTTTTGCAAAGTATTGATTTTAGTAAGAAGTATATTTTAAAAATCTGAACTAATTTTATGTTTATGTTAGATTGGACTCAATTAAAAATAATGGCCTTTTTCCTAGATATTCTTAGATGAAAGCATTGAATTAAAACAAAGGGATGTTGGGACTTCCCTGGTGGTCCAGTGGTAAAGAATCTGCCTCCCAATGCAGGGGATGCGGGTTCGATCCCTGGTCGGGGAACTAATCCCACATGCCGTGGTGCAACTCAGCCCACACACCACAACTACTGAGCTCACGCACCTCAACTAGAGAGCCCGCTGCCACAAACTACAGAGCCCATGCCCTCTGGAGCCCATGCCACAACTAGAGAGAGAAAACCCGCACGCCATAACTAGAAAGAAGCTGCAATGAAGAGCCCGTGCACTGCAACAAGCACCGCAACAAGCACCACAACAAAAGATCCTGCATGCTGCAATGAAGATCTGATGCAGTCAAATAAATAAATAAATATTAAAAAGCAAATAAACAAAGGAATGTTAAGCTTTGCTGCAATTGACACTATTTGGGAATAAGAGATAAATACATAGGCCAGTAGCCAAAGTATGGGTTAAGTAAGGATCAAAGAGAGAAGATTGTGGTTAAAATAGAACTTTCTTTAAAAGCATGCTATGTTTTTCATTACCGATGGAAAATAAGTTCACAGCCAAGATAAAATCTCCCTGTTCGTTATCATCTACACAGTGTGCTAAGTTCAAAGGCAAATGGCCCTAAAAGTGCTGGCATCATCACTTGGCATCCATTAACAAAATCATGATCAAGACATACTGGCATGAGAACCCCTTTAACATAGACACGTCCAAAATATGTAGCTCTAGTAAGAATAACAAAGAATTAGTGTACAAAGAGTAAAGCTCCCTTAAGAAAAAAATAAAATTTCCCACTTAGATTGTAAAAATATTTACCCTATAACTTGAACTGGGGTAGAGGCAAAAAAAAATTTCTCTTGAAATGCTCAAAAATCCAATTTCTTGTATGGTTTTGTGATATTTTTCCCCTTGCATAAATGAGATAACTGGGCCATAATGCTTATTTTAAAATACATTTTACCTTTTCTAACTGAGCCCAGCTTCCACATACTTAACTATCCCTGGTTCAACTCCATTCTTTAGCACTCCATCTTGTCACTGGTTGGAAGTGATGAGGTATGCCCTGGTTTCTTCCTATTTATAGAGCAGAGGCAATGAACCGAAATGACAGATGTGGCTTATGTTAGTTAGGGCTTAAGTGAAAGTCTTATGCTCTAGGCTTGTGTGTGAACCTAAAGAATGAGGAGTGGGCTCTTCACTAACTTCTCTTCTCCTTTGCTTATCAATTTCGATTAATCAACCATATATATACTTAGGAACTGGCAAAGGTAAATTATCTTCTCTTACTTACTAAATAAGAACTTCTAAATAATTGTAAACCTCTAAATAAATGAAGCTTAGCACATCCTTGTATCTGTTATTCAGGAGCTTTTTTCCTCCGTGCAGCCTGAATCATTAATTGTTCAGTTGTTTTTTTAAAAAATTATTTATTTATTTATTTATGTATGGCTGCATTGGGTCTTTGTTGCTGCACGCGGGCTTTTTCTAGTTGTGGTGAGTGGGGCTACTCTTCTTTGTGGTGTGAGGGCTTCTCATTGCGGTGGCTTCTCTTGTTGTGGAGCACGGTCGCTAGGTGTGCAGGCTTCAGTAGTTGTGGCACGTGGGCTTCAGTAGTTGTGGCTCGCAGGCTGTAGAGCGCAGGCTCAGTAGTTGTGGTGCATGGGCTTAGCTGCTCAGCGGCATGTGGGATCTTCCCGGACCAGGGCTCGAACTCGTGTCTCCTGCCTTGGCAGGCAGATTCTTAACCACTGTGCCACCAGGGAAATCCCAATTGCTCAGTTTTAATATTTTATATTTACTTAAGAAGAAATGGTGACCTATTATCCTCTTTAAATTTGTTCATATCCTACTGGGCTTAGAATACCATCCTTTAAATGAAAGAATATGGGTTCTATTCATCTCAATTGATTATAAATCTTAAAAAGGTCAAGTTGGTGTCTGGATTATGCTATTCATTCCATACAACAGATATTTCTTGAGTATGTGCCACATGCCAGGCATTTACTAGCACAGCATACAATACATAGTAAAGAATACACATTCCTCACTCTTATGGGTTTGATATCTTATGTAGGATAAAACCAAGTGTGTAGACAATTATGATACAGCACTATAAAGAAGTATAAGTTCTAGGATGAGGTTAAGTTACAAGGTGCTATGAAAGCATATAGAAAAGCAATACAACTCAACATTTGACACTGGGAAATTTCCCAGAGAAAGTAATACCTGAAATAAAAACTGAAAGGCAAGTAGGAGTAAGGATCTGAAGACCAAATATGAAGGAGGGGATGGGCAATAGAAAGATGGGAAAGCATTTCAATGAGAGGTACCAGCATGAGCAAGGCCCCAAAGGTTAGAGATAGCATGATGTGAGCCTAGACCCTGGGACGGAATGAGAAGAGATGTGGTTGGCGATGTCAAATATTGAAGATAATTTCCATCCTTGTTAGGATTTCAAGATTTGCCATGAAAGCAATGAGCAGCCATTGTCGACTTTTAAAGTAGGAAACAGACAATATAAAAATCACACTGGGGGTGGGATAGGGAGGGTGGGAGGGAGGGAGACGCAACAGGGAAGACATATGGGAACATATGTTTATGTATGACTGATTCACTTTGTTATAAAGCAGAAACTAACACACCATTGTAAAGCAATTATACCCCAATAAAGATGTTAAAAAAAAAATCACACTGTCTGCAATTAGAAATGGATCAGAGCTGGGAAATACTGTTAAGAATATGATTAGGAAGATGTTGCAATGATCTCAGCAAGAATGATGGAGATTTAAATCAAGGGATGGAGAGAAGTTGATAGATTTGGGGGAGATTTAGAAAGTGGACTTTAAAAGACTTGGTAATTAACTGGTGAGAGACAGGGAGAGAGAAAGACAGAGAGAATTAAAAAATAATATGCACAATTCTTGTCAGGGCAACTGATGGATGGTAGAGATATTAATAGTTATAAATGTGATATGGAGCACAGGAGAGAAATTCACCTTCCAGATTAAGATTTGGAAGTCATCGGCATATAGACTATAATTAAAACCGTGAGCTATGCATATAACCATGTGGGGTATGTGTAGGTGAAAAGAAGAGGAGGCCTGAAACATAACCATGAAAGAGACCAACATTAAAGGAATCAGTTGAGTGAGATGAACCTGCAAAACAAACTGAGATGGATAACCCCAAAGAGATGTGAGGAAAATCTAGGTCTATGGTGTCAAGGAAATCAAAAGAAGCCAGTGTCACCAATGCCAATATCATATGGAATTAAGTCATACGAACGCCAAAGATTATCTTTATACTTATTAATGGCCCATACCTTGAAGATATTGCTTTCCCAGCCTTTCCCTTTGACTACCTACTTGGCCACATCTTAAAAGAAATATTGGAAGATAAAAACTACATATTCTATTAGTGAGTATATTAATGATGTCACTGTAATATGTGTATTGTAAGTTTAAAAAATTGTAGTACTAAAAATAGAGCTACCATATGACCCAGCAATCCCACTCCTAGGCATATATCCAGAGAAAAGCATAATTCGAAAGGATGCATGCACCCTGATGTTCATTGCAGCACTATTTACAATAGCCAGGACATGGAAGCAACCTAAATGTCTATCAACAGAGGAATGGATAAAGAAGATGTGGTACATATATACAATGGAATATTACTCAGCCATAAAAAGGAACGAAATTGTGTCATTTGCAGAAACATGGATGGACCTAGAGACTGTCATACAGAGTGAAGTAAGTCAGAAAGAGAAAAACAAATATCATATAATATCGCTTATATGTGGAATCTATAAAAATGATACAGATGAACTTATTTGAGAGCAGAAATACAGACACAGATGTTGAGAACAAATGTATGGATACCAAGGGGGGAGAGGTAGTGGGATGAATTGAGAGATTGGGATTGACATAAACACACTACTATGTATAAAATAGATAACTAATGAGAAACTACTATTTAGTATAGGGAACGCTATTCAATGATCTGTGGTGACCTAAATGGGAAGGAAATCTAAAAAAGAGTAGATATATTTATACATATAACTAATTCACTTTGCTGTATAGCAGAAACTAACACAACATTGTAAAGCAACTCTAGTCCAATAAAAATTAATTTTAAAAATAGTAGTAATCATTTAAATTTCAGCAACATATTTTCCTTCCCTTTCCAGATCTGAAGTTGTAATCAGGGGTGCATAATGTATTAAATTGTTAGTTAGGAATTAATTTGGTTATGAAACAGAGGGGAAAATCCTTGTGTGGAGCAATAGAGTTATTAGGCTAATTATTTAGAACTCAGATTTTGGACTCAATGAGAGGTGGGTTTGAATATATTGCTACACATTTAGTAGTTATGTGACAATGGATAAACATCTTAAGTTCTCCAGCCTCAGTTTCCTCACCTGAAAATTGGAGATAATAACAGTATGTATCTTTAAGTGTTTTTGTAAATGCTAAATGTGATAATTTATGTAACATGATTAATACATTAATTAAATAGTTATTTCTTAGTAACATCATTGGCCTTATTAACAGATTATAACTGATTGAGCTAAATATCAAATACTCTGGTGATTTTTGCTCTGGTGCTTGTGTTTCACAAAAATTACAAAAACATTTGTATGAAAATCAGTGAGGAAACAGCAGACTTGTACCAAATATAGATCATATATGATCGGGCGTGTTCAGGGTGGTATGGCCATAGACAACAATATAAATCAAAGGACCTAACAGACATAGAGTCCAACAGCAGCAGAGTACACATTCTTTTCAAGTGCACATGGAACATCCACCAGGATAGAACATGTCAGGCGGCAAAACAAGTCTTAAGAAACTTAGGAAGACCAAAGTCATATCAAGTATCTTTTCTGACCACAATGGTATGAAACTAGACATCAGTAATAGGAAGAAAATTGGAAAATTCATAGATATATGGAAATTAAAAACCCACTCTAAACAACCAATAGGTCAAAAAAGAAATAAAAAGGGAAATCAAAAATATCTTGAGACAAATGAAAATGGAAACATAATATACCAAAATTCATGGGATGCACCAAAAGCAGGTCTAAGAGGGAAGTTCATAGCAATAAATGCCTACATAAAGAAAAAAGACGATCTTAAACAAACAAACTAACTTTACACCTCATCGAACTAGAAGAAGAAGAATAAACTAAACCCAAAGTTAACAGAAGGAAGGAAATAATAAAGATCAGAGTAGAAAGAAATGAAATGAGCCTAGAAAAACAATAGAAAAGATTAATGAAACTAAGAGTTGGTTTTTTGAAAAGATAAACAAAGTTGACAAACTTCAGTTGGACTAACAGAGAAAGAAAAAGGGAAGACTCAAACAAATAAAATTATAAATGAAAGAGGAGACATTACAGCCAACACCACAGAAATACAGAGGATCATAAGAGACTATTATAAACAATTATATGCCAACAAATAGAAGAAATGGATAAATTCCTAGAAACATAAGACCTACAAAGACTGAATCATGAAGAAATAAAAGATCTAAATAGACCAATGATGAATAAGGAGTTTGAATCAGTATTCAAAAATCTCACCAAAAATAAAATCTCAGGACCTGATGGCATCACTGGTGAATTCTACCAAACATTTAAAGAAAAATTAATACCAATCCTTCTCAAACTCATCCAAAAAACTGAAGAGAACACTTCTAATATCATTTTACAAGACCAGATTTAGTCTGATACCAAAACCAGACAAGGACACTACAAGAAAACAAAATTACAGGCCAATATCCCTCATGAACATAGATGCAAAAGTCTTCAATAATGTACTAACAAACTGAATTCAACAGCACAGTAAAAGGATTATACACCATAATCAAATGGGATTTGCTCCAGAGATGAAAGGATGGATCAACATACATAAATCAATAAATGTACTGTACCACATTAAAAGAATGAAGGATTAAAAATCATACGATCATCTCAATAGATACAGGACAATCATTTGACAAAATTCAACAGCCTTTCATGATAAAAAAACTCTTAGCAAGACAGAGGACCTTCAAGATGGCTGAGAAGTAAGAAGTAGAGATCACCTTCCTCCCCACAAATAAATGAAAAATACATCTACATGTGGAACAACTCCTACAGAACACCTACTGAATGCTGGCAGAAGACCCCAGACTTCCCAAACAGAAAGGAACTCCCCACGTACCTGTCCATGTGGCTGACAGGGTCTTGGTGCTCTGGTCGGGTGTCAGGCCTGAGCCTCTGAGGTGGGAGAGCCATGTTCAGGACACTGGACCACCAGAGACCTCCCAGCCCCATGTAATATCAATCAGCAAGAGCTCTCCCAGAGATCTCCATCTCAACATGAAGACCCAGCTCCAATGAATGACCAGCAAGCTCCACTGCTGGACACCGCATGCCAAACAACTAAAAGAGAGGAACACAACCCCACCCATTAGCAGAGAGTCTGCCTAAAATCATACTAAGTTCACAGACACCCCAAAACACACCACCAGACACGGTCCTGCCCATCAGAAAGATCCAGCCTCATCCACCAGAACAAAGGCACCAGTCTCCTCCACCAGGAAGTCTACACAACCTATTGAAGCAACCTTACCTACTAGGGGAAGACATCAAAAACAACGGGAACTATGAACCGGCAGCTTGTGAAAAGGAGACCCCAAACACAGTAAGTTAAGCAAAATGAGAAGACAGAGAAATACACAGAAGATGAAGGAGCAAGGTAAAAACCCACCAGACCAAACAAATGAAGAGGAAATAGGCAGTCTACCTGAAAAAGAATTCAGAGTAATGATAGTAAAGATGATCTAAAATCTTGGAAATAGAATGGAGAAAATACAAGAAATGATTAACAGAGACCTAGAAGACCTAAAGAGCAAACAAACAATGATGAACAACACAATAAATGAAATTAAAAATTCTCTAGAAGGAATCAATAGCAGAATAACTGAGGCAGAAGAATGGATAAGTGACCTGTAAGACAGAATGGTAGAATTCACTGCCACAGAACAGAATAAAGAAAAAAGAATGAAAAGAATTCAGGACAGTCTCAGAGACCTCTGGGACAACACCAAATGCACCAACATTTGAATTACAGGGGTCCCAGAAGAAGAAGAGAAAAAGAAAGGGACTGAGAAAGTATTTGAAGAGATTATAGTTGAAAACTTCCCTAATATGGGTAAGGAAATAGTCAATCAAGTCCAGAAAGCACAAAGAGTCTAATACAGGATAAATTCAAGGAGAAACACCCAAGAAACATATTAATCAAACTATCAAAAATTAAATACAAAGAAAAAATATTAAAAGCAGCAAGGGAAAAGCAACACATAACATACTAGGGAATCCCCATAAGATTAACAGCTGATCTTTCAGCAGAAACTCTGCAAGCCAGAAGGGAGTGGCAGAACATATTTAAAGTGATGAAAGGGAAAACCTACAACAAAGACTACTCTACCCAGCAAGGGTCTCATTCAGATTTGAGGGAGAAATTAAAACCTTTACAGACAGGTCAAAGCTAAGAGAATTCAGCACCACCAAACCAGCTTTACAACAAATTCTAAAGGAAATTCTCTATGCAGGAAACACAAGAGGAGGAAAAGACTTACAAAAACAAACCCAAAACAATTAAGAAAATGGTCATAGGAACATACATATCGATAATTACCTTAAATGTAAATGGTTTAAATACTCCAACCAAAAGACATAGATTGGCTGAACAGATACAAAAACAAGACCCATATATATGCTGTCTACAAGAGACCCACTTCAGATGTAGGGGCACATACAGACTGTAAGTGAGGGGATAGAAAAAGATATTCAATGCAAATGGAAATCAAAAGAAAGCTGGAGTAGCAATTATCATATCAGACAAAATAGACTTTAAAATAAAGATTATTACAAGAGACAAAGAAGGACACTACATAATGATCAAGGGATCAATACAAGAAGATATAACAATTGAAAATATTTATACACCCAGCATAGGAGCACCTCAATACATAAGGCAAATGCTAACAGCCATAAAAGGGGAAATCGACAGTAACATAATCATAGTAGGGGACTTTAACAACCCACGTTCACCAATGGACAGATCATCCAAAATGAAAATAAATAAGGAAACACAAGCTTTAAATGATACATTAAACAAGATGGACTTAATTGATATTTATAGGACATTCCATCCAAAAACAACAGAATACATTTTCTTCTCAAGTGCTCATGGAACATTCTCCAGGATAGATCATATCTTGGGTTACAAATCAAGCATTGGTAAATTTAAGAAAATTGAAATCGTATCAAGTATCTTTTCCGACCACAATGCTATGAGACTAGATATATCAATTAGAGGAAAAAAAACTGTAAAAAATAAAAAAAATGGAGGCTAAAAAATATTCTATTAAATAACCAGAGATCACTGAAGAAATCAAAGAGGAAATCAAAAAACACCTAGAAACAAATGACAATGAAAACACAATGGCCCAAAACCTATGGGATGCAACAAAAGCTGTACTAAGAGGGAAGTTTATAACAATAAAATCCTACCTCAAGAAACAAGAAAAATCACAAATAAACAACCTAATCTTACACCTAAATCAATTAGAGAAAGAAGAACAAAACTACCCCCCAAAGTTAGCAGAAGGAAAGAAATCATAAAGATCAGAACAGAAATAAATGCAAAAGAATTGAAGGAAACAATAGCAAAGATCAAGAAAACTAAAAGCTGGTTCTTTGAGAAGTTAAACAAAATTGATAAACCATTTGCCAGACTCATCAAGGAAAAAAGGGAGAAGACTCAAGTTAATAGAATTAGAAATGAAAAAGGAGAAGTATCAACTGACCCTGCAGAAATAAAAAGGATCATGAGAGATTACTACAAGCAACTATATGCCAATAAAATGGACAAACAGGAAGAAATGGACAAATTCTTAGAAAAGCACAACCTTCCTAGACTGAACCAGGAAGAAATAGAAAATATAACCAGACCAATCACAAGCACTGAAATTGAAACCGTGTTTTAAAATCTTCCAACAAACAAAAGACCAGGACCAATGGCTTCACAGGCAAATTCTCTCAAACACTTAGGGAAGAGCTAACACCTATACTTCTCAAACTCTTTCAAGATATAGCAGAGGGAGGAACCTCCCAAACTCATTCTATGAGGCACCATCACCCTGATACCAAAACCAGACAAAGATGCCATAAAAAAAGAAAACTACAAACCAATATCACTGATGAATATAGATGCAAAAATCCTCAATAAAATATTAGAAACAGGGCTTCTCTGGTGGCGCAGCGGTTGAGAGTCTGCCTGCCAATACAGGGAACACGGGTTCAAGCCCTGGTCTGGGAATATACCACATGCCGCAGAGCAACTAGGCCCGTGAGCCACAATTACTGAGCCTGTGCATCTGGAGCTTGTGCTCCGCAACAAGAGAGGCTGCAACAGTGAGAGGCCCACGCACCACGAATGAAGAGTGGCCCCTGCTTGCCGCAACTAGAGAAAGCCCACTCACAGAAACGAAGACCCACACAGCCAAAAAAAAAAAAAAAAAAAAAAAAAACTAGGAAACAAAATCCAACAGCACATTAAAAGGATCATACACCATGATCAAGTGGGGTTTATCCCGGAATGCAAGGATTCTTCAATTTACGCAAATCAATCAATGTGATAAACCATATTAACAAACTGAAGGACAAAAACCATATGATCATTGCAATAGATGCAGAGAAAGCTTTTGACAAAATTCAACAACAAAATTTTTATTTATGATAAAAACTCTCCAGAAAGTAGACATAGAGGGAACTTACCTGAACATAATAAAGGTCATATATGACAAACCCACAGCCAACATCATTCTCAATGGTGAAAAACTGAAAGCATTTCCTCTAAGATCAGGAACAAGACAAGGTTGCCCACTCTCACCACTATTATTTAACATAGTTTTGGAAGTTTTAGCCACAGCAATCAGAGAAGAAAAAGAAATAAAAGGAATCCAAATTGGAAAAGAAGAAGTAAAACTGTCACTGTTTACAGATGACATGATACTATACATAGAGAATCCAAAAGATGCTACTAGAAAACTACTAGAGCTAATCAATGAATTTGGTAAAGTAGCAGGATACAAAATTAATGCACAGAAATCTCTTGCATTCTTATACACTAATGATGAAAAAATCTGAAAGAGAAATTAAGGAAACACTCCCATTTACCATTGCAACAAAAAGAATAAAATATCTAGGAATAAACCTACCTAAGGAGACAAAAGACCTGTATGCAGAAAATTATAAGGCACTGATGAGAGAAATTAAAGATGATACAAACAGATGGAGAGATACACCATGTTCTTGGATTGGAAGAATCAATATTGTGAAAATGACTATACTACCCAAAGCAATCTACAGATTCAATGCAATGCCTATCAAACTACCAATGGCATTTATCACAGAACTAGAATAAAAAATTTCACAATTTGTATGGAAACACAAAACACCCCGAATAGCCAAAGCAATCTTCAAAAAGAAAAATGGAGATGGAGGAATCAAGTGCCTGAACTTCAGACTATACTACAAAGCTACAGTAATCAAGACAATATGGTACTGGCACAAAAACAGAAATATAGATCAATGGAACAAGATAGAAAGCCCAGAGATAAACCCACACACGTATGGTCACCTTATTTTTGATAAAGAAGGTAAGAATACACAATGGAGAAAAGACAGGCTCTTCAATAAGTGGTGCTGGGAAAACTGGACAGCTACATGTAAAAGAATGAAATTAGAACACTTCCTAACACCGTACACAAAAATAAAGTCAAAATGGCTTAAAGACCTAAATGTGAGGCCAGGCACTATAAAACTCTTAGAGGAAGACATAGGCAGAATACTCTATGACATAAATCATAGCAAGATCCTTTTTGACCTACCTCCTAGAGAAATGGAAATAAAAACAAAAGTAAACAAATGGGACTTAATGAAACATAAAAGCTTTTGCATAGCAAAGGAAACCATAAAGATGAAAAGACAACACTCAAAATGTGAGAAAAAATTTGCAAATGAATCAACTGACAAATGATTAATCTCCAAAATATACAAGCAGCTCATGTAGCTCAATATCAAAAAAACAAACAACCCAATCCAATGGCAGGAATCTAAATAGACATCTCTGCAAAGAAGATATACAGATGGCCAACAAACATGTGAAAGGATTCTCAACATCACTAATCATTAGAGAAATGTAAGTCAAAACTACAGTGAGGTATCACCTCACACCAGTCAGAATGGCCATCATCAAAAAGTCTACAAAGAATAAATGCCGGAGAAGGTGTGGAGAAAAGGGAACCCTTGCACTCTTGGTGGGAATGTAAACTGATACAGCCACTATGGAGAACAGTATGGAAGTTCCTTAAAAAACTAAAAATAGAATTACCATATGACCCAGCAATCCCACTACTGGGCATATCCCCTGAGAAAACCATAATTCACAAAGAGTCATGTACCACAATGTTCATTGCAGCACTATTTACAATAGCCAGGACATGGAAGCAACCTAAGTGTCCACCAACAGATGAATGGATAAAGAAGATGTAGCACATATATACAATGGAATATTACTCAGCCATAAAAAGAAATGAAACTGAGTTATTAGTAGTGAGGTGGATGGACCTAGAGTCTGTCATACAGAGTGAAGTAAGTCAGAAGGAGAAAAACAAATACCGCATGCTAACACATATATACGGAATCAAAAAAAAAGAAAGAAAGGTTCTGATGAACCTAGGGGCAGGACAGGAATAAATATACAGATGTAGAGAATGAACTTGAGGACACAGGGAAGGGGAAGGGTAAGCTGGGACAAAGTGAGAGAGTGGCATGGACATATATACTACCAAATGTAGAATAGATAGCTAGTGGGAAGCAGCTGCATAGCACAGGGAGATCAGCTTGGTGTTTTGTGACCACCTAGAGGGGTGGGATAGGGAGGGTGGGAAAGAGACACAAGACAGAGGGGATATGGGGATATATGTATACATGTAGCTGATTCACTTTGTTATACAGCAGAAGCTAACACAAAAATGTAAAGCAATTATACTCCAATAAAGATGGTTTAAAAAAAAAACTCTTAACAAATTAGGTATAAAAGGAATGTACATCAACATAATAAAGGCCATGTATGACAAGCCCAACGCTAACATCATACTCAATGGTGAAAAGCTGAAAGCTTTTCCTGTAAGATTAGGAACAAAACAAGGATGCCCAGTCTTGCCATTTTTTAAATTCAATATAGTGGTGGAAGTCTTAGAGCAATTAGGCAAGAACAAGAATAAAAGGCATTCAAATTAGAAAGGAAAAAGTAAAAATGTCACTATTTGCAGATGACGTAATATTATATATAGAAAACTCTAAAGCATCCATAAAAACTGTTAGAACTAGTAAAAAAATTCAGTAAAGTTGCAGTATACAAAATCAGCATATATAAGTCAGTTGTATTTCTATACACTAAGCATGATATATCAGAAAGAGAAATTAAGAAAATAATCGCACTTACAATAGCATAAATAAAATACCTAGGAATAAATTTAATCAAGGATAGGAAATATCTGTACACTGAAAACTATAAAATACTGATGAAAGAAATTGAAGATACAAATAAATGGAAAGATATCTCATGTACATGGATTGAAAAAATTAATATTGTGAAAATATCCATACTACCCAAAGCAATCTAGATTCAATCAAATCCTATTAAAATTCCAATGACGTTTTCCACAGAAATAGAAAAAAATTCTAAAATTCTTATGAACCACAAAGACCACAACTAGCCAAAGTAATCTTGAGCAAGAAGAACAAAGTTGAAGGCATCACACTTCCTGGTTTCAAAATATTCTACAAAAAAAGCTATAGTAATAAAAACAGCATGATACTGGCATAAAATCAGACATATAGACAAATGAAACAGAATAGAGAGCCCAGAAAGAAATCTACTCACTTATGGTCAACAGATTTTCAACAAAGGTGTCAAGAACTTACAAGGGGGAAAGGACAGACTTTGCAATAAGTGCTGTGAGAAAACTAGTTTTCTACATGCAGAAGATTGAAATTGGACCCTTGTCTCACTCCATATGTAGTTAGAAACTTAAATATAAGACCTGAAACTATAAAACTATTAGAAGAAAACGCAGGGGAAAAGCTTCTTGACATTCGTCTGGGCAATGTGTTTTTTTTTTTTTGTATATGACCTCAAAACTGCAGGAAACAATAATAGACAAACGGGATAGCATCAAATTTAAAAGCTTCTTCACAACCAAGGAAACAACAGAGTGAAGAAACAACGTATGGATTGTGAGAAAATATTTGCAAACCATACATTTGTTAAGGGGTTAATATCCAAAATATGTAAAGAACTCAAACAACTCAATACCAAGAAGACAAATAACTTGATTAAAAAATGGGCAACAGACCTAGATAGACACTTCTCAAAGGAAGACACACAAATGACCAAGAGATATATGAAAAGATGCTCAACATCTCGAATCATCAGAAAACGCAATTCAAAACTACAGTGAGATATCACCTCACTTCTGTTAGGATGTCTAGTATCAAAAAGACAAGAGATAGCAAATGCTGGCAAGGATGTAAAGAAAAGGGAATCCCTGTATACTGTCGGTGGAAATGTAAATTGGTACAATCATTATGGAAAACAGTATAGAGACTGCACAAAAAATTAAAACAAGAACTGCCATATGACCCAGCGATCTCGCTTCTGGGTATATAACCAAAGGAAATGAAATCATGATCTTGAAGAGATATCTGTATTCCTATGTTCATTGCAGCATTATTCACACTAGCCAAGATATAGAAAAAACCCAAGTGTCCATTGATGGGTGAATGGATAAAGAAGATATGGTATATAAATACAATGGCATATTATTCAGCTCTGAGAAAGAAGGAAATCCTGCCTTTTGTGAAAACATGTATAAACCTGGAGGACATTATGCTAAGCGAAATAAGCCAGACAGAGAAAAGCAAATACTGTATAATCTCACTTATACATGGAATGTAAAAAAATAAAAAATGTTGAACTCAGAAGCAGAGAGTCAAATGGTGGTTGCCAGGGTCTAGCAGGGAGGGGAAGAGGTGGGGGAAGTGGGAAGATGTTGGTCAAAGGGTACAAAGTTGCAGTTACGTTGGATGAATAAGTCTAGACATTAATGTACAGGCATGATGACTAAACTTAATAATACTGTATTGAACACTGGAAATACGCTAAGAGAGTAGATTTTAGGCGAACTCATCTCACACAAAAATGGTAACTAGGTAAGGAGATGACATGTTAATTAACTTGACTGTAGTAATCATTTCACCATGTATTTGTACATCAAATCATCCTGTTGTACAGCTTAACTATATATGGTTTTTATTTTATTTTTTCTAATTTAATTTCTGTTGGAGTATAGTTGATTTACAATGTTGTATTAGTTTCAGGTGTACGGCAAAGTGAATCAGTTATACATATACATATATCCACTGTTTTTTAGATTCTTTTCCCATATAGGCCATAACAGAGTATTGAGTAGAGTTCCCTGTGCTATACAGTAGGTCTTTATTAGTCATCTATTTTATATATAGTAGTGTGTATATGTCAATCCCAATCTCCCAATTTATCCCTCCCTCCCTTGTCCTCTGGTAACCATAAGTTTGTTTTCTACATCTGTAACTCTATTTCTGTTTTGTAGATAAGTTCATTTGCACCCTTTTTTTTAGCTTCCATATATACGGAAGCTGTTTAATATATTTTCCAGACTAAATCTTAGTTAACATACAGATAGCATTTTGATATTTAGATATTATAAAGGAATTTTTTAAAACCTAAGTTTAAGAATGGAAGGTTTTAATGTCTAAACCGTCATAATGAAGTATAACTGGGAACTCATAACACTGAAGAAATGTTATATGATGCTAACTCTAAGCATCACAACGGGATCCAAAAGCTGTAAGTGCAGGAGTCTAAGAATGATTTATATTTATCTTGTTACTAACCACAAACTACAGGACCGAATAACTAATGTAATGCATTGAACAAAGACATTTTATGGTTTTACGAAGATTAAGATTTGGACCCCATCCAGCCACACTGTTGTAATATGTTTCTTTAACAATGTCTATATAAAACTTTTGTTTGTAGGCATGACAGGCAAACTACAACTCACTGGAGTTTCAAATAGTAGCTGCATAAATATTTGTTGCATGAATGTAAGTCCTAAGTAGGTAGGTAGGTAGGTAGATATAATTGAAACAATTTCTAGTATTTTAGGTCTGTTTATATTTTCTTGATTTCTTCATTCCAATTTATGTTGTTCATTACAGTGAATTTATGTTTCATCTTTTTCTGCTAGTGAAGTAACTTTTAACATCTTAAAGACAAGTGCTTTTGAAAATGCATTATTGGCACTGCTTTTCCTCCTAATGCCTTCTATTTATGTTTCATATCAGAGCTTGCAAATTATTTTTTGTGCTTTGATTTTAACAACTCTATTGTTAAAAGTAAGCAATATATTGTAAGTTCCATTTTATAGATAAGGAGACAGATTCAGAAATATTAAGTGAGACAAATTTTCATTAGAACCAAAATCTTCTGATTCTCAGAAAAGTTTTTTCCTAATAACAATCTAGGTCAGCATTTCGGTAAATTCAATTGTGGTGATGCTTCTATTGGGTCAGCCAAATGTTTGTTCGGGTTTTTGTAACATCTTACGGAAAAACCTGAATGAACTTTTTTGGCCAACCCAATATATATGCATGTAAGATTTTCTAGGTAGCCATAAGAGAGCATAATTTGGATGAAAACCAGTTAGATTTTTATATACAATAGTTTTATGTGTAATTAGAAAGCAGCAAATATATTTATGCAGGCCTTTTCTTAAACCAGGAATAAAATGTCTTTAACCACTTCTATTTCTTTTTATTTTAAATTAATTAATTAATTTCTGTATTTATTTTTGGCTGCGTTGGGTCTTCGTTGCTGTTCGCGGGCTTCCTCTAGGTGCGGTGAGCAGGGGCTACTCTTCGTTGTGGTGCATGGGCTTCTCATTGTGGTGGCTTCTCTTTGTTGCAGAGCATGGGCTCTAGGCACGCGGGCTGCAGTAGTTGTGGCTCATGGGCTCTAGAGCACAGGCTCAGTAGTTGTGGCGCATGGGCTTAGTTGCTCCGCGGCATATGGGATTTTCCCGGACCAGGGCTTGAACCCGTGTCCCCTGAATTGGCAGGCGGATTCTTAACCACATACCTCGTCTTCTCCACCAGCCGCCCGTCCTCACAGAAGTCGTCTGTGGCTTTGCCCCGGAGGCCGTGTACTGTGTAATCCTTGGTGAGGTGAGCGTTGTACATGTCGGTGAGGAGCCTTCGTCCACGTCCCACGCCGAGCACAAGCACCCCAGGCGCCTGGGCATCCAGTCGGTGCCCCATGCCAATCTTCAGGCTGGTGAATGCTGGTCCACGTACCAGCGGATGGTCGATGAGGGTGGGCACACTGGTGGCTGTGAGGGTCAGCTCCTTCTCTTCACTGCCTTCCACGGGGCCCAGTAGGAAGCGAGCACGATGTTCAGAGGCAAGACGCTTCCCAGCACTGAGACCTTTCAAAAGCTGCAGCTCCACAGTATCGCGCAGATACTTCCACTTTAGCCCCGGGGCTTGTAGGCGGTGAAGAGCCTATGCAGCCACGCCAGGCTGGCTAACCCCATGCCTGAAGCCCGCGACCCGGGCTCGCGGAAGAGCTGAACCCGCAACCACTTCTATTTCTTTAAAAATTAAAATTCACTTATTTACTATATTGAGCTCCTCCTGCCTCTGTGCTAGACAGCATGCTACAATATACACACACAACAACGAGCACGCACACACACAGACACACCAATGTATCATAAAGTTTCCCTGCTCTCTTACTTCAGAAGCTGGTCTGTTACCACATCAGAAACCACATCAGAAAGAGGCAGATGGGTGGGTGCTGAACTGAGCATCAAAGGAACCTGATTAAGAAAGTGGTACCGCCAGGCTTCCCTGGTGGCGCAGTGGTTGAGAGTCCGCCTGCCGATGTAGGGGACGCGGGTTCGTGCCCCGGTCCGGGAAGATCCCACATGCCGCAGAGCGGCTAGGCCCGTGAGCCATGGCCGCTAAGCCTGCACGTCCGGAGCCTGTGCTCTGCAACGGGAGAGGCCACAACAGTGAGAGGCCCGCCTACCGCCAAAAAAAAAAGGTACTGGAAAAGGAGATCTAATATCATAAGTCAGTCTGCTCTCCTGGCGTGGTATAATTTCTGCTCAGGGAAACAGTCAACAACAGCAGACAATTCAGGTTGAAGTGACAGGTGTGCAGGAGAGCAGAGAGATAGAGAATCAGCTGTAGGCAATATTCATGTGATTCCCTGCAGGCATTCACTGGAGGACTAAACGAGATTATATATGTAATGGGATTTGGGAAGGATATGGCCTAGTTTTAAATAACAACGAGTTTTTAAAAAAATTTAAATCCCATATGAGGAATTGTTTAACTTCTGTGCTGTGGGCGTCTTTCTCCCTGAATCCACACCCACTAATTCTTTTACATATATTTTTCTTCTCAAAGTTAAAGAGTTATTTTTATAAAAAAGCTAAAAATCATTTGCTCACAATTGAAGAAAGCTACTCCAAAGGCTTGAGTTCCATAAACAAGGTATTTCTCTCTCTTTTTTTTCCCCCCTTTTGCGGTACGCGGGCCTCTCACCGCTGCGGCCTCTCCCGTTGCGGAGCACAGGCTCCGGACGCGCAGGCCCAGCGGCCATGGCTCACGGGCCCAGCCGCTCCGCGGCACTTGGGAGCCTCCTGGACCAGGGCAGAAAGCCGCGTCCCCTGCATCGGCAGGCGGACTCTCAACCACTGCACCACCAGGGAAGCCCCAAGGTATGTCTCTTTATCTGGTGGCAGCAACTTGATTTCTAGGCATAAATTCTCATATAATGGTAACACAATATACAAAAGTTTTACTGTTATGGCATTGATTGTTGGGATATTGTTTAAAATTCTAACTACATGAGAATTCTGCTTAATGAGATCCTGTGAGAGATATTTTAATCCCCAGTGCTAGGAAAAGATGTACTTGAACTAATCAACCAGAATATTTAAATCTCATAGACACGGAATTTTTTTTTAATGGCCATCAACACACCTTTAATATACAACTCTCACAAAACAGATAGCACTAAAGTACAGTATAGACTGATCTGGGCTAGGTGGTGGACCCGGCTTCTCTGGTAGTAATAATGTAAGTGGAATGGAGACTTCCGGGCACTATTTAACATTTTGCAGCTCATCTGCACCATTCATGGACACTGAATTTTGAATTCATCATATCTAGTTCTAGGAAATCAAGGAATTCTGTGGCTAAACTCCAGCATTTGAGTAAGAACCTAAGATTTCCAGTAATTAACTTCACCCTTGCCCTCATCTTACTATCCTACTTTTTCTTGCCCTGATTTTTTCTATTCATTTTCTATTCCATTGTATGCATTATTTCTGCAAAGTGTCAATTATTTTTAATGATATTGTATGTGTGTGTGTGCATATATACAAAATTAAATTCCATTGCAAATCTGTGGGATAATAATTATGTTCATTTTATAATAAGGAAACTGAAGTCCGGACTTGCTGTATGTTTCATATGAACTAACTAGTTTCTAGAGAGCAATACATTCTTATTTCAGCAACAGTAAATGTTTAACAGAAATAGCCTCAACTTAGTTCTTCAGTGTGAGAAACTCCTTCAGGAAAGATGAGAACACTAAACAGACTATTGGTGGTAAACTATTTGCCCTCCATTCCATCCCCACCTCCCACCTCTCCAATCATGCAGCCCTGAAACTGCTGCTCTCTCATTGACACAAACTACTCTTCTCCAAGCATTGCCTCCACCTGACTTATTGCAGCTCTGATGCTCCCTAGCAGCCCAGCAGAGCCGTGGGTTTGGTTCTTCCAAACCTTATAAACTTTACTCTCTAGAGGCCAGATTCGAAGTCTTTCTGCTCCTCATTATATCTCCCAGATCATTACTGTATCCACCCACTGTCTCACAGAAACCCTACTCCTTTGAGGCTTATGCCATTTGCCCTCTATGACCAGCTCACTTTCTTTGTCAATGTCATCTATCACTGGACCACTCTCCGTTGTTCATCAAACGCTGTGGCACCAGACTCACAGTCCTCTCTCTGTTCCAATTCCTGCCATCACTGTAGATGGCTTCAATATCCACAGTGTTCTTTCAGTACTCTGGTTCTTCATTTCCTTACCCCCCTCATCTCGATGGCCTTTTCTACTCCACCTCAGCCACCTCTTCCCATGGTCACACTGGATTTTTTAACCAACAAAATCACTGATATTCCAAATCAATGGCTTAGATGTTGAGCAACCACAGCGCTATCTCTCACCTTTCTGGCTTGCTTTTGCAACTATTCCCACCTTGGTAATCCCCTGACCTCTTTGGCCTCTCCAATAAAGGACCAATCCCCATATCTATATCTTTCCCTCTAGGTTTAATTTTCTTCCTATTCAGTTTATTTTCCATGGTCGATAATTTTAAGAACACTTTTGTCAATGCCACAAACTCTTGTTGCTCTGTCTTATCTCTTCTCTCTGGCCAAAACCCTGCCAGTGTAATCCAACTCTACTTTTTCCGTATATTTATATGTACAACAGAACAACTATGGGAAAAATTCACAAGACAGCACATGTCAGTACCACCAGAACTTTATGATCACCAGCTTCAACTGGGCTCTCAGCATGGCCCTGAAATCCTAGTGTGTTTTCCTAGGCAACTTGCTTTCTTGTTTGCTTAACTATTTCACATTTCTCAGTCTCCTAAATGCCTGTTATCCCATCTACCCTTTCAGCTCAGGTAATATCAAAACTATCACCTCCCTGTTACCTCCCAACCCTCACCTCTCCCTCAGCATTCTTACCTGATGCATCGGAAGAGAGTCCTCTTTTCTCATCTTGGCCAGTTTTCTGTGCCCAAGAATCCTTCTCTTGCCTTTCAACAATCTTACAGAATGGATTCCCCCTCTTCACCTGTGTCTCCAACCGCTACTCTTAATGAGGATTTCTCATCAACATTTCAATTGGATCTACTCAGCTTAAAAGAAAATACCCTTTCCTCAACTACATGGCACATTTTCAGTAT
This sequence comes from Leucopleurus acutus, assembly GCF_964270905.1. Taxonomy (NCBI): domain Eukaryota; kingdom Metazoa; phylum Chordata; class Mammalia; order Artiodactyla; family Delphinidae; genus Leucopleurus; species Leucopleurus acutus. The sequence goes on from NC_139146.1 coordinate 144,482,977, forward strand.
CATTAACAGTATTACTATCAGTACAATCTATAAAACTTTTTGAGGTACAGCCTCATCAACTTTCCTTTTCCTGTGCGCTAGCATCGAATTGCATGTAAAATAGTTTCAAGGTTACCTAGCACCCTACTGCCAGCAGGCAGCTCTGTGTCAAAAAGGGAAAAAGGAAACAAAACTACGAATTGTGGGAGTATAAGCTAAGATTTGGACCCAGGTTCCTGTCATTACTACTTATTCTAGTTGTATCTTAATAGTTACCACCTGAAAGCTTTCTGTCATTTCTACTTATTTTGTTTATACCTCAGTAGTTACCACCTGAAAGCTGTTTACTATCCAGTGAAGAAGAGGATATCCATGAAGGAACAAACAACTAAAACACTAAAATAAGTCAACAGTTCTTTCAAGGAGATTTCAAATGCGCCCCAGATCTATAAGGAGATGTTGGCTTGGGCTTGAAAAAAATTTTTTGTATTTTTTTTAAAATTTAATTTTATTTATTTATTAATATAGTCAAAAATGTAAGAGGGGAAGAAAATGGCAAGTACATTAAAAGAACTACTGTTTTACCTTGATTTTCTGGAACTAGGGCAGAAAGAAAGGCTTTGAATATTACTCACATGTCCAGCAAATATTGACATATATTATAAAATTAATATCTGTGCACACCAACCATCCCAACAAATAGAACATTATCCAGCTCTTGAAGGATATGTGAACAAATTTCCTTTTTCCCAGTCGTAATGTTGTTCTGATTTTCATGTTTATAATTTTTGTCATTTCCTTTCTTTTTTTGCTTGTTTTTTAAATTTTTGAATTTTATTTATTTTTTTATACAGCAGGTTCTTATTAGTCATCAGTTTTATACACATCAGTGTATAATATCAATCCCAATGGCCCAATTCAGCATACCACCATACCCACCCCACATGGCTTTTCCCCCTTGCTGTCCATACATTTGTTCTCTACATCTGTGTCTCAATTTCTGCCCTGCAAACCGGTTCATCTGTACCATTTCTCTAGGTTCCACATACATGTGTTAATATACGATATTTGTTTTTCTCTTTCTGACTTACTTCACTCTGTATGACAGTCTCTAGATCCATCCACATCTCAACAAATGACCCAATTTTGTTCCTTTTTGTGACTGAGTAATATTCCATTGTATATATGTACCACACTTTTATCCATTTGTCTGTCGATAGGCATTTAGGTTGCTTCCATGACCTGGCTACTGTAAATAGTGCTGCAGTGAACATTGGGGTGCATGTGTCTTTTTGAATTACAGTTTTCTCTGGGTATATGCCCAGTAGTGGGATTGCTGGATCATATGGTAATTCTATTTTTAGTTTTTTAAGAAACCTCCATACTGTTCTCCATAGTGGCTCTATCAATTTACATTCCCACCAACAGTGCAAGAAGGTTTCCTTTTCTCCACACCCTCTCCAGCATTTGTTGTTTGTAGATTTTCTGATGAGGCCCATTCTAACTGGTGTGAGGTGATACCTCATTGTAGTTTTGATTTGCATTTCTCTAATAATTAGTGATGTTGAGCAGCTTTTCATGTGCTTCTTGGCCATCTGTATGTCTTCTTTGGAGAAATGCCTATTTAGGTCTTCTGCCCATTTTTGCATTGGGTTGTTTGTTTCTTTAATATTGAGCTGCTTGAGCTGTTTATATATTTTGGAGATTAATCCTTTGTCTGTTGATTCATTTGCAAATGTTTTCTCCCATTCTGAGGGTTGTCTTTTCGACTTGTTTATTGTTTCCTTTGCTGTACAAAAGCTTTCAAGTTTCAGTAGGTCCCATTTGTTTATTTTTGTTTTTATTTCCATTACTCTAGGAGGTGGGTCAAAAAAGATCTTGCTGTGATTTATGTCAAAGCGTGTTATTCCTATGGTTTCCTCTAAGAGTTTTATAGTGTCCGGTCTCAAATTTAGGTCTCGAATCATTTTGAGTTTATTTTTGTGTATGGTGTTAGGGCGTGTTCTAATTTCATTCATTTACATGTAGCTGTCCAATTTTCCCAGCACCACTTATTAAAGAGACTGTCTTTTCTCCATTGTATATCCCTGCCTCCTTTGTCATAGATTAGTTGACCATAGGGGCGTGGGTTTATCTCTGGGCTTTCTATCTTGTTCCACTGATCTATGTTTCTGTTTTTGTGCCAGTACCATATTGTCTTGATTACTGTAGCTTTGTAGTATAGTGTGAAGTCAGGGAGTCTGATTCTTCTAGCTCCGTTTTTTCCCCCTCAAGTCTGCTTTGGCTATTCGGGCTCTTTTGTGTCTCCATACAAATTATAAGAAATTTTGTTCTAGTTCTATAAAAAATGTCATTGGTAATTTGATAGGGATTGAATTGAATCTGTAGATTGCTTTGGGTAGTATAGTCATTTTCACAATATTGATTCTTCCAATCCAAGAACATGGTATATCTCTCCATCTGTTTGTATCATCTTTAATTTCTTTCATCAGTGGTTTATACTTTTCTGCATACAGGTCTTTTGTCTCCCTAGGTAGGTTTATTCCTAGGTATTTTATTCTTTTTGTTGCAATGGTAAATGAGAGTGTTTCCTTAACTTCTCTTTCAGATTTTTCATCATTAGTGTATGGGAATGCAAGAGACTTCTGTGCATTAACTTTGTATCCTGCAACTTTACCAAATTCATTGATTAGCTCTAGTAGTTTTCTGGTGGCATTTTTAGGATTCTTTATGTATAGTATCAGGTCATCTGCAAACAGTGACAGGTTTACTTCTTCTTTTCCAATTTGTATTCCTTTTATTTCTTTTTCTTCTGTGATTGCCGTGGCTACGACTTCCAAAACTATGTTGAATAATAGTGGCGAGAGTGGACCTCCTTGTCTTGTTCCTGATCTTAGAGGAAATGCTTTCAGTTTCTCACCATTGAGAATGATGTTTGCTGTGGGTTTGTCTACATGGCCTTTATTATGTTGAGGTAGGTTCCCTCTATGCCCACTTTCTGGAGAGTTTTTATCATAAATGGGTGTTGAATTTTGTCAAAAACTTTTTCTGCATCTACTGAGATGATCATATGGTGTTTATTCTTCAATTTGTTAATATGGTGTATCACATTGGTTGATTCGCATATATTGAAGAATCCTTGCATCCCTGGGATAAATCCCACTTGATCATGGTGTATGATCCTTTTAATGTGTTGTTGGATTCTGTTTGCTAGTATTTTGTTGAGGATTTTTGCATCTATTCTTATTAGTGATATTGGTCTGTAATTTTCTTTTTTTGTAGTACCTTTGTCTGGTTTCGGTATCAGGGTGATGGTGGCCTCATAGAATGAGTTTGAGAGTGTTCCTTCCTCTGCAATTTTTTGGAAGAGTTTGAGAAGGATGGGTGTTAGCTATTCTCTAAATGTTTGGTAGAATTCACCTGTGAAGCCATCTGGTCCTGGACTTTGTTTGTTGGAAGATTTTTAATCACAGTTTCAATTTCATTACTTGTGATTGGTCTGTTCATATTTTCTCTATCTTCCTGGTTCAGTCTTGGAAGTTTATACCTTTCTAAGAATTTGTCCGTGTCTTCCAGGTTGTCCATTTTATTGGCATAGAGTTGCTTGTAGTAGTCTCTTAGGATGCTTTGTATTTCTGCAGTGTCTGTTGTAACTTCTCCTTTTTCATTTCTAATTTTATTGATTTGAGTCCTCTCCCTCTTTTTCATGATAAGTCTGCGTAATGGTTTATCAATTTTGTTTATCTTCTCAAAGAACCAGCTTTTAGTTTTATTGATCTTTGCTATTGTTTTCTTGGTTTCTATTTCATTCATTTCTGCTCTGATCTTTATGATTTCTTTCCTTCTGCTAACTTTGGGTTTTGTTTGTTCTTCTTTCTTTAGTTCTTTTAGGTATACGGTTAGATTGTTTATTTGAGATTTTTCTTATTTCTTGAGGTAGGCATGTATAGCTATAAACTTCTCTCTTAGAACTGCTTTTGCTGCATCCCATAGGTTTTGGATTGTCGTGTTTTCATTGTCATTTGTCTCTAGGTATTTTTTGATTTCCTCTTTGATTTCTTCAGTGATCTCTTGGTTATTTAGTAATGTATTGTTTAGCCTCCCTGTGTTTGGGGTTTTTACGTTTTTTTCCCTGTAATTCATTTCTAATCTCATGGCATTGTGGTCAGAAAAGATGCTTGATATGATGTAAATTTTCCTAAATTTACTGAGGCTTGATTTGTAACCCAAGATGTGATCTATCCTGGAGAATGTTCCATGTGCACTTGAGAAGAAAGTGTAATCTGCTGTTTTATGATGGAATGTCCTATAAACATCAATTAAATCTATCTGGTCTATTGTGTCATTTAAAGCTTCTGTTTCCTTATTTATTTTCATTTTGGATGATCTGTCCATTGGTGTCAGTGAGGTGTTAAAGCCCCCCACTATGATTGTGTTACTGTCGATTTCCTCTTTTATAGCTGTTAGCAGTTGCCTTATGTATTGAGGTGCTCCTATGTTGGGTGCATATATATTTATAATTGTTATATCTTCTTCTTGGATTGATCCATTGATCATTATGTACTGTCCTTCCTTGTCTCTTGTAACATTTAGAATTTTAAAGTCTCTTTTATTTGCTATGAGTATAGCTACTCCAGCTCTCTTTTGTTTTCCATCTGCATGGAATATCTTTTTCCATCCCCTCACTTTCAGTCTGTATGTGTCCCTAGGTCTGAAGTAAGTCTCTTGTAGACAGCATATATATATGGGTCGTATTTTTGTATCCATTCAGCAAGCCTGTGTCTTTTTGCTGGAGCATTTAATCCATTCACATTTAAGGTGATTATGGATAAGTATGTTCCTTTGACCATTTTCTTAATTGTTTTGGGTTTGTTTTTGTAGGTTTTTCTTCTCTTGTGTTTCCCACTTAGAGAAGTTCCTTTAGCATTTGTTGTACAGCTGGTTTGGTGGTGCTGAATTCTCTTAGTTTTTGCTTGTCTGTAGAGCTTTTGATTTCTCCATGGAATCTGAATGAGATCCTTGCTGGGTAGAGTAATTTTGGTTGTAGTTTCTTCCCTTTCATCACTTTAAGTATATCATGCCACTCCCTTCTGGCTTGTAGAGTTTCTGCTGAAAAATCAGCTGTTAACATTATGGGAGTTCCCTTGTATGTTATTTGTCATTTTTCCCTTGCTGCTTTCAATAATTTTTCTTTGTCTTTAATTTTTGCCAATTTGATTACTCTGTGTCTCGGCATGTTTCTCCTTGGGTTTATCCTGTATGGGATTCGCTGCACTTCCTGGACCTGGGTGGCTATTTCCTTTCCCATGTTAAGGAAGTTTTCATGTGTAATCTCTTCAAATATTTTCTCGGGTGCTTTCTCTCTCTCTTCTCCTTCTGGGACCCCTATAATGCGAATATTGTTGCATTTAATGTTGTCCCAGAGATCTCTTAGGCTGTTTTCATTTCTTTTAATTCTTTTTTCTTTATTCTGTTCCACAGTAGTGAATTCCACCATTCTGTCTTCCAGGTCTCTTATCAGTTCTTCTGCCTCAGTTATTCTGCTATTGATTCCTTCTAGTGTATTTTTCATTTCAGTTATTGTATTGTTCATGTCTGTTTGTTTATTCTTTAATTCTTCTAGGTCTGTGTTAAACATTTCTTGCATCTTCTCCATCTCTGCCTCCATTCTTCTTCCGAGGTCCTGGATCATCTTCACTGTCATTATTCTGAATTCTTTTTCTGGAAGGTTGCCTATCTCCACTTCATTTAGTTGTTTTTCTGGGGTTTTATCTTGTTCCTTCATCTGGTATACAGCCCTCTGTCTTTTCATCTTGTCTATCTTTCTGTGAATGTGGTTATTTTCCACAGGCTGCAGGATTGTAGTTCTTGTTGCTTCTGCAGTCTGCCCTCTGGTGGATGAGGCTATCTAAGAGGCTTGTGTAAGTTTCCTGAAGGGAGGGACTGGTGGAGGGTAGTGCAGACTGTTGCTCTGGTGGGCAGAGCTCAGTAAAACTTTAGTTCACTTGACTGCTGGTGGGTGGGGCTGGGTTCCCTCCCTGTTGGTTGTTTGGCCTGAGGCAACCCAACACTGAAGCTTACGTGGGCTCTTTGGTGGGGCTAATGACAGACTCTTGGAAGGGTCACACCAAGGAGTACTTCCCAGAACTTCTGCTGCCAGTGTCCTTATCCCCACAGTGAGCCACAGCCACCCCCCACCTCTGCAGAAGACCCTCCAACACTAGCAGGTAGGTCTGGTTCAGTCTCCCCTGCGGTCACTTCTCCTTCCCCTGGGTCCTGATGTGCATACTACTTTGTGTGTGCCCTCCAAGAGTGGAGTCTCTCTTTCTCCCAGTCTTGTCGAAGTCCTGTAGTCAAATCCCACTAGGCTTCAAAGTCTGATTCTCTAGGAATTCCTCCTCCCATTTTCAGACCCCCAGGTCGGGAAGCCTGACGTGGGGCTCAGAACCTTCACTACAGTGGGTGGACTTCTTTGGTATAAGTGTTCTCCAGTCTCTGAGTCACCCACCCAGCAGTTATGGGATTTGATTTTACTGTTAGTGCGCCCCTCCTACCATCTCATTGTGGCTTCTCCTTTGTCTTTGGTTGTGGGGTATCTTTTTTGGTGATTTCCAGTGTCTTCCTGTCGATGATTGTCCAGCAGCTAGTTGTGATTCTGGTGTTCTCACAAGAGGGAGTGAGAGCACGTCCTTCTACTCTGCCATCTTGGTTCCTCTCCGTCATTTCCTTTCTTGTCACTATAGTTTTGCTGTCTATATATTACCCCTAAAAATATATTGTTTAGTTTTGGTGTAAATGTACCATACTATGTGCCTTTTTCTGTGACTTAATCATTAACATTTATATTTGTGAGGTTCACTCATTTTGAGATATGCGTTCCATTGTATAAATATACCACAATGTATTATTGAACCATCACATCTGATTCATAAAGAACTTAGACTAACTGAGTGCAACACAGGGAAAGAACAATGTAAAATGGATATTGGAAAAAGAAGTCACAAATTTTGACCATTGATCAATTGCAGAAATGGGGAGTTGTCCATATTTCATCTTGTCTTATATAAACGCTGTATGTATATATAACCAATTACATTTTTTCTTCCTTTCTTCCTTCCCTTGGTTGTTTTGTGTGGCATGGTTGGTAGTGGTTAACTCTACAAATTGGTCTATATGGGTACAGGGTATGTCAAAAAGTGCAAAGGGTATGCGATTTACCCTACTTGCAAGTTAACCTGACAGTTTCATGGTAGAAGACACAAGGCACTGGGTGAGAGATGAAGGACAGTTTATTACTCACATCAATAGCCATAGCCAGAAAATCAGCATTTTTGGTACTGGTCCCTGAACCTCAGTTTCTACAGGGCACCTCAAAGACGGCCAGATGATGCCTGTACATGCAATGGGTTGTGTTCCAGGAAAGGAACCTGAATCTTTTATAATAAGCAGAAAGCATGCCTACTTTTTCCTCCAGAAGAGACCCTACCTCTATCTCCCAAGGCTGTTCACTACATAAACATTCATGAAAAGAATAGACATTAGAGATTATACACATTGTACTAAATTCTGACCCCTACTTGTGACATAGAGGCATTTAGGTACCCCTGAGGAAGTATTACTAATGTATAATTGGGTGCTAGTGGTATATCCATATCCACTAAGAACCTCTTTCTCTCTTCAGACATCAAAACACTGTAACTTAATAATGTCATTTATAGCAAAAAATGCAGCCCAGAGTCATACCTTGTATTGGTTATTAAGTCTCTTTAGGTTCTTTTAATCTGGGGCTACTCCCAATTTTTCCTTGACTTTCATGGCATTGACACTTTCAAATATTAAGGCCAGTTATGTTGTAAAATATCCTGCATTAAAAAAGTCTTTCCTCATAATTAAATTCAGGTATTTTTGGCAGGATTATGACAGAATTGATACTATGGTCTTCTGATTGGAAGGGGAGGGAAGGACAAGGTAAGAGAAAGAGGCAGCATTAGTTTTGTAAAGTTTATGGGTAGAGAATATATTCTCTGAGATAAGGAGTTCCAGGTAAATTCAGAATTTCTGAGATGTAGTTCTGAATTCTCCAATTACTCCAATTATGTTCTCCAATTATGTGAGCTTAGGTGAATTATTTAACTTATTTGGAATATACTTAATAAAATAAGAACTTACTAGGTTCTCAAAGGCATTAATATGGTAATAGGTATGGAAAGTTCTAGTAGCCAATATTAAACATGACATTTTTACATCAGCAAAAATATTCACCATTAATGTCATAGATTATATAAAAACTCATTTGTAAAAGCAGTGACAACTATAGCCAATGTATATTGCCTCCTTAGGAAATTTAGAATTGGACATTAAATGTTTAATTTTCCCTGTTTACACATATATGAACAATAAGGCTTACACTTACCTTGTCTGATTTACCCATATAAGAACAGATGCACAAATTCTAAGAATTCTAAATTCTTATGCCAGGGACATAACATAGTTTTAATTTTTATTTTCAAATGAAAAATAAAGGCTTAAATACATGCAAAATGAAGATAAAACACCATTGTTCTTATAATACTGTGTCACTCTCAAGCCTCTATTTTGTTGGCAATCAAAATATTTTCACCATGTGAAAATAGACTGATCTAGGTTTTCCTAGAAACAGTGCTCTGACTATAGGGTGATAAAAATAATGGGGCAAAAACTGTCAGATCTCATAACATCTCCTCTTGAGTGATGAATAAGGCAGTATTTAATTGTCTAGAAGTCCTACAAGGCTGAATTGCTTTTAGACACCAGTGAAAATGAGCTATATATATATATATATATAAAATATCTTTATTGGAGTAAAATTGCTTTACAATGTTGTGTTAGTATCTGCTGTACAACAAAGTGAATCAGCTATATGTATACATACATCCCCATATACCCTCCCTCTTGCGTCTCCCTCCCACCCTGATATCCCACCCCTATGTCATCACAAAGCATGAAGCTGATCTCCTTATGCTATGCGGCTGCTTCCCACTAGCTAACTATTTTACATTTGGTAGTGTATATATGTCAATGCTACTCTCTCACTTCATCCCAGCTTCCCCTTCCCCGCCTGTGTCCTCAAGTCCATTCTCTACATCTGCGTCTTTATTCCTGCCCTGCCACTATGTTCATCAGTACCGTTTTTTTAGATTCCATATATGTGCATTAGCATACGGTATTTGTTTTTTTCTTTCTGACTTACCTCACTTTGTATGACAGACTCTAGGTCCATCCACCTCATTACAAATAACTCAATTTCGTTCCTTTTTATGGCTGAGTAGTATTCCATTGTATGCCACATATATTTTTAAATGAAGTAGAGGGAAATGTTTTTACCTTCTGTAGAAAAATATACTGGGGTCAGTAAAATTCTCAACTACTAAGACATCACTTCTCAAAAAGCAAAACAAAAAGAAAAATTCCCCCCCAGCAAAAACACATGGAAATCTGCCTGGGGGGAAGCATCCCATCTGATTGTTTTGACTCACAACAGATTTTGAGTTCTCGAGTATTCTCTGCAGCTCAACAACAGCTCTGCAGTTGTTGCTGGCAAATGGTAAAGCACTTTACATTCTTAAGAGATATCGAAGGAAGGAGACTCTATAATGCCTCTCAGGAATTTGTTCAGTACTTTACAAACTTTGCTGTCAGGAAACTATTCTTCATATTTAACCGAAATCCCACAAGCCAAAGATTAGACCCACTTCCTCTGATTTAGTCCTCAGTGGAGATGGATAACAGCTGATCACCATCTTCATCATATTCTTTTATAAATTGGAAGGCTGAGGTCATTCCACAATCTTCCCTTCTTCTGGGTAATGATCCCATTCATTTAACCTGTTCTCATATCACCTATTTGCAAACCCTTAATTATCTTAGTTTATGCCTGGGAATTCAAAGTTTTTCTTGTCTCTAATACGTTGTATATAAGACACTTTAATGTACATACCAGAGTTGAGAGTAATTTCATTCCTCTGTTACAACTAAGTTCTTAAGATCCTGTATCATATACACTTTTAAATAATATTCTGCGTTTCTACTACGTCATTATCTGTGTTCTCTGTGATTACTCTCTTCTTTTTAGCTACGCCACACATCCTTAAATTTAGTGTAATTTTTCTTCTGTATTTGGATCACTTTATGAACATGAACCTTTAAACTGAATTCCATTTTTTCTGGCTAGGACAAAATATCTTATTGTCATGGCAAATATCTTATTCTAATTTGAAATTACCTATGATTTTAATTTATATGCTCTATATTCCATTAATGTGATCATCAAATAAAATATGAAAATAAACCCAACTAGATTAAACTCTACAAAATACCTGGCTTCTAGGTCAGTCTTACCTTCGAGGACTGTTCATTTTTTCCTAGGAAAATATTTCCATTGGACAGTAGTATTAGCTAGGCAATCTTTGGGGGCAACACACATACATCTTCTGTTTGGGGGTTAATCTGCTTTGCTGCTGCACCGAGCTTGTTCCTCAAGCATCATTTTCTTTGCCTTCTGTGGACAGATGAGAAATGGCTCACTGTGAGCTTTTGCCATTGGCTTTGGTGTATGCTGGCCTGCTGTGCAGCAGCGTTTTGTCAGAGTATCTTACTCCTCTTGTGTGCTACCAAACCGTGGCTACAAGCTGTCGCCAATGAAATTCTTACCATAACCACAAAAAGCGGCCTGTGCAGAAAGCTTGCCTATAGTCTGACAGAAAAATCACTGAAAGGAGGAGTTGACGTTCATGCCAGACTGTATTTTTCTGGGGTCATAATTTCCATTCCCACAGTGATCCTATTCAAGTCAAGAAGAATTACACCTATTCTAACTAGTTCTGTCATTCTGGTCTCCAGAAAAGCTAGATTGGTCCCACAGGCTATTTTTCCACAAAGCCATGCTTCTTATTATTCTTTTGTTCCTAAGGTGTTTGCCAGTTGATTTTCTAACGATTAAATTTAACTCTTTGGAGGCAAGAGTTGTTGAACTTTTAAACCTACAGTTTCTAAGGGGTATTTGGAAGGAAGAGGCATTAAACTCTTTATAATTTCTAAAGAGCCCCTTTCTTTTGTAGCAAGACAGGCACTGCATTGACTCTTACTGACAGGATTTACAGTTAACCAAAAACACTAAAGATTAGCATTTTAAAACCAAGGCAAGAAATCAATTCTTGATTTTTGTCTTTAAAAAACATATAACCACGGAATATGAAACTTTCCAGGGAAGTTCTCTTCCCTATTCCGAAGGCAGACTTACAGAGAATGCTCTATTTTAAAGTGATCATGAATTAGAGCAATCACCTCATTGCTCTGAGTTGAAAAATAGTCTGTATCTCGGGCTTCCCCGGTGGCGCAGTGGTTGAGAGTCCGCCTGACAGTGAGGGGACATGGGTTCGTGCCCCGGTCTGGGAAGATCCCACATGCCGCGGAGCGGCTAGGCCCGTGAGCCATGGCCGCTGAGCCTGCACGTCTGGAGCCTGTGCTCCGCAACACGAGAGGCCATAACAGTAAGAGGCCTGCGTACCGCATAAAAAAAAAAAAAAAAGTCTGTATCTCTTTGTGTTCAGTCAGACCTACATTTCACAAAATGACTTAAAGCAGTTTCCAAATTTAACACTGTTGAATTTTTTAAAATGAAACCATAATTTGAGGTTACAAGGTTTTTCTTTAGACATGTCTCATTTGAACTTACAGCTCCCTTATGAAACTGAAAATCATTCGTATCAATGGTTTTCAAAGTTGTTTGCTTGCATAGCCCCTAGAGGATTTCTATTCATTTATTTAACAAATATTTTTTTGAGCAGCTTCTGTGGACAGGTGCTATTCTATGTTTTGGGGGCACATCAGTAAACAAAAACCAAGATCCTGCCTTCAAGGAGCTTACAGTTTAGAAACAGATAATAAAGAAATTAAATAGTATGTTTGAAGGTGATGTGTGCTATGGAAAAAAAAAAGTAGAAGAGGAAAAATAGAGGTCAGGAATGCAAAAGCAAGGGAATGCATTGGGAAGTTTGTAATATTAATAAGATTTGAGCAATGTGTTAACAGAGGGGAGAACTCAGGAATTCCCTGTTGGTCCAGTGGTTAGGACTCCGTGCTTCCACTGCAGGGGGCACAGGTTTGATTCCTGTTCGTGGAACTGATATCCTGTGAGCCACGTGGCATGGCCAAAAAAAAAAAAGGAAGGGGGAAATTGGAAGATCACTCCAGACAAAGGAGAAATCCTGTGCACAGACCCTAATATGGGAGCTTGCTGGGCATGTTCAAGGGTGCTGGTGTTTCTGGAATATGGTAAGGAGTAGGGACAGTAAAAGAGGAATTCAGAGAGGCAATGGGAGGCCAGATCCTGAGGGAACTTGGAGCCATTATATGGACTTTAGTTTTAACTCTGAGTAAGATGGAGGAAGAGGGCACTGGAGAGTTTTAAGACAGGAATAACATGACCTGAACTGCATTTTTTCTTCCAGTTTTACTGAGATATAATTGACATACAGCACTGTATACGTTTAAGGTGTACCACAGAATAATTTTTTTTTTTTTGTGGTACGCGGGCCTCTCACTGTTGCGGCCTCTCCCGTTGTGGAGCACAGGCTCCAGACGTGCAGGCTCAGTGGCCATGGCTCACGGGCCCAGCCGCTTCGCAGCATGTGGGATCTTCCTGGACCGGGGCATGAACCTGCATCCCCTGCATCGGCAGGCGGACTCTCAACCACTGCGCCACCAGGGAAGCCCCTGCAAAATAATTTGACTTACATACCTCACGAAATGGTTATCACAGTTAAGTTTAGATAAAATCTATCATCTCATAAAGATACAAACATTTTTAAAGGATCATTGTGGTCACTTTGTTGAAAATAGACTGTATAGCAGCAAAGGTAGGGAGACCTGTAAGGAGGGTATCGAACAATTCAAGTGAGACCTGATGGTGTCTCAGAAAAGGCTAGTGAGAAGTCTGATTATGGACTTTTTGGAAGGTGAGTCACAAGATTTCCAGATGCATTGAATGTGCAACATGAGAGAAAGGAAGGAGTAAAGGATGGCTCCGGGCTTTTGATGTAAATAAATCTATATACACAACATAAAGTTTGTAGATAAGCCTGAAGTTCAAGAGAGTGGACTGGGATAGCAATGTACAATTGAGAGTCATTGGTAATATGATAGACTGTTATTTAAGGCCATGAGGTTGAATGAGATCACAAAGGGTGTGTGTGTTGAGAACAATCAAGGATCAAGGACTGGGTCACATGGCGGACCAACATTTTGAGGTTGGAGTGAAGAGGAAGAAAAAACAAAGGAGCCTGGGAAAGAGAGACCAGTGAGGGAGAAAGAACACCAAGGCGATATGTAGCTAAGAGAAAAATTTATCTCAAGGAAGAAAGGTTAATCAATTACTATATTAAATCGTACTGATAGATCAAGGAAGATGAAGCCGAAATGATCAGTGGATTTAATAACTGTGAGAGTCATTAGTGAACTTTATAATAAACTTTTGGTGTAATGTTGGGTGAAAGCCTAACTTTGTAGCACTTCATAGGTTGAGGAGAGAATTGGAGAAAAGGAATCAGGGGAAGTGAGTATAGACAATTTTTGAGGAGTCTTATTAGAAATGAGAGCAAAAAATGGATAACAGTTTTCAGAGTGAGGTTAAAAATAATGTACTTTAAAGATAGAAAAAGAAAACCTCAACATGTTTGGATACTGATAGGAAATTTGGTAGATAGTAAAAAATTGATTATATGAGAAGAAGTGGAATTGCTAGTCTCAGTTCTTGACTAGGGAGAGAGAGGGTGGGAGCTATGCCCAAGTGGCGGAATTGGTTTTCCACCATAGCATGATATTTATCTATATTATCAGGTGGGAAAGCAGAGGATGTGGTTACATTTATTGGTGGGTGAATTTGTATGGTAGTGGGAGACTGTGGAGGTGTTGAAGTTACTGGTAATGACAGGGTCTAATCTATGATCCTGGAAGTTAATGGCTAAAGTAGGATGAAGTGCGAGATCATTGGAGGAGAAGAGTTTAAGAAACTGAATTCCCTGACTGGATGAAATAATGTACTGTCACCTTTGGTAGGCGTTACTGATGCTGTCTTTGCTTGTTCTCATTGCACTGTCCCTCAGATGAAATATACTTTTGTTGCCTATCATTAGGGGAGAGAAAAATTGTCATTAAACAAAAAAAGTCATCACTCTAGCTACTCCTACTCTACAATATATCTAAATTCAGAACATTCCAGCATGGGCCAAAACCTCTAGTTCTAACACCACTCACAGAAATACGTATAAATCAGGGATATATAAAGTCCTACTGTGGATTTATGGTGCTTTGCTCAAATAAGGCTTCACTGACAGCAATATTTTCAGCCTTTCCTATATTTGGCACTCTCAGAAATGTTTACACCCTGGCACAATGTACATAGTAAAACTCAGTATGGCTGAATTGCTCACCTCACTTTTATACTGTGAAAGGGAAAGTGGGAGAGGAAAATTGGCATGACTCCTTGAGGCAGATCAGTTTTAAGGAAAAGTATATATGAAGGAAATTGATTCCCTTAAAACTTTCCATGTTCACACCCCGCATGAGAAGTCTTTGTGTGCCCTAGTTTTCAGGTCACCAATATAGATAGTGGAAAATTTAAAACAATTTTGTTCATTAACACTCTGGAAAAAAAAACCTGTCACAGCTTAACATATTCAAGATGAATGGTTAGTTCAATTAAAGCAGAGGGCAAATGAAACAAAAAACAAGTTGGAGTTCTCCAGAAAGAAGGGACTTTATTTTCTTAAATGAATAACTGTGTTATCTTTTAGATAACGTTTCCACTGGGTGTCCATTCTTGAAATTTTATGACTCTGTATGGCGCTTGAATGGCTGGAACAGTAAATCCAAGGATGGCAATAAACCCATACTCCAGAGCAGGAGAGACTCAAGGAAACTCGCCCCAACAGTAGTGGTTGACAACACAGATTTACTCCTGCAGAAAAGCCTGTATCCAGGGGTTTCAATGGTCTTCAAATACAGTTTAAGCAAACACCAACATGGGCATTAGAACAAACTGAAGTACCTGAGTATCCCAACAGGTTTATAGAGGCTGCAACACAGTTGGAAGCAAGGCTATTTAGAATCTGAGTCATACAGATAATCACCATGAGGGAAGCTTATCCATGGGTAGCTGAGCTTCCAGTCAACAAAGCCAACCATCTGTAACTTGACTGAGAACTTATCTCTGTAGCTATTATCAAGATATGTCTTTCTGTAGAAGGAAAGGTTAACAATTCTCACTGATAAATGGAGAATATCAAGTGGAGACTATTTGCTTCAATTAAGAGATTTCTGGACATCCCAGGGCATATCTGCCTTCAGTGAGACCAACTCCTTCTCTTGCTGGACTCTGGTAATGGGTCTAATGCACATTCCACTTGAAAGTAACTGATGAACAGACAGTGGCAAGAACCGCCATGAGTTTAGCAACACTTGGACATTTTACTACTTTTAAGAGCATCTACGTGAATCTGAGAATTACTAATACATATATTTGTACGATATTTTATTTATTCTGAAAAAAGTTAGTGTTTGATAGACTCCTTACTTAATTTCAAAACCTTCTATTGTCAAGTGGGTTAGAAATGGAAAGTCACTGTTCTAATCTAATTCCTTCTAACCTTCTTGTATTACCTTGATTCAAGGAAGCCTCATTCCCCAATGGTCAATATTGAAGTATGTCATCTATATTCATGATTCTAAAACTGAGTTTTCTGAGAGATTTATAAGGAAACCTGTCTACATATTTGAAATGTGATCAGCACATGGGCTCCTTGTAAACCTCATCTGAAGTTTTCATTTCAGAAAGAGACAATATGAAATTTGTGAAAACACAATTCTATGAAATGTTTAAAATCTTTGTATTAAAAAGCGTTTTGTCGTCAATCCCTGGCACCTTCACCAAATTAAAAAAAAAAAGTGTTTTGTCAAGAGTTTCCAAGATAGGATTAAGACCTGAATGTAAGGTCAGACACTATAAAACTCTCAGACGAAAACATAGGCAGACACTCTTTGACATAAATCACAGCAAGATCTTTTTTGACCCACCTCCTAGAGAAATGAAAATAAAAACAAAAATTAACAAATGAGACCCAACATAGGAGTGCCTCAATACACAAGGCAAATGCTAACAGCTATAAAAGAGGAAATCGACTGTAACACAATAACAGTGGGGGACATTAACACCTCACTTACACCAATTGACAGATCATCCACAGAAAATTAATTAGGAAACACAACGTTTAAATGACACAATAGACCAGATAGATTTCAATGATATTTATAGGACATTCCATCCAAAAACAGCAGATTACACTTTCTTCTCAAGTGCACATGGACTATTCTTGAGGATAGATAACATCTTGGGTCACAAATCAAGCCTCAGTAAATCTAAGAAAACTGAAATCATATCAAGCATCTTTTCCAACCACAATGCTAGGAGACTAGAAATCAATTATAGGGAAAAAATGTAAAAAACACAAACACATGGAGGCTAAACAGTACGTTACTAAATAACCAAGAGATCACTGAAGAAATCAAAGAGGAAATCAAAAAATACCTAGAGACAAATGACAATGAAAACACGATGACCCAAAACCTATGGGATTCAGCAAAGCAGTTCTAAGAGGGAAGTTTATAGCAATACAATCCTACCTCAAGAAACAAGAAAAATCTCAGATAAACAACCTAAACTTATTTAGGTTTAACCTAAACTTAGAGAAAGAAGAACAAAAACCCCCCAAAATTAGCAGAAGGAAAGAAATCATAAAAATCAGATCAGAAATAAATGAAAAAGAAATGAAGGAAACAACAGCAAAGATCGATAAAACTAAAAACTGTTTCCTTGAGAAGATAAACAAAATTGATAAACCATTAGCCAGACTCATCAAGAAAAATAGGGAGAAGACTCAAATCAATAGAATTAGAAATGAAAAAGGAGAAGTAACAACTGACACTGCAGAAATACAAAGGATCATGAGGGATTACTACAACCAACTATATGCCAATAAAATGGACAACCTGGAAGAAATGGACAAATTCTTAGAAAAGCACAACCTTGGGAGACCGAACCAGGAAGGAATAGCAAATATAAACAGACCAATCACAAGCACTGAAATCGAAACTGTGATTAAATATCTTCCAACAAGCAAAAGTCCAGGACTAGATGGCTTCACAGGCGAATTCTCTCAAACATTTAGAGAAGAGCTAATAACTATCCTTCTCAAATTCTTCCAATTAAATACACCCAAAAATGTAGATCCAGGTCCTAAAAGCTAAGGGTGTGTTATACAAAAGAGTGAAGCTATAAGTAATACTTTCTGGACTACCCAGAAAATCAATGATAAAAATTTTTAAAAAGCTTTCAGGGTCTAATAACGGCCTTTATTTTGGAAACCAAACTAAGTGATTATGGTATGTATTAGCTAAGAAATGTGTGTGATTTTTCTTTCCCCAGTTTCAACCACTAAGGGTTATGCCCTCTGTGTGTTCTGTGGGGAGGTTATCTTTATTGGGAACCAGAGGTGAATGATTTAATCATTATTTCCTGCTAACATGTAGGCAGAAACCATATTTTGTGTGAGTTTTTATCTCTAGAGCCTAGGACAGTACTTGACACCCAGGAGTAAGTGCTGAATGATTTTTCTTTAATGAATGATAACTTTTCATTACAATATTTCTCTCAGTCAAAATAATTACCCAATAGGTATGTTTTACTAACCAATTCTTTATAAAAAGTTGAGTATCTTTGTAAAGGGTCTTTCTTTTTAGAGAGATCCTGTAAGGTCTCCATGCAGACATGAGGAATACAAAGACTTTACCAAATTCTGGTAGTTCACATGAAAGAAAGGAAGAGGTATGGTGTGTTTATTCAGGCCAAACAATAATACCTAGAGACAAATGACAACGAAATTGTTTTAAAAGAGGAAAATAATTTTTTAAAAGAGGAAAATAACAAAAGTCAACATTAATACACAATTAATGATAGAAGAGCATTCTGTTATCTTTCCTAAAGAAACTTATTCTTACTTTTTCCTGTGAGGAGATACAGGATCGTCATGCTTGAATCCTAGATCAGCCATTTTCTAATTGGTGACCTTGGGTAAGTTACTTACTTTTTCTGTGATTTGATTCTCTCATGTGTACCATAGAGATTATAATAGTTCCAACTTTCTGGGGTCCTTGGAAGGATTAAATGAGAAAATATATGTGAAATATTCAGAAGACTGGACAGCCTCACATGTAGTAGATACTCAATAAAGTTAGCTACTGTTATTATTCCTGAAACAACAATTTAGATAAACTTACCAGTGAGCATTATTCATTAGAATCAAATGCCAAAGGAAACTTCTGAGCAAGTTAGTGCTTTACCATTTATGCAAATTCTTTTTTCAAGGACTGAGAATATAACTTCACAGCCCTGCATCAGATTAACTTGGCCCAGAGAGAACTGAATACCCCACCATGCTCTGGACACAGTGGCATAGTAGAAGCTATGATTCTTTCCTTTCCTGCCTCCTCTGCAAACTATAAATACCTGGGAGACAAAGATGGGCTTGATTTAATTCACCTCTGAATTCCAGAGCCTATCACAGTATCTGGCACTTCGTAAATGCTCACTAGATGTTTACTGAATGGATGACTAGCCATCACCCCATTTTAGCTCTCTTTTGACTGTTGTCCTGAGCTCCAGAGGCACAAAACCATATACCAACTACATGTCTCCACTTGGATGTCCCAGTTACCTCTGCTCACCAAGGTGATGCCTAGAGTGTTCCTCATTCTGCATTTCTGTCTCGGTGTCATGTAGCAGACACCTACAGCCTGTGTTTTCCAAAGTATCACTGTTTCTTCACTGTCTCTGGAACTTGCATTTTCTCTCCATGGCATTGCAAGTTTCCTCGTCTCTTTGTGTCCTTGCCTTCTCCTGCCAGAGTATTCTTTCTAAAATGCAAATCTAACCGCAATGCTTCTTTGTATAAAATCTTCCAATGTCATCCCAAGAAGTTTGGCTAAAATTTTAATTCTTTAGTATGGCATCGTAGGCACTTACTTTTTCTCCTCTCGATATCTAGCGTCCTCTTTCCCACACTCCAGCTCACCCAGACGTTTGGGTGACTTGCAGTCTCTGAACAGGTCCTCTACTTTCACAGATTCAAGATTTTTATATATGCTGTTGTCACTGCTGGGGGCGTTCTCCCCTTCCCTTTACCTGGTCAATTCTAAAGTTCTGTATCATCTCCTGTGGGAAACATTTTCTACTCTCTCCATTTGGATTCCATTTCCCGTGTGCTCACCTCTAACACATTCCCAGTTGTATAACTGTCTCTTTACTTCCCTGCACCCAGTGTTAGACTGAATTCTTGAGGTCAGAATGAAAAGAGCACTAAATGGGGAGTCAAAAGAAGTAGCCTCTACTCTCAGCCTTGCTGTCAACTCTCATCTTACTCTAGACAAATTATGAATGATGCTGGACCTCAGCTTTTACTGTATTTA
This sequence comes from Leucopleurus acutus, assembly GCF_964270905.1. Taxonomy (NCBI): domain Eukaryota; kingdom Metazoa; phylum Chordata; class Mammalia; order Artiodactyla; family Delphinidae; genus Leucopleurus; species Leucopleurus acutus. Next base: position 144,502,513 of record NC_139146.1, read on the forward strand.
TTACAGTGCTCACCTAGATTATCTTTACATGGAATTGCAATAATTCCATAGGGAATACTTCAAAAATACATTTATAATATCTTTTATTCTATTCATTTCTGCAAAAGCTGATTTCTGTAAGGCAAAGCCACCTGGGCAATCCTCATTGACTGTTAGTCACAATTGACAAGGAGACCAAGACCCAGCAACTCAGAGCAAAACAATGTAGTCAGGAACATTCTTCTGCTCTCTGCCATATAATTTTTTTTTTTTGCCTCCGGACGCGCAGGCTCAGCGGCCATGGTTCACAGGCCCAGCCGCTCCGCAGCATGTGGGATCTTCCCGGACCGGGGCACGAACCCGTGTCCCCTGCATCGGCAGGTGGACTCTCAACCATTGCGCCACCAGGGAAGCTCTCTGCCATATAATTTTCACCAACTAACATAAGTATTGTAAAGGCCAAAACCAAACAAAACAAAAACAACCAAGAGCCTTATAATACATGAGCATAAGGCACAAAGAGGCAAAGCTGAGAAAGGAAGCTAGATACAGGCAGAAATTTATCAGGATGTGCCTGTATGATAATTTAGGGATTAAGAGCAATACTTTTAAAGACAGACTTCCTGGGTTCAAATCCTAACTCTTATTTATTAGTTGTAACATATGGACAAGTTCTGAGGCTCATTTTCCTTGCTTATCAAATAGGGATAATAATAATAAAACGTACCCCATAGTGATGTTGTGAGGATTAAATTAATTCATACGAAGTATTTATAAAATGCCTGGTGCCAGTAATTTATGAAGCTATAGGTATTAAGAGGAAATAAAGGACAATAACTTAATCAAACCATAAAATGCAGCCACTGCATTTCAAAACAAAAGCCAAACATGGTTTTCTGAAGAATTGATCTATGTAATCAGAGATTATTTGATAATATTGATTGAAATATTGACCAGAATCATCATTAATGTTGGCATTCTGCATAGCCTGCCAGTACTTATATGTTTGCCATAAGCTACATTACAGAAGAATGTAATATTTGGAAAACAAAAAAAGCGGAACCCTTAAGATAAGTATCACTGACCAAGAATTGAAACCTTACTTCTGCGCCAAGCCTTTTGAATTTAGTTGGATAGTAATCACTTTATGTATGATCAGAATTAAAAATACATTTACATTAATAAAAATACCTATAACCTGCTGGAATTATATTAAATTGTTCATAACAGAAAATTGTTCAAATAAAAACAGAATCAAAATAAACTTTTCAGCAATGTATTAACTTAGACTTACTGCAAAATACCTTATGGCCTATTATGAAAAAATCTTGGAAAACAACATTCTGAGTTGGTGACAGATAAAAGTTGGGGTCAGTTTTACATTAAAAACATACACCTGGTTGGTTTAAGAATCTACTTGAGGTATTTGACAATAATCTCCTGGATCATAGGACCATCAACTCTGTATTGAACATTGATCCCAATGGACTAGAACTGATCATCATTTCAGCTGTGTACATACCTTGGCCTGAACATGGACATTGAACCATTAACCAGTTTTCCATACAAATATTTTTTTGTAAGATTTGGACATCAAATAAAGTCCAACGTGTTTCAATTGAAATAGTCATATGGTATCTCTAGAGGAATAGTTTGGCAAATACAAATGTAAGTATTGAACACATATGCTAGAAAGGCAATAGGCATTTTCTTGGAGCTAAGGATATGAGTTTTAATTCAAAACTGAGCTCAATTTAGGCAGTTTATTTATTCATTTATTTTAATGAGTCAGTAAGGACAAGAGTTATATTTTATGTAGCCAATAAATGTTATCCTTCAAAACCAAGCCAAAGACACTCAGAAAGATTTTGGCAGGAACCTAAGAACCACTGGTATGGTAGTCTTTCAAGACTCAAACCAAATAACATATGACGAAAGTTCAAACTCAGTCTGGAGAATATTTTCAAGTTCGGTTTTATTCAGGATGAACTTTTTTTTTTTTTTTTGGCGGTACGCGGGCCTCACACTGTTGCAGCCTCTCCCTTTGCGGAGCACAGGCTCCGGACGCGCAGGCTCAGCGGCCATGGCTCACGGGCCCAGCCGCTCAGCGGCATGTGGGATCTTCCCGGACCGGGGCACGAACCCGTGTCCCCTGCATCGCCAGGCGGACTCTCAACCACTGCACCACCAGGGAAGCTCTAAAAATGTCTTTTTAAAGAAACTTTTGATTACATCACAGTTCCTTAAAAGAATGTGTATCTGAGTTCGCAGTGTAAGTTCAATTTGTTCAAATGCATGCTTTGCTCATTCTGTTCTTTAATTGTCTACTTGGGAGCACTGGAAAACAGCCCTACTGGGAATAGATGTAAAGCAGTGTTGATGAGCAGAAAGTTACCTTGGATTATATTTACATCCAATGTAAAGCAGTGTAAGAATTCCACAGTGTAAAAATAGTGATATCAATTATGCACATGAGTGATCACTATTCCACTTTATCAAATAATTTTTAGACCTACTATCATAGTGGCCCTATTTTTTAAAAGCTACATCTGAAGAAATTGAGAAAAAGAGAACACCAATGGTTTGATGTGTCCAACTCTCCTACCAAGCTTAGATAATCATATCTTTCATTTCAAGATGACAGCAGGTCTCTAAATATTATGTATAGAATGGAGTTAATGGAGTTAATATATGACTTCTTGAGTTGGAGGAAAGCTTTGTGCTTTGAGTTTAGCTTGGAACAGGCATTATAATATTACAGAATTGGCTGTAGACTTGGTGAGATTACCTTGATTCTGAATCTAATTTAGGGGCCAGTTCATAGAGATTGAGGATTCTTAGACGACATGAACCGTACCACCTACAGAGCTCAAGCATGTCAGGAAATTGAAGTTCCAGGCCATTCCTACTTCAGAGGGACTCCTTAGGTGTGTAATTCTTTAAAAAAAAAAAAAATTAATTAATTAATTTTTGGCTGCGTTGGGTCTTCGTTGCTGCGCGCGGGCTATCTCTAGTTGCGGCGAGCGGGGGCTACTCTTCGATGCGGTGTGCGGGCTTCTCATTGCGGAGGCTTATTTTGTTGCAGAGCACAGGCTCTAGGCGCGAGGGCTTCAGTAGTTGTGGCACGTGGACTCAGTAGTTGTCGCTCACGGGCTTAGTTGCTCCGTGGCACGTGGGATCTTCTCGGACCAGGGCTGGAACCCCTGTCCCCTGCATCGGCAGGCGGATTCTCAACCACTGCGCCACCCCGGAAGTCCCGGTGTGTAATTCTTGAAGGAAGGGATCTTGTCAGCCTTGTTCATCTCTGTACCACTGATTTCTGGAACAGTGCCGGTCACACAGAAGGAACTCAAGAAATGTTTCCAGAATGAAAGAATAAACCCTTACCCACCCCCGCACATACACACACATCTCTTGATACAACCAGCATGAGGGTACAAATGAGATCACATTAACATTAATTATGCAAATTTAACAGGTTCAGTGCTTCCTCTGTCTGACTGATTTATTAGCCTCCCTCTCCCCAAATCTCCTGCAGTTTTTGTAGGTGTCCCTAACATGTGTCTACCTTGTGTATAAGAAGTCTACTCCAGCTCTTCTGACCTGGCTTCCTTGTTGCTGCTGCCCGTGGCACAAACAACTTGAGGGAGTGTCTCTTTATTCTCTTTGCTGTGGCTGAACAATGAGAGAATGTGAGCACGGTGCTGCCCTTGACAAGAGTGCTTGTCCTGATGCTTCCGTGGCTGAAAAATCTTGAGTGTGCTGAATGGCAGAGTGTATATTTCAGTTTTCTGAGCACTGGAGCCATGCTGCATCCCACAAAGAAATAGGGAGAATCCTTCTTTCACGCCAACTTAATGTTACACTTGGACACTAGGAATCCACAAAGCCTATCTGATTTTCTTTAGTGTCCACTAGTACAAATATGACTTACTTGTACAAAAAGGTTCTCGGTTACTGCATTAGTTCTTCCTTGCCGCTGCACATGTAAGTGTAAGTGCGTTGCATTTTAGCCAGACCAGTTTCCCTCCTGCTGTCTTGTTTAGATTTTTGTTTTCTCTTGGCAACATTCTCTGTTTTCATTTTTCTCCCTTTAATGTTCCCAAAGACAGCTTTTGCTATCAATATGCACTTTAAAATGAATAAAGCTTTCTTTCTTTCTTATTTTTTTAGATAAAAAATGCAAATAGATTTCTTCCCATTTCCTAATGGATTGTCTCATGCATCTTCCTGGGTGCAGCTACTCCACTCTGGAGCTCACAGCCATTATTAAGCTAATGTCTCCCAGCTACAAACCCACCCTTCTTTACTCAGCTGGAAGTGGACTGGGGTTGGTTGAACCACCTTTTTCCTCGGCAGCTATGGCCTATTAGGCTCTGCCAGGAGAGGGCACTAGAGGGAGACCTCATACTGGAGGAGGAAGGAGGAACGTACAGTTTCTGTTTCTTCTGGTTGGCTGTACCTCTGAGTGTCATCTAGCAACACTTCTTCACTCTGAAAGTGGCAGTCCATTCCAGTAGTAGCCCTTGATTCCAGGTCCTGGTTTTTCGAACACTCACAGGCCAGCCTCACCTTGCCCGCTCAGGGACACTAACTCCAGCTGACTCCCCCTGCCCAGCACTCCTTAGAGGTCTGTGCTCCCAGCTCCATGGACTTAAGGGTCTGAGTTTCAGCAACATGGACATTTGCTTCAAGCTTAAAAGTTTAAATAACCTCTTTCCCTTTGTTCCTCCAGGCCAGAAGTGGTAACTGCTTCCTGCATATGCTAACTCCATGGTATTCTAAGGTAATTTTTTGCCTTTTTGGTCCCTCAGTAACTAGTGAGTATTTCTATTTCTTAAATTCTGTCTGTTAAGATAACTGGTGTGTGGTCTCCTAATTGGACTCCTGTCTCCCTCTTGTTGATGATTTCAATGCCTTTGTAACTGGCTTGTCTTGCTATTTACCCTGAGTACGCTGGATTCATATTTGCTCTCAAAATACCAAATTTAGCCTGATGGTCAATATTAATCTCAGAATGACTGTGATGGTTAATTTTGTGTGTCAGCTTGACTGCACCACAGGGTACCTAGTATTTGGACAAACATTATCCTAGGTGTTTCTGTGAGGGAAGATTTGGATGAGATTAACATTTAAATTGGTAAATTTTGAAGAAAGCAGATTACCTTACCTCATGTGGCTGTGTTCATTCAATCAGTGGAAGGTCTGAATAGAACAAAAACACCAGCTTTCTTGAGCAAGAAAGAATTCTCCAGCAGATGGCCTTTGGACTTCATCTGTAGCACTGGCTTTTCTGATTCTATAGCAGATGACCTTTGAACTGGAATTGCAGCAGCACCTCTCCTGGGTCTCCAGCCTGCCAGCCCACCCTGAAGATTTTGGACTTTGCAGCCTCCATAATTGCATGAGCCAATTCCTTCTAATAAATCTCTTTAAATAAATAAATCCTATTGATTCTGTTTCTCTGGAGAACCTTAACTAATACAATAACTATTAGGTATTTCTTGAAGAAATATTAATTGTTCTGCTTGGCCTCTTATACACTCTGCTACATTGGCTGGTTTGCTGGAAGCTATTACTTCTCTTGCTAACCTTGGTGACTATTCATGGACAGAGTGTTCCTGGAGTACCTTTTTTCTTGAAAAAAAACAGTATATTTTCTATATGTTATTTTATTTTGAAATTCCTCCCCTTCTTGTAATTAGCAGACAGGATCACATTGATATTTAGAGAAAGAGCTTACAGCACTGTATTAGTCAGCTAGTGCTGCCATAATGCTGCATAACAAATTCTCAGTGGCTTAAAACAACAAACATTTTAGTATCCTCATTCACAAGTCTACAGGTCAGCTGGGGTAGCTCTGCTTCAGGCTTTCTATGTTTTCATTCTGGGACCACTGGCTACCCAGGGCATGATGTTATGGCAGAGAGCAGGGGAACAAAATGGAAATCCAAACTGTGCAAGCACTTCTAAAGCCTCTGGTTGTATCATGTCTGCTGGTATTACATTAGGCACAGGAAATCACATGGTGAAGTCCTAAGTCAAATGGAGGGAAATTACACTCTGTCTACTGTGAATCCACAAGGATGGGAAAGAGTAATTCTATAGCACATATGTAACACATATAAAGAGATTCTTGCAAATCAATAAGAATTTTTTCCATCTTTTTAGTTGGAAACCCTAATAGAAAAAATGTAGAAAATTCACAAAAGAAAAAATATAAATGATAAAGAAACATAGGATGTTCAATCTTTTGATGTTCAACCTTTTCTGTAATCAAAGATGTGCTAATTTAAAACACTATAAGATGAAAGACCTGTACACTAGAAACTGTAAGGCATTGTTGAAAGAAATTGAAGAAGACACAAATAAGTGGAAATGTATTCCATGCTTTGGAAGAATTAACATTATTAAAATGTTACCTAAAGCAATCTATAGATTCAATACAGTCCCTATCAAACTCCCAGTGACATTTTTAACAGAAATAGAACAAAAAATTCTAAAATTTGTCTGGAACCACCAAAGACCCCAAACAACCAAGGCAATTCTGAGGAAAAAAAAAACAAACAAACCTGGAGGTATCACACGCCCTGATTTCAAGCTATATTACAAAGCTATAGTAATCAAAACAGCATGGTATTTGCAGAACAACAGAGAGATAACAACATAGGTCAATGGAACTGAATTAAGAGTCCAGAAATAAATCTACACATATGTGGACAATTAATTTACAATAAAGGAGTAAAGAATAAACAATGAAGAAAGGATAGTTTCTTCAATAAATGGTGTGGGAAACAAAAAATGAAACGATCACTATCTCACACTATAACACAAAAATCAACTCAAAATGAAATTAAAGACTTGACTGTAAGACCTGAAACTATAGAACCTTTAGAAGAAAACATAAGCAGTACGTTCTTTGACATCAGTCTTAGCAATATCTTTCTGCACGTGTCTCCTTAGGCAAGGGAAACAAAAGCAAAAGTAAACAAATGGGACTACATCAAACCAAAAATCTTCTGCACAGCCAAGGAAACCCTCAACAATACCAAAAGACAAATCACTTAAAGAGAGGAGACATTTGCAAATTGCATATCCAATAAGGGATTAATATCCAAAATATATAAAGAACTCATACAACTCAACAACAACAACAAAAAGCTAATTAAAAATGGGCAGAGGACCTGAATAGACATTTTCCCAAAGAAGACATACAGGTGGCCAATGGGCACATGAAAATATGTTCAACATTGTTAATCATTAGGGAAATGCAAATCAAAACCACAATGAGATATCACCTCATGGCCATTAGAATGGCTGTTATAAAAAGGCAAGGAATAACAATGTTGGAGAGGATGTAGAGAAAAGGGACCCCTCACACACAGTTGATGGGAGTGTAAATAGGTATAACCACAATGGAAAACAGTATGGAGATTCTCAAAAAATTAAGAATAGAACTACCATAACATCCATGTATCCCACTTCTGGGTATTTATCTAAAGAAAATGAAAACACCAAGTCAAAAAGATACATGCACCCTTATATTCATTACAGAATTATTAATAATAGCCAAGATATGGAAACAACCTAAGTGTTGATCAATGGATGGATGAATAAAGAAGATGTGGTACATATATACAATGGAATTCTACTCAAGTCATAAAAAAGATGAAATCTTGCTATTTGTAACAACATGGATGGACCTTGACTGTATTATGTTAAGTGAAATAAGTCAGAGAAAGACAAATACCATATGATTTCACTCATATGTGTATTATAAAAAACAAACAAACAAAGAAACAGAAAACCAAAATAAATGAACTAGCCAAACCAAACAAAAACATGTGGGTACAGAGAATACAGTATTGGTTACCGAAGAAGGGGTAGGGGACGAGGGTAAAATGGGTAAATGGGATCAACTGTATGGTAATGGGTAGAAACTAAATTTTTGGTGGTGAGCATGCTGTCGTGTATACAGAAGTAGAAATATAATGTTGTCCACATGAAACCTATATGATGTTATGGACTAATGTTACCTCAATAAAACATAAATAAAATTGAAACAAATAGAAACATATCAATTTTTAAAAAGGGTAAGACTAAGCTATAGTTTTTAGACATGCCTAGTTGGATAATAAAACCACAAACATATGCAAGGGAGGATTACTATAAAAAGTAAGGATAGTGGTTACTTTTAAAGGGAAGGAGTATGTTAAGGGGAAATTACAGGGGTTGGCTGACAAAGTTGTATTTCTTGATCTGTTTAGTAGTTAGGATTGTGTTTACGTTATTATAATGCACTAAGATACACATTTGTTCTGTGTGGTTTTCTGTGTATGTATTTTACTTTACAATAAAAAGATTTTAAAAGTAAAAAACAAAACAAAAGACAACTAGAGATGTTTTTACTCATAAGATTGAAAAAGAATAAAATAATTAACATTAACTCATATTAGCTGGAGAATGAGTTTGTGAATGTCAGTCTGGCAATGGGTATTATCATTTAGAATGCATATAACCAGTTACTCAGCAATTCCCCTTCTAAAAATTAAAAATAAATTGTGCAAAAATTTATGTACCAAATATTTACTATGGGAGAAAAGAAAAAATTGGCCAAACGAATTGAATAAAAATTTTTGGTGTCTTGCTTTTGCCTGAATATTATCATTATATACATGGCAGAGCTAAATTGATCATTTCATCTGTGGTATATAATCACAAATTTTGCACAGTGACGTAGTAGATTAAATTTACCAATAAAGTAACAAATTTACCACCACCAATGTAATGAATTTCTTTTCCACACTAAAAAAATGTGCTTTTACTGTGAAATGTTAAAAAATATCTCTACAGGAAGGAAAAAATGAGATTAAAAATAAAGATAAAACTGAAAAAATGAAAAAAGGAAGGTTATCAGGCACCTCATTTTAACAAACTTTTAGGGTTTCATTGTGGGCCTTTGAAAAGGTTGACTTTTATAGCTTTTTACCCAGAGCTTGCAAACCTTAGCACTTAACACACTTTGTCAGAAGCCTGTTTAGCAGATATTATGAAACTAGCATGGAAGGAAAAGATGTGCAGCATAATTGATGTTGAGCATTTTCCAGAAGTTTCTAGTAAAAAGTGACCTGAGGTGGTCGACCCAGGCTCATAATTTTGAGGGTCTTCCCAGTCAGGCAGGCATGCAGTGGGGTGGCGGAGGAACAGCTTCCCAGTTGCCACTAACAGACTATGGAGGCTGGAGCATGTTCAAGGACCTCAGCTCCATCCTTAACGTCATCTGACTTATGCCGGGTGACACTGTCCCTCCCCCATTTGCATATGCTCTTCACAAAGCATTTTTCCCCATGTTTACGGTTGTTCTCGATAGACTTTTCATTATATTCCACCTGCCTAAAAATGCTGGATGAGACAGATGGACAAAAGACATGATGTAAAGTTTTTCCTTCCAGATCTTCCCGCAAACCCAGGCCTGCACCCACCCTACTCAATTCTCCACACCCCACCTCAGTCCAACTCTCCTGAGGGATGGCTCTGCAAAATCACCTACTCCTATACAGAATCAATATGTGATTATGCAAATTGCTATTTGAACAACCTGACAAAGGTCAGTAAAGAATACAAAAAATATTAAGCTAATATTTAAATGGGTAGAAATCATATTAGGTACTTTGGTTTCAATTATTCACCACAGGAAAACTTCCATCAGAAGAAGAGTTTAGAACATAATAGGCACAGAGAAAAACAAGTGTCAGAGGAAATGACTAACAGAAAAAAAGACAAGAAACACTGGGGAGGATTGACCCACATTGTTCAGTTTAATATGCAGTTCTAAATTTAATTTTGTGTATTTGCAGCTTTAGGGAAAAAATCATATTCAACAGTATTTATACCAGCCTTTACATTTCAAATTCATCAATCTAATTAAACAATGAAGTAATTAGAAGTTCTAAAATTTCAGGGAATATTCCATTACACATCTTTCTTTATCCTGAAGAATCTTCTTTTTGTTCAGAGTCGTTGTAAACCAAAACTTTTCGAAGCATTTTGGAGTAGTTGTAAGAGCATTAGGCTTGTAATCAACAGCACTGAGTCTGAGTACTAGGACCACTACCTAATAGCTGTTTGATTTTGGGTAAATGGCTTAATCTCTGTAAGCCTTAATTTTCTCATCTGTGCAATGGGTCTGATAAGATCTGTATTACAAACTTGCTGTGTGTCTTAAACAGCCCTACAACTCTCACGATTATGAAATAAGCATACCAGATACTTGAACTGATTGCAATATTCCCACTTTCAATTTTTATGGAAATTATTTTCCAAAACTATATATCATAAAAATATTATTCAATAGTTAGAATACTTGATTTTCTGTCTCATACCTTGCATAGCCTCTGTTTCCTCAAGATTCTCTCCACTCCTTTTCTTTTAAAGACAGAGGAGTTGGTGGTGGGCAGAGGTGGTTGAGAAAGAATAATGCAATCAGGGCTCTAATGCTTTCTCTGCTGGCTTTTGACCAATCCCCTTTTTTCTGCCCTGAATGTCAAGTTCACTTTTGTGGGTCCCAGGATCCTAGGGTCTCGTGGGTTCTTCAGGGTTATTGGGATGCCATCTCCTCAGTATATGTCTTCCTTCCCACCTTTAGGGAAACTTGGGTCATTACTTGACTACATGGATTTAATCAAGTGCTTCTCCTCCAACTTGCTTCCTGTCTGCCACAATATTTTTTGAAATGTTTCCTATATGCTTGACTCCTCCCCTTTTTCTTCTCCTTTCTGACTATACCTTCTGTATACTTGCACTGTCTTGGGGACATTAACAAGTGTTGGGCTTGGGGATATTAACAAGTGTTGTTAATATGTCATGCCTAACCAGCTGTTTGAAAGAACAAGTCTGGAAATTTAAACGATAGGATTCAAACTAGACGTGAATAATGAAAAAGAGAAAATTTTTAAAACTTCAAGTAAAGGATGTATAAGAATTTTATTTTTCAGTTTCTGAAAAGGCGATCAATCTATACATTTAATTTGAGCACATCCACTATACAACTTTTAAGACAATGCACGAAAAAGCTTCAGCACTTGTTTTTTAAACGTTTCTTTCTTTGGTGGTGGTGGTGGTGGCAGTGGGTATGGTGGTGGTGCGACACATTTCTTTTAAAAGCACATTTTTCAGGAGTTTTGTTATCCTGATTCTTTGAATTTATAAATAGGGCTTAATGAATAGGATCCAAAGAATGAGAACTAAAACTAAACACTCAACTAGCTTAAGTTCAAACTTCACTTTTTGAAGTTCATAGGGTGTTAAAAGATGCCTTTGACTTTGGTAAAAGATAAAAGATGGCTCTGATTTTTTTTTTTAAAGAATGTAATACTTTGCATCTGCTAAAAACTGATAAAATGAACCATGAACAGCAATTTAATCTTGGTAGCTGATACTCATCTGAGCAGTTTTGCTCGAGCTGTGTAACTGAAGAGACTTTGCTTTTGCCCAGAGCATACGTCTCTTATCTGCTGTTTTAAAACGGAAAACAAGTAGAAAGTTAAAATTGAGGTAGGATTACCACTACATTCAAAGAAATAAAATAAAAGACAAAGATCTGATTCTGAACACTTACAAAAACATAATAGCATATTAACATGAAGTTTAAGTCAATATAACATAGTTTCATATGAATTTCTATTCATTTGTAGAAAAGAAACCTGGCTTTTCAAATTGAGCCTCGCCAAATGTCGGCAGTTAGCAAGTCTCCATTAATTTAAGATCTGCTCCTTACTCTGGGCTTTTGGGAAATGGAATTAGGTCACTCAATATTTCATGAACCACTAAAAAACCAAAATATAATTTATTAGAATATACTAAAAATACACTTGCCAAATAAATCACAAAATTACTGTCAGTTGTTTAGCAAATCTTTCCAAGTGTTGCATCAAATTATAGAGAACTGGGTCCTTTTAACAAACAGCATAACCAGTAGAGGGATAAATTTGCATGGGAAAGGGAATACTTGCACCTGTCTATCAAAGCATCTTTTATCTAAGATAGAGATGGAAACCTGAAAATTGTCTTACAAAGTTTTTTTCTTTTAAAGTGTTCTTACCAGACACCCAAAAGCACATGTTATGAAAAAAAAAATCTTTACAGGAGACATCTACTAGTGCTGGTACCAGTGTTCAATACATGTTGGTTGTGTGAACGTCCATTGAGCGATAATCTCATGTTAATTACTCATTTCTTTGAGCTTTTCATTCCTTGGTTAAACCCAAGTATTTGATTGAGGCAGTTGCTCTCTTTGAAAGAAATAGAACTTTGAGAGGAAATCAAATGGATTTTGAAAAGGAAGTGAATAGCCAAATGGTCAAAACCACCCTTGCAAGCAATTAAACAAAAATGCTGTGATCACAGCACCGTGGTGTCTGACGTTGTTACATGGGCCATCTGGATCGTTTTAATATTTAGGAAGCATTCAATTCTTTTCAGAATCACATTTATCTATCTTCTTTCAGTTGTGACATCAGTCTACAGATGTCAAATTTTTACCATTTATATAAATTCTTCGAAACCCCAGGCCTTGGAGACAATTCTGGGTCTTTTCCTCCAGACTATGGTATTTCATCCTAATTGAGGCCTGTAGCTTCCCATGAGCTATTGAAACTGTTTATATTAACAAGATGTACATACTGCCAGGAAACATACCATTTCCAGCCTTTGTGGACTAGGTTCCAGCATTTAACAACTGATGTTTTCTCTCCATATGGCTCAGGCTCATGAAGGACCAAAGTAGTCACGTAGCAAAACTGCATCTTGGAGGCCAGAAAAAATTTTTTAGCATAACTTTGTTTATTGTTTTCTGGATCTTTCTGTTCCTTCGCTATAGATGAAAGCTGCTTCTCCTTTGCTTATAAAAACTGTATTTATGTTTATATTCTTGTATAAGTCTGTGCTCCAAGGATTGAAGCTTCATTTAATTTCTGTATTCATCACTTAGAATTCTCCTTTCACTGGAGCTCTGTTTCCCTTGTAGACACAGGACAGCAGATGTTAGTTGTGTCAGCAAAACCAAGATTTCCTGATTTCCTTTGTTCTAAGCAATTTCCTCACCTTGCATTACAGGTCAGTCTGAAAGATTCTGTTAGAAATCCTACATATTTCATACAAAGGCATGCAAAATCAATTTCTAGAATGAAATGGAAAAAAAAAACAAAACAAAAACATGCTTAAGAGAAAGAATTTAGATCAGAAGTTTGCTTGATATGTACGGCCAGGCTAAAGATAGTTAAATAATACTAAGAAATAGTATCAGCAAATTATAGAAGCCTGATAGAGTAAGAAATATAAATGACAGGGCTTCCCTGGTGGCACAGTGGTTGAGAATCTGCCTGCCAATGCAGGGGACAAGGGTTCGAACCCTGGTCTGGGAAGATCCCACATGCTGCAGAGCAACTAGGCCCGTGAGCCACAACTACTGAGCCTGCGTGTCTGGAGCCTGTGCCCCGCAACAAGAGAGGCCGCGACAGTGAAAGGCCCGCGCACCGCGATGAAGAGTGGCCCCCGCTCGCCACAACTAGAGAAAGCCCTCGCACAGAAACGAAGACCCAACACAGCCAAAAATAAAAATAAATAAAAATTTAAAAAAATTTAAGAAATATAAATAACAAATAAACAAATACATAAGTAACATACACAGAAATATTTTAAAAATTTATTTAATTAATATAAATTTAAAACTATTTCTAATATATTTATAAATGCATTTATATTAATAGAAATATATTTATTATAAATATATATTTATTATATATTTCATTCTAGTGATGTATTTATGAGACCATATAATGCAGTGATTAATAGCAAAGACTCTGAAGGCACTCTAGCTGGCTAAAATATTGACTCTGCTGCTTTGAGAATTTGACAAATTAAAACATTAGTACTAGGTATGTGATTAGCACAAATAATCAGTGTTTGCTGTTATTAGTCCTTTGTAGAGTCCTGGAAATTTTTGGATACATTCTTCTCCAAAATCTTGTTTTGCTAGATTTCATGAGAAAAACACACCTCTTTGCATTAATATGTTTTCAAAATATGTAAAAAATCCAAATATGCAAATCATTTTAATAGATACAGCTTGGCTGCTTGCTTCTCGATAAGTTCTAGGAAAGGGTTTACTGTCACCAAAAAATTCTCCCTAAATTACACTCCTGTCTGCATTACTTTAGTGCCTATAAATAGGAAATCCATCCTGGGATTATCAGAGAGGGTGACCTACCTTTGATCTGAGTATCTTGTCTTTGCTGCTAGATTAGAGGACAAAATAGCTTATGTCCTTGTAACCCTCAATCCAGAACTCTGTGTCCTTTTGGACTTAGTTTTCATGTAAGACAGAGAAATGTCTTCAGGGGAAAATTATGTTATTGAACAATAGAGCAGAAAGTGACTTTGGAGGTCACGGGGCCTACTCTTACTTTCCTAGAACTGACATTCTGAGAGGAGGTGAACTGCTTTGTGTTTACACGACAGGGTGGAGGCAGAGGTGGGATTTAATGCATGGTCCTTCCTCTTAGTGTGTGTTGTGATGATACAGAGGGGACAGGAATTAAATCTGGAAAAATCTTGAAAAACAAGTTAACTTACTCTGTTTTAATGCTTATTGCCCTCATTCTTGACAGAAGAGTAAAGATGCAATCTCATGAATAAGATTCAAATGTTTGAGAAATTTTACTTCTAGAAATACTTTCATGACAAGCCCTAGTCGTTATGTAACCACAGTCAAGTTATGTAACTATTTGTGATGTTATTTTGTGGGCATTAAATGAGATAATACATGGCAAGCCCTTTGTTCAATGCCAGCCCACAGGAAGCAATGAACAAATATTAGCTATTTTTATTAGTATTATTCGCTTGTATCTGGGAATCCTCTTTCCACCAAAAGGCTAGGCAGTAAAACATTTACTCACATTCTTGGTGATAATTACTGTATTATTCTTCACAGTACCTGAAGAGCCAGGTAAGAAAAATAGTGCTATCACTGTGGAAATCTGGGAAAACACAGACACTAAAAATTTGCAAGCACATTTCAATTACCCAAATAGGTTAAGGAGGAGAAAAAGAAACATTCTTCATTTCCTGCCTTCTCAATCCCACGTTTAAATACTTTAGTTTTAGATGTTTTTAGTTTCTCAAATAACTGACTGTGAAAAGGAAATTGTTTGATTAAGTAAAATATACCCAAAAGCTTTAGAAGCTGAGAAGGAAGCTCTGTGGTCTTCTTCTGGAGGCTTCCTTCTTTTTCCATCAACAGTGCAGCTAGAAAAGTAGAAATGGGTTTGGTTGAACACTTCCCCTTTACCAAAATAAATAAAGAGGAACTAATAATGTGAGCTATTTTTAAAATATTATATTTATTTTTCCATTAAAGAAATATGTAATAACCAGTAATATTTATCAAGCAGAAACCACTTGCCAAGCAATGCAGTGACTTGAATATATTAACCCGTTTAATCCTTTCAACTCTGAGAAATAAGATTTTTTTTTTTTTTTTTGCGGTGCGCGGGCCTCTCACTGCTGTGGCCTCTTCCTTTGCTGAGCACAGGCTCCGGATGCGCAGGCTCAGCGGCCATGGCTCATGGGCCCAGCTGCTCCACGGCGTGTGGGTTCCTCCTGGACCGGGGCACGAACCCGTGTCCCCTGCCATCGGCAGGCGGACTCTCAACCACTGTGCCACCAGAGAAGCCCAAGAATGATTTTTATATCACTGTTTTATAGAGGAGGAAACTGACGCTGAGGGATCTGCCTAAGGTTCCAGAGCTGGAAAGAAGTAGGGCTGGGATTCCAATTCCAGGGCTCCAGCCGGCAGTACTCCAGACCTGAAGTCTCATTCGTACTTTGTATGACCACACTACTACCCAGGTTGGAGAATAAGGAAAACAAGAATAAAATTGGACTCTGAGTTAATGTTGGGTTTCGAGCAGCAGTTGGGAACTTGCTAATTATATCAGAGTCGTAAGAGTTTTCCAACATAGGAACCGCTAGAGAAAATATATTCAATCAAATTGTAATAGTCCTTCCAGTGATTGTGTGGACATTGTGGACAAAAAATTGTCACATTTATTCACAGTTATTTCTCGTATGGTCCAATCTGGACGCACAGGGTCCAATCTGGATGCACAGGGTGTCCGTGAAGGGCACGTGGCTTGAAGAGATAACCGCCTCATGGGGAGAATGTGAGATGGAGATCCACACGGGGTTTTCACCCTGCATTTCTCACCTTTCTCTTCCCTCCATTCAAACAGAGAGTTGGCTCTGTGCATATTTCCTTGGGAGAGGATGAAGCAGCATGAAAAATAAAAGTGGCCCAGCAACTGCTTTTCTTCCTGGCTCTTAGTTCCAAAACCTAACCACAGAGACGGCAAGAATCCGTCAGCATAGGCTTGAAGGAAATCAATCCTCCCTTCAGACAATTGCGAATGATATTAACAATCGCTAACACTCACAGGTGTCTACGCATTAGACGCCTCTTGAAGCACATAGGTATGTACTCATTAAATGCTCTCAGAACCCTATGAGGGAGTTACTACTAATATCGTAAGAATGCTCCATGCCAGTGAGGACTTTTGTCTTCTTTTGTTTACTGCTTTACCTCTGTTATCCAGAACAGTATTTGGCAAAGATTAGGTACTCAATAAATATTTGGTGTAGAGGAAATCTGCATCTAAAGATGAAGGAATTGAGGCACAGACAGGTTAATAACATGCCCAAAGTACCACAGCTGGTAGTAGGCTAGGAGATTCTTCAGTATCCCCACCTGGGTTGGGGATAGAAAGAGAGGGAGGGAAATCTGTGCTTCCTGAGTAGAGGGATGCTAGGACCCTACTGTGTTGCCCAGGAGGTGGCAAGACCACATTGAAGGGATAGTTGTGTTGGGTGGTGGGCACCTGGAACCTTAGGCAGCATTGTAAGTGACTAAACTGCCACATTTGAGCAGAATGAGGATAGAGAAGTAGCAGAAGCAGCAAGGTGCTGCTAAGGTGAAAGGTGAAAGCCACACACACAAAGCCAGTGGGCAGACTCCAGGACAGCCCGTGTCGATCAATGACCAAGGATCAAATGGCCACCCCTCCCCTGACCAATGATTTGTTTTCCACCAGCCAAGCAGAATGGGTTGTAAAGCAGAAAATTGTTACAGAAAATGAGGAAAGTGCTATTTTTTGTGCGTATCTGATATTTTTTCCACCGAAGCATTATGTAGGGAAAGAGTATTAAATGCGTCGTCAGAAGGCCTAGGCTTTAATCCTAGCTTATCCCATCCCAAATTCCTGGCCAATTTATCTCATTTCCTTGTATCTTGTATCTCGGTTTCCTTATCTTTAAAATGGGGATTCAAAATAATCGAGGTGAGGACAAAAAGACTTTTTTAAAGTGTAAGTTAAAACTTAGTGAAAGATAACAAATACAGTGTGTTAATTTTGCATAGCTTCCATTCCATTTGCACTTGATTTTGAGTTACATATATCTTTTTGGCAGGTAAGGGGCTGTACTTATGTCTTCTAAATTAGACTTTTTACAGACTAATATATTTAATTTCATTTCTTAATTTACAATAAATGGATGAAAAGACACTTTTCAAAGTTTAAAGCACTTAGAAGAGGAAATATTACGTGATTTATAGGTTGCTCTTCTTGGCTATGAGTGTCATTTTCTGGAAGTTGAAAGCCAGACTGTCATTAAAATGTTTCATGGATAATCTGCAGGTTCAGTAATGCCCAGACAGGTATTTCACTGGATCTTTTCACTGTGCTGTTCTAATATTGTAGCTGGAATTAATTCCTGCACTAAGGACTGAAAAATAAATTTCTAAAACATTTAAGCATTTGTTACTAATCTGTATCAGATTATCAGCAAGAGGTAGGCGAATCTTCCCCTCCAGGTTTACTTTAAACCACATGATCCTGAAACGGAGCGAAGGGCTCATGTGCCCACAGCACAGAAAGCCAAACTCTGACAGTGAGAATTTGCATCAGAGGAAGGATTTATTGCGGGGCACCAGCAAGGGAGTGGGAGACAAGCCTCAGATCTCTCCAACTTGGTCTTTGAGTTAGGGTTTTTATTTTTTAAGGGGAAGAACAAAGAGGCTGGGATTAATTATTAATTAATAATTTTGATTAATTATTTTATAATAATTATAACCATTAATTATAATTAATGCCATTTCTGTGGCATTTCTTAATCATAGTTTTGGGAGTCATAGGACGTGTCTGGCCAGGTGGTCCACGCTCGGGGGTCTGTTAGCTCACCTTGCCCTTGAAAAACCACCTTAAGTTTGTACATCAATGATGATATCTATAATAGCCATTTTAGTACAGTCATGATGTTATCGACAACAGCAATCTTAGTCATCTGACTCTGGTTGATGAGTGTTCTGTTAGGACAGCATTGCGGTCAGGGGGTCAAGAAGGGGAATACAATTTTGGATTGAGAAATTAATTACAAACTCAGTCAAGGAGCTTGGTTTTAGGCAGACTTAGTTTCAGCCCTTCTAAGAAAACATAGTAAGTGAAATACACTACCAGCAATGAGAATTTACAGAGTCCTTGTAAAAATATGAATTGTGGGGAAATATACATTGGGGTCATTCATTCGTCAAATATATGTTAGTGCTTATAATGTGCCTGGCACTCCTGTGGACACTAAGGACACAACAGTAAACAATGAAGTGCTCGCCCTTGTGGAGCTTACATTCCACTGGGGGAGGGTGAGAACGAACCAATAAAATACATTATGTTGTCAGATGCTGTGATGAATGGACAGTGAGCAGGTAAAGGATGAGTCTGTTTGAGGAGAGCTCCAGTGACGAGGTGGTCAGCCAAAGACTCGCCAAGCAGATCTAGTGAAGTGAGGAAGCAATCCATGTGTGTATCTGTAAAGAGATACACTCACGTTTTCTTTCTCCCCTAGGGCCTGTGGTTCTAAGACTTGAAAAATAAATGAACATGTAGATATAGGCACAC
Source organism: Leucopleurus acutus (assembly GCF_964270905.1). NCBI lineage: Eukaryota > Metazoa > Chordata > Mammalia > Artiodactyla > Delphinidae > Leucopleurus > Leucopleurus acutus. The sequence continues at coordinate 144,521,496 of NC_139146.1, forward strand.
TTCAGCACCTATAACTTTGACTTTATCAACTGTATGCAAACACCTTAGGTTATTTCTACACAGAGATCTTATAAAAGGCCAAGAATATCTAGAAGTCTTTGCAGACTTGCGCTTTTTGGCAGGCATATTTCATCTAAGAAATGAAGGAAGAGACTTAGGTGGCAGTAAGTCACCTCTTCTCACATTGGCTTGTGACCGTAACTTACTCATCATATAAACCCAAGATACAGTCACGTACAAGAGCATAGAAGATACTAGAGACTCCACAGAGACACAGCCTAAGTAAGTGATCTGATTGAACTGTACAAAGATTAGAAATGAGATAGTCTTCACCCTGCATTTTAGGTTTATTTTTATTACTGTCATATGCTATACTTGTCTGAGTGACTGTTTTATAATCTGTTATTGGATTGAATTGTAAAATGGTTAATACTTAATTCCTTATTTGTAAGCTTTCTGTCCATCAAAATGACTCGCACAATTCTATCCCTTTTTTCAAATACCTGCTGAAATCTTTAAGGTGCATAACAAAGTATTTGAACGTTAGCCTCCTTTGCCAGAGAGCTGAATTTGGATTGTTGTCACTTCTCTGGCAGAGACCCTAGAATTTTTGAGACTGTGTTTTACTGTGCTCTTATAGCAATATACAGATTAGAATAAAGGCTTAGCTAAAATTAAATGGTTTTATTAAGATAGTTTGTATGTTCATTGCATGAAAATTGCTTCTGGGATTAAACATTCCTGTGTTTTGTTTTTGTTAAATCAGCTGAAATGTATCCATGTTATATAAAGTAAAAAGAGCCACAAACCTAGGAGAAAGAAAGGAAATACCCAAGGTAGAATTTTTTGAAAACACTATTATTTTCTATGTAAAATAGTTAATTTCTAAACTAGTTTAGCATATATCAAAAGCTATATTTTCTTTCGTACTTAATGGCTACATTCATATGAGTTCCTATGTGGAAGTTCCTATCCAGGGTATTTGCTAGTCATCCATCCATATGTTCCTTAAGAAACTGTATACCTTTTTCTTTTTCTTTTTTTTAAATGATTTATTTTATTTATTTATTTTTTGGCCGTGCCACGTGGCTTGTGGGATCTTAGTTCCCCGACCAGGGATCGAACCCATGTCCCCTACAGTGGAAGTGCAGAGCCCTAACCACTGGACCACCAGGGAATTCCCTATATCTTATTTTTCAAAAAGAAGTCTAAGTCAGCTTTTTATTTATCTGCTGAATCAGGAACTTCACATGGTTTGCTTCGGAGTGGGAGGAAAACAGTGGTTAGCTTTTAGATGTAAAGGAGATCCTTAAGCACGATCAAACTTTTTCCTTCTTGTTTCTATAGTATTTCAGGAAATAGACACAGCTTCCCCTACATGGGATTCCTAACACAGAATGACAGTGGCAGGGCCCAGAAATGAAGCTAACAGGCAGTAAGAGACCAGCATGACACTGGAATTTGCACAGGCCAATTAAATCATATTCAGGTCTATAATCCACCTGGGTATTATTTCTATGTACTATGGGAAGTCAAGGTCTCATTATGTATATTTTTCCTCTTTTGTCTTCAAACCATTTTAGTCTAGTCCCTTTATGCCCCCACTGTAATACCTTGTCTGTCGTATATCTGAGGTTCTGTTTCGAGACTTCATGCACCTCCCTATATCTGGTCCTGAACAAACATCACATTACCGTAATTATGTGGCTTTATATATGTCTTGCTATCTGGTAGGTCAGGTCTTCTCCTTCTGTTCTCTTAATTTTTCTTGGCTATTTTAGTCCTTAGCATTTTTCCACTTGAAATTTAGGATCAGATTTTTCTGTAGAGTCTCTTGGATTTTGAATATAGACAATCATTTTTATTGCAAATAAGGACAATTTTGTCTCTTCCTTTCCACCCCTTGCGTGCGTTATTTGTTGTTGTCTAATCTTGAACTAGCCAGGCCATCCAGGACCATGTTAAATAGGGGTAAGAGGGGTTTCTGGTTATTCCTCACATTAAAGAAAATGCTTCCATTTTGTTCCCCATTATGTATGACGTTTGCTCTGTTTTTTGTAGAGACTCTGTTAGATGAAGGAAGTTTTCTTTTACTCCCAGTTTACTAAGAGCTTTGGGTTTTTTGTTTGTCTTTGTTTTTTGGTTTTTTGAGAATTTTGATCACAAATGAGTGATTAATTTTATGCTTATTAATTAAGCATTTATTTAGCATCTGTTGAGAAGACAATATGGCTTAGAGTTTTTCCCTTTTAATCTATTGAGGTAGTATATTATACAGATGAATGTTTTGGTGTTGAAACATCTTGCATTCCTGGGATAAGCCTCGTCTTGTCATGACATGTATGATCAAGCCACTCAAGATCTTTGTACATACCCTTCTCGACCAGGCCCCGCTTCCCTCACATGACTATCCAGTTCTTTTAATTATACGGCTTAATCAGAAACTCTCCAGGTGCTTGCCCACTGCCCCTGCCGCTGGTTTCCCTGGTAACTGATGAGCCCACCTGTTGTCAATTCCCCCTATAAATGGTAGCCTCCTTCTCCCCTGAGCAGCAAAGATTGTTGCTATGTCCTGTTGCCGTCTGCATTACACGGAGGGATGTTTCTCCAGGACCTTTTGCTTGAGACCTGTAAGATCCTCTATTCAATAACCATTGATGTTTCTGTCACTGACTCCAGGCTCGCTCTTTGGTCTTGTAGAGGCTGGGTAACTACAAGGCTTGCAGGCCTACAGGGTGCAGCCCCACATTATATTTAATATCTTTTTATACACTACTAAATTTGAATAGCTAATAAGTTATTTGGGATGTTTATAAGTGAGCTTAGTCTATAATTTTCCTCTTTTTTTTTTTTGCGGTACGTGGGCCTCTCACTGTTGTGGCCTCTCCCGCTGCGGAGCACAGGCTCCGGACGCGCAGGCCCAGCGGCCATGGCTCACGGGCCCAGCCGCTCCGCGGCATGTGGGATCTTCCCGGACCGGGGCACGAACTGTGTTACCTGCATCGGCAGGCGGACTCTCAACCACTGCGTCACCAAGGAAGCCCTATAATTTTCCTCTTTTAACATCTTTTCACTTTTTCCGTTTTTCTATTCTTTGAAACTACTTGTAAAAGATAAGGATTATCTTTCCCCTGAGGATTAAGTAAAATTAACCTGTAAAATCATCTGGGCCTGGTGTCATTCATGGGTGTGATTACCAATTCTGTTTCTTTACTCCTTGTTAAATGCAGGGTTTCAGTTTCTTTTTGATTTGATTGTGTTAGTTTATGTGTTTCTCAGTGTTTCCATTTAAGTGTTCAGAGTCAGTGATAGTTATTTGTAGTGTTAGCTTATGATTTTTAATCTATTTTATCTGCTATTATGACCCCTTTTTATTTGGAATTTTAATTGTCTGTGACTTTTCATATATTTTCCTCCTTATCAGTTTTGCTAGAGTTTTGCAATTTGACCTTTCACACATTTTATATAAAAGCCTGCCAGGCTCTAGTTTCAAGCAGTATGACCCTCCAACCCGCCATCTTGTGTGGAGGGGTTTTATTCCCCTTTATTCTGAAGAAGCTAAGCTCCTGGCTGCCCACTGCCTCTCTCAGAATGCCGTGTCCTGCTCACTGTATTTTGTGTCTGTTCATTTGGTCCAGGCAACGTTTATCTTGCTCTTAATTCTAACTTTATTATCTTCTTTGTATGTAATTTTCACTCTTTATGTCCCTACAGCAGAACAGGTTTATCAAAGAACATGATCTTGAGTCCAATCAAATCACAGAGTACGGAGCACTTTACACACAATATTTTCATTACCATCTTACAGGTGAGGAAAGTAAAGCCAGGAACAAGTGACCTGCCCAAGGCCACTCAGATAATAAGTGGCAGGGGTACCTCCAGAACTGGTCATTCCTTTTCATCACCTGCTCTACCCTAAGCTTGATCCTCACTGCATCCCTTGGCGGGGGTAGGGATATGTTTTAACTTCATCCTTGTAGTTCATGATCCTTATGAAATAAAGGCTTTAGCAAAGTGAGATTTACTGCTGGCAGATATACTGCTAAATGCTATGAGGGACAAAATATGTTCTTGTACTTGTCTTTAGACTTTGCTGTAAATTTCCTTATGCTGTGATTGGCCATTGAAACATTAACTTGGAATATTCCTCCTGGTAGTTTTCATGCGAAAGCTTATAAAATATAGGATCTTTAGAGTCAGTAAATGTTTCCAACAGTGTTTACCTTTAGTACTTATTTTTTTTGTTATACAATGTGCACTTATATCCTAAAAAGACAAAAGTCTTCAAGTTTGGAGTTTTCTACCTTTAAAAATCAAGAAGCCAGACTTTTGCTCAGTAGAAAATATAATTATGCAAGTAACTACAGAAATGTGGTGTGCAAGTACAGCTTCATTAATGAGTTATGACAGTTGAAGGATGTTCTTGAGGGAAAGATAAGCATTTGCCAGATGTCCATTGGCCTGTGGTAAATCTTAGATTTAAAGATCTATTTGCAGAGAAATATAGACAGCTGCCAGCCTGGGCTAGGAATTTTTAAATGTCTCCTTTACTTGAATGAAATACAATATAAAATAGCATGCTTTTGCAAATTAACAACAAGCAACAACCCCTTCATTTTCATGCAGAATTATGTAGTATTTGACCAAATGGGAAAAGTTATGTTTAATTTTTAATGTTGATCCTATGGACATATATGAATCTATATACACATGTAATATTGATAAGAAATACATAATTTCTTTGGAAGCACTGACAACTTAAAAAACTCAATTAAAAACTTGCATAAAATGCTTTTCAAATAAAAACTCCAACTCAGAAGGACACTTCCACTCTGAAAGCTGTTTTTGTTCTTTCAGTCTTTAAAATAGATAGACCAAGGAACAGTAACAATTACGTTTTTTATTTCCTACATAAGAGTGTTCCCTTTATTCTGATTCTGTAAAATGTTTTTTTCCTGAAGGAAACTTATTACTTTACACTTTTTATTGACTATTTTTCTGTTCTCACATCTTTCCCACTATCTCTAAGCTCAGCATTTCCAAGAAACTTGGAAAACAGTCTCATTGTTCTGATGTGCACTTCACTTAGTGCCCCAGATGTGAATTTCCTATATACATATTTCTCCTCCAAAGGAATTTGAGGCCGTAAATCTTGGAATTTTCGTTAGTTTACTCTAGTGAATTCTTGACAGAGAACATCCCCTCACGTACTGATGTGTGGCATGTGTCACAGTTCACTTGGGTGGTGACAAGACTAGCTAATGGAAGTGGACAGGACGTGGAATGTTACGGTGACTCTGTCTCTAACAAGGAGCACCCGTTCCACAATATCTACACATGGAAAACCCAGGCCCAGAGAAACGGATTCGCTAGGAATCACCATCACCATCATTTCCTGGATCCTGAGGGGGTCTAGATAGGCAATCGGTTATTTCTGGTCGTCCTTTCCACAGACACTTGAGATACACATGTACTTGAGATATGAGCTTAGCAATCTAGATTTTTATGATTTGTGTTTGATCTTTTATGTCATGTGACTTCAGATGGAATTTTGTTTTGCGACTTGAGCTCAACTTTTTTTTTAAAGAAATTTATTTATTTTATTTACGTATTGCTGTGCAGGCTTTAGTTGCGGCGAGTGGGGGCTACTCTTTGTTGCTGTGCGTGGCCTTCTAATCGTTGTGGCTTCTCTTGTTGCGGAGCACGGGCTTCAGTGGTTGCGGCACGCAGGCTCAGTAGGTGTGGCTCATGGGCTCTAGAGCGCAGGCTCAGTAGTTGTGGCGCACGGGCTTAGTTGCTCTGCGACATGTGGGATCTTCCCGGACCAGGGCTCGAACCCCTGTCCCCTGCATTGGTGGGCAGATTCTTATCCACTGCACCTCCAGGGAAGCCCTGAGCTCAACTTTTAATCTAATATTCTGTTAATATCTCTGAAAGACTTCCTTAGTAGAGAATAAAGTATTTAATCTCACCTCTTTAAATAAGTGTTATTTATGATTTTTATTGAATTACTATAATTATTAATTTTTAGTGTGATGTAATCGTGGTGTTTATTCTTGACTATAGAATGAATTCAAAGTTATTAACAGCTAATAATTAAGTGTTTAGCATTGTGCTAAATGCTTCGCATGTGTTACCTCATTAAAACCCCGAATCCATATTAGTATCTCTAATTATAAAAAGTGGACTTTGAAATACTTTGAAATTCAGAGAGATTTTGTTGACTAGCCCAAAGATACACAGAAACTAAGTGGAAGAACTGAACTTCAAATGAAAATGTTTCTTTCTCAGTTGCCTAATCATTATAAGATTACAATACATTCTACTATTAGTGCTTAAAATCATTAACTGTAAAGCTTATAAACAATGGAAATGAAATAGTACAAATCACAAACTCACAATGACCTCCATCTAACTAATATAGCCAGTTTTAGCAAACTTTTAAAATTTTATTTTATTTATTTTTTAGCGGTACGTGGGCCTCCCACTGCCGCGGCCCCTCCCGTCGTGGAGCACAGGCTCCGGACACGCAAACTCAGCGGCCATGGCTCACGGGCCCAGCTGCTCTGCGGCATGTGGGATCCTCCCGGACCGGGGCACAAACCCATGTCCCCCGCATAGGCAGGCGGACTCCCAACCACTGCACCACCAGGGAAGCCCTTAGCAAATTTTCTAAGAAATGTTTGCTTTCTTTCTTCCTCGCTCCTCTATAGAGAGAATAAACAAGTATGCCCACCATTGTCCCATCCCAGCAGCGGTCCCCAAGGTGGGGTGTGTTTGTATGTGTAAGCAACCCAATAAAACCCAGCAGCATGGATGCAGCAAAAGAAGAGAGAAATATTTCCTCAAGTCTTTTTGATTCTCTGAGGGAAAAGCAACAGGGGAGGGAAGAGAGGAGATGACAGGTTGACATGGCTGGTTTTACGTGCCTTGTGTGTGTACCCTGCTCTTGCAATCCTTACCCAGCTGTCCTCACAAACTCAGCTGTGTCACCAAAGCAAACAACAAACCAAATGTCGACACCATTCATTATGTGTCTAAAGGCAGGACAAAAAATTCTTAAAATGCAAAGTTTTTGACTCCATTCTCTGAAGTTTGGTATATAGATACCCTATTACTCCGATGTCTTTTTACAAATAAAACTTGAATTTGATTATTTCACTGGAATATTCCATCTAGTTCTTAAAGAGAGTCAAGATTTTATTTCTATCAAGTTTTCTCCATATGTTATTGGGGTAGTGATTTATAATTCTGGTTTTGAAATATCTTCTAATATCTCTGGTTATCTCAGAAGATGCCAAAAAGTTTTCGAAAAGTCCTCCAAGAAAAATGTTGAAACATCTCTAGAGGGCTGTTAAAATAATTCCTCTATTTTTCTCCTTCCAGAATCGCACCATGCCAAACTACAAACTCACTTATTTTAATATGAGGGGGAGAGCAGAAATTATTCGTTATATATTTGCATATTTGGACATAAAGTATGAAGACCACAGAATAGAACAATCTGATTGGCCTGAAGTCAAGTCAAGTAAGTAGCACAAATGTAGTTCATGGAAATGTATGTAGAGAAAATGTTTCCAGAACCTTTTGTCTTTCCTCAGGGAAAGGAAAATAGAAAGGTTTTTAAATCTCATGTAGCTTTACACTGAGAAGCAGCAGTTCAGGCAAGTTAAATAAATGCTCTGTGACCCAGAAAATTTCCTATTGAGGTGAAAACACAAAACTGACAGAGGGGGCATATAAAAATAACACAACATGAAGCTTTATCAGAAGAGCTGAAATGGAGGAAATACTGAAGTCAAACTTTTGACCATTGGACTAGCCTGGGCTTGCTCAGATATCACTAACATTTGGATGATAGATAAGAGAAGCTGCTGTAACAGAAAACAAAACTCAGATGGCTTAAATAACAAGGAAATGAATTGTACCACATAACGGAAAATCCAGAAGTAGGCCAGGTTTCAAAGGATGGCTTTATCCATTTTTCCTCCTCAGTGTGTTGGCTAAATCATGAAGCTGGTAGCAATATGTTTGCTGCAATTCCAGCCTCGCAGTGTTGAAAAGCAATTTTGAGAGGCTAGAGGAGAAAGCACTGCTTCCTTAAGTGTTCCCAGAAGAATGAGGAAAAACTTTCCAGGAGACCTCAGCAAACCTCTCATGTTTCACTGGCTCAGATTGGGTCACGTGTCCATTTCTGAACCAATCATTGGCAAAGGGAGTGGGAGGAACCTTAGAATCATCTAGTCCACCTCTGAAGTAGGGGATGGAAGCAGTTTTCATGAGGCTTTGTGACCGTATGAGAGAGGGGCGGGTACGTGAACAAAACTGGGGTCTGTCTGATCAGAGGAAAGAGCAAATTTACAAATTGGGCGGGTAACACAATGAAAACATGCTTCTTAGCACTCAGGACAGTGAGGAAGAATTAGAAATATTATTAAACAAACAAAAGTGTGTGGTTTTCAGTTAAGTTGTAAGTCATCCTCTAGATGCTTGCCATGTTCCCTGGAAATACTAAGTGTCTAAAATTTATATTTTTACGCTAGATTATTAAAATTTCAGATAAAGATGAAGCTGAAGAAAACAACTATATAGCATTTGTAGGCTATCAGAACTGGATAGTCTGCAGACCCTATTTCATTTAATTTCTCTAACACGTCAACAGGGGATGTATTATTGTTTCTATTTTATAGTTGGATTAACTATTAATTTTATAGTTGGAAGCACACAGAGTTTAGGTACTTTTTCCAAGTTCACAGCCCTAGCAAGGTACAGCTGATTTTCAAACACAGGTCCATCTAATACTATAGCCCAAGTTATTTGCACTAGATAATGCCAACAAAAATAATACCATGATAATTGACGTATTCACAATAAGTATTGCCACTTGCCTTTTGGAAGCATGAGTTTCTCTGAAGTCATTGCCCCTGTAATTACTCCTTTTCTTACCAGAGAACTCTTCTCCGATGGGATAGAATATCTTATTTCCTGTTCTTCTGAAACTTTACCTTTAATATCCAAGCATTTCTTCTGATATCAGAATTTGTACATGAGCTTCTGTGGACATAAAATAGGTGAATATTAAATTTATCCATTAAATAAGTCAAGATGAATAGCCAGTTGTGGAGGTATTACATATAACAAATTCTGCCTTTTAGTTTTTAGATATAAGTTCTTTGTATTCTTTATACCCTATTCTACCTTAACTTTTCATTGTTATTAAAAATGGAAGTACTGCATTTTCTTAATGTTTTCACATATTCTTAGAATTGAAAGGGATCTTAAAGTTAATGATGGTTAAGCTACAGTTTCAAATGCTTTAACATACACCCAACACAAAAATGGCTTAAAGAGGAGAAAAATTTATTTCTTTTGCATAAAAGCCCAAGTTAGTATAGCAGTTCTGCCCCATGATGTTGTCAATGATGAGGCTCTTTCATTTCTGTTCATCTGCACCCGTAGTGGGTTCTTATTGACACAGTGTGAATAGTTCACCGTCCTTCCATATTCCAACTCACAGAAAGTGCAGAAGAGGGAAGAGAACACACCTCTTCCTTTTAACAGCCTGACCAGGAAGTTGCACACATCACATCAGTTATATCTGTTTGGCAAGAAATTAGTCACGTGGTCATGCATTACTACGAAGGAAGCTGGGGAATGTTGACTTTATTGTGGACAACCATTTGCCCAGCTAAAAATCCAGGATTTTATTACTTTGAGAAAAAAAGCAAAGAATAGATATTGAAAAGCAGTTTCTATTACAAACTGTATCTGGTATTGTCTCCTGTCCAATTTAGGGATGCTCTCTGGTGTTTGAAACTCGCTATGACCATCCCCTCTGCTATAATCTAGAATATCATTGGATATTTCTATTAAAATTTTCTTCCTGGTCAAACCTGGTAGATTGTACACATGTGTTTAATCTCTCCTTTAATAACATTAAAGTACTTAAAAAAAAGTCACCACCACCCCAAGGACAAAGAAATCAACCTTGAATATGATAGCACAAAATTCTGGAAGCTAGAAAACCGGTCAAAGAATGGTAAGGTCACTTACCATTAAGGCCAGTGATGCTCAAATATAAGCCTGGAGGAGGAGAAGGCAAGCTAAATCACCCCAAAGATCCTCCAGAGGGTCAGGAATTGGTTGCAAAAGATAACTTTAAGAGCTGAGCTGATACAGGGTTGCCTGGAAAAATATGAAGAAGCAGTATGACCACAAGTTCCCTCTCTCTCCCTGGAAGAAGCATAGAGATTACTTTCAAGAGGATGGACCAGAGGATTCTAGGACACCAGGCATGTCTCGGACACAATGCTACAGTAAACATGGCATTCAGTGGAAGTCTAGAAACTAGATGGTGGGACCAACAGCCCTTTCCCCTGCTCTACAATCAATGGCAACCAGACTAATATCCCTCACACAGGAAATGGGAGGAATTCTCTCTGGGGAAGCTGATCAGTCTAAGAAAAACGTCTAACAGATACTGAACAGATGGGGATCCCTCAATGAATTTGCCTAGCCCAATCTGTGGGCAAGCCCCTCCTATGCACACTGAGGTTCCAGTGAGCGTTTACCTCTTTGCCCTTTTAAATAGTAATGGCAAGTCAAAAGTTAACCCATATTTGCGAAAACTCTCTAATATAAAACAGACCTAAAACCAAACACCTCTGGAGATGTCAAGACGGTATAGCAAGAAAACAAGTTCAAAAATATAAAATCCTCAGAGAAAAGAGAAGATATTCTATACAATCTTAAAGGGATGTACGGAGACAAAAAGTTCTTGGAAATGAATGTCGGATACAAAGAAATCAATAAAATGATGAAAACTAAGTAAATCCCCCAGAAAGCACAATAGGAAAAAAACGAAAAATAAGAGAAAAAAGATAAGGAAAATTGAGAATGAACCAGTTTAGGAGGTCCAACATCTCCATGAAATTCTGGAAAGGGAGAACAAAAGGAGAGGGAGGAAAACTTAAAAGAATCTTCCTTATACAAAATTGAAATTACCTCCATGTGGCTTTCATACATTGGTCTTGGACTTACCATTTTAATCCATGGAGAACAAATTATTTTTTCTCTCACATCCAGTTATTATAAGACATTTAGTAAATTTAAGACATCATAGAGAAAAAGACATTGCAGTATAGTCACTTTAATGAAAACTCTGAAGATAAGGAAGGTCTTTGGCTGAATTCAGAATTGAGTCCCTAGGTAACTCATTACCTGTATCTCTATTTAGATGTCAACTTTTGGAGCTTCCTTGATCGTTTCTCTGATCATTATTGTGAAATTCAGTGCACCCTTCCCACCCCTGACTCTACTTCTTGATTTAGGTACTATTTCCTATGGACTGTCTGAGATCCGCCATCACATCTAGGTTCAAAGGACAACTCTCTTCTCTTCCTGGAGTGTTCCATTTATTTCCCCTGGTTTGGGTTTGCTCACCACCCAAGTAGAACAAGCTTCTGTTAGACTCTGTCTGCTAATTTACGTGTAGTGCCTGTGCCTGCAAGCATAGGAACAGCACAGAGCAGAATGGGACCATCGCTCCTGGCACAAGTGTAGACATTTTTCTAAGACGTTTTTACCAAGATCACAGTAGCTATGTTGGCAGCCGTATCATACTGAGGCCTTGCATTCAGCACCACTAAATCTCTTAAAGCTTTTTGACAGGTGCTCCTGTTAAGTTACAACTCCAACACCATGAAATTCTTTTTTTCTGGAACCAAATAAAGGACTTAGCATTTGTCTTCTTAAATTGCTTCTTGTTAGATGCAGCCCATATTCCAATTGTTAGCAATTATTCCAAGCTTGGCTAAAATGCTTCCAGTAGCTGAAAGCTTACCACCTCATAAGAAAACACATTCCATTGTAATAGCTCCAAAGGTAAGAGAATTATTCTTCATCTTGAGTTCAAATATGCCCTTTAGGACTTCCCTGGTGGTGCAGTGGTTAAGAATCTGCCCGCCAATGCAGGGGACACGGGTTCGAGCGCTGATCCGGCAAGATCCCACATGCCGCGGGGCAACTAAACCCTTGCGCCACAACTACTGAGCCTGCGCTCTAGAGCCCGTGAGCCACAACTACGGAGTCCGTGCTCTGCAACAAGAGAAGCCACCGCAATGAGAAGCCCGCGCACCGCAACGAAGAGTAGCCCCCGGTCTCTGCAACCGGGGAAAATCCCGCGCGCAGCAACAAAGACCTAACGCAGCCCACCACCAAAAAATTAATTAATTAATTAAAATATGCCCTTTAAAAATTTCTTCTTGGTTCTCATTCTGCATTTTAGAGATAGTCCAAATAAGTAAGATTATTTTTCCATTTGATAGCTACGTCATGTTGGAGATGGTGTTTATGTTCCACTTCATTTGTTCTGTCCTCTTCGGTGAAGAGTGGTAGAAGTTCTTCAGCCAATCCTCATATCATGTGATTTTCAGACCCTCTCTAACTTGGATACTATCCTCTGGGCTTGCTCTGATTTTTAATGTCTTTCAAAAACATGGCTCTTAGAACTAGAAAACAGCTGAGTAAGAGTTCCAACTGGATTTCACCTCTCACTTGGCTCTCACCTCTATCAGGTGTGTGATCTGGACTATTTCTATAACCTCTCTTCACCTCATTTCCTCATTTATAAAATGAGATGGTAGTTAATACCTACTTCATAGGGTTGTTGTAAGTACCAGAAGACTGAATGGGCATGTTAAACATTTAGTACAATGCCTAGCGCAAAAGGAAGCACCCCTCAAAATGTCAGGCATGTTAATTCCCTCTTGATTACATACTTTGCTTCAAATAAGGCATCACAGTTTGTATCAGTTTTATTTGGGACTTTGTTTTGCTCACTGCAGTATCTCAAACACCTGGAATAGGACTTGGCACACTTATTAGGTAAGTGTTCAAAGATGTTTTTATTCCTGATGTGAACTGTAGTTCATCTTGTACTTATTCAGTGCAAACGAAAGACGCTTGAAGGTTGATTCTAGTAGTTGTGTTACAGTCATGGGATTATGAGTGGCACTTTATTCTTTTCCCTGTATCCAAAACAATTATATGTCCCAGCCTAAGGCACTGGTTGGGAAAATTGTGATTAATTCGTATGGCAAAATGTATGCTTTAAAAAATGATGTTTTATTGATTTAGAAAGATTTTAAAAGGTATTATCAAATTTAAAAAAGTGGTTTACAAACATATATACATTATGATTTTGTTTTGATATATATATGGGAAAGCAATTAAAATATTTATCATTATGTGGTAGAATTATTCTATAATGAAGTGTTAGAATTTTTCTATAATGAAGAATAATAAATTATTCTCTGACAAAACTATAATAGAATTTTTCTATAATGAAGAATAATAAATTATTCTCTGACAAAAATATAATAGGTTTAGATAAGAAAACAAAGTAGGATTTACAGATAAATATTAATACACCTGCTATGAATCTGTCCTATATTTGTACAAATATGCTTGTCGCTTACTATATACTTCAAATGATCAATAAGAATTTGGCTAAGTTCCTTATCATAACTCAATATCAAACTCTTCATATTCCTCAGACTATGGTTTTAAAGAATAATTAATGTAATCTCTGAGGACTGAAAGTTTAATAAGGCTTTAAAAGTTTAAAAAAATTATATAGTAAGTGAGATAATATATAATATATATCGATAGTATCACTGTAAACTTGGGGTTTAGACCCAGTTCTGTCACTAAGTCTATAGCAGCTCTTCTAACAACTCTTCTTTTCCCCTTTTCTAAAAAAATTGGGGTATAGTCACTGTTCAATGTTATATAAGTTGCAGATGTACAATATAGTGATGCACAATTTTTAAAGGTTATACTCCATTCATAGTTATTATAAAATATTGGCTGTATTCCCCATGTTGTACAATATATCCTTGTAGCTTATTTTATACCTAATAGTTTGTACCTCTTACTCCCCCACCTCTATCTTGTCCCTCCCCTCTTCCCTCTCTCCACTTGTAGCCACTCATTTGTTCTCTATGTCTGTGAGTCTGTTTCTTTTTCTAACAACTCTCTTTTTTTAAACTTGTAAAATGTAAAGATTCCACTAGGCGATGCCTAATGTCCCTTCTAGAATTAATATTCAAGAATTCTGTAACATTACTATCATGTTTTATTTCCACAATTATCAGTAAAATGGAAGTATTATAACTTGATTTTGTTCTGGAAGTTGATTCTTTGCCATTTTATTTTAAGCTCTTCCATTTGGCAAAATTCCCATTTTGGAAGTCGATGGATTGAACCTTCACCAGAGCCTAGCAATAGCAAGATATCTGACCAAAAATACAGGTAATATATTTATTGTGTGTACAGTTTTTGATAACTGAAAAAAAAAACATGGCATATATTCAATATTCATTAAGTAACGTTATTACTGAATGGGATTAAAATATAGTGCAAAGGAGAATGGGATTCAGTGCCAGAGAAGTATAAATATACCATCTCTACCAGTTTAATTTCCCCTGAGTTCCCTAGACAATTAATTTTATACTGCCTGCAGTCTCTCCTGCCCCACACTTCCTTGTCCTCAATCCCTTATTGGAATTTAGCTGAAAAATTAGACAGATGTGTCTGAACCCAAACTTTTGCTAGCATGCATATCACAGGTTATCAGAGAAGATTAATTAATGGGAAATACGTGTGGCATAGGAAGGCTGAAATGACTCATACTATTAAAATCATGTACCCAATGTCTTTCATCCTAATCATGCTAAAAAAAACAGAAGGAGAGTCTTCTTTGCCTCCATAAAGTGCCATCTGAGGCCTCCTGAGTGGGTAGTTGGCTACTGGATTGTTTATTTAGTGCATGTGCTAACGTGATGAGATGAGGAGTAATAAGGGAAACTTAGTTCTCATCTTTGCCTGGTGCCTTCCCCCATCTTATGCTCTGCTGTCTTCTCTCCCCCCTCACACTCTCATAACACTCTTTTTGAGTGAAAGGCTACATTTGGCTTCTTTTAAAGACCCTTTCTTTACAAATAATCTGCAGAATCACCATGTCCCACTCCTGACACTGGCACCCTCTTTGCTACCCCCAAAACCACTATGATCCAAGCTGTAGAGACATGGTTATCTTTTTTTTTTTTAAATTCGTTTAATTAATTAATTTATTTATTTGGCTGTGTTGGGTCTTCGTTTCTGTGCGAGGGCTTTCTCTGGTTGCGGCGAGCAGGGGCTACTCTCCATCGCGGTGCACGGGCCTCTCACTGTCGCGGCCTCTCCTGTTGCGGAGCAGAGGCTCCAGATGCGCAGGCTCAGTAGTTGTGGCTCATGGGCCCAGTTGCTCAGCGGCAAGTGGGATCTTCCCAGACCAGGGCTTGAACCCGTGTTCCCTGCATTGGCAGGCAGATTCTCAACCACTGCGCCACCCAGGAAGGCCGAGAGACATGGTTATCTTACCAATAAAATGGGCCATAATTACTAGACCTTCATTTTTGGACCAAAGTAATGTATGTATGTTAAAAATACAAAAATTTGTGTTACACTAACACATTTCAGCCAACAAAATTTTTTGGAAGTTTAAAAGAGATGGAGGGACTTCCTTTGTGGTCCAGTGGCTAAGCCTCTGCACTCCCAGTACAGGGGGCCTGGGTTCGATCCCTGGTCAGGGAACTAGATCCCACATGCCACAACTAAGAATTCACATGCAGCAACCAAAAAAAAAAAAAAAAAAGATCCCATATGCTAAGACACAGCAGAGCCAAATAAATTAATAAATAGATAGATAGATAGCTAAATATAAGAGATGGAGATGACTTCTGACTATGGAAATTTGACTTTGAAGTGGAAATGACATTTGAGTTCAGCCTGAAAAGATACCTAGACTTTCAAGAGAAATATTTGGACTTGAGCAGTGTTTCTCAAATTTTATGTAGATCAGGATCACTTGGAGGTTCATTAAAACAGATTGTTCAGCCTTGTCTCCAGAGATTGTGATTCAATAGGCCTAGGGTGGGAAATTTGCATTCTTACCAATTTCCCAGATGATGCTTATGCAGCTGGTCCATGGAACTCACTTAGAGAATCTCTGGACTAGAACATTCCAGACAGAAAAAATGGCAGGAGAAAAAGAAAAGAACTTCAAAATTTGCTGGGTGGAGCGGAAGCAGAAAGAGAAAGGGATGGAAAAATAGATTCTGGTAAGAAAGAGCCAGAGTATTAATGTCATCCCTTAAACAATTGTAGAGTTTTTTTGGGTTTTTTTTGCGGTACATGGGCCTCTCACCGTTGCGGCCTCTCCCGTTGCAGAGCATGCGGCCTCTCCCATTGCAGAGCACAGGCTCCGGACGCGCAGGTTCAGCGGCCATGGCTCATGGGCCCAGCCGCTCCGCGGCATGTGGGATACTCCCGGACTAGGGCACGAACCCGTGTCCTCTGCATCGGCAGGCAGACTCTCAACCACTGCGCCACCAGGGAAGCCCCTGTAGAGCTGTGTTTAAATTGAGATATAATTCACATATAACATTACATTAGTTTCAGGTGTATGACATAATGATTCAGTACATGTATATATTGCTAAATGATCACACAGTAAATCTAGTTAACATCCATCACCTCACATAGTTACAGATTTTTTTCCTTGTGATGAGAACTTTTAAGAACTACTCTCTTAGCCACTTTCAAATAGATGGTATTCTTAGCTATACTCACCATGCTGTACATTACATCGCCAGGGCGTATTTATCTTCTAACTGGAAGTTTATATCTTTTGACCACTTCCACCCATTTTACTGCCCCTACCCCTGCTCCTGCCTCTGGTAACCATCTGTTCTCTGTATCTTTGAGTTAGTTATTAGCAGTAATTTTTAAAGATTCCAATATGAGTGAGATCACACAGTGTTTGTCTTTCTCTGTCTGACTTCAACTTTAAATTTTTATCTGGAAAAGCAACATAACCATGGCTATGAGCTTAGGAAGATTATTCTGGCCATACTTTGTTTGGCATGACTGCAGGGGTGCCTATTTGGGAAATATGAGAAAGTTTGTGAAGACAGAATCATCCTAGGGTTAGAAGACATACTGGCATGTGGAGGGAAGTCTATTTGAGCAGGAGAGTAAGGGCCAGGCAGATGACACCTGGACATAGCTCCTTATTCCCATAGCTCCTTGGCCTTATCCTCTTCCTCGTCCTCTTCTTAAAAGAAAAAGTTCCTTAACTTGCAGTATCCTTTCCATTGTCTGTCTTTCCCAGTTAGCCGTAAGTGCCATGCAGGCAAGGAATTGATCTCCTTTGTTCACTGCTGTAGCCCCAGTTGCGGCTGACCCCAAAGGATACATAGAGAACTATCCCAAAGGAAGCTGAGAGGGCTTCCCTGGTGGCGCAGTGGTTGAGAGTCTGCCTGCCGATACAGGGGACGCGGGTTCGAGCCCCAGTCTGGGAAGACCCCACATGCTGCGGAGCAGCTGGGCCCGTGAGCCATGGCTGCTGAGCCTGCGCGTCAGCAGCCTGTGCTCCGCAACGGGAGAGGCCGCAACAGTAAGAGGCACGCGTACCGCAAAAAAAAAAAAAAAGAAGCTGAGAATATGGCTCTGGAATTTGGGACTAAACATGTTGAATGAGTCATCTGTATAAAATTGACAGCTGAAGCCTTGAGTGTGGAAGTCAAAGTAGGGATGAAAATGAGTGAAGAGACCTTGTGATACAATTCGGAGGGATTTCTCAAGGTCAGAAAGAAGAATCAGTCTTTGAACATCACACACGTGAAAATATAGATAGCTTACAGAAGAACGCTAATTACTAAGGCATTTTCTTTCACTTTTAACAGCTTTATTGAGGCGTGATTTACATACAGTTCACCATTGTCAGTATATACAGTTCCTTGATTTTTAGTAAATTTATACATTTGTACAAAAGTAACCTATTTTATATTTTTATTTTTTATTAAAGTTACAAGTTATAGGCGTACAATATAGTGATTCACAATTTTTAAAGTTACACTCCATTCACAGTTATAATAAAATATTGGCTATATTCCCTGTGTTGTGCAATATATCCTTGTAGCTTATGTTATACATAATAGTTTGTACCTCTTAATCCCCTACTCCTATATTGCCTCTCCCCGGCCCCACTGGTAACCACTAGTTTATTCTCTGTATCTGTGAGTCTGCTTCTTTTTTGTTATATTCACTAGTTTATTGTACTTTTTAGATTCCACATATAAGTGATATCATACAGTATTTGTCTTCCTCTGTCTGACTTATTTCACTTAGCATAATACCCTCTAATTCTATCCATGTTGCTGCAAATGGCAAATATTCTTTCATTCTTTTTTATGGCTGAGTAATATTCCATTGTGTGTATGTATATATATATATATATATATATATATGTATACCATATCTTCTTTATCCATTCATCTGTTGATAGACACTTAGGTTGCTTCCTTATCTTGGCAATTGCAAATAATGCTGGTATGAACATTGGGGTGAATGTATCTTTTTGAATTAGAGATTTTGTCTTTTCCATATGTATGCCCAGGAGTGGAATTGCTGGGTCATATGGTAGTTCTATTTTTAGCTTTTTGACAAACTTCCCTACTGTTTTCCACAGTGGCTGCTCCAATTTACATTCCCACCAACAGTGTAGGAGGGTTCCCTTTTTCTTTTTCTCCACATCCTTGCCAACATTTGTTACTTGTGTCCTTTTTGATGATAGCCATATTGACAGGTGTGAGGTGATATCTCATTGTGGTTTTGATTTGCATTTCCCTGATGACTAGTGATGTTGAGCATCTTTTCATGTGCCTGTTGGCCATCTGCATGTCCTCTTTGGAAGAATATCTATTCAGTTCTTCAAACCAGTTTTTAGTTAGATTATTTGTCCTTTTGATGTTGAGTTGTATGAGCTGTTTGTATACATTGGATATTAATCCCTTATCGGTCATATCATTTGCAAATATTTTCTCCCATTCAGTAGATTGTCTTTTCATTTTGTTGACAGTTCCCTTGGCTAAAATGTAACCTATTTTAGAATGCTTCTACACTGAATCATTTTAGAATGATTCCTTAGCAAAATGATGGTCAGTGAATGGCAGTAAAGAAAAAAAACAACACTTCTATTATTTTAAACTTATAGTTCCCAGGAAGCAAACAAATGCTCCTGACAAAAAATTATCTGCACATGTAACAGTAATTCTTTCTACAAGATAAATGATAATGTATGTACAGGTTATTTATTGTAGTATCACTTGCACTAGCAAAAGACTGGAAACAAACCTAATCAGTTGAGGCTAGTTAAATAAATTGTGGCACTTCCACTTAAAGGAATCCCATGTACCTGAAAAAAGAGCAAGGATGCCCTTAAGGGACTTGTAAGAAAAGACCTCTAGGATATATGGGGGAGGTGCGTTTTGAGTGGGATTCCGATTCTTATTTTCATTAAGAAACAATGGAAGAATACAAAATAAATGAATGAAAATGGTTACCAATATGGTAGGTAGGTAAGGAAGCAAAATGAAGTGAATGGGTCAGAGGTGGAAGTTAGTCTTCACCGGACACTGTTTTATATTGTTTTGAATTTTTGAACCATATTAATATATTGCCTATTTTTAAAAAAGTTTTACTATAGTAAAATAAATTGAGCATATTCTTGGGCATAAAATGGCCTGTCTCTATTCCATAGATTTGGCTGGAAAAACAGAATTGCAACAATGTCAAGTTGATGCAGTCGTGGACACATTGGATGATTTCATGTCTCGTTTTCCTTGGGCAGAGAGAAAACAAGATATAAAAGTAATGTGATCAGTTTGCTGTTACTGCTATTAATCATATCCACTTGCCAAACATTGTTAGGTGCTTTTCAAAGTTCCTTTTTATAAAAGTAAGACATACATCTAGTTTTAAAATATCAAATTATATTAAAAAGTTTAAAACAAATTACTACAGTGATTCCCAGCCTTACCTCTTCATATTAACCCTTTCTCAGATGCAACCCTCATTTTAACACTTTTAGCTGTTTCTTTAGGATTTATATATCTCCATATTTTCTATAGGATATGTAAATATGGCTTTCTTTGATTCACAAATTTTCGATAGTTTGGGCCTCTCACTGTTGTGGCCTCTCCCGTTGCGGAGCACAGGCTCCGGACGCGCAGGCTCAGCGGCCATGGCGCATGGACCCAGCCTCTCTGTGGCATGTGGGATCTTCCCGGACCGGGGCGCGAACCCGCGTCCCCTACATCGGCAGGTGGACTCTCAACCACTGTGCCACCAGGGAAGCCCTAGATAGTTCTGATAGACTTATTATAGTAATTAGAATTTATCTCTTACATAGTCATTCTCTTTGCTTCCCTTCCCCCAAACTCCTAATATTAAAATTTTGTGGTGAGGGGGCTTCCCTAGTGGCGCAGTGGTTGAGAGTCCGCCTGCCAATGCAGGGGACACGGGTTCATGCCCTGGTCTGGGACGATCCCACATGCCACGGAGAGGCTGGGCCCGTGCACCATGGCCGCTGAGCCTGCACGTCCGGAGCCTGTGCTCCGCAACGGGAGAGGCCGCAACAGTGAGAAGCCCGCGTACCACAAAAAAAAAAAAAAAAAAAAAAATTGTGGTGAAATCTATATTCAGTCATTACATTAGTATGCCTATGCAGATACTGTACAAAACTGTGCATCATGGTATTCTTTGATTATATTTCGTTTCTCACTTTCCTCCTCAAATTAGTAATTGTCTTTTTTTCATTTGCTTAATTCTTTTTTACTTTTATTGCTGAACCTTCCCACACTATCCAATGGCCTGCCAATGCAATTTTTCACAAAAGTCAATGATATCAGATAATCTACTGTTTCCATTATTTTCTTGGAGCTATCGAGCCAGAGATTTCCATTCTCCTTTGTAGAGCTGTCTAGGATTTTGCACAGCTGTCATCATTGGACTTTCCTTCACTGCCATCCCAGGAACGTCTTTCTCTTGAGCTGGAGTCCTGTTTCCTGGATGACGTACTCTGTTTTTATTTACTCCCTTGTTTACTTGGGACACATCTCCAGTATTCGTATCTCTTATCCTCAAGACTTCTTCATGTAAAATTTTGGAAACTGTTGTTATCCTCATTTTCCAGATGAAGAAATTGAGGTTCATGTAGTGTAAATAACTTACCTAAGGTTACTTAGCTGGTAAGTGGTACACAAGGAATTCAAATCCCAGACACTCTGGCTCGGACTCCATGTTCTTAACCACTGGATGTAATGCCACAGTGGTAGCAGCCATTCAAAACAGCTGTGTAGGAGTATTTATGTACATGTTATGGCTTAAGGCCTGTATCCAAAAGCTACAGCACAGAACAAATGGCAGTCTTATCAACTTACTTAAGCAATTTATTCTAAATACTTTTTGTTTAATTAGGACCCTCTGATTTAAATAGAGATATTTGGAACATAAAAGTATTCACATTTACCGATTCCTTGACATAAACGTAAGGTGTGTGGGGAGACACACACACATACGTATATATACAGATACCTGACTAACCAGAACAGAGTCTTAAATAAAAACTCATCTTTGAGGATAGAAATACATTTGGGCTCTGGAGTCAGACTGCCAGGCTTGAATCCTGATTCTCTTTTTACCAGTTGTCAGTTAACTCCCTATCAAATTTTCAGATTCTATGTCTGTAAAGTAGGGATATCATAGAATCTGCTTCAAAGTATGTTGGGAGGATTAAATGGTAGCATAAGTACCTATGGCTAGGTGGAAAGTATTCACTAAATATTAGTTATTATAGTGTTTTCATATAATTCAGTGCTCATTGTTTTTCCTTTTATTTGTCAGACATGACATCTATATTTCACATATCCTTATAAATGCAGAGACAAGTAGATGCATAATTCTCAATTTAGAAAAAAGTATCTAAAGGTTTTTGTTCCATGTGGGCTTGCCCTTCTCTACTTCTCTATTTTTCCATTCTCCTTTTCTCCCAAAGGAAAATGTTCTTTGAACATTTATGATAAGGGGAACTCTACCTTTGTATTAGAATAACAATGCTCTTACGTGCTACCTACCTCAGAAAAACAAATTCACAGGACATATTCCAAGTTCATGAATAAATCATATGAAGGGACATGTTGCAGAAATAATTGTGAATAGCTAGACTATCTGATTAATAAGCAGGACCTGGCCAGAATACAATGAAAAATACACAGTTCTTTTGCATCTTATTACTTAGTCTCTCCGTAGTGGGCTGCATTGCTGCCACCTTGTGGTCAGATAAAATTTTCAAAAGCAGAATATTGATACAGTAAAGATGGATGAACAGTGAAAATAGTCCTCTTCTTATATGTTCTTTAAAAATCTATGGAGTACACATAATTATAAATGTTTCATGCTAAAAATTCCATTTCCAATTTAAAATTAAAAAAAATTAATTTAAAGGCAAAATATGTCTCTGAGCATTGGTCACACTGATAATCCTTGAAGTTATCACTAGTGTTTCTGTGGTTATTCAATGCATCTGTTTCAGTTTCCTCATCTGAAGAACAGGGCAGGGGGTTGGGGGGGGGGTGATGGATCAGCAGGACTGAGGGAACAGCAGTGGCCCATTTCCAATCCTAAACGATTTGGGCAGTGTGGATTTTAAAATGGTGCTTTGGAGAAATATGCAAACCTCCCTAAATCCTCTAAATGTCATTTGATAGAATACAATAGCAATGACTTTTCAATGTGCAAAAATCTCCTTCCTTATAACTCTCTGGGGGATGTGGGAGGAAATTTCTGAGTCCACCAAGTATAGGAATGGCTATCTAGGGTTTATCAGAAAAGGCTATGTAAGAAAATTTTATCTTCTTTAGGTTATTTTGGTGAGTATTCTTTAAAATGACTCTTAAATACTAATGGTTATGCTGTTTAGCAATTTACATTTCATTAGACTGATATGATTCTCACCAAACACATAAAGAGAACCTGGGCTAAGGAACTCAAGAGCACAGAGATAAGATTTTTATCTGGCACTGCATATACAAAGCATTGGTGTACCTTAAGCTGTGGAAATGCACAGTAGAAAAAGTAGCAGAATCACCCAGGTGAACGCACAGGAGTTTTTGGAAAGCTGTACAGCATCTACATCCTGTTCCATTTAACTCCCTCCTGTTTCTAGCTATTCTAGGACAGCCAAGCTGGCTATTACCTCCCCAACTGATGCTGATCTAAGCTAAGCTATGGGAAATGTCACGTGTTTCTGGGCCCATTGCCTCTTAGCTCACAGATTCTGTGGAAGGGGCTGAAGGATTCACACTATTTTATTTAGAACTATGAATATATTAACCATAGAGAGAGAACCTTATGTACAAAGGTGGTATAGAACCGTGGAAAGCATGTAAAGTCAAAATAATGACAAACTTCCCAACCTTCAGTACCTGAAATGTGGCAAACCTACGTAAATCTGTAACGATGCTTTTGCCAACTGTGCCCTACAAATATCAGGCATTATGTTATAATAATCTGTATTACCCAGCTAAGCCATAATAGTAACAAGAAGTAAGTCAGTAAATTGGTGAGATTTATCCACTATTTGACTTATCTTAATAGAGGCTGATTTTATTACAGATTTTATAATATTCATTCATTTGTGAATATTAATGATATATGTATATTTTATAATATTTTGAGTTTGGCTTACATTTCACATCCACAATACAAACCAGCCTGATTTTTGTATATAAACAAATAAATACCTCTTACCAAGAAAGAGGCCATGAATAAATTATTTGGTCTTCAAAGATTCAAGTAAAAACACAAAGATAATTTTTTTAAATGGATATATCTGTTATTTTTTCCCAAGGATATTATTTGGTTTGTAATAATATCTTACCTATTATATCAAAAGGGGGCACCTTGGATTCATTTTACAGATGATAGTCAAGGCAGAGAAATCTCACCCTAAGGTACAATGTCAAGCCAAACAGAGAAAATCTGCCCAAGAACATTACTATTTATTATGGATTACTTCCGTTAAGTGTAACTGTGAGATGAAAGACTGCTAAACTGGAGGAATCTTACAAAATAATAATATTTTATTAATAATAGTCTTACAAAATAAATTTTATTTACAAAATAAATTAATTTCTTTACCTTTAGTTAAATTATTTCACTTTAAAGGGAGTGAGCCTAAAAAAGGTAGGGAATTTTAGAAATGTAAAAACATAATGGAATCATTTTCATTAACAAAAATTAAGATAAAAAACCATGAAAAGATTTTATTGATGAAATATTTAGTCATTATATTAACAAAGAAACAATAAGAACTGATGACAATATTTATTTTTTAATCCATGAGTAATAAAGGGAAGAATAAGATCTATAGAAAATCAGACCTGAATCTCTATGCCATTCATTTAAAAAAACAAACAAGCAAGCAACCACCACCAATAACAGGTAGCTACTTCCTTTTTGAACTCATGTGGGAGAAAGAAGATGGAAAAATCTACTTCCTCTTCAACTCATTTGTTTTTCTTCTTATTATGCTTAAAGGAATCTTTTTTCTCCCTCTCTTAGGATCAGATGTTTAAGGAGCTACTCACATGTGATGCATCTCATCTTCTGCAAGATTTAGACACATACTTAGGGGAAAAAGAGTGGTTTATTGGTAACTCTGTGAGTATGTTTTACATCTTAAAAAAATACAAGCATATACATATATGGATAAACCAAAAACTTTATAAAAATGTATTGAAAAAAGTGTTACTCATAGGGATGGAGTAGGTTAGAGAGCAGGGACAAAAGCTAAACTTCTCTGAATAAAACTTTTTCAGTGGAGTTAACTTTGGAAACATGAACTAAAATATTTTATATAATTATATAACAACAACAAAAAAATTTTAAAAAGCTATCACTGACAAACTAAAGCAAAGTGAAACAAATGAACTTGTGTCAAATTGGTGCACAGGGTATGTGGAGAAGTACCTGTGGACTCTATTAGCGAAACACTATCTTAAGAAACATTGTCATTTTTAAAAACACAGTGATTTGACTATACATCTCATTATAGATATTTTCTCGGGACAAAAAAATAATAATTGTACACCAGTTTCAGTTCACGATGTACTTTTTCTTAAGGTAAAGACAACAAGCATTTTGTGTCTCTTTTTCTCGAAAAAATTACCAGTCTAGTTGTTCTGGCCACCCCTTGGACCCAGATTCTGGTCTCTAAATACTAAAAGTAACCAGAACTTCTTGGAGAAATAGCTCATTCTCAGTTTGGGACAGGAAACGTAAAACATGAGCCGGGAATACTTTGACATAATAGAACCAAATAAATTATCACAACCCCCCCCCCACAACACCAGAGTTGTGTCAGAATGACTTCGCAGTCAACTTGTAGAAGCTCTCACTGGCCAAAGACGAGAAAATTCAAGCCACAATAAGAATATTAACTGCAATGGATTGAAACAAATCAAAATGAATGAATCCATGAGTTTATGACAACCACCATCACCAAATACACACACACACACACACCTCAAAACCAAACAAAGCTTCATTGGTGACTTTTAGAAGATGTTATGGAGCCAAATTATTACAAATTTTCATTGACTTATGATGGGATTATGTCCCAATAAATCCATCGTAAATTGAAAATATCGTAAGTCAAAAAATACACCCAACCTGCTAAGTATCATAGCTTAGCCTAGCCCACCTTAAATTTGCTCAGAACACTTACATTAGCCAACAGTTTTGGGCAAAATAATCTAACACAAAGCCTTTATAATAAAGTGTTGAATATCTCACGTAATTTATTGAATATTGTAGTGAAAGTAAAAGACAGAATGGTTGTATGGGTACAGAATGATTGTAAGTGTATTAGTCGTTTACCCTCCTGATTATGTGGTTCACTGCCACTGCCCAGCATCATGAGAGAGTACCATACAGCATATCACTAACCTGGGAAAAGATCAAACTTCAAAATTCAAAGTGCAGTTTCTACTGAACATGTGTCACTTTTGCACCATGGTAAAGTCAAAAAATTGTAAGCTGAACCATCATAAGCCAGAGACTGTCTGTATTCCGAAAACTGTTAAAAACAAAAAAGTTGAGGGGTTTGAATAAAGCATTTATCGTGCCATTCCTATGCCAATTATACCTCAAGATAAAAAAAAAATGGATGGACAAAGTCTGCCTACATAAAGGTATTCTAGTTAATAAGTAAGGAAAGAGGACTTCCCTGGTGGTCCAGTGGTTAAGAATCTGCCTGCCAATGCAGGGCATACAGGTCTGATCCCTGATCTGGGAAAATCCCACATGTCGCAGAGCAACTAAGCCCATGCAGTGCGCCACAACTACTGGAGCCTGTGCACCGCAACTACTGAGCCCACGTGCTCTGGGGCCCTCGTGCTGCAACTACTGAGCCTGCGTGCTGCAACTACTAAAGCCTGTGTACCACAACCTAGAGTAGCTCCTGCTCGCCGCAACTGGAGAAAGCCCAAGTGCCACATGGAGACCCAGCGCAGCCAATAAATAAATAAATAAATAAACAAACAAACAAACAAGGAGAGTTTAAAATAAATCATCACCATTTTCCAACCCATGATGAATCAATGGATCTAAGCATTGACTATCAACAATTGTTAATATCACAAAAAAGGAGAGAACCAGACATTACGGGCCTACTGACAGAGGAGTGCACTGCCACCTATGAAGTAGTCTTGCCAAGAGAAAAATCAAATCTAAATCTGATTTAGAAGCTGTGGTAAGCTGGGGTCCCTGCTTTCAAGGAGACTCCATTCTAGGAGACGAGATACTGCTTTTTGACATGCTCTTGTGATTTATTTTAATCACTGTCTGCTGAGTCCTGAGGAGACAGAGAAGCAAACTTGCCGTATCTTTTATGTTCCTTTCTCTGCCCTTATTGACTGAACAATTTCTAAGAATGTAAAATATCTTTTCCTTCTGCTTTTTATTAAAATTCCTTTGTAACCTATCTCCTAACCCCATCTCTTAGTGCTCTCTCCCTTCCTCAAAGTGTCCCAAACACTCTGGTGTTTTGCTTTTTCCTCGGACACAAGTCAAACTCCCACCTAAGAGCCTTTACACTTGCTCCTCCTTCTGCCTGAAATGTTTAATCCCCAAATCACTGCATGTCTGAATCTTTTTTTCATCATTCAAGCCTTAGCTTAAATGTCAGCTCTTAAAGGACTTCTCTCCCTGATCCCTTGAGAATCCCTCTCATCACTCTACTTTGTCTATATCACCTTTATCACTTTATGATTTTTTTTGTTTTTAATTGAAGTATAGTTGATGTACAATATTATATGTCACTGGTGTACAATATAGTGATTCAAAATTTTAAAGATTATACTCCATTTATAGTTATTATAAATTATTCGTTATATTCCCCATGGTGTACAATATATCATTATAGCTTATTTTATACATAATACTTTTTACCTCTTAATCACCTACTCCTATATTGCCCCTCCCCCTTCCCTCTTCCCACTGATAACCACTAGTTTGTTCTCTATATCTGTGAGTGTGCTTCTTTTTTGTTATATTCACTAGTCTGTGCTATTTTTTAGATTCTGCATATAAGTGATATCATACAGTATTTGTCTTTCTCAGTCAGACTTATTTCACTTAGCATAATATACTCCAAGTCCATCCATGTTGCTGCAAATGGCAAAATTTCATTTTTTATGGCCAAGTAGTATTCCATTTATATGTATACCACATCTTCTTTATCCATTCATCAGTTGATGGATAGGTTGCTTAGGTTGCTTCCTTATCTTGGCAATTGCAAATAATGCTGGTATGAACATTGGGGTGAATGTATCTTTTCAGATGAGCTTTCATCTTTTCCAGATATGTACCCAGGAGGGGAATTGCTGGGTCATATGGTAGTTCTATTTTTAGTTTTTTGACAAACCTCCCTACTGTTTTCCACAGTGATTGCTCCAATTTACATTCCCACCAACAGTGTAGGAGGGTTCCCTTTTCCTTTTTCTCCACATCCTCGCCAACATTTGTTATTTGTGTTCTTTTTGATGATAGCCATTTTGACAGGTGTGAGGTGATAATCTCATTGTGGTTTTGATTTGCATTTCCCTGATACTTAGCGATGTTGGGCATGTTTTCATGTGCCTGTTGGCCATTTCCATGTCCTCTTTGGAAAAATGTCTATTCAGTTCTTCTGCCCATTTTTTAATTGTCTTTTTGTTATTAAATTGTATGAACTGTTTATATACATTGGATATTAACCCCTTATCAGTCATGTCATTTGCAAATATTTTCTCCCATTCAGTAGGTTCTTTTCATTTTGTCAATAGTTTCCTTTGCTGTGCAAAAAGCTTTTACATTTAATTAGGTCCCATATTTTAACTTTGCTTTTATTTCCTCTGCTTTAGGAGACAGATCCAAAAGATACTGCTATGATTTATGTCTAACTGTATTACTCTATGTTTTCCTCTAGGAGTCTTATGGTTTCTGGTCTTACATTTATGTCTTTAATACATTTTGAATTTATTTTTGTACATGGTGTTAAAGAATATTTTAATTTCATTCTTTTACATGTAGCTGTCCAGTTTTCCCAGACCCACTTGTTGAAGTGACTGTCTTTTCTCTATTGTATATTCTTGCCTCCTTTGTTATAGATTAATTGGCCATAAGTGCGTGGGTTTATTTATGGGCTCTCTATTCTGTTCCATTGATCAATGTGTCTGTTTCTGTGCCAGTACCACACTGTTTTGATTACTGCAGCTTTGCACTATAGTCTAAAGCCAGAGCGTGTGATTCCTCCAGCTCTGTTCTTCTTTCTCAAGATAGTTTTAGTTATCCAGGGTCTTTTGTGTTTCCATACAAATTTAAAAATTATTTGTTCTAATTCTGTGAAAAATGCCTTGGTATTTTGATAGAGGTTTTATTGAATCTGTAGATTGCCTTGGGTAATATGGTCATTGTAACAATATTAATTCTTCCATCCAAGAATATAGTATATCTTTCCATCTGTTTTTGTCATCTTCAGTTTCTTTCATCAGTGTCTTACAGTTTTCCAAGTACAGGTCTTTTACCTCCTTAGGTATGTTTATTCCTAGGTATTTTATTCTTTTTGATGTGATGGTAAAGGGGACTGTTTCCCTAATTTCTCTTTCTGATAACTCAGTGTATATAAATGCAACAGATTTCTGTATAATAATTTTGTATCCTGCAACTTTACCAAATTTATTGATGAGCTTTAGTATTTTCTGGTGGAGACTTTAGGAATTTCTATGTAGAGTGTCATGTCATCTGCAAACAGTGACAGCTTTACTTCTTCCTTTCCAATTTGTATTCCTTTTAATTTCTTTTGCTTATCTCATTGCTGTGACTAGGACTTCCTAAACTATGTTGAATAAAAGTGGCAAGAGTGGGCATCCTTGTCTTGCTCCTGATCTTAGAAGAAATGCTTTCAGGTTTTCCCCATTGAGTATGATGTTAGCTGTGGGTTTGTCATATGTGGCCTTTATTATGTTGAGGTAGGTTCCCTCTATGCCCACTTTCTGGAGAGTTTTTATCATAAATGGATGTCGAGTTTTGTCAAAAACTTTTTCTACATCTATTGAAATGATTATATGGTTTTTATTCTTCAATTTGTTAATGTGGTGTATCACACTGATGATTGATTTGTGGATACTGAAAAATCCTTGCATCTCTGGTATTTTGCTAGTATTTTGTTGAGGATTTTTGCATCTATGTTCATTAGTGATATTAGCCTGTAATTTTCTCTTTTTGTAGTATATTTGTCTGGTTTTGGTATCGGGGTGATGTTGGCATCACAGAATGAGTTCAGAAGTGTTCCTTCCTCAAGAAATTTTTGGAATAGTTTGAGAAGGATAGATTTTAACTCTTCTCTAAATTTTTGGTAGAATTCATCTGTGAAGCCATCTGGTCCTGGACTTTTGTTTCTTAGGAGTTTTTAAATTACTGATTCAGTTTCAGTACTGGTAAAATTTTAAATTAATTTTTATTGGAGCATAGTTGCTTTACAATGTTGTGTTAGCTTCTACTGCACAGCAAAATGAATCAGCCATACATATACATATATCCCCTCCATTTAGGACACTTCAGTTTATTAAGTAGAGTTCCTTGTGCTATACATTATGTTCCCATCAGTAGTCTATTTTATACATAGTATCAATAGCATATATGTGTCAATCCTAATCTTCCAATTCCTCCCACCCCACTCCTTTCCCCCTTGGTATCCATAGATTTGTTCTTTGTGTCTCTATTTCTGCTTGGCAATTAAGGTTATCTATACCATTTTTCTAGATTCCACATATATGTGTTAATCTGTCATACAGAGTGAAGTAAGTCAGAAAGAGAAAAACAAATATCGTATATCAGTACTGGTAATTGGTCTGTTCATATTTTCTACTTCTTCCTGGTTTAGTCTTGGGAGATTGTACCTTTGTAAGAATTTGTCCATTTCTTCTAGGTTGTCCATTTTATTTGCATATAGTTGTTTGTAATGGTCTCTTATAATCCTTTGTATATCTGTGATGTTGGCTGTAGCTTCTTTTTCATTTCTGATTTTATTGATTTGGGCCCTCTTCCTTTTTTTGTTGATAAATCTGGCTAAAGTTTTATCAGTTTTATCTTTCAAAGAACTGGCTTAGTTTCATTGATCTTTTCTAATTTTTTTTGTCTCTATTTCATTTATCTCTGCTCTGATCTTTATCTGATTTTTTTCCTTCTACTAACTTTGGGTTTTGTTTGTTCTTTTCTCTATCTCTTTTAGGTTCAAATTTAGGTTGAGATTTTTCTTGTTTTCTGAGGTAAGCTTGTATCACTATAATCTTCTTAGAACTGCTTTTTCTGCATCCCATAGGTTTTGGATTGTCGTGCTTTTGTTTTCATATATCTCTAGGTATTTTTTGATTTCCTCAGTGATCCATTAGTTGTTTAGTAGCATATCGTTTAGCCTCCACGTTTGTGTTTTTTTGCATTTTTTTTCTTCTAGTTGATTTCTAGCCTCATAGCATTGTGGTCAGAAAGATGCTTGATATGATTTCAATTTTCTTAAATTTACCAAGGCTTGTTTTGTGGTCTAGCATGTGTTCTATCCTGGAGAATGTTTCATATGCACTTGAAAAAAAATGTGTATTCTGCTGCTTTTGAATGGAATGCTCTATAAATATCAGTTTCTCCTTTTATGTCTGTTAATATTTGCCTTATGTATTTAGGTGCTCCTATGTTGGGTGCATGGTGCATATATAGTTACAATTGTTATATCTTCTTATTGGCTTGATCCCTTGATCAATATGTACTGTCCTTTGTCTCTTGTAACAGTCTTTTTTTTTTATTTTTTTAATTTTTTGCTATACGCGGGCCTCTCATTGCTGTGGCCTCTCCCGTTGTGGAGCACAGGCTCCGGACACGCAGGCTCAGCAGCCATGGCTCACGGGTCCAGGCGCTCCGCGGCATGTGGGATCTTCCCGGACCAGGGCATGAACCCGTGTCCCCTGCATTGGCAGGCGGACTCTCAACCACTGCGCCACCAGGGAAGCCCGTAAGTCTTTATTTTAAAGTCTGATATAACTATTGCTACTCTGGCTTTCTTTTGATTTCCATTTGCATGGAATATCTTTTGCCATCCCCACACTTTCAGTCTGTGTGTCTTTAGGTCTGAAGTGAGTCTCTTGCAGGCAGCATATATATGAGTCTTGTTTTTGGATCCATTCAGCAACTCTGTATCTTTTGGTTGGAGTATTTAGTCTATTTACATTTAAGGTAATTACTGATATGTATGTTCCCATTGCCATTTTATCAATTGTTTTGGTAGGTCTTTCTTCCCTTTTTCTTTTCTCTTGTGATTTGATTACCATCTTTAGTGTTATGTTTGGATTCCATTTTTCTTTTCTATTATAGATTTTTTGTTTGTGATTACCATGAGGTTTTTATATAGCAGTCTCTCTCTCTGTATATATTTATGATTGTTTTAAGCTGTGATCTCTTAATTTCAAATGCATTTTAACAACACTGCAATTGTACTCTCCTTCCCTCATGATTACTGTTTTTGATATCATATTTTGCATCTAGGTGTTTTGTGTATCCCTCAACTTTTTGTGGACATTGATGATTTTACTACATTTGTCTTTTTTTTTTTCTTAAGTTTTTTTTTTGGCCACACCCCACAGCATGTGGGATCTTAGTTCCCCTACCAGGGATCAAACCTGCACCTCCTGCATTGGAAGGCAGTCTTAACCACTGGAATCCCAGGGAAGTCCCTACTACGTTTGTCTTTTAACATTCCTACTAGCTTTGTGTGTGGATGATTTCCTACATTCATTGTATGTTTGAAACCAGTGAGCTTTTTCATTTTGTAATTTTCCTGTTTCTAGTTGTGTCCTTATCTTTTTTGCCTGGAGAATTTACTAACATTTGTTGTAAAGCTCGTTTGAGGGGCTAAACTCTTTTAGCTTTTGCTTGTCTGTAAAGCTTTTGATCTCTCCATCAAATCGGAATGAGAACTTGCTGGGGAGAATATTCTTGGTTATAGGTTTTCCCCTTTTATCACTATATATATATAGGGGATTTATATATAATGTGCCCCTCCCTTCTGGCCTGCAGAGTTTCTGCTGAAAAATCATCTGACAGCCTTATGGGTGTTTCCTCGTATGTTACTCTTCACTTTCTCTTTGCTGCTTTTAATATTTTCTTTATCCTTACTTTTTGTAATTTTAAATACAACGTCTCTTCGTGCGTTCCTCTTTGAGAACACACATCCTGTATGGTACTCTCTGTGCTTTCTGGACTTGGTAACTGTTTCCTTTCCCAGATTAGGGAATTTTTCAGCTACTATGTTTTCAAATATGTTCTCAGCCCCCTTTTCTCTATCTTTTCCTTCTGGGACCCCTATAATGCGAATATTAGTGTACTTGATGTTCTCCCAGAGGTCTCTTAAACTGTCCTCATTTTTCTTCATTCTTTTTTCTGTTCAGCATCAGTGATTTCCACTACTCAGTCTTCCACCTCATTGATCCATTCCTCTGTATCATTTAGTCTACTGTTTATTCCTTCTAGTGTGTTCATTTTAGTTACTGTATTCTTCATCTCTGTTTGGTTGTTCTTTATATTCAAACTCTTTGTTAAAAACTTCTAACTTCTCTGTGCATCAATTCTCCTTCTGAGTTCATTGATCTTCTTTATGATCATTACTCTGAACTCTTTCTTGGGTAGACTGCTTATCTCCATTCATTTAGTTCTTCTAGGGTTTTATCTTGTTCCTTTGTCTGGAGCATGTTCCTCTGCTGCCTTATTTTGTCTAGGTTGCTATTTGTATTTTTATGTATCTGGTAGGTTACATTTCCCAAACTTGGAGAAGTGGCCTTCTGTAGGAGACGTCCTATGCGTTCCAGCAGGGCACTCCACTTTTGTCACCCAAGCTATATGCTCTAGGGTTTCCCCAGGAGGGCTGTGAGGGGCTTTCTGTTGTGGCCAGCAGGCTATGTGGGTGATCTGGTAGGCTTGGTTTGTCCCTAGTCTTATTGGTTGCCAGGCCTTGCCTTGTATGGAGGCTGCTGGTTAGTGGGGCCTGGTCAAAAGAGGGCTGATTTCAGAACCCCAGGAGGTCCTGGGGCTAGTGCTGGCTCACTGGTGGATGGAGCCGGGATCCAGAAGACTCCGTGGCTGTTCCTGTCCACTGGTGGGTGAAGCTAGGTCCAGGCGTTAGTGCTGGACTATTGGCAGTCACAACTGGTCCTGGAATGTGGGAATCTTGCTCCAGGGCCCAGGGATCCTAGAGCTGGTGTCAGATTGCTGTGGAGGTGGGGGAGGCTGTTCTTGATACAGTTGGGTCTGGGGTGTCCCACAGCTTGTGTTGGCCTGCTAGTGGGCAGAGCCAGGGCCCAGCTGGTCCCAGGGCAGGGTCTGGCCTGCTGTGGGCAGGCTGGGTCCAGAAGCTGTGGAATTGTGGTTTTCTTGCATCTGGTGTCTGCCCACTGGTTGGATGAGTCTGGTCTAGAGGCTAATGCAGGCTTCCTGAGCGCAAGGCCAGCACCTGCCTATTGGTGGCTGGAGCTGGGTCTTGGCCCTCTAGTGGGAAGGGCCAGGTCTAGAGGCATGTCTCGAGTGGCTCTGGGCTCAGAAAGTCTTTAGGTAGCCTGTCTGTTGATGGGTGGGGCTGGGTCCTCCCCCACCCCCCCAGTTAGTTCTTTGGTCTGAGGCTCCCCAGCACTGTTGCCTACAGGCTGTTGGATGGGGCCAGGTCTTGGCACTCATGAGCTGGAGGGAGGATCCTACAATGGTGCCTACATGGTAGAAAACTGCCAAATATGGCTGCTGCCAGTTTCTATGTCTCTAGTTTGAGCTGCAGCTGCCTCCTTGACTCTCCAAGACCAGCAAGTAGGTCAGGCCCCTATTAAATTGCTGCTTTTGCCCTGGGTCCTGGTGTGAGATTTTATGGGCACCCTTTAAGTGTGAAGTTTCTATTTCCCCTAGTTCTTTGGAACTCCCAAAATTAAGTCCTTCTGGTCTTCAAAGCCAAATGCTCTGGGGGTTTGTCTTCCTGGTGCAGGACCCCTGGGCTGGGGGGCCTGACATGGGGCTTAGAACTCTCACTCCTATAGGAGAACCTCTGCAGTATAAGTATTCTTGTTTGTGGATTGCCCACCTGGGGGTAAGGGACTGGATTATATTGTGAGTCAGCTCCACCTACCCATCTCGTGTGGTTCCTTCTTTATGTCTTTAGCTGTAGAAGATATTTTCTGGTAGATTCTGGTCTACTTCATCGATGGTTGTTCTGCAGACACTTGTGACTTTGGTGTGCCTGTAAGAGGAGGTGAGCTCAGGGCCTTTCTACTCTGCCATCTTGGCCGATCCCCCGTACCACACTTGACGTTTGTCTTCCTGCTTCTGAAGTAAAAGCTGCACCAGAGAAGGGGTTTGCATCACATCTTGCTCTCTAGTCAATCCCAGGAGCTAGACCTGTACAGGGCACGTAGTAGGTACTCCATAAATATTTGTTGACTGAACTCTGAATCCTCTAACCAGTAGACTCTCCTAGTTGACAGGTGTTTAGTAAGCAAGTTCATAAAACACTAGAAATCAGCATTATTAAATTCCAAATAAAAGGAAAACTAAGAACAATCCATATTTAAACTTCATTCTTTGATTTATATGGAGACAAAAGTAATGTCATCCAGATTAGTATCTAGTCATAAAAGCACAAAACAAGTGTACAAATTAAAAAAAACAGGTATACAAGAGTAGGCCTATGCTGCCATCATCCTAATACTGTCCAGTGGCCAATCTTAGGGTTACACTAATGGTCAGACATATGTCTTCTGATGTGATTCAATATAATGTATGCTAGCCAAAAATATGTAACTTGAAACTATGAACTCTCTAAAGATAACTTGCACTCTCTTCCTTTTTACTCTGCAATATAAAGGAACCGATGAAATAATCATAAAAATCCTGAAGACAGGACATTCTGCAGGACTAGTGTGGAATCTTCAATAATTCAGTGACATGGGAAAAAAAAGGGTACTGTTCTGAATTGAGAGTTAAAGGACATAACCAGATGAAATGCATGGTCCTGGAATGGATCCTGCTTTATCCTATAAAGGACATTTTTGGAACAGATGGAAAAGTAATGATGGTGTGTTAAATGAGATGAAAATGTATTGTCACAGGGAGATGGAGATTGGATCAAGTTACAAAAGAGCATGTACTGTAAGATCTCATTTTAGTAAAAATACACACACATGCATAAAAAAATACCATATACAGAGGTGTTAATGTGAGTAACCTCTGTGTGTTGGGAGTATGGTATTATCTATAATTTTCTATAATACACGCATTCTGCTCTTGTAATAACATTATTTTGAATTAAAAAGAAACTATTTTTAGATTAAGAAGTTAGGCCTTTTATGGTCTAATGAAAATTTGTTTCCTTTAAACTAGGTAACTTGGGCAGATTTCTACTGGGAAATTTGCAGTACCACACTTTTGGTCTTTAAACCTGATTTGTTGGACAACCATCCCAGGCTGGTGACATTACGTAAGAAAGTCCAAAGCATTCCTGCCATAGCCAACTGGATAATGAGAAGGCCCCAAACCAAACTCTAGGTGATGCCTGCTGCCTCCAAACTTCGTTATTCTTCACAGCATCACTCTCATCAGATACGAAGCTACATCAGCGTGCTGCATAACCTGCACACTCCCCTCCCCAGCTCCATCAAGACTTTCACTTCTGCCATATTCTGCTTATCAAAAAAAAAGGAAAAAAGGGGCTGGGGGAGAAAAGGGTTTTGTTTCCAGTATCCTTTTTATTCAGAATAGCTTCACATTATTTATAACTGAAGAAAAATACTTTCAAATACAGGCTGGCTTCGCTTTGCACTAGTTCTGACATGCATGAATTTCAGTCACAATGGTTTAGTTACATAACACATTTTCCAAAAAAAACCCTGAAAAGCTTTAGACTTCAGTTTCCACGCTATATTAACTGAGTAACTGCATAAAGTATAAACTTTGCTGCTAGCTCTTCAGTCCACAAATCACTATGTAAATAACAGATAGATATATGAGCAATCATGCCACTTCTTTCAAAATCTGTTAGTGATTGATCACTGCGCATCTGTCATGCGTGCACAGAAAGCAAAGTGTTGTTTCTCAGTGATAAATCCACTTGACATTTTACAAAAATGGATAATTGAAAAAGGGAACTCACCAACAAAGATTAAAGTGCAATAAAGAAATGAAAAGTGAAAATGGTGGAAATTCAAATTGAACATAAATGGAAAGAGCTGGCTGTGAGAATGCTGATGCTGTTGCAGTTCAAGAGGCTCTAGATATGCAGCCAGAAGAACTTGGTGAAGGCAAACTTATTGACATAAATGAGGAAACTGGTTGTGACAAAGAAGATGAAGATATCCCAGAGGAGGTGAGACTAGCAAAAAACCCCTCACGTTATAAGAATTGAGATCAAAAGAATGAGAAGACAATGTAAAGCAACTATAGTCCAGTAAAAATGAGTAAAAAAACTAAAAATTGTGAATCACTATACTGTACACCTGTAACATATATGATATTGTACATCAACTATACTTCAATACAAAAAAAAAAAAAAAAGAGAAGACAAGCCACAGACAGGAAGAAAACATTTGCAAAAGGACTTTATCCAAAATACACAAAGAACTCTTAAAAGTCAACAATAAAATAAACCTGATTACAAAATGGATAAAATACCTGGACAGACACCTCATCAAAGATATACAGATGGCAAATAAGCATATGAAAAGATGTTCAACATCATATGTCACTAGGGAATTGCAAATAGGAACAAGGAGATACCATTACCTATGAGAATGGCAAAAATTCAAAATACTGACACCATCCAAATGTCCCATTCTGGTGGGGCCCCAGGAACTTTTCTTCATTGCTGATAGGCATGCGAAACAGCACATACACCTTGGAAGAGAGTTTGGCAGTTTCTTACAAAACTAAAATGCTCTTACCATATGATCCAGTAATCACACTCTGTGGTATGTGCCCAAAGGAGTTGAAAACAGGTCCACATGAAAACCAGCACATGAATGTTTGTGGCAGCTGTATCAACAACTAGAAGCAACCAAAATATCCTTTAGTAAGTTAGTGGATACATAAGTTGGGGTACATGCAAACAAGAGACCATTATTCAGTGCTAAAAAGAAATGATCTATCAAGCCATGAAAAGATATGGAGGAAACATAAATGGATTTTTAGGGCAGTAAAACTATTCTGTATGATACTATAATGGATTCATTTGTCAAACCCATAGAATGTACACCACCGAGAGTGGAGCCTACTGTAATCTATGGACTTTGGGTGATTATGACGTGTCAATGCATTTTCACTGATTGTAACGAATGTCCCATTCTGGTGCAGGATGCTGATAGTGGGGAAGGTGTGTCTGTGTGGGAGCAGGGGTACACGGGACCTCTCTGTACTTCCTGCTGAATTTGCTATGAACCTAAAACCCCTCGAAAAAATAAAGTCTATTTAAAAAGAAAAAAGAACAGGGATATTTCATGACATTGAAAGAGCAATAAAATGTTGGAAGCTGATCCAAATTTAGGATTATGACTATTTACCAAGAGACAAAAAAAAAAAAAAAAAAAAAGTGTGCTTGCAAGTTTTATAGGAAGGTACTGTTCAAACTACTCTGATAAATTTTTTTACAAGAATTAATTTACAAGAATTAAATTACAAGAATTACAAGAATTAATTACAATTACAAGAATTACAATTACAATTAATTACAATTACAAGAATTAATTACAATTACAAGAATTAATTACAATTAATTACAAGAATTAAAACTTCCTCAGTGTTTCTAATATTTTACAGTGTACTGAATATTAGTTTTACTATTTTGTTCACTTATACATTTATAATGTGCTGACAAAATTCTTAAAGGTCGTGGAAGAATCATTTTCCCCAGTGATTACACACTTTCAACTTGAATAATTTCTACAGTCCCACACTACTGTGCAAGAACTGCCCATATAAACAAGCCATTTATATAGAAATCTTCCAAATAACTATATATTTAGATTATCCCAACCTATTTTAAACCATAACTATATTGGAACATCACATTTTAGTTCAATTTACCTGTTAATATTATTAATATTGAATAGTCTAATCTTAGTATGTCATGTTGTATCAGGAAACACATAAACAAAATAGATGGCCTTATCCGTGAACTGCAGGGCAGAGGAAGGAGAATGTAGTTGAGAAGCAAAAAGTGGGGAGAGGTTGTGGGGAGGAAGAAAGAAAAGTCAAGTCCATCTAAGTGTGACCTTGTTGAAGGTGCTTCTTTCCTCCCAACAATGCTCTATGAAATTCAGGAAAAGGAAGTTAAATACTGTACACATTATTAAGGATTACACAGAAAAACAAAGTGTATTTCCCAAGTACCTTGCTTCTTTGGATTACATCTTCTTACCGTTGTCAGTGGCTGTTAAGAAATGACAATAGGTTATAAAGGACTCTCATTTGCAAAGCGCTGAATCATGTCATCAAGGCAGTCTAAAGAAAAAACTTACCTTTCACAGAAGAAATTCAAATAATACCCTAATGAAGGTAGAAACTTTTCTTCCCTCTTATGCACGTTCATTTTCCTCCACATAATTACATTCTGACAAACTTTACTGAAAACAGAATTTAGTAAAACTGATAGATACAATGTTTATCTAAATTATGAAAACTCTAAGATAATCAGCCCCTCTTGTTTACATATAATTATCATAATTCCAATAGAAAATGCAACCACAGCATGTTTTATAAGGAAATATTTCAATCATAGCATCATCATAACCTTTAGGTCACCTTTTGTTCACTGAAAGGACAACACATTCCATTACCCCATCGTGTATCTAAATTAAACATCTCCTCACTGAGCAAGTAAGCAAGTGTGAGAGAACATGAATTAATCAGAGCAGAAATGGAACTGCATATTATAATCAGAAAAATAACCATACCTTTTGGGAAGTTAAAACAATCAATTCCTTAATTTTATGGACCATTTAAGTATCTTGCTTAAGGTCACACAAATGGAAACCAAGTCTCCTGATGCTCCTATCTAACCACTATACAATAACACCAATAACTAGGAGCAATATTAATGTTTCAACATAGATTATCTATTGGTATAAAGTTACAAGTCTATGGGGTGAGAAATACAGTTATGAAAACACATACGTCTTCTATCTGTGTGTGACCTGTATCAACAAAAACATAAGTTGCTTCAGTCGGCCAAGATACTACTCCAACAACTGTGGCTTCATAGGCCCTTCACTGACAATGGATTATGATATTTACTGACATCAGTCCAATAAAGGGACTAATGAGAATACACCCAAAGTAATAAGTACCAGTTTACTGAGAAAGAGACGATATTAAGCACACAATAGCATCTCTTTTGTGCTCAATATTATGGTTTTTTCTTTTTGGGTTTTTGTTGCTGTGCGTGGGCTTTCTCTAGTTGTGCTGAGCTGGGGCTACTCTTCATTGTGGTGTGTGGGCTTCTCATTGCCATGGCTTCAGGAGCACGGGCTCTAGGCACCTGGGCTTCAGTAGTTGTAGCACGTGGGCCCTAGAGTGCATGGGCTTCAGTAGTTGTGGCACGCAGGCTCAGTAGTTGTGGTGCACGGGCTTAGTTGCTCCGCGGCATGTATGATCTTCCTGGACCAGGGCTCGAACCCGTGTCCCCTGCATTGGCAGGTGGATTCTTAACTACTGCACCACCGGGGAAGTCCTTCCATATTATTCATTTTTAAGGGTAAAGGGATGAAAGTTTAGAAACTACTAAGGGTGCGAAAATATAACTTATGATCACAAATATTTTTATTATGCCAAAAACATAATATGGCATTACAGGGAGAACCCAACTACATTCATTAAAATAAAAATATGGATTTAACAACAGCAACAAAAGAAACAGCCTATCATTGAAGATACATTAGTACAGGAAAGTTATGAGAAATCCATTATGCGATTTTTAGAATATTCTCAACATTTCACTAAGCGATTTGGGTACTGTGATGCAGAAGGAGGTATTAATACTATTTGCAGGTCCCTTCAGCCCATTACACTAAAATGTGTTGAGTATATTCAATACACTTGCAAGACTGGCTAAGTCTACTGACTCATCAGCTTTCAGAGTCTACAGTATCTGAAGAATCAATGTAAGAGCTTCATTAGCCTTCTAAGTCGAGGATTATATTACCTTAAAAACTTAGGAAGTCAGGAGGTCTTGAAAGTATAATCTCCAAAAATTAACAAATCTTTGATTTATAAATAAGTTTATTTATAATAATATTTACATAATAAAACAAAACACATGAAACTCACAAGTTATACAAAGAAACTGATGTATAATAAAACAGCAATATAGACTGACAGGCAAAAATTTAAAGAAAGACTTAATAAAGAGTTAAATATCAAGTAGACAACTTTACCTCTTCTAAATTTCACTTTGTCACCCACACTGATTTGGAATTGAACAATGGCTCTCTTTAGGAGGTCCCATACTGGAAATTCTGCAAACTGCTAAGTTATATTTTGATAAGAATTTAAAGTTAATGACCTATTTCCATGCAGTACCTAATGCTGCCTTGAAATGAAGTCACATTCAGTCTGCTTTGAAGTGAAATAGCCTGTTAATCTGTTCTGCCAGGCTAGAAAAATGTCACCAATATTTTGCTGATGTGCGGAGATGTGGCAGGAATAAACTACTATTTAGAGAGTAAAGAGAACTGGAGCAGAAATGACTGGGCAACAGTTTCAAGAGAAGCAAAAGCCAGGAGAGGGAAATCAATGAAAACATGCACAAGAATAGGCAGAGTAATAGCACAATTAGTGCAGTTGGGAAATGAACAGAAGGAATTAATCCATGGAGCAAGATAAGGGCTTCTTTAGTTACTATTCACTGGAAAACAACTTAGTGCCTAGCCAAACAAATCTGTTTTAACAGAAGTACTTGGGAGGACCTGGGGGTGTTAGTATATGGAATGCCACCTTTAAATTCATGTTGAGTTCTTGTTGACAGTGGTGAACATCTGTCTCAAATAGCAATAAAATGAAAGCTATATAATCTATACAGCTGCATTCTTTAACATAATAAAAAAGAACTTCAAATGAGACGAGCAAAAACAAGACATAAGCATTGTCAAATAAGGCACATGTAAAAATCTACACATATTATCCAGTGAAAGACAATATATATATATATTTGGAGGTAGAAATAATTACAAAAATACTGACATTTCTAAAGCATTAGCGTATTTGTTACAAACAATCACCAACTAATCCCCATTCAGAAAACTGTTTTGTAAAATGATTATTTAACATCTTCAAGACTACGTATCTGTGGCTTTTTTTTGAAATTTCACATGTGAGCATCTGGAGAATTCAGTTAGTGGCAAAAAAGTTGTCCATACTATGAGAAATGTAATATGGAAATTATAAAAAGTTATAAATGTTCATAAACCCCATGGTCATCATAATGTAAATGTCCTTGAGTGCACCAAGTTGATATTTCATCATCAGTTAGGAATTAACAATTCTTATTTCACAGGCCCATTGATGTTTTTAGTAATGTGGCTATATCTGCTGGCATACTCCCTTCGTCACCTGCAGGTCAGAAAGTGGTGTTAAAATTCTGATAAAAATATTTTATGAAACGTATTTCTTCTCTCCAATTTTCTCTACTTTTGGTGAAATTCTTAATAATCTTTCAAGGCCCAGTTTGATTCAGTGTCACTCCCTGTTAAAAAATATTCCCGTATTCCTACATATGTTAGGGCAACTTCCTCTGTGCTTGTGTTCACATTGCCAGCACAGCAGTCTACAGCTTCTGTTTTTGATTTGACAGAGATATGCAGATATAGTTTGGATCATATCCTATTCATACAGCACATAGTACTTACTCCTCAGGTTCACTAAATAAAAACATTTACCAAAAAATTCAATGCAAGGTGTAAAAGAGAATAAAAGAAAATATACAAAAAAAAATTTTTTAATGTAACAACCTGAATAGTGAAAATAAAGACAAAACTCCCAAATCCAACCAAACAGAAATCATTTCATCTACACTTATTTTCAGTCCAAAGATACAATCATTGTCTTAAAAAAATTGTTTTTTCAATTGAACAAGACCCCAGTATCTAGACACTTATCCAGGTGTCTCTCTCTCTCTCTCTCTCTCTGTGTCACCACAGAGACCCCAGTTACAGTCTAAACTTAAGAGACTACTTTTATCTACTCTTCTCCTTTCAGTAAAAAACATGATTAGGAACAAAAACTACTGCATAAACTCTCAGGGAATTCACTGACATGCTTGCCTCCAAGCTCGTCTATAGATCTGAAAATAGCCCATGAAATCCAAACTTAACATCAAATAAAAAAAGCAAGACGTAGAAACAACTAGTCATACAATTAAAAAAAAGCAAACCCTAATGTGTCATCTTTCTGGGGAAGCTGGGTGATAAGGAGGCTTTTGTTTGCCCTTTAATATCTTAGGAATTTTGAACTATGTGAATGTATTTTATATATATATATATATATATATATATATATATATATATATATATAAAATTTAAACTTTTAAAACCTTAAAAATTATTCTCCTCAAAAAGATGGAGGAAATGGAGAGGATGCTCTTATTTGACAAATGTTTCTAGTACCCAACTGCTCTTTAATCTGAAATTATTCAGTTTTTGAATAAATGCATTTTATTGCACTCTAGTGAAATGAGTATTTGGCTCGTCAAAATGAAATTAATATAAATGTGAGAGTTAATAACAATAT
This sequence comes from Leucopleurus acutus, assembly GCF_964270905.1. Classification (NCBI taxonomy): domain Eukaryota; kingdom Metazoa; phylum Chordata; class Mammalia; order Artiodactyla; family Delphinidae; genus Leucopleurus; species Leucopleurus acutus. Next base: position 144,564,774 of record NC_139146.1, read on the forward strand.
TATGCCATGTACTTTAAATCTTTGGATTCATAAATATTACTTAGTAAGTAAATCATAAAATTGTAGCTAAAACTATAGACCCAATTTTAATTTATTTCTGGGATATTTTGATGTCAGAGACAGAATTTTTCAAAATCAAAGTGTTTGTATCAGTTCTGGCAAAATGATCTTAGTTATTGTAGTACTTTTGAAGTAAGTATGCTTGTATTCTCCCACGCTATCCCTAAACTGCACACCAAGTTAAGGACTCAAACCATCTTTATTATCCCCTTGCTACTGCTAAGTTGATGCCTTTTCATATAAATAAAGTTTATGCTGACAAATAACTTACCTTCATCTACTGTGGTCATATCTTGTTCTAGTTTCAATTTCTGTTGATTAATTTTTAGCATGGATTCTTCGATTGTCCCTTGGCCTATTAATTTTATAACTAGTACTTCTCTAAGGAAAATACAAGATATGTCCATTGGTTACATAATATATAATTACTTAATATATATAAACGACATAACTCACCTTAGAATGCAATAAGAATAATTTGAAAATTGTTTAACAAATACATCCATAAATTTAAATTCTTTTATTCAAACTACTTGAGATTGACATTTTCTGAGCACGTCACTTTTAAACATCCTTTCCTATTGATTCAAGAGATGAGAAAAAGATATCGGTACTTTAAAATTACTGGTAGAACTGTATTACAAGAAACAGCTCTGGGTTGAGGTAGGGTATTCTATTTTTAAAAAGAACATGCTTTGCTCATCAGGTTCCAAGAAATAATTTAGTACAAAAAGTAAGGAAGTGTAGTAAAGTATAAAGATTACATGGGAGGTTTTAGTTCCACCTTTAAGTACTGATAAATATTTGGTTCATAAATGAACTTACCAATGTCTTTTGGAAATACAGTAAAATACTCCACAAAGAAAACACTGATTGTCTGCTGTTTACACGTGAAAACAGAGCTGAATTATAGGTATTTTCACCTCTTTATGTCCTGTGACCAATGTCTAATTTAACCTTCACCTAAAATATCTACAGCTCACATAATCTATTTCCTATGAGGTAACAAGGTAGCAATCGTATGCACATTACCCGGTCTATCTGGCTCTTACATGGTGTAACAAGCAAGTTACTAATTAGTAATTAGTAATTACTAATCTTTTTCAAAGGGGCTGGACCACTGGTAATACTTAGTTTTCATTTGCTGCATAACTACTTGGACTGGGGGTGGTTTTATTTATTTTTTACTCTTTTGGCCACGCCACATGGCTTGTGGGATCCTAGTTGCCTGACCAGGGCTGAACCTGCACCCTCGGCAGTGAAAGCACCTAGTCCTAACCACTGGACTGCCAGGGAAGTCCCTGTTTTAATGACTAGAATATGAACAGATTACATGGTGGAGTTCATATTCAACACTGGTTGGTTGGTATAAAATACAGCGGAAGCCATGCTTTGCTGAAAATATAAAAACTAAGGCAGGACATCTGACAGATCATATTCTAATGTTCTATACAAATTAAACTGGCATTTGATTACAAATAAATTTCAACTGCAAACACTTACTTAGTCTGGCCTACTCTATGGCATCTATCTTCTGCTTGTTTGTCATTGTAAGGATTACAGTCAATATCGTGAAGTATAACAACATTTGCTGAAGTCAGGTTTATTCCTAGGCCACCAGCTTTTGTTGACAGCAGAAACACAAAGATATCCATATCGGTATTAAACTCATCAATTAGATGAATCCTATAAGACAAATATATTAGGTTAAATCTCACAAAAGGGTATATAATTAAAACTGAAAACAATCACTTCACATGGAAAATAAACTTGAAGATGTAAATACATGCTCTTGGCATTCTAGTTATTTTTCCTGTAGCATATTTTACTGAAAAGACCTATCCAATTCACCAACTTCTTTTCTATACCATTTATCTCCCTACTCTAACTATTCAGATTTGATTAATTGCTAAAGGACTGTTTTGTCCTTTGTTTAATGACTTCTGGCTTTTCTAAATTCTGCACACAGCTTTTCAATCTTTAACCTTCTCAGAGTCTGCCAGCTGTGACTCATAGACAATATACCCGATGAACTAAGAATCTCAAAATCAAACTATAATGATGTATTATTCTCTTTTAGCAAGACTTCTTTTCTTACTCTAATGCAGGGAAAAAAAAATTTACTCTGGCTGATAAAAAAAAATAAACCAAAGATACAATGCAGTTTAAACACACTAGAAAAAGCATTTCAACTAAGACAATCTTTTTAAACTTTGGGAATTAAAAAAGAAAACAAAAAAACAAACTCAAACTTACTCAATTACCCTTAAAATATGAAAAGCCCAAGATTTTAAGATAACCTTGGTTTAAAGATAAAGTGTTTTAGACTTAAAATGATTTTTAAAGAGAAAACACTGACAAATATATAATTCTAGTAGTTGTTTCAAAATATATTTGTATACGATTCAGACCAAAAATTAAATTTTCTTCATCTTAAGTTAATGAATGATTTAAAGTAACCAAACGTAAGACTCAAAGCAATACAATTCCATCAAATGCCCTAGACATTTAAAATTCTAACATTTACTCTTATTTGAGGGTAAGGTGGAGAGATTTTCTGAAACTAAAGTATACCAACCTTTCAGAAATCTGAGTCTTTCCATCTAATCTGAGGTACCTATGCTGATGATGTTTTAAGAGAACCTCTAAAATATCCAGCATCATGGTAAATTGGCTAAATAATACAACTCTATCACCCTGTGGAAATACATATATTAATTAGACACATAAAAAATAAAATTATAAGTATCTAATGAAAACCTGCTTCTTTAATAATAACAATCATAGCTAAAGTTTCTTATTTTAGATTACGTATAAGTAAATTATCTTCTAAACTTTGACCTAAAATTTATTTTTAAGACTAATTAATGGGAATAGCTACTAAGTACTACTTAGATTGTGATCTTACAAATCTATTTCACATATAAATTGTAGTATTAATTTATTTTACATAGTATCAATATCTTCAAAATATTAATTTTGAAGCAACTATATAGATTGTCACCTATGAAATAATGACAATTAAAATTATTTTTAAAAAACATCAATATAGATATATTCTACTAACTTCTGTTAGATGGAAGAAGAGTAATCAGGAAAACATATGCCCAAATATATCCAAAAAATGCTCAAACACCAGTTTCTAGAAGAATGTAGAACACAGGCTAAAGCTTCAAGAAAGTCAAATCACGCCAGAACCGTTTCAAAGAAGTTGAACTAACTGGGGAAACATATAAGGAGCAGTATTCTTCTTTAGTACCTTCTGTTTCAATTCAGACAAGATGCAGCCTAAAACTCGAAATTTTCCAGAATCTAAAATCAAGTCCATGTCTAACTGGAAGTTATTAATGTGTCGATACTGTTTACAAAGTACATGTAATTCAAAGTCTGTCATAACTTCCATATCTTCAAAGATCAGGTCAGGGTTAGCCTCACAATGTGTAGGTTCCTCAAAACAAAACAAAACAATATATACTTCAAAATGAAGATAATTTATAATATGATTAGAACAACCTAATAAAATTGTTTACATCTGATAAAATATCTAAATCATAAAACATTTTAGTGCAACAGATTTACCAAAGGAAATTGATATTCCTTTTTTTAGGTACAATAAAGGGGGGAAGTTCTTATTGTTTTAGAGATAACACACTGATAAATTTACAGATGAAATGTCTAGAATTTGGTCCAAAATGATCCTGGAGAGGATTCGAGGTGAAACAAGAGAGAGTTGTGTCATTCCAGATGATAACTGTAGAAAATGGGTGAAGGTTTCATATGCGTAGAAGATTTCATTGTACAATTCTCTCTACTTTTACATGTCTGAAATTTTCCGTAAGTTTAATATAAAAAATTTTAAAAAGGCAAATGGTTGCTTTAAACACAATGATCTGCAAGGAGAAATAGGGGTAGGTTAAGGGAGAATGAGACAAAAATAGAGAGTAACAGCTAAAACTGTAGACAAAATACAATAAAGAAGAAATAAAATGAAAAAAATAAACGGAGAAAAATGACTCATAATGCAGGACATACAATCTGATGAATATTTTTGGTGAAAAATAAATAAAAGAAGTGCATTATGGAAGTCCAGACCAGGAGCTGGCAAACTTTTCCTGTAAATATTTTAGGCTCTGTAGGCAAAATAATGTTTTGCAACTCTACTCCACTCTGCCCTCATACTGAGAAAGCAGTCACAGAGAACAAAGAAACAAAAGGGTGTGGCCGTGTTAGAACAAAACTTTATTTGTAGAAATAGCTATTGTCATATTTGGTCCTAAGGCCATAGCTGGCTGACTCTTGATGTAGACTGTCAGTCCTTGGCTCTTATGTCCCCTAAATTATTTTGAACTCTGTGTTAAAAATGTTTTTCTTAAATACGTGGTTAATTAATATGCTTACTAGGTTCAATGGTCTGATTTTTAGACTAACAATGAACCTCATGTTTATTAGTGTTAATAAAGCTTAGTTTTAGCATAATACAAAATCCTTACCTTTAGCATAAGCTGAGACATTTCCTTGAGTTTTTCAGCTGTGTAATATTGGCGATGTAATAAAGGATGATTGGCCATTTTTCTCAATTGCATCATGACATTGCACATTTCTGTGTTTTTTTCTGTAACACATTAAAAACAAGCTGATAGCTGTTTGTTGAAATACAACTCAATGCAAACAAAAGGTTTTAAAACTATTTCTTCAAATTCCAACTAATTTTAAAAAATGAGCAAATCCCACTATCATAGGACTAAACAAAATGCAGCCCTAGTACAGAATTATTTTTCATATAAAATTGTGAAAATCAGGTTATACCCATGTTATTGATAGATTTTTTCAATCTGTTGAAAAGACCCAAATAGAGTTGCTCCTGCTTCTCTGACATTGCACACAACTCAATTCGATCTTTCTTGGGGGGCAGCTGCTTGAGAACCTGTGAAAGGAAAACAGTTGAAGCAGATCATTCAAATACAGAAGAAAACAGATTTTAAAAAACCAATCATAATAAAAATATGCAGATAACAGTTACCTCTTCTTTTACTCTTCTGAGAATAAATGGTTTTATAATTTGTTTTGCATGTGCTATTCTCTCCTTTTCATATATAGTTTGCTCATCTGCTGATTTCTAAGTAAAATAAGAAAATGACCTTTTAAATTATTCATTTAAATGATCACAATAACAGTATTACACAACATGAAAATCTCCCTCACTACAATCTGAGTTATTTCCCAGAGAAACGCAATTCATTCTAGATGGACTTGAATTCTGGGCTGTAATATATTTCTTAAAGCTCCACATGTATTTTGAGGTTTTGTGACATGTAATCGTGTACTCTGCAGAGGTAATGAAATTGAACTGCACTAGGATGGTGTTCAGAAGTAATTAACTGATAAGTCATCACTGATTACATAGATAACTCTCTTGAAAAAATATGTGTGTGTTTAAGATAGTTTGGGTGGAGGGGAAGAGAGAGATAAGTAGAAAACTTGTATTTATTTGTGGAAAATGGTCCCAAAAGAAAGCTAGTGCGGGTCTACAGAAATCGGACGGTTCCTAGTCAAAACCTGTTAATTTTGGAGAAGAGGAATTTTATTCTAAGAAATCCTCCACATCCTATGATCTGCTAGGCCATCAAGTGGGATGGAATACATTAGTGAAAGTTAGAAAGGCAGTCAGTTTGCACTAGAAGATTATCACAGAAAATTCTCGCACAATACATGTGATTTGGGTGTGTCAAGAATCTATATTACCATTGCTGTACTGGAAAATGAGAGTTCTTGAAAAGTACACTTTTACTTCTTCTAAGCAATAGGGAAAAAATTAACCAGATTTTCTTTGAAATAGGATTTCCTTATTGTGACTTTTAGAAATTGTTATTTTTTAATTTATGGAGTTTTAATTCAAAACATATTTCCCAGTGGGGGAATTTTCTGGATATTCTACTTTTGCCCAGTTTTATAGTTTACCTATTAAAAAATGATAATTTACCTAATTTTAATAAAGAAGATGGTAGCTCACATATTATATATCTGAGCTACCCACTAATTTTAAATTGTCATTCTTCAGAAAATTAGGATATTAAAAACCAAAACTTTTAGACCATGATTATAGAAGCCACCAATTTATTTCCTATTGTATTCTGGCTGACTTCCCAACTCATCCGAACATAGGATATCAACTACTTAAACTTATTTCATAGCACATATGCTACATGAAAACAAGAAAAAGAGATAAAATAGAAAAACGGTCCGGGTAAAACGCAAAGTAAGACAGTTGAGAAAAAAATATGAATTTATGCTTACTGTCTTAGAAGAAAACATTCTTCGTATTTCACTGGTGCTACTACTGAACATGTGCGGCATAACAAAATTCAACAGCGACATGAGTTCTAACAGGTTATTCTGCACAGGTGTGCCTGTGAGCAGCAAACGGTTATTTGCCTGTGAACAAAGTAAATTTTAGATTAGTATTTTTTTTTTTTAAAGATCCACATCCTTCTTGTTCTCCCCCTCAGTGAGGGAGAAAAAAATTAAAACCATTATTAGTAATATAACATTCTGTCATAAAAGATAAGTAATTTAGAAAAATTATCATATATTGTACTTTAAGGTAGAATGTGTAAAACTAAGTCTCATTTTATTAAGTAGGTAACTTGTGTTCCCACATTACTTTTTGATGAGGCAATGGAAGAAGACAGATTATATCTGATATTCATGAAGTTTGTCCTATAGAACAAAGGTTGGCAAATTGAAGCTCATGAGCTAATGGTTTTTACACTTTAAATGCGGTGTTTAAAAAAAAACGAAAAAGCAAAGAACAAGTGACACAAGCTGAATGGCCCACAAAGCATGAAATATTTACTTACCTGGCCCTTTACAGAAAAAGATTGCTGGTTCCTGATATAAAATACTATATATATTAAAATACATAATCTGAAATTTTATAATAATTGGACAAATTCACAGAACACTCTCTTACATTAATTGTCATAAGGTGCTGGTAGCGGATGGAGCCCATATTCTTCAGCATATGGCCCTCATCAAAAATTGCGTAATTCAATTTTAGCCGACGAAACAGACTACGATCATCAGAACTGCTGATTGCACAATTATACCTGTTGCCAAAGAAAAAACAATCTCTAAGATCATACCTTTAAGAGCATGGACTCGTGAGATTTAATGTTTTGACAAATTATTTTTATGTACATATTTCTAATAGCCAGTAGCTAAAAGATAACACTAGACACAGTTGGTACTCAAATAAATATTGATGTACTTATATCCAAAATTATTGATGTACATGTAACCAAGTTACAAAAGCTGCAATATGCAGTTAAAAGACAATTCATATGTTATAATGTAATTAGACAACTTCTACACATCTAGGAAGAGGCCAATTTGGGTACAATTTATATGTAACCTGCAATTATTACACACTTTGCTTTATGAACTGTTATATTTTAAGAAGCAGTAGAAAAAAGAACATGAAGCTAAGACATTTCTGTTAAGAACATAACACCATTTTATTAAACTAGTAGAGTGAAACCAAGAAATAAGAGTTAACAGCAGCTAGCAAGACTACATATGAAAATGGAGTTCATTTTATTAAGAAAAGATGAATTTTCGATGAATTCTTTTAATCATGACCTCCTATAGAACTAACAAAGGACTGCCATCACGGTATTATACACCAAACTGAAAAATGCCTGAATCTTCAACATAACTCATTCTATTGCTTTTGTTGCATAGTTCTTAGCATAAACTCTCCTTTATTTTACTACTAATATTTTTAAAACATTTTTAAAAAATTTAGGTGGATGTACAAAATTTTTTTTCCAAAAAAATTTTTTCTCAATACTTACGTGGTCACGATTACATTGTATTCTTCGTATTTACTATGAATGTTATATCTAATCTGCTTACGTTCTTCTTGAGAACCTAGAATTTAAAAATGACACACACATGCTGATTGTATTTATTGTACTTTACTGTATGCTAAGATTTTAAAGAGGTCTCCAAAGTTAAAAGCATAATGACATATTCTTACCATAGTAACAGAGCACCTTTAAAGTGGGACACCATAAATTAACTTCCCTTAGCCAGTTATCTATGAAACAAAAGAGATATTACTTGCACCTGCTACAACAGGCAGACGTGTGCACTGAAATGAACACTAAAGTCTGAGAAGTTCTACCCAGAAATTATTTTTATAAAATAATAGAAGATAATTTTTAAAAATCACAAGACTCTTCACAATTTTACTCTTGATGATTAAAATGACTGAGATTTTGAGGTGGCATCAAAATGAAGAGCAGAGGGCCAACCATTATATTTATAGGTGATTATTGATTTCCAATTTAAAGAGGATTTTTTTTTTTTGGTACATTCATACATACATTCTCTTACTCTAGTCTACATTCAATCAATTGAGAAAGAATGAAAGAGTAATTTGAGTGGGGATGATCTGCATACATTCTTTCTTAATAAATGTTTAATTATAAATTCAAAAGTGTTTCTCTTAAATTACTCATTAAAACAACTTAAAAGTATTATGAAAACAACTGATCTTTTCAAATGGTATATGATCTATAATAATTTATAGATAATCTGTATAATAAGCTGAATAACTGACTTATATTGGAGTTATTTTCTTTAAAAAGACTTCCAGTATAATCAAACACACATATGCAAAGGGGTGAAAAGTGTAAGGAAACCAAAGAAATGAATATTCACCTTCACAAACTAAGAAATCTCACACACACACACACACACACACACACACACACACACACACGGTTTTTCTTCCCCTTGTATAAAATACTACTGAGTCAAGTAAAGTTGTCCACAGTATTACAAACCTATAGTTGATGCTGGAACAACAATCAAATGAGGACCTTTATTACCCTCCTGATAGAGGTACGCTAGGAATGCAATCGCTTGAATAGTTTTCCCCAGGCCCTAAAACGAAAAGTTTAAAAGACAATATACTAGATTTAAAAACAAACAAAGAACCCAAATAAATATTGGGAAAATGAAAGGAAAAAGAATACTTTTGGTTTTATTTATTTATGATTCCCCATGCAACTCTATGAGAATTTCTACTATATTCTTAGTTTTCAATAACACATAAAACAGATCATAATCTCCAAGTGATACTAGAACTTAGTTAAGAGTAGGAATGTATTTTAACTGCTAGTTAATATGTAATACACATTGATATAGAAGACCTCTGCTTGCATATAAAGGATATAATTTTGGTAACTGTTAATATAAAGCAACTACTTAATACATACTGGCTGGCTGGAGAATGATGTTCCAATGACTAACTGGAGCGGAACATAAACCTATCCTATTACCCAGCAATTTTACTCCTAAAAATATATTCAAGAGATATGAGAGCATATGTCCACAAAAAGACTTGGGTAAGAATATCGATGCAGATTTACTATAACAGCCATGCACTGGAAATAATCTAAATTGCCATCAATAGGAGAACGGATAAACAAATTGTAGCATATTTATACTATGAACTACCACAAGCCAATAAAAAAAACAAAAAACAAACTACTGGTACATGTAAGAAGAGGATGAATCTTAGTAACTTTATTATGCACCAAATGAACCAGAAACAAACAGTACATACTGTATGAATCTATTTATATGAAGTTCAAAATCAGAAAAAAATTATGCTATAGTCATAGGTGTCAGAATAGTAGTGGTGGTAATGACTGAAAAGGAGCATAAGGGAACTTTCTGGGATGATGGAAATGTTTATGACACATACAGTCAGATGGGTGTACATATATGTAAAAAGTCACTAAGCTGAACATTTGTGCATTTTATTTCAAGTAAATTATACATCAATAAAGTATTGCATTAAAAAAAAAAAAGGCTCCTGAGGAAATGTAGCTCCTTAGGAGAGCTAACATTGCCAAGTGTTAGGAAGTGAATTGCCTCCAACCCCAAACATGTTGAAGCCCTAACTCCCAATGCTGGGGTTTATTTGGAGATAGAGCCTCTAAAGAGATAAGTAAAGTTAAATAGGGTCACAAGGGTAGGGACCCAACTTCTATCATAAAAGAAGAGATGGATGTTTCTAGAGAAAAAGCCATGTGAGGACACAGCAAGGTGTCCATCTGCAAACCAAACAGAGTAGCCTCAAGAGAAACCAAACCTGCCAACACCTTGATTTTAGACTTCCAGCCTCCAGAACTGTGAGAAATAAATTTCTGTTGTTTAAGCCACACTGTCTTTAGTATTCTGTTAGGGAAGCCCTAGCAGACACTACCTTATCATAAATATTGTACTTTACAGGTTACAAAAACAGTTTCACATAATATACCTCATTTGATACCAAATATAATCTTATGATACAGGAATTACCTATGTTTTATTAATATTGGCTCTGAGAGATTAGGTCACTTGGTAAGGATTACAGAGCCCACGAAAGGCAAATTTGGTACACAGACCCCAGATCTGATTTCCAAGTCCAGTTTCCACAACTGTACTACTCTATATTCTATACGTAATTTCTAACTATTTTGAAATTCTGCATATATTATTCACTTTTATATTAGATAAATAGCATCTCTGTTTTAACGACAGTATGAGGTATGTGTGGAAACTGTCTTGAAAAACTAAAGATTATTTTACTAGAAGCTAGCTAGAGAACAAGGATTATTACCTTTGTTAATTTTTATTTTGGAAATCTAATACACAATGTAACACATATATTCAATAAACATTTTCTCCACTGAACATTACTCATTTTTAATAAACACTTTTTAAAAAGCATAGCTGGAGGAAGGAAGGTAAAGGTTAGATTAAAGGTCAAGTTTCTACATGACAATACTTGGACTATTGGCTGTAATTAACTTCCTAAGCTTACCTTCAAGCAAAATGTGATCTGGAAAAGAACAGAAACTCAGAAACATCTAATAAAAGTAAAATGACTGAAATGATGGTGATGATAAACGTGTAGATTTATTTACTAACAAGGACAGGTATCTATGATAAATTTTAAAGGGAGCTACAGAAAAGCACATGTAGTAAAATCTCTTTTAATATGACATATATATGTATATGTGTATGTATATATGCATACACACACACCTACAAAAGAAAATATTCTGGAGAAAGATATATACCAAAATAGTACTTACTCTAAGATGGCAGGATTATGTGTGATTTTGTTTTTTTTCCTGTGTATTTTTATGTAACATCTAATTTTAAAAACACATATATTTATTAATTTGATGAGAAAGACAAAAAACCTATTTTCATTTTTGAGGGGAAAGTTAGGAGGTTAGAACTAAGATAAGCAACAGAAAACTGAGAGGAGTGAGAGGGATTATACCTTGGTAAGAGCAGTAAACTAATAGGGACAAGGGAAATTTTCATCTTTTGAATGACAGCAAGGATGCCTATTAACGATAAATCCTAGAAATAGAGTACTACTTACCATTTCATCTGCCAAAATGCCATTAAGTCCATGTTTATGTACCAATGCCAGCCAATTCAAACCAACCTTCTGATAGGGCTTGAGTGACAAACTGGTAAAGAGAGAGTTACCAGATATTATAGATTTATACCTCTATTAGTTTTTTCTACTAGTTTTCTGAGAAGAGGTTTAGGTTTACAATGCACCAAAAAACTGAAGTATCTAGTTATAGTCTTACCTTTTAACTTACTGTTAAAAGCTATTTACACTTACTTAAGAAAATGAACCCAAAACATAATAATTTTAAAAAACCTCTCAAATTTTATTTTGTATTTGTTGTTTCTGGCAATAAGAATTACCAAAAAATTTTCATATTCAGTCATAATGTAATGCCACCAAATTAATTCCACAAATGATCAGAATATTAACAATGATATCATATTACTAACATAATATTTATACTCTAGAAAAATGTATTGTACTGATTTGAATATTAGCACAGTAAGGAACTTAAAGTATTAGAACAAAAACATATGCATAATTTGCTACTTTGCCAGGGTGATTTAATAAAACTTGCTGACTGAATGCCAATCACCTCTAATATCACTGGTATGTATAATTCTGGAGGATGTATGTATGTATGTGTGTATTTATGTTTGAACTACATATAAATGTAAATTTGCTAGGCATCAATAAAGACCAGTGAGTAGAAAGCAGCAGGCATGTGTCAAAAATCTTATTTAATTTGTGAACACATAAACAGACTAATCCCTGGGAGTAACTTGCTTGGATGGCAACATGGAAGGGGTCTAATGGACGAAATGGTTAGTTTTTTCTAAAAGTTCAAGTGGTTAAAAACTAATAGCAGTTATTTACTGAACATCTATTATATACAGATATATAAAAATATCATTTTCTAGCATCACCTCATTCAATCTTTTAATATTCTATTAAGGTAGTTATTTTTTAACAGATGAAAAAACCCGAGGCTCAGTAAGTTGCCTGAGGTTGCGTAGCTACAAAGTCTTATGGCTAAGATTTTAACTCATAAAAGTCTACCTCATGCAAAAGCTTATTCTTATACTCACTAGGGAAGCATAAACCCCACATTAACATAAAAACTTAGGACAAGGCCATGCTTCTCACTCTACAGCTTTTATCATATCCCCTTAATTTCCTGTTACACAGATCCTATCTGCACATGGAGAAGGGGTCTGATAAATGGCTCTGATAAATGGTTAAGGGGTCAAATTCTGAAATCAAGACACTTTAATTAGAACAGGAATCAAAGAGGTGAGGTAGAAAGATATCCATCTTAAATCAGAATCTATGTTTCAACTGTGGGGTATGCAATCTATAAAATAATTCTCATTTGAAAAAATTAAAAGTATAGGCAGGAAAAATCAGCAGTACTGCTGAAGACTTTACAGTTCATTTTTTAAAATGTCTTTGCCTTCTTGGCCAATATAATTTCTATGCCACTATGAAAGTAATAATAAACATAATATTATCATAGACATTTTAATTTTCAGGTCCAAATAAATTCTACTATACTGGTAGAGTAAATGCTAATATTGGAATTCTAGACACTATACTTTACATGAATGGGCTTTACATGCATTATTACTTTATTTAATCTACATTATAAAGTAGATACTATTATTATCATCATCTCCATTTAGAGACGGGATTTAGAGATTCTCTCTGGGATTCAGAGAAGTTAAGTAACTTGCCCAAGGTCACAGCTATCCAAATCCATGTCTGCAGTGGCAGAGCTGGTACTCAATCCAGTTCTGATCCAGAGTTCAGCCCTTAATCACTAAACAGCAAACACGAAAGTTTTCTCTCTGACCCACCCACTCTACAGTCGACACTTTCTATTTTTAAATAGAATTTTCATTATTTTCCCGAGTTCTTCCTACTGTCTTAGTCATCCCCCACACATTAAGGTTCACATTCCATGAAAATGATGAAACTTGATACGGTAGGCATATTACATCACTTATAAATGCATCCCAAGGGCCAACATGCTACCCCAATGTAAATTTATCACAAGTAGCCAAGAAATATTCTTAACAAAAATTACTGAATATATGTTATCACCAACACATGTTGAGGAACGAGTCTAACTATTAAAATATTCTTCACTATACATAAAATTTTAAAAAGTGATGAGGAAATTTTGAGAAGCACTGAATTTTTCATTCAAATAAAATTGTTTCATCCACATTCACAAAGCAGCTATGGTAGCTGTTTTGATCAGGACATTAAATACCTGTTATATTGAAGTATTTGTTTTAAAAATATAAGTGTGTATGTGTGTGTACTTGCTCCTCTGCTAGATTTATGTAAATCACAAGTAACTTTCTGCTGCTTAGTGTCACAACAGTGCTGCCCACAACACACCCTTTCTTCAGAAAGCCAGAGGAGCACTGGAAATGTAGTTCTGGCAAACAGCTTTCCAATTCCCTTGTTAAGACAAGTTTTAAAACAGGGCAACTATATTCGTTCTCTAGCAGGCGCTAATATTTAGCTGCTATACAATCATACCTTCCATTACTTTTGACATTCAACAGTTTCCTAAAAACTTTTGTGATTGCATATGAACCCCACCCACTAGTTTACAAATAAGAATGTAATCTGCTCAGGGTTATCCAAATGGTAAGAACTATAGCCTGGGCCTTTTGAATTAGGTAAGTGATCTCTTTTCAAAAGGGGACTACAGGTATCTTTAAACTGAAGGTTTTCTTACCTCCCAATAAGGAAAAAAGTGATTTTAAGATTTTCTGAGGTCATGAAAGAAAATGAGGTAGCATGTTATTTTAAAGTTACTTGTTTTGTCGGGGGAAAAAAAATCCTTCCAGAGAGTTACTATAATTTCTTTTCAGAGTGAAAATTAAATGGGGTTTAAATTTCCTGTCAGAGAAAACTAGTATCAAAATTATTCTGAAAGGTGAGAAAGGCCTGAAATAGAAAACTGGAGTATATACAATGTGCTAAATTTAAGTTTAAAATGCAGAAATACAGGGCTACAGAAACTTTTTCAAGTAGTTCATATGAAACAGATTAGCGATGCTAGCTGACCAAAAATTTATGTCCCTCAAGTATGTCATGAATGCTGAAAATACTACCACAATAATAGTTTGTACTAATAGTAGTATCCAAACTACTAAAATATTTCTATCATAGTACTCTGAGTTAGTCAACACATCTGCACTACTGATTTGCATTCACATCATTGTCAAATGGTTTCCCAGTAACTGTTTAGAAACAGGATATGGAATCATCCTGTCAAGCTGAGGATGAACAAGTCCACAAGAACCTTAGTAGATTTAGCCCAGAAAAAGACAGGAAATGCATAATTAAATATTATTTTATACTGAACATGTGAGAAACCTTTTCAGTTAAAACAGTTTAAAGCTGATAAATTTTAGATAAACCGCTAAAGCTTGAGAGATGGCTACATCTATGATAGGAATAAAATAGGAGAAATACTGAGGTATTTTTTTTTAACATTTCCTCACTGTATTATATTTTAATTTAAGGTAATTTTAGTTTTGACATTTTAAAATAAACATTATGAATATAATGGTTTTGAGATACATATGAGAATTTTTTCCCTTGCAAAGACTTTATTTTTAACAGGGAGTTACAGCATGTGTGTATTCCTTTTACCTCTAAAAGGCTATTTTTCTTCTGTTATAATTCTTAAAAATTTCTAATAGGAAAATAGTTAATATAATTTTGCTTCAAAATAAACTTTACTATAAAGAATTTGTTCTGTTAAGCAAAAGCACAACAGCTTATTCTTCAGGATAGTTTAATATTTTCCTCTGTGCTAATAAATCCTTTCCCAGGGCAAGGAAAGTACTTCAAATGTTTCTATACTAAGCAGCCATTATGCTTGGCCAGTATACCAAGTAAAAATCTGCAAGTTGCTTGTGCAACTTACATTGGCTAAACACAAAAACCAAGACAACAAATTTCACCCCCTAAAAGTGCATTTAAATAAACTCCAAAGAGACTATCTATACAGGTTTTCAGAAGTTGTACTTTGGGACTAGATCCAAGAAGCACCTAAAAAACCCCCCAAACTATTTTTCTCACCTGTTTAATATTTCATTTAAAAAATCCTCAGTCTAATAAAAAGGATAGCTTTATTACCTGATCATACTATTTACAAGTAATAGGACTTTGTGGATGTGGGTTTAAGAGAGAAATTTTTTAAGTGATGCAATAAAGCACTTGATTTTTTAAACTCCAAATTATGATAAAGTAGACTCAACTGGGTAAGCCTTGTAGAGTGAAGAACTCCCCATATCCAATGCTGTAGAACAAGGAGCAGCTCCAACTACACTTTTAGGAGATGAATTTGCTGACATGGTCATAGTTCTTTCTATGCAACAGAGAAAAGAGCTTCTTTGTGGGAACTGCATCACGTTTCCCTACACCATCCCATAGCACCCTAGAAGGGCACAGAAAAGATTGTAGCTTACTATTAAAGGCCAGTAACCATATCTTGATTTTTTTTTTCATATCTTGACTTTTAATTAACCAATGATCAGCAAATATGCTTTGATCATTAACTTAGAAAAATATCAGAAGTACATAAAATCACCAACTAAGGTAAATAATTTTAATGAGACCCTAGTGCTAATCTTATTAAATACCTATCAGAAATATTTTGAACAGAAATAATTCATTTTAAAAATTACATAACACTGCAGACTATGGATACACCATAAATCATTCTAACTAGTCTCGGACCTTAGTAACTTCGACTATTTCCATGTTATTGCCTCTGTATGTATTATCACAGTAAACAATTTTATACTTTTTTTTAAAAAAGGAAGCATTCTGAACAGTCCTGAGTTCCCAGACAACTTGAAAATAAACTTTTAAAAGAAGTTCAAAACAACGTCCCACCCGCCATATCCCAACATCATGCAAAGGAGGGGTGTTAACAATTACAAAACGCCGTTTTCATACATTCTGGTTGTTGGACAAATTTTTTAGTGAAAACAATTTAGTGTTTATTTTTTGCAAGAACTCGGACAAGGTATTTTACTGACAGTAGCAGTTTGGGGAATATACTTTTTAAATATATACTTTTTATAATTTTCCTTATATAATCTATTTAATAAAAGTGTCCTTTTCAATTTTTATGTGTTTTTACCTCAAAAAGAAAAATTTTGGGCTTTTGAAAGCATTTAATCGCATATATAGGATACTTCAATCATTTCACTTATGATCAAAAAGAAACTGAACTAAGACAAATTTTTACATTGATGCAGTTGAGCAGCTGACTCTGAAGCACTAAATTAAGAGGTAGCTAAAACCACCTTTTCAGTTTCTGTGATTATATATGAAATTATCTGTCATCAGACAAGGAAAACATAGGTTACATAAGACCATAATATCTCCTCCCTCTAAGTTACAATGTGATAATGGAGTAAAATATCCTGATTGGGGGGAGGGGGGGTGACGATCAATGAAAAACAATTCATATACCACTTACATGCCATTATAGGAAACCCTGGGTTTCCCTTTTAAACATTAGTTTTCCTACCATTTGCACATTTAAGTTTCCTAGGCACGATACAGGAATAAATTCAACATTTTTATACAACTGAGATAAAATAATGAATAGGTACATACAACAAGTATTACCTTTGGTTTAGAATGGAGGGTTGTTCTATGTTCCATCCACCTCCATTTCCAGTGAGCATGGTAACTTGTTTTGTCAATTTATTTGAAATGTCTTCACATTTGTTCATAAGCCTTATAACTACATCCCTTTCTTGGATCAGTGTTTTACAGTGCCATATCAAATCTTCTGATAAGCCATTCGTTTTGGACATCTTTGTGAACTATGGCATGAAAAGAAAAATAATTTAACAGTTCAGATCTAGTAAATAGGGAGCCAATTTCTTTCTCTGTGAGGGAAAAAAGTTTGTTAAACTTTTACTAATGACCTTAATCAAATGTGAAGAGAACCTGCATTTGCATTCTCACGTTTCACTTTGATAAATCCCACTGTCACCTCAAACTCATCATGTTGAAATAAAACATACCTTTTTCCTCAAAACGCACCATCCCAAGCTTGCTACCTTGACCCTGGTAGCTGTTCTCTTATGGGAGAAACTCTAAAGTAATTGTTAATGTCTCCTATCAGGTTTTGTCTTCAAAACCTCGGATTTATGACTATTACCAAAGGTAATAGTGCCAAATATAAAAACTGCATACTAGATCTCTTGCCTCCATTTTTGTCACTTCCTATGAATATAAGATTAATTTTCCTAAAACATACTTTGCCCTATAATCACAGTACAACCCCTCAAGCTTTCAAAACTCCAATTATTATTTGTCACTTGATATTTTTCTCTAAACTGAGACAACTACTACTTGGAAAGATATTATGTGAATCAAAAGTATACCGTGACCAATTCAATAATTTGATAAAAGTTAAGAATAGTATCAATTTCAATACAAGACTTGTATAAATGGGTTTGTATGAAAACTCAGAATTTCTTTCAAAATGTATTTGTATTTATTTTTCTAAAGGAGACACTGAATACTTTACAAGGTAAAAGCTGTAACAGAATTAGAATTTTCCCAAATAGATAGCTGAAAAAAATATATCCTGAAGAACTGTACAAAAAAACATTTTTAGTGTAAAGGATTAGAAAAAAGCCCAGTAGCTATTTGAAAGCTGTTTGTTGGGCAAAAAGAAAAATACCATAATCCAGAACAAAGGAAACTAAACTAAAACCATCTGTTAGAATAAAGCCACACATGGTTTTGATTCATAGTATCGTATTTAGCATATTCTTTCAAGTTATGACAAGAATCTCATTAACAGCTCTAAATAATCCCCATGAACACAGTATTTCTAAGTTCACTGAGAAGCTCAAGCAACAGAAATTCAATACTCAGAGGATATACTAAGAAAATTTCATAAAAAATGCAGTTTATACTAACATGTATTTTTCACATCTAACCTAGAGTAGCTTGGTAGAAATGAAACTTACTCATCTATTCCAAAGCCATGTTATTACTGTACTGCAGGAAAAAAAAACAAAACAAACCAAAAACTTAGCATGCCACAAAATGGCATCGTGAAATAAAAAGTTATTTGTACACTACTTTATATTTTCACAAGGACAACATTCATAATCACAATGTAATCTCCCACTCTGTACTTTCCAGGGAAAAAGATGTAAACATAAAGAACAGGATATGTAAGAATCAGTGCCTTGAAGATTTTAATGAGGTTTTACTAGAACTTTTAACTAAAATATTTTTATTTTTAAATGGAACCCCAAAATTATAGGCCAAAAAACCTATCTCATGCCTATTGTGGGGTAGTGTGTTTGCGATATGCTGTGTGTGAGAGAACCAACGAGAATAACCAGAAAAAAAAAAGAAGGAACAATATATTGTGTGCTTTGTATGTGCCAGAAACTACTAGGTGTCTTTTATTCACTAACTCATGCAGTTCTCACAACTGCAAGATCAGTCCACCAGTTCTGGATGAATAAAGATTCAATTTCCAAGGTCACAAAGCAGGATAAAAGATTCCAAAGTCTATGCTTTTCTCTTTTCACTAAAACTAGTACTTCCCAAAACAAAACAAAAAAACCCTTAAAAGTTAAAAAACAGAGGGGGAAGGGTGGGATTGATATGTACACGCTGCTATATTTAAAATGGATAACGAACAAGGACCTACTGTATAGCACAGGGAACTCTGCTCAATGTTATGTGGAAGCCTGGATGGGAGCAGAATTTGGGGGAGAATGGATGCATGTAAACGTATGGCTCAGTCACTTTGCTGTGCACATGAAACTATCACAACATTGTTTATCGGCTATACTCCTATATAAAATAAAAGGTTAAAAAACAAAAACCCTTTTTTCTGTAACCAACTGCCATTTTTTTGTTGGTTTCTTTTCTTTTCTTTTGTAGTTAAGTACTACCCTGGCTGGTGAAAGTACCTGGTATACAGACATAGTCCCTTGTCCTCGTGTGGTTTATAGTCATTGGGAAAGACATGCAACATACAATTTTAAGTCTTAACAACTGGTATTATAAGGGAAAAAACAAAATTTCATGGGTACTTTTCAAAAGGAGAGTAATATAATCTAGGATCTAGGAAGTCCAGAAATCAGAAAGAACTGTTTTGACTCAAGGAAGATCAATTCAGTATGTCAGAACCTAGAGAAGAGAGAAACATACATTAAAAAAAAAAAAGAAACCAGACATTACCGTTTCCTGATGAAAGAACATACCACCAACCATGTAATAGTACTGATGGGAGCATTTAATTCTAATCCTTATTCCACAGAAAATATAACCAGAAAAGCCCCAACTGGGAAGCTATAGAACAAATGATCCAGTTTCTTCACCAAAGATATTACAGGAAGGGGGGAGGGGGAGGGAGGGAGGGGGGAGGGGAAGGGGGGGGAGAGAGAGAGAGAGAGAGAGGGAAAGGGAGATGGGGAGGGGGGAACAGAGAGGATAGATGAAACAAGATCAGACATAAGCTGATAACTGAACCTGGTGATGAGTACATGAGGGTTCATTTAGTATTCTAATTTCTATGTTTGATATTTTTGTAGGGGCAATGAAGGGGTGTGCAAAAAGCAACTCTTACTCTTACTTCATGATGCTGCAACAGTTTGATTGAGACTTTTAATGAACCTGACATTTTGGTTATTTCTAAAGTCAAAGTTTCAACTTAACTCCGTGAGGCTTCCAACTCTCTTTACCCTCTCTTTCCATACAAACCAACCAACATTAGAGATGACCAAAATTATTGCTGCTGGATTAGAATTTAGATCTATCTAGTACTTGAGGGGGCTTCCCTGGTGGCGCAGTGGTTGAGAGTCCGCCTGCCGATGCAGGGGACATGGGTTCGTGCCCCGGTCCGGGAAGATCCCACATGCCGCGGAGCGGCTGGGCCCGTGAGCCATGGCCGCTGAGCCTGCGCGTCCGGAGCCTGTGCTCTGCAATGGGAGAGGCCACAGCAGTGAGAGGCCCGCGTACCGCAAAAAAAAAAAAAAAAAAAAAAAAAAAGAATTCTTCTACTTTGTTGCTTCAATATCCTCAACATGTGAGTCCTCATCCCACTGACATCTCAACCAACAGGAAGAAGAGATCCTTTAAGGATGCTTTCCCAAAATCGTGGTATACTTCTGCTTACATCTCACTGGACAGGAATTTGCCAAATTACCAAAGGGAGGCTGCAAATGTAGTCTTAATATATTGTGGGTAATGTGACCAGTCATAAATCTGTTTAAAAGCACAGAGGGGGTTAAAAAAAGAGAGAGAGAGAAAAATGATTTGATCCAAAAAAGTTTGACTCAATATGACTAGAACTGATATTGGGGGAGAGTAGAAAACTATAATCATTTCTTAACATTTCACTAATAATATATACAAAACTTCCAACACAAAATATTGTGGATATCTGCAGCTAACATTTTTTAAGAGACAGACAATTGAACGGGCACTTAACTTTATTTAATCCTTAGCCTTCTCCAGAGGTCAGTATCATAATTACACCCCACTTAGAGAAGAAGAAATACAGGAACAGAGAAAGAACTTGCTTAAGGTCGTGTAAGTTGCTAGAAAATGTCAGAATTGGGATTCAAAACCAGGCCATCTAGCTCCACTATATTATTTACTCACCCTCAAGTATGGTTTTTACAAAACCAAGGGAATAAATAAAGAGGCATGAATGGAATTCCGAAACAAGAGAACCAACAGAGAGAAAAACAACATTCCTCAGGATGTTGGGGAAATGAAATTCCAACATCACAGCTGTTCCCCTACCGTAGGTCATAAGACTCCAGAAGAGACTTTTCCAAGATGAACCTGACAAAATATCTGAAGTGTCTAAAAACTGAGGGGAAATTTAGACAATTAGGGAAGAATTTAGAGCCGAAGTAGTAAGTATATACAAAACTAAGAAAACAGAAAAACCAAGACAACTAGTAAGTAGGGAAAACAAAATGCTGAGCAAGGAAAAAAAGTAATCATGTAGTATATTACATGGCTCAGCTATAAAAGGCATTTGCATAGTCTAACAATGTAGATACTAAAAAATGATTTTCAGAATTACCACATTATTAACATATTGATAGGACTGGGAAATGGGAAATGGGCATGGGAGGTGAGACAGACAGCGAGAAGAGAGCTAATCCTACCACAATGCTATAATGTCTATGTCATGTCGAAAGATAAGGCCTGCAACTGAAAAATTTTAAAAAAGCATTATCTTTATATTCCTAGATATGGAAGTGATAAGAATCAGACAGAAGATGTAGAAGCAGTTATCTGTAGTACAGGAAATAGGCTGGAGAAGGGGATGGATATGGATTTTCAGGGAGAACAAGCCTGTAGAATTTTTTAACTTGATCTAAATACACGCATAAATAATAAAAAAATAAAAACATTAAAAAAAGCCCAACATTTAATTCCAAAACACTTTTATTAGGTGTGTGGGGGACAGGGAAAATGGGTGTCTGCCCCTAAGGAAAGGTGTAAGAACATTCTACTGTTATGTTACTGCTTGCTGAAGACAAAAAGCATTTAACAATCCTGTAAGTTACTTAGCTTCACTAAAACAAGACCTAAGAAATACAAAGTACTCTGTAAATGCGGGATCCACTAGTAATCTAAAGTTGTTGATGAGCACAGCAAATACGATCCTAATTACATAATATGAAATATACAAACATATTCATAAACAGATGGATGGTCAATAAAGTCTTAAGTGGGAAGTATCTTTGGTAGAATTTTGGCTAAACTTGATTTTCTTCTTTGTTCTCGCATGTACTGTTTCAATTTTAGACAAAGAAAACAAATCGTTCTTCAAAAAAATGATAAAGCTATTTTCTCAGAGGGAAAAAAAGAGAAAAAAAGTAATTGCTACTTAACTGGATAATTACATGAAAAAAGAACATCAACATGGCCCTGATAACTATCTCTTTGATTAAAAAGTCGTTATTACTTTAAGGTCTTTATCTTTTTAAATCACTCACAGACTGAAGTACCTATCTCTTGCCACCATGTGTCACTCTTACAGTACAAATAATTTTGCATTTCTATAGGAAGGGGGAAATCGTTTAAAAGCAGATTTAATTCCCCACCTAAGAAGTAACATTATTGAGGACAGGAGTCTTAAATACTATAAATACCTGGGAGCAGCCTACAAAGTACTCAAAATGTATTTATAATTTTAAAATAAATATTTATCAGACTTAACAAAAATGAAAACAAAGCCTGAATACAGTAATCACACACTTTACTGAAGCCACCCTATCAGGAAGTAGTATGCATTACAATTCTTCGAGTCACAAATTTAGACAGCCATTTTACAATAAAGCAAAAAAGAAAACCTGTGCTCTAAGTCACTAGTGGATGGGAGCAGCACAATGACGAGTAATGTTTCCACATGAGGTAAACCCGGGTTGCCTGGTTAACAATCAAAGAAAACTGCATTTATGCTGATCTAAATGTTAAGGAACTAAATGCATATATGAAAAATTTTTAGATTGAGCTATTTATGAATGAGCTATTCATGAATCTTGATTTGATCAGTATACTACGATTCTGATTAAAGTACAAAGATGAAACATAATAAGATTATAATAGACGTAATAGCATCTCCACCCTATTTTGCACAAAGCTAGATAAAAATTCAGTAAGTGGTTGGTGAACTGATGCCATCAAATGTGTGAAATTTGGCAACAAAAACCCCAATTTTAGCACATTAACAGTACACATTTTTAAACTAATGACATTTTGGCTGGCTTTGTTTCCAAAGTCTACATGATTTAATGATGTGATTTCTTACCATAAGCACATACTTTACTGCTATGAAGCAGAAAAATAAGAGAAATGGAAAAATTATGAAGAAAATCTGACAAACACTATTTAGATTTTGATTTTTAAAAAGGGTATAAAGCTGCAAACATAAATACCCTTAACATAAAGAACTTATTTCATTAAATAACCAAATTTTCCTCATGTAAATAAAATAAGGGTGACTAGAATATCTGAGCATTTAAATTTTTTAAAAGTGTAATTCTTTGACAATAAAGTCATAATGTACAATTTTTCAACTTCTGTTTTAAAAGGCAGTGCTAAAATAATTTCCACATTCAAATTAATTTTATAATAAAATGACACAATGAAATACCAATGATTACATTTAACCTATCAATGTTATGGAGACTTCTGTTTTAGCAAAAAATCATAATTAAAATGTGTTTACTTTGATTTGTTGGCTCAGTATGCATTGTAATGAAATATTAATGAGTTTTAAAGTTCTGCCAAATTCCCCAATCCTGAAGACTAAACTAATAAGATTCAACAATAATGTTAAGAGTTTACTAGACATTTGCACTTTGTTCTTAATATATAATGCCTTGTAATTTTCATTAAAGTATGACTGAGGAACAAAATTAAAATTTCAATTAATTCTCTTAAGAATTTCTAAAAACAGTAGCTATAAAAACAAAAGTAAATGCTTTTTCTTTTATTTTTGAAGTAGTTCACAGGTACATTAGCAAGCCTCTCTGATTAACAGGGAAGGAGTTACATAATATTGACCTTTCCTTTGATGACTTTAAGACATTAAATTGATCTTTAAATCAGTCATATTCAAAATTCTAAAGTAAATGAAAGCAGAAGCTGAAAGTTCTAAACAAATTAAAACTCAAAACTCATATACACTGACTTGCTAAACTGTTCATTTCCAGGAACTTGTGTTTACTAACTTTTTCAGAATAGCTAAGCCCTGTATTCGCTAAACTCAAGTGGCAAGTTTACTTTTTAACTGTTACATAAAATAATCAACATTTAGATGAATGGCTAGCAAAAATAGTCTCTGTATTCAACTTTCAGAAAGAGGGCAAGATGCTATAGGAGGTTTCAGTAGATAATGCATAATCTCCAAATTCATGTCAAGACTAATTTAAACTATGCCAATTAATTAGTAGGGGAAATATGCTTTCTACATGTTAAGTTACTGAATATTTTTAAAAGCATCTGGCACATATAACTCTGGTATAATTCACTTTTTGCTATAAGATACGTGGGCAAGTAGTCACAGTGACTAAACACACTGGTGCAGATAACGGCATTCCTTATTAAGTCAATTAGAATCCCAACAAGCCCGAGCAACCCAACTCTGTAATGACAGAGGAGACCATTAAAGATTAAAAGAAAGAAGAAAATGAAGACAAGAAGAACAAGAACGCCCTTCAGCAAATACTTTAACAAATAAATCACTTAGGCAAAGCCCAACAAGTTTTGAAACGGCCTACTTTGACAGATGTTCTCTGGAAAAGCAAAGGCTTTAGGCAAAACGAATATCTTTATTTATTTTTAAAGCCACGAAATACTAGTAATGTTGTTTCTATATTTTTCAAATATTTTAATTTTTTAGAAAATGCTATTTACAACCATTGTTCAGGGACCTTCCCACCCTGCCACTTCAAGATACTCATCAAGGGAACTTAGGTTCACATAGATTTGTCCCAAGTATAAGATTAATCACAAAGCAACTTTACTCCCTAAGTTAGGGAATAAAACTTCCTAAAAATTCATAAAACATCAAGAGTCACTATTGATGTGACTTCACATTCTAAAGCTGTAAAAAATCACATACTGCTTTCACAGGAGGGCCTGTTTAGAATCCATGTTATAAAAGCCCCCATTTCCACAATATGAAGCAAACTTTAAAAGACAGAGTTCTTACATTTCTCTGTATGAATAAGATTTGCTGACTGTTGACATTTATGAAACTCAAAATACAGGTATTTTAGATAAAACTTGTTTACAGGAAATGAAATTCCAGAAAATGATCATGCAAAGTGTACTTACCAGTGCTTATGCCTTCCCTTCACCTAACGCTTGAATTCTAGGCTTCCACACACTTTTCTATCTTTCCAATTAAAAACGCTGCAGCCTGCTACACTCCATAAAATGGCCGTATTGTTTAACCAAGAAAAACATGTTAGAGATTGAGCTGTCACTTTTAAAAGAAAAATAAAATAAACAATTGCTTCTTTGTGCTGAAGCATAAAACACTTAGGCTGGCATTTTAAATCATGGAGCTCCCCTGGACGTTGCTATTGCTCTTCAAGTAGTTGTAGTAAAACTTCCGCCACATTCTTGCTTTCTGCATTGTGTCTCAGTAGAAACAGATCAGAACAGGCTAGCAAACAACTCCTTCCTAAATGTAAGCTCTAATTTCTTCTTCTGCAGTGAAATGAACCAAGTTTCTATGCAAAAGAATGAGTGACAGTATGCCCAGCCAATCAGCTTGGGGTTTTTCAGGAAAATCACCCCTTAATTCATTCAAAATTAGGTCATATGACACTATTTGAAATACTATTGGCTTAGAATGAAAGTAATGTTTGACTCTACACAGGATAAGGCCACCCATCTATGCGTCCCTGGGCTGAAGATGCCTTGACTATAAACGGTACTGTGAATTAAATACACACACACAGGGGAAAACAAAAGAATGTAGCCTTACCAGAGCTTCCCAACTATTAAAGGGCCGGAGTTCTGTTATCTTCTGAGCCTTTTTCTGAGAACACTGAGGAATCAAAGTAAGTTCACCAATTGAAGCATCTTGAAGGAAGTGAAGAATTTTACCTTTATAGCCATCCTCCATTACTTCTTCACCACTACTATAGTCCTCGTCTAATGAACTACCGACATCAGAACCTGAATCATATTCAGAGTCTTCAATAACTCTTTTAGGATTAAATACAGTTTTTTTACGTTTCTTGTTAAAACCATTTTGTGGTTTCATGGAACATTTCTGTTTCAGTTTTGTTTTAGCTGCATTTTTAGGATAATTTTGACTCCTTGAAGAAACTTCTTTTCCATTTGGAAATTCACTTGGTGAAGCATATTGCATATCTGTGTACAAAGACAAAAATAACTACATTAGAAAGACATAAATTAAATATAAATTAATATAAATTAAATAACTACATTAAAGATAAAAATAAAACTTCAAGTAAGAAAATGATTTATACAAGTATTCATGCTTCTTTTAATACAGAATTCAACTATAATTTATTGTTAAATCTTGATATACTTTAAAGAGAAATACTGAAGTAGAATCTGAAGTTATACAATGAATTGAAATAGTTTCAAAAATAGGTGACAACTTTCTTAAACGAATTAAATATAAATCCTCATTTTCTATCAAAGATCCTGAGAATATAAATGGCAGCTGCATATACATAAGATGTCCCAGATGTTATTTAGAAGCCACACCCCCAGGCCAAAACTGATGGGTGTAGCAAAAATAATGCTCATCCTAAATTAAAACTATCCATAATATGACTAATTTTTCCATCACCCATCCCCACTTCTGGGTTCATCATTACCAAAAATCATTTAAATATGTTATTAAAAAGCACCACTACTTTATCACTGATTACATTATCATATTCCATGGATTTCTAAGATGCCTGTGATCGAAGGTACACTTATTTTATGTACTAGTAAGAAATACGAACAGTTACTCTATAACACAGTATTTTGTTATTTAGAATGTTTACGTTTTACTCAGTCCAAGAGCTTTTAGACTTGCATATTATCATACATTCATTCTTGTACACATATTAAAAAGTAAGCAAAATAAATTGAATATTCTTCACATTCATAATCTTTCCCTTCTGAATCTTTTTTTCAGACTCAGAATTGGTGGTTTTCTTTTCTCCACACAATATCATTCTCTGTGCCATCGAGAGCATTTGTTGTGTAGCATTTCCTAAAATAATTCATTAAAAACAGACAAAAACAACAAAAAACCTAAAGCCATTGTACTGGCCTTTTAAAAAGCTGGCCTTCTTAAGGATGTTGCTTAACATGTGTGATTCAACTCCTCCCCACTACTTCTCTACCCTTTGGTTCCTAACGTTAATAATGTTCCACTATGGGATCAGGGACTTTCTTCCATGCCAGTGATAACCATCTTATAAGTTTCTGATACTGGTGCTTTTGCTATTCATGTAAGTGCAGGCTAGGACATCTACGTTATAATGATTATAAGACACCAGCAATTGTAAGATCTTTCCTAAGAGCTGTTAAAATGTAAAAAAAAAAAATGTTTCTTTTGTACTCAATAAAACATGGTAGTTTATAAGTAGACTTAACTATCAAAAAAAAGTTAGCCAAATAGAAAAAAATGTTTATTGTTTCATTCTACACTGCAGTAAAGAACAGGCCAAAACATCTGGGAACTGGTTTCTAACATCTTGTGCAATCCCATTCTCTGGTTATTAGCTAATAGGTTTACTATTTTCTTATATACTAAGATATAATATATTGGGAAATATGAATTTTCTGTAATGACATAGAACAGATAATTACCTTGGTCTTCCGCAAACACTTTTAAAGATTCTAAAGCCTCTGTGTACATCCATTCATGTTCCTTGAGTACTTCCCTTAATTCCTAGAAATAAGTCATTGATCTTTTTATTAAAAATCTAAAATTAACAACTTGTTGAAAACTTTTATGCTCTTTTAAAAATACGTAAATCACCTGAAAACTTAATAGAATTCATATCTGATTATTTCACACTTGTTTTTATGTTGCTTTACAAATGCTTTCTTATTTAATTTCACTTTTGTAAATTGCTTCAAAGGGAAGGAAGCTTGATAGTTTTTGCATTTCTACTCTTGCTATGAAGTGCTCTGAACACTAGAGTATGAAAAAATGTTTGCTCAATTAAACTGCAACATGCAGCTAGGCTTTTATAAACTGCCAACTTCAAAACATGTAATTTGAACATATGCAAAGAACCAGTATAGCAACAAGACTTTGCATTCAGCTCATCAGAATTTAGCAGATGTACTACCTGTACATATACCTGAATAAATCAATACAAGTGTAAATGTATTCCCAATGTTAAACAAATAATGTGTTTTCAAGTACAATAAGGTGATTAAACACAGGGATTTTCAGCACTGGCATGCTTGGCATGGGTCTTTACTGACCCTGAAAGTATTTTTACTATCTACCAAATACACCAAAGCTTATTTAAGACACTGAAATACAGTATTACACTTTAAAATTCTTCATGAAAAATTTAAAGGATGAGAATATGAAGAAAGCTAAAACAAGTGACTTGGGATTATAGATGGCTTTGTAGAGGATCTGTATTTTATATGAGATGACAGTTGTTACTACAGTTATGTTTGTTATGATTACATGATGTTACCATTATAATGCTGATACTATAGTTAGCAAATAAGGTAAATAAATAATGTAAACTAGCAGTACAAAGATATTTTATAATATTGATAAATAAGAATATTTAATCAGAACAGTGCAAAACTCACCCTAAGCTTTTCACATGGTTGATCTCAAAAGACTATTTTGTAATACAAACATTTAGTACATACTGATTAAATTTCTGCACATGACTACTCACCTCTTTATCAAAATTGGGAAATTCCTTTTGCAATTTCAACACAATACTTTCCTGTTTTTCCCAATTACTGCTAGATTCTGCAGACTCATTTGACTCCTCTCCCTAATGGGGAGGTAAAAAAGAGAACCAATTTAAGATATCATCAATAACAACAGTCTTAAGACAATCACATTTGTATTTTGACTTGATTTGGAAGTTTTCACATTCGATCAAGAAGAATCCAAAAATGTTTCTTTTTGTTCATGTGAAAAGGGACAAATTTATATCTTAAGGATAAAAAATATTACTGGTTTAAGATCACTCAAAAGACCTTGACTACATATCCAATAACTCACACTTCACTCATACAATGCTCAAAATAAGCTAAATCTGCTAAAACAACTAGAATGATCCTCAAACTAACTCGAAATAATTCAGGTATACTGAAGTCTCTCCAAGCTAATGGCAAAAACCGAACCGAACCGAACCGAACCAAACCAAACGAAAACACCTCATCCGTGCTGACAATTTCATATCCTCTACAAATTTCAAACACTGAGAGAAAAAAAGTTTACTTTTACTTCAGTCTTGAATGGTTTAAATATTAACTGCTCAGTCACAACAAAAGTGACACAATGACAAAGAAACTTATACAAAACTAAATAATATATAAATTAAACATTAACTTGGGAACTGTGGCTACTCATACACACTATCTCTTCTCCTCTGTCACTTAACTTCATTTGAAGAAACTGGTTAAAATTCCACATTTAAACAAAAAAAGATTCCTTGGGCTCATATATAAGAAAAATCTTGCATTTTAGTCAATCTAAAAGCATTTATCTACTTTGCTAAGATACTGCACCACAAGCTATACAAACATGAGAGAGAAAAGCACGGTTTCATACTTTCTCTTTTACCTCCATTCTTATCCAACAACAATACTATTTTTTTCTTTCACTAAGAGAGAAATATCTAAATTGTGAGCGATACCTTTCTTGCACACAGGAATAAGATGAAGTTCCACACAACAGAGATATAAGATGGTATGTAACTTAGGAGTAGGAAGAAGAAAACTAGATGTGTTTTTGTAATAGTAAGTGGCCTGTGTCGGCTGCAGCACAGAGACCGTGGATATGCTATAAAGCTTAAAAATTAGACCAGCGCTAATATTGCTTAAAGGTCTGGAGTGCCAAACTGAGGTCAGTCTTTATTCAGAAAGCAAGAGGATTTTGAGCAGGGGAATAATAAAACATTAATATTTGGAGAAAGCATTTCAAAGCCATCAAAAATTCATACCGCCAACCTCGCTTTGCAGATGAAGACACTGAAACTCGAAGAACAATCCTTTTAAAGGTCACAGATGGATAACAGCCAGCTGAGGTACAAATAGAAACTTAGGTGTCTAACCCTGGATCAGTGTTTTTCCATTACCTAAGTGTTTCCTAAACTTTAGTCATTCACATAGCACATTCATGATTTGAAATGAGTCAAACGTCATCCAAGCATGAATAAACAAATTGTCGTATGCACATAAAACTGAGTATTATTCAGCCCTAAAAAAAGGAATGAAGTACTGACACATGCTACAACATGGATGAACCTCAAAAATATCAAGCTAAGTGAAAGAAGCTAGACACAAAAGGTCATATATTTTACGATGACATGTATATGAAATACTCAGAATAGGTAAATCCAGAGACAGAAAAAACTGACTGGTGGTTGGCAGGGGCTAGGGGGAGAAGAGAATGGGGAGAAACTGCTTAAAAAATACAGCATGCTATTACTGGGTGATAAAAATGTTTTGGGACTAGACAGGAGTGGTAGTTGTACAACACTGTGAATGTACTAAATGCCGCTGAATTTTTAATGGTTAATTTTATGCTATGTGAATTTCACCTAAAGAAAAAAAGTTAAAATATTTGGAAAACAGTAAATATCTTTTGGGAATTAAATATGTGACAGCACAAATTAAACATTCAGTAGGTCGTGTGCCGATTTGCTCTTTGCTCTCGGATCCCACACTTCTATCAGCTCTGCTAACACCTGGTGACTGAAAGTACCTATGCAGTTCAGTGGTTATGCTCGAGCTTTACAGAAGCCAGGTGATACACAACCTTTGGGCTCAAATCGTCTTAGTGGGTCCAGGGGTTATGAATCAATCCTGTGGTTATTTTTGTGGTTTCAGAATGCAAAGTTGCAACTGACAAATTTGTCACTGCCAGAAATCCCACATTAGCTCCTTGACCCATGGATTAAGGGCCATAATTGTAGAAAATACCAAATCTAAGGCACTAGCATTGTCCCTCTGAAGAAGCAGCAGCAGCAATACCATATTTCTGAGGTAACTGCAGAGACTGACTCCATCATCCCAGATCTCAGGGTAATGTGCCTCCGTGGCCTATACAAAAGCTGCATGGGTCATAGAGAATTAGTTTAGATTATCATAAACAAACAGGTGACGACCCCAACTGTAGCTGCTATACCAGCTGCTAATTTTACTAGAGAAAATCAATATAACTATGAGACTATTACTCTAGCAGTAATTAGAAAAGACTAGTAGAAGCAATCTGCTTTTGTCTGGGCAGGGTCAGTGATGGATACACCTTCACTGTTTTCAGAGCTATGGTGAATCTCCATCTCTCTTTCATAAAACAGTACTCAAGGACTTTGATAGTTTTGCACAGTCCACAGTATATCACTTTGATCCTCTATACTGAAGACGTCACACAGATTGGACTTGATAAGCAGGAAGCAGTGGCTATTTTTAGATGACTTTAGTAAGAAACATGCATGCTAGAGTAGAAAATAACCACTCTCAAATCCTGGGCCCACCACTTTCATGAATTATACAGGGGTCCAATCTGGAGCATGCTGCAAATTCCACTCTGGGAAAAAAAAAAAAGACAAATGGCTGGCACCGGTGCCTCTGAGAGAGAGGCACAACACTTCAGTGGGCTTCTTTGGATCCTGGAGGCAATGTATATATATACTTCAGTACAGTGTGTGCCGCTCTGATCAGTTTATGAAGAGCCCTTAAGTCTGTCAGGAATGGGGCCCAGATTAAGACAAGGCTCTGTAGCAGGTCCAGAGTGCAGTGCAAGGTCCTTTGCCACTTGGGTTTTGTGACCAGTAAGTAAATGCAGTGATTCCCAAAGAATCTGTGGCTCATAAGGATGTTGTATTGAAGTCTCTGGAAATCCCCAACAGGAAAATCATGGCAGAGACCCATATGGCTTCAAAGAAAGGTCCTGTCCTCTTCTGCTGACAACTACAATCTGTTCCGCTATAACATGACACATCCATTTCCAAAAATTATTGCACGTGCAATATGATGAAAATAAAAGCTACCGTGTTTAAGAAAAATTGTGTTAGAGGTATAACATTCAAAAATTTCATTAGTGACACATTTAAACAAAGGAAGAAACCTTAAAAGAAGGGTAGCATAATTTTACACGTTAAATGGTTAAGAAATACGTAAATACTGAAATAAATATGAACTCAAGTTTGCTTGGGGATGTTAACATTGGAAGAGTTGTAGCTTATGAGTTACTATGAAATGGTAGATGAACGGTTATTTGAAAATGAACAGTTATGGAAAGGCGTGACTCACTGTCCTTGTGCTATCTCGGCTGTATGGCTGAAAATATACATATTAACTTAAAAATAAACAAATAAATAAAATCAATAAATGTCTGCTAACTTTGCTAGCCTCCTCCTCTCATATTAAAGCTGCCTGGGGCTTCCCTGGTGGCACAGTGGTTAAGAATCGCCTGCCAGTGCAGGGGACATGGGTTCAAGCCCTGGTCCAGGAAGATCCCACATGCTGTGGAGCAACTAAGCCCGTGCGCCACAACTACTGAGCCCACGTGCCACAACTACTGAAGCCCGCACGCCTATAGCCCGTGCTCTGCAACTGCAACAAGAGACCACAATGAGAAGCCTGTGCACTGCAATGAAGGGTAGCCCCGGCTCGCCTCAACTAGAGAAAGCCCACGCGCAGCAATGAAGACCCAACGCAGCCAAAAAAAAATGGATAAGATAAATAAATTTAAAAATATATATATTTAAGAAAAAAATAAAACAAATACAGCTGCCTGTTAGGTTCAAGATTCAACTGGATGCCATGAACAACTCTCCTACTGTGTTCAGCATTAAAGCCACTATCTTCAGTAAAGAAAAGGCTGAAGTAAACAGTAAAACTGTTTCAACAACATTTAAAACACCTGATAACTTTATTGTTAATCTGTCATGGTGTAAACTTCTGATTTTCATTGTCACTGTCATCATCATCATCTGCATCCACATGGCCTTCAGCAGCAAATTTTTCCAAGTCTACATCTTCATTTTCTATCCCCTCAAATCCAACTTGTTTTCCTAAACCAACAGCTTGTTGTGAATTTTAAAATATTTCTCTGAAGGTTCAAGTTCTTCAAAATCAAAAATCAAGTCAAGAAAAATTTTCCACAATACATAATGCAAACACTCTTTTGTTACATCACTCCAGGCTTCTAAAATGGTGGCAATGGCCCCTCCAATGTTAAATCTCTTCTAAAATTCTATAACCATATCTGCATTCTCACCTTCAATTACAGTAATTAGTATCTTAAATGCTCACTTTAAATAGTAAGCCATAAATGCTGCTAACACATTTTTACCACGAGACTGTATGAGAGAGGTGGTTTTTGGAGGCAGAAGAAAAAAAGCCTCCTTCAACCAATATCTACTGCACTTTGCAGAATTCTTTATGATCAGATAAAGTGGGAGAAAAATGTTGAACTTCTTTTACAGAGTTTACATAACTGTTAGAACCAGCTGAATGTGAACAACTGCTTACGATATAATCCCATTGAAGACGGCAGCACTGTACACAACTTCAGGCAGTACAACTTATTGCCCATTTTGTATAGAAAAGATGGTTAGAGGTACAGATCAATGATATACCATGGACAACAGCCAAGGAGAAGAACAAGAGTGGAAGATCAGGGAAGAGGTACACGGTTGGACTTAGAAGTTTTTCTGAGAACAGAATGTAAGGGTAAGAGCATCCCATATGAATGTTCGGCAAAGGTATCTACTGCATAGGAGTTTTTAATAATCACGTGGACAAGATGATTCATTCTCTGAACACCAAAATAAGACTGGATGCATGCTTGGATGCACTTGGATGCATGCTCAACGTGTCTATATACAAACGGCCATGGCAACATGGACTAAGTTTGTGCACACAGATCAACAAGGTAAGACTTTCTCACCCCAACATTTATCTGGCTACTGCTACTGCTGAGTACCTGACCTGCCAAAGCAGAGGCCAACAATGAGTTCCCATGACAGCACCATTCCTTGGGAGATGCAGTCAACTGTCTGGTGGCAAGTTGATTAAATTCGACCCCTTTCATCATGAAAGGGACAGTAACAGAAATCTACTCTGAGTATGGATTAGCCTTTCCTACCCCCCCTGGATTTGGCAACACCAGTTATGGATTGAATTGTGTCCCTCTAAAAGTCTCATGTTGAATAATGCCCAGTACCTCAGAATATGACCTCATTTGGAGACAGGGTCTAAGGTAATTATTACTGAGGTAATCAAGTTAAAATGAGGTCATTAGGGTGGGCCCCTAATCCAATGACCGGTGTCCCCATAAAAAGAGGAAATTTGGAGATGGACAAGCACACTGTGAAGATAAGGCAGAGATCTACAAGTCAAGGAAGACCAAAGACTGCCAGCAAATCATCATCTGCATCCACATGGCCGTCAGCAGCAAATTGTTCCAAGTCTTCTGTGGTTAGATCATCAGGGTGGGACTCTAGCTCTCCAACAACTCATTTTCTATCCCCTCAAATCCAACTCTAATCAGTGAGTTAGAGAAGGATGGAACAGCCTTTAGGAGGAACCAACCCTGCTGATGCCTAGATCTTGTACTTCTAGCTTCCAGAACTGTGAGACAATATATTTCTGTTGTTTAAGCCACTCAGTTTGTGGTCCTTTGCTACACTGTCCTTAGGAAACTAATGCATCATATACAGATATACAGAAAGCTTAACTCAGTCACAGTACACTGTGACACAACGGTCAACGTTTCTGGCCAGGGGGGCTAATTTCACTGGAATTCATGGAATTCACTGATCTCACCATGTGCCTCAATACCTAGAAGGAGCTGGCATACAGAACAGTGGTATCACAATGAAAATTCAGAATGTGAACCTGTTGCTAACACCTTACAAGACTAACATGCTGTTCAACAGATGTACAAGCAAAGTAAGTGCTTTGAACCAGCAATCAATATGATGCTATTTCTTCTACAGCCGTTATACGTAGGTCTGTAAACTAAAACGTGGGCCTAGTCTCTTATACTAGTAGCTCCTCACACCTAAAACTCAAAGAATTTTTACTTCCTATCGTTATTAGTTCTCAAGGCAAGAATACTTCTATGGAGGGACACAACAACTATCCCATTAAATTAGGGTACAGATTGCCATCTGCTATTTACGGCTTCATGCATCACTAAATCACAGGCAAAGGAGGAGGTTACTGTGCTAGTTGGGGTGACTGATTTTGATTACCAAAAAGAAATTGTGCTGTCATGAATACAGACAGGAAGGACTATGTCTAGATTCACTGGGAGGCCTCTTAGTAGATCTACTCCATAAAGTAAAAGTTAATGGAACACTAGAATAACCCAGTAAAAGCATAACCACTATTATTTTTAGATAAGCAGTTAAATATCAAAGGAGTCATCTATAAGAATTATAAGTAGTTGTCACTGAGGAGTATGAAATGGTGCTGGTACTGGTAACAACTGTTTTACGTAAGTGTTGTTCAACCATATGTATCTATTAAATTTTATGAAATAAAATTTAAAGTATATTTTCCCCAAAAGGTACTTTACCACACCACTAGAATATTTTTTAAGTTTATTTTATAACTCAGAAATAAGCAACTAACACTGGATAAATTAAAAAGAAAGCAAAACCAGTCACAAATGAGATGTAACCATAAATTTTCTTAGTTGTAAGAGAGAAGACTGATTCACTGAGGTGCATTTTTAGTATGTCCACAGACTCAACAAATTCTGTGCTTAAGCAGCTAATTTTGATGTTGCAATTCAAATTAACTCACTTGATCCAATCTCTTCTTTTTCATAGACTGATCATCATTAAATTCATCTTCCTCAAATGGCTCTGAAGAAGAAGATAATTTTCTTTTCCTAGGTCCACCACCTTCTAAAACAGAGAAGGACATTCAAAGTTTGCACAGATATTATAAGAATCATTAATGCAAAACAAAGGCAAAAATGTTACTATAATAAATATACTTGTAGACAGTTCTCTTGACATCAGGCCCAATGTAATTTCTTCTACATATGACATACATTCAATAAATGTTAACTGAATTGAAGGAAAAATAAACAGAGCCTCTTTTCAGTCTTTCAGAAGTAGAAATCACTGTAAAAATGTACTTATTTGTAAACCGTCACATTATTTAATGCTAAAAATACACATCTTTAAATTGAAAGTAATTCTATAGTAGGAAGAGGTTCTCCCCAATGCCTGAATGTTCAGTAGTGAAAAAAAAAAAAATTGAGCCCATCAGCTTATCTGAATAGCATCAGATAATTGTCAATAATTGTCTACTGTACCAGGCTTTGCAGGGGACTTTTATAAACTGCTGTTCATTTACTTTCCACAAGAAACCTACAAAGTAAGTATAAACTCATTTTACAAATTAGGAGGAACTGAGATACAGAGAGCTCAAGCGATTAATGCTCTTACCTAAAAACAAGAAAGTATAACACAAGAGAGGGCTGTATGACAGTAATAGGAAATCTGCACATTCTGTTATGACTGAGAGAACTCAATCTACATGATCTGGAGAGGCTATGTTGCGTAATTTTTACTTTGTATACATTCATATACTTCTTCAGTACCTTCACTTTCAGAGAGCAAATTCCAGAGACATACTGCAGTGCTAGTATGAAAGCAGTTGCTGAAAGCTTACAAAGGTTTAAGATTTCAGTATTAATTATATCAACTATTAATTATATCTAACTATGCAGTTAGAAATAAAACTTGTAGAAATATAATATTGAAAATAAATACAGACATGACAGCTTTTAAGCTGTTAGCATGAAAATTTCATAATATGGCTATAACAAAACTGAATGCCATCAACATTTCAGTGTATAGTAATTACATGCTTTAAGTATGCATGCTTAAATTTTTTCCCCTTTGTTTCATAAAGTACATGTGCATTCTGCATATGCCAACTAATTGCCAGCATCCACTTTAAAAAGGGGAAAATACAACCACCACTCTATCATCTATATATGCTGGGGTTAAGTGAATACCATTAGTAATATCCTAATATTCAAAGTCTGAAAAAAAGCTTCAAACTAGGTGATTTATGCCATGTCACCTAGACATGTTTAATCCTTTCTTAAAAAGAACAAAAGCTTTTTCTTGGTCAATAAAGAATTCTTCAGCCCTAAGTATCTGTTTATATATCTTTCTGTGGTTAATAATATGGCATCAAATTTTTACATGTATATAAAATGGCTACAGACATAAATCTGCAAATGTATGTGGGAGAAAACACATAACTAAAAATTTAGTACAAAAGGTTACATAAGAGCACACAATGCTTAGTTACCTACATATATATTTATAATTATTAACCAAAAATTGTGCATATATCTAAAGAAAACAAGTTAATATTCTACGTTAAATACCACTTCCCAATTACGTGTCTCATACATTCCCACCTTTTTTGGGGTGCACCCATCATCAATTTCAGGAAGAAAAAAAGTAGGTTAGACATGTACCTCACACCCCAAATAAAAATATTTTTTCCTTAAATTCAATATTTAAAAATAAAAAGTAAAACATGAAACTGCAAAAAGAAAATATGAACAAAGAACACAAACAGGCAGTTCAATAGGAAAAAAAAAAGAGAAAAGATGGTCAACCTCATTAATAACTAAAGACAGGTAAAATAAAGTAGCCTTTTTTTATTCATCCTAAGATTAAAAGGACAGTTGTAGCAGACTGTGGGCAAAGAGCCACTTCTAAACATTATAAATTGTTAACAGTCTTTCTGGAAGGTAGTCTAAATAATACATCTCAGAATTTTAGATGTGTGTTTCTTTCAGTCCAACAATTCTTTTTCTAGGAATTTATTTACAAAACTGATGGAGAATGTTTGCTTAGGCGTACACAAAAATTTTTTAATTAAGTATCTAAGTGCCCATTAATAAGCTATTACACAAGTCAGGATACACTTTTACAAAGAACTGAGTAGACTTTTAGAAATAAAGAAGGTTACAAAACAGCAAAAATAACAGGATGATAGTCACATAAAAATGTTTTGCCTACTCATACATATATAGAGAAATGGAAGAAATAGCTAGACTCCTGACAACATCAGTAAATTCATATTTTTACCTTTTAAAGCAGGGTAAAATTTCAGATACACATTTTTGTTTTTATAACTTAGTATTCATAAATGAAAACTTTCAGAAGGCGATGCAAAAAAGATACCCTTATTGTTTAACATGCAGGATGATACTGTCTATAAAAGATTATAATTTGTGGTAAAACCAATGTTCAACATCAAGATTTGTGGAACTGTCCAAGATGTCTTACAGGCCTTTTGTTGGTGAGACAAAGCTGTCATTCTATACATTACCTCTAAGTGTACTATTCTAAAGATAAGGATGACTGATATATGACTATCCTGTCCATTCTAAGAGGAAGCATGGAAGTTTACTTAAAAAAAACAAGAAAAACCTGATTTTTTCTTTCCTTGTAATTTGCCACTTAACGCTAAAAAAAAAAGAAATTATATCAGTCTAGTATGAGAATAAAAAAAACTCAGCTTAAGTTCAAACTTAATAAGGACTGTAAACTCCATGAGGGCAGAGGTTTTGTCCATTTTGTTTTGGCATGTACCCTCAGTGCCTAAAATAGCATCTGGCATCCAATAGTAGGTGCACAATAAATATCTGTTAAATTAATGAATAAAGTGGAATGACATAAATTGCTCAAGAGAAAAAAGATTAGACACTGCTGTGGAATAAAGTTATCCAACAAATTTTTCAGTGGAAAGATTCTGGAATACTGAGATATTATGAAGACAAGAAAGAACATGTAAAATGCCCCAAACCATTTAGCAACTCAACAAATGTTAACTGAGCCTACCATTTTTCAGGAACTTTT
The DNA here is from genome assembly GCF_964270905.1 of Leucopleurus acutus. NCBI lineage: Eukaryota > Metazoa > Chordata > Mammalia > Artiodactyla > Delphinidae > Leucopleurus > Leucopleurus acutus. The sequence goes on from NC_139146.1 coordinate 144,603,930, forward strand.
ACAGTAGGGATACTGTCATGAAGACACACTCAACCTTCTCCTGTACCATTTCCTATTATCAGATGGCCCTTAAGAACAAAGAAATGCTAACATGTACTAACTATGTGCCACTCACTATAAGAAATTTACAATAACTTTATCACTTCTTCATAACAATCTAAGAGTTTGATACTATTATCATACTATTTTCCTGCAATGGAGACAGACAGAAAAGTTAGGCAACACTGCCCAAGGTTATACAGCTAGTAAGTAAAGGAAAAGGAAGAACTGTATGATTTGGTTATGAATGAGAGATCATGTGGATAAAATATCATCATCTTTGGATCCACTCCAATACAATCTATTTAGGGGGGTAAATATGAGGTAGATAATTGTTGAAGAAAGATGATGGGCCCATGAGAACACATTATGGTGTTTTCTATTTTTGTATAACTACCCACTTAGGAAAACGGGCGCCCATTCACACTGTCGATGGACACATAAATTGGCAGAACTTTTAAAATTAACACTGAAGTGCATGTTCAATTTTAAAATGTGCATACCCTTTGATTCACCATCCTAGTTTGAAGTTTAGCCTAGAGAAATAATAACATAAAGATTTACTTACAAGGCTATTTACTTTTGTACTCCAGTTAATGAAATAATGTAACCATAAATGCGAATTAAGAGAGAAACAGTTAATAAACTGTTTATTTGTAGTCACAGAGGAATGTTTTGGAGGCATTTTTTCATTAGATAAATCTGATTGCATTGACAAGTTATCCATGGTAAATCATCAAATGATTTTTCTTAAAATGTAAACCAATACTATAACCATATTTTGTAATCTAATGTGTGTGTGTGTTGTATAATAGTGTGTAGGTTTGCTTTCATTCCTTAAATTATTTGGTAGTGAGATTATAGGTTATTTTTACTTGTTTGGTATGTACAAAAAAAAAATCTAGATAGCATTTACTAAAAAAATAACTGGAGGTGTTTTTTATAATGCAAGCTCCATTAAATGTATTTATTTTTGTATTCTAAGCCTGGATTACAGAGTAAATATTTACTAAATGTAGGAATGCTGATTACCAGCTAGGACGTTCCTTAAGACATTATGTTCCTGACTCAGATTTATGTAAATAAAACTATAATGCAATTAGCAAGGACACTTAAGAAAGAACACATACCTCCCAAAACTTCACTGATATGAGATTTGATCTATAGAGAACAAGCAAAATTACCAATGAAAAAACTGCCCCCTTCCCTTTTTTGGGGAAAAAATATCAACCTAGAAAATCCAGTTCCCAAGTAGCTGTATGACCTCAGGTAAATTCCCTTAACCTTTTTTTTTTTTTTAAACCTTCTTACTCTTCACAATTTTCATCTAAAAACCCTGAAGCTGTTAATACCTCCTAAGGTTCCTCTAAGAATTCATGAAGGAGCTTGGTAAATTAAAGAGTAATATTAAAATGAGAAAATATTTATTATATAACTAGTTAAGTCAGCATGGCTTGAAACTAAGTCAGGCATACCTGCATCACCAAACATCAGCAAGGCAGCAGCAATTGCTCCATCCATAGTGCTGGTTGATTCAATTAACTAACAAAATGAGAAAAGATTAATGTTTTAAAAATAATACTTTAAGAATTATTTCACAAAGTTACCAAACATTGAAGAACGAATATATTAAATATACAGAGTGGAGAAATATACATACGTATTAGCTTAAGTTCATTAAATCCTGTGATAAATTTTCAGAAAATCTGGTTTATCTAAAAGGTCTGAACTTACCTAAGCATATCTTAAAATATATTAGATTTATTTATCACCACTTTAAAGCAAAAAATAAAACATAGTCTATGTACAGTGTATTCAAGGTTTTGTTATTTTAATTGCAAGGCTGTGCACTAAAGTCTCAAAAACTTCCTACCTATGAGTGAGTTCAGGCACTGTGTGTGTGTGTGTGTGTGTGTGTTTGTGTGTGTGTGTGTGAGAGAGAGAGAGAGGGAGGGAGGGAAAGGGAAGGAGAAGGAAAGAGAGGGAGAGAAAGGAAGGGAAGGAGAGGGAAAGAGAGGGGAGAAGGAGAGAGGGAGGGAAGGAGGGAGAGAGAGAGACACTGACAGACATTTAAAATAAACCACAATTCTGGCATAATTTTTTTTTAATCTAATACTTCTTGAGTGGGATAAAGGACTCTTGAAATTTGCTCTATTTCTAAATTGCTCTAAATTAAATTGCTTGAATTTGTTCAAGAACATATTAATATATGGCTTATATAATTAAGTTTCAAAATACTATTTTTATACTGTTCTGTAACATTTTGGATTTCAGAAAAAACTAAATACCCCATATTTTTCTCTTGTTATAGTTTCCTGTATTTCCAATGAGCTACTTGTTTTAAAAAGATCTCACTTTTTAAAATAAGCTATTTTTGTATTAAATTAAATAGCCTCAAAACAAATTCATAATGCTCTTTTCTATACTAGTTTTCCTCATCTTGGATCCTCAGATATCCTGTAAGCCCCTCATTTTCAAAATAGTCAAAGCATATTCTTATCAAGCCTAGGACTAAATTTATATTTTATAACTTCCTAAATTACTTTATGTGGGTCTAAAAGCCTCTGTAGAGTAACCTATGTCACCTTTAAATCTTTTGAAATGATGGGAGATCACTTGAAATCCAGATTACTTCAAGAGAGTGCTGTTTTGATCAAGTGATAGGCTAAATTCCCAAGATTTCAGATACTACTGAAATACACATACAAAGTTCATTTATTGATATCAATCCTATTTTTCCACTGTAATTATAAAATTAAAGATCAATGTTTCTATAGGAAATAAATCCCCTTGAACTACCTGAGAAACTGGCAATCAAGCTGAAGTATTTTTAAACTGAGATTTGTTTCTTTATGTTGAATATTTTACTACTCCATCATGTTTATTCTGCTGAAAGTTCTTTCCAACACTTTTAAGTGTTGCTACTAGTGGCTACATCCGTTCCTTCTTTTTCTAGGAAAAAAACCCATTGGTAGGCAAATTATGCTACTAGAAGGGGAAAATGTAGACCCAAGATACCATTAAAGTTTCATTTAACTAACAGTAAGAAGGTATCAAAATGATCTGGGAAAAAAAGCTTCATATTAAATATACCAGAGAACAAAGGAATAATATAATCTACACTTAAAGAGTTCAGACTAGCAGGCCTAGGACCATTTTTGGTTCAGACATATTTTGCTTGACCTGAATGGTATCTTTGGTTTTGTCTTTCGTTAGTTACCATAAAAAGGAATGAGTACCGATACAACATGAAAGAACCTCAAAACCTTATACTAAGTGCAAGAAGTCAGTCATAAAAGATCACACATTCTATGTTCCCACTTATATGAAATGTCCAGAATAGGCAAATCTATAAAGACAGAAATTAGTGGTTGTCTAGGACTGGGGGAGGGAAATGGAGAGTGACTGCTAATAAGTACAAGGTTTCTTTCTGTAATGATTAAGATGTTCTAAAATTAGATTATGGTGATGGTTGCACAACTTTGTAAATATGCTAAAACCCAATAAATTATACACTTTAAATAGGTGATCTTTACGGCATGTAAATTGTATCTCAATAAAGCTGTTAAATTGATGATCAACACAAAATAAAAATCCATTCTTTTCACTTTATTTGAAAATCTGAATTATTCGATAAAAACAGGCTGTCATTGATTTCACATGGTCATATCTTACGGAAGCTAAGGAGCAGCTACCCCTCTTAGAAAGGGTATGTGCCAATGTCCACCACTTCAGAGTTACCTGCCAAGCCCACACAGATACGGTACCTCCTATGCCTCAGCTTGGGGAAGGGGAATTGTCGGGCGGGTGGGTGGTGGTGATGATAAATACAAAGGCGAAAAAACTATGCACCTATAATTAAATGATTCCCCAAAGATCATTCAATTACTAAGTGGCAGAGCTAGGGATAAACTATTTACTAACCTTCAGAGATTTATTCTCTATCTAAAACTTAATGGAATGGTGAGTTTTTATTTGCTCTTATAGTAAGACATAGATACCTATAACAGTCCAACTACAGCCACTTATTTTGTTTCTATAGTTCAATCAATATTTCTCGGCAAGGGTGCTATTGGCAGCCAATTCTTCTGTTATGTAGGACTGTCCTCAGTATTGTAGGGTGTTTAGCATCCCTGGTCACATGCACTAAATGTGAACAGCAACTCCTTGTTATTTCGGGGGGAAAAAAAGAAAAAAAGCCTCCTGACATTTCTGAGTTTCTAGTGAGAGGTGGGGGGAGGAAGGTTGTCCCCATTTTAGAACTATTCAAACACAAAAAACTTCACAACCTATGTGAGATACAGAGAAGCCCAGATTGTACTATTTATAGGTGAATAAACCTCACCTACTATAAGACTCAACAAGTAAATCTCTGGCATTTGCCTTTATTAAACATTAAAGTTAATAATTATCTTCAAACATAAGGTATCTTTAGAAAAATGACTATCCGCTAAATACAGCACTGGATATAGGAGACATTTTAATCATCAATACAACTATAATAACCAATTACTATAAAGGGGTATAACCTTAAGTAAATCACTGTCACTTCTCTGTGGAAAAAGTTCCTTCAAGGTCTGAAGTTTAGCATCTTTAAGGTCTTCCAATTCCGAAAGGTCTTCCAATTCTGAAATATCATTATTATTTCTACCTGCCATGGTAGGAAGGCCTTGGGACTCTTCATCTTCAGATGGCTCAGAACTAAAAATATTTTCAGAGGGAAAAAAACAGTGTTTTAATGTATTACTGAGGTGATTTCATTATAATTGTATATATGTGTATATATAAAATACAGTATATTTGCAGTTCTTTTCAATAATAAATGCAATCTATACCTGTCAAAGATTAAAATGACTTTTTTCATTTCAGTACAGTTGTGCATATAAATCTACTTTCCCAAAGTCAGCACCCTTTGAACATATCTCAAATTATCTGGGCTGGAATAGAAAAGAACAGCAAAAACCTGCACTTATTTTGTTAAGATCCATACTCATCCACTGCACACCCACTTTCTCTTTCCTACTTTTTCACCTGTACCCTGAATAAAAGATGAGTGCTGTCATGTTGCTCCTGAGAAATTCTGAAGCATACACTAGTACAAAGATAAAAAAATTTTCATATCCTATCTAGGTGATCAGAATCTAAGTGTTAAAATCGGAATGGCCCCATTCAATATCAGACTGTCTACCAGGAACAAAACACTTCTTCCGCAGACGGGGAGCACTTATTTTATATAAGGCTTCACGCAACAACAACTAACTTAACCTCATTACATTTCACTTCATATGTTTATCCTATATAAAAGACATCGTGAGCCAAATTTCACTCGTGTATTTCCAAACAAAAAAAAAATCTCATTTTGAAATTTTGATTTTCTACTACAGTAAGCATTCTGAAGATCAAAAAGCAGAAGTATAACAAATGGGCAGAAGTTATAGAAATCAAAGAAAGAAATATAGTTAAGTATATTCCTAGCGCCAGAGAATGCAGACTTTGCTATGCAGCTAATTCTATTCTTGGACAGTCTCTTAAACACATATCCAGGACCTGTATTTTAATAACTTCTCTATACTTTATTCATGTTAGTTCAGCTGTACCTGTTAGGGCACCGGTTATGCCTAAGAATCCCCTGAAAACATATCAAAACAGATTGTGAAGGATGAGGAATATGTATTTTAACAAGATTCTAGGCTGACTTCTTGAACCTTGCTCTGAAAAACCGTTCTAAAGTAACAAGGTAAAATAAATCTCTTCTTTTAACACTCTGTCTGGCCTTCAATATTTGAAGACAATTACATGTATCTCCCTTTCCATTACACCCAGACTTTTCATTCCTTATGTACTCATCTCTATAAATTTTCACTCTGCCTCACTACATTCACGCTCCCTAACTGATTCTGTGTCTTAGTTCACTGAGAACATGGAAGCTTTCAGGTTTGAATCCTTTTCCATTCCTGTACTGGATAAGCACTTTAAAGGTCCTTGCTCTTCTGACCATCACAACCTTAACCAAGTGATCAGATTCATCACCATTCCATGGGACAAACTTAGGTGCCCTTGATGTAGTAAGTCTTCATGTTGATAATGAATCTTATCATGCCTTGGACTTAATGCCCAATTTACAGGAAATACAAATAACAGAGGAATAAATTCAATACCATCATGAAGAAACAATCAGAAAAGTCTATTTTGTCTAAAAGACTTGATCTCTTCAGTAAGTTAAAATCCTTAAAAAAGAGGAGAGGAGGGGAGTGGACTATTTTAAGATCAAAAGATAGTTAAGAGTCATGACATCCAAATGCAGTAAATGTACCTTATTTGGGTTCTGTTTTGAAAAACTAGCTACAAAATACATGGAATCTGAATATAAACTGGGAATTAGATGATGTAGAGACTGTTCACTGATAATAGTACTTGTTTTTTGGAAGTGGGATGTACAGCAAGTATTAAGGGAGGAAATCTTTAATTTACTTTAAGATACCTCAGCTAATAATAATAATTAATGAAACAAGGGAAAACATTAAAAATTGTTAAAGGTAGGTGGTATATATAAGTGTTCATTAGCTATTATTTTATCTTCTTATATGACTGAAGCTTTAAAAGTAAAAGAAAAATATCTACAAGAACAAGAATGACCATTTTGCGTTCTTTTATCCGGTCTCAGATCAAGTTACTCCCTTCTGCTGAAGTCCCTTCTCAGCGCTAAGGGATTCATTCTAGCCCTTTCTACTTCCTACAGGGCCCTCTTAATTGCCTACCATCTTCTCTCCTGAATCTTTTCTCTCCTTAAGCTCTTCCTCCCAAGCCTGCAGTGCATTCAAGACTGCATTTCATTCAGTGTGCCAGGGGTTCTAGGCACTGTGGACACAGCAGTGGTCCACAGAAAGAAACAGACTCTCCTCTCCTTCACAAATTTTATAAGGCTGATTTTCTATTTCAGCATTTCCTATATTGTTCTCAACTTACTGGCTTATATCGTCTGCCCCATCACTTTGGTGAAACTGTCCTAAGGGCAATAATACCCTCTAAAATGTCAAATGTGATTTAAAAACACAAACCAGAACACCCCGAACCTTTCACTGGTTGTCTTCTCCTCTGTGTTCCCATCACTGTTGCTTTTTGAAAAGGCAGCCCTACCCTAACCCTCACCCCAGGGGCTCTGCAGCATCATTACTTCTGATTTTCCTTTGACCTCTTAGCCTGTCTTTAATCTCTGTAGAAGGCTTTCTTACTTTTTTCACCTCCCTGAACTGCCAGTATCACCTAGGATTCTGTCTTCAGCTCCTCTTGTCTATTAATGCTTCCTGAGAGATTGCAGCAATTGCCAGAGTTCCTAGCATCTATATCAGTGGTTCTCAAAAGGGGGGCAATTCTGCCCCCAGAGGACATGTGGCAATGTCTAGAGACATTTTTGTCTTGACTAGAGAGGTGCTACTTGGCATCTAGTTGGTAGAGATCAGGGATTCTGCTAAACATCCTACAACGTACAGGACAGCCCCTCACAACAAAGAACTACCTGGTCCAAAACGTCAACAACGTCAAGGTTAAGAAATCCTGATAACCAAGAAGGCCCATGCATGGGTACTGACTGTAACTGTGGAACGTGCACACAATGCAGTACTATGGAGTTGTGAAACAGAATACAGATTTTTATGAGCTGACATGATTTCCAGGATATATATACTGCTAAGTTAATAAAATAGAGAATAAATGTACATATATATCTATACATACACAATACAAGACACAGTGCTATCTTCTGTGTAGGAAACAAGAAGAAAAGATAAACGAAAGAAAAACAAATTATGACTAGAAACTAAACAAACTGGTTAGTTCTGAGGTAGGAGGAGGAAAGGGTCAGAAGGAGAAGGACAGAAAGTTAACACTTCTCTAAGCACACTGTACATGGAGTTTTAATTTTTGGCACTATGTTAATATTTTAAATATTTGAAAGTAAAATTTTTAAAACGAGGGACAAGGGAAAAACCCTAAAAGGAATACAAACAGAAATTAATGAACTGAACTACATTTCAAGTGAATAACAAAGAAAAATTTAAATAAGTAAGCCAAGTACTGTAACCATATACCCTCATCTAAAGACAAAATAAAACTTATAAACAAATATTAAACTCATAGTGAGCTTAATGGTCAAGAAGCATGATTACAGCAATTCTGAAACTATTTTATGTACACTGAGTGATTGAACAAATTAGCAAATATAATGATATTGGTGGAAGCAGAGTTCTCACTGTCAGAAAGAGGCAAGGAGGAGCCTTGTATTAGTAGATTAGAATGAAATATATTATTATAAACTCATGATTTAAAAAACAAACAAACAAACAAACAACATTCTCTGGTTCTCTTATATCCTAGCCCATTCTTGCTAAAAGGGCAATGACATAATCCCCTGCTTCACCAATAGCAAAGGAAGGACACAACCAGTCCACAGATTTCCAAATACCATTCCTTTAAAAAGGAACCAGTGCTACTTGGAGAAATGGCTAAGTCTAATTTCAGGCTTGGAGTAGGGAAAACACTAGTCTGCAACATCTTGCGCCAGAAGGGAAAGGCTCAAAAAATGATAGGAACCTCTCAAATCCAGAGTCTGTGTAAAGGGGCCCTCACCTGCCAAAACTGAGCAATTTCAGCATCAAAATGAGTAATAATAGTAATAGATTATAATCAGTTGAGCAAAAACGCACCTGTAATTCCATTTTTGTATTTACTGTGCTAAATAAATACATGAATAAATAAGGAGAAAAGGGAAAACTATCTATAGTAGAATAGCAAGTATAAATTCTAGAATGCTAGTTAGAATACCACATTTCACAACTACCAATGTAATAACGGATTCACGCAAGAATCATCAGCAGATGCTACAACTATTGAAGGGAAGTCGGCTAAGGAAGAGGATCCCTACCCAGTCTTAAAGTATCTCATCAGAGATTACTTAATCATTAAAAATGGGAAAATGGTTAACTTTATAGGAGAAACCTGGCAGGCTTCTGAGTGGTTAAGTTCACTTCACCAATAATGAGACAAACTGGTTATCAGTGTGCCTCCTAACATAACACACTGAGGAGGACACAAAATCATTTATGTAACTCCTATCACTTAACCTAAATTTAATCATGAAGAAACAACAGGGGTGCAGAAATTGAGAGACATCCTAAAAAATCTGGCTTGTTACCTTCAAAGGCCAATTATCATGAGAATCAAAAAGGCTGAGAAACTTTCAGATTAAACGAGACTAAAGACACATGAAAAACTAAACCCAATGTATGATGCTGGAAAAAACTTTACTATAAAGTACTACTCAAATTATGATCCATGGACTGACTGCTAGTCCTCGAAATCAAACTGTTTGTTATCTATCCATGACAAGATAAAGAACTTAAAACAGAAGGAAAAACACATTGCTTAGTTCAGTTTTTTTTTTTTTTTTTCTTTTCATTACAAGACTTTCTTGCTGAAGGAATGAGTACATTAATTTACATTCTAGGGCACATTCCTTACTGATAAACCAGTACTCTGAGTAGCACTACTATAAAGAACATTATTGGGATAACTGGTAAAATTTAAATACGGACTATATATTAGATGATATTACTGCACCAACGTTAATCAGTATTTGTGAATTTGAAATGCTACTTTTGGAGGGAATTCCCTGGTGGTCCAGTGGTTAGGACTCAGAGCTTTCACTCATGGGGCCCAGCTTCGATCCCTGGTCGGGGAACTAAGATCCTGCAAGCCACAAGGTGTGGCCAAAAAAAAAAATTAAAAAAAAAAAAAGAAATGCTACTCTTGTTACGTAAGAGAATGACCTTGTTCTTAGGAGATAAACGTGAAATTATTAGAGGCAAAGGTTTCAGTAATAATTCTAATTATTATTTTATGAAGAAGGTGACAAGCAAACATGGGGAAATGTTAACAATGGGTGAATCTTAATCTTTTTAAAAGGATGTGGAAATTGATTATTCTTGCAACTTTTCCGTAAGTTTAAATTTTTTTCAAAATAAAAAGTAAAATTTGGAGTGCTAATATAATACCAATTTTCCTTAGGATTTACCACACAGGATCATCACTATTTTTTATTTCATAGTGAAATTCAGGATAAAGGCATGTTCATCAGGGCTTATATACACAAAGAAGTTCATTTTAAGAGGAAATCCTCATCTTGGGAGTGGACAGTGTTAAGCTCTTGCACCTCTGCCACACTTTCTTCACTTAGCTTCCGATCACACAACCTTCTGACTTTTTTCTTACCTCAATGACTGCTCCTTCCTAAGAGTCTTCTGTAAGTTTCTTCTCATCTCCTGTTCCTAGAATCCAGAGTTCGCCTGGCCTAAGTCCTTCAACTAAGAGATCTTCTGTTTTCCAGCTACACTAGTGTCTCTTACTGATTTCATCTAATCATGTACCTCTTAATATCAAGTATCCTGATAACTCGTAAATTCAGATGTGGAACCTTGACCTCTCTCCAGAACCCGCACGTCACAAATCCAACTGCCTACCTGACAAGCCCACTTCAGATGCCTAAGAGTCTCCTCAATCACAGCACGTCCGAGACTGAGCTGCTGGTCTTTCCTGCGAAAGGCGCTCCCCCACTGCACCCAAGGCAGCATTCCTCATCACAGTTAGGGTTGGCTCCATCCTTCCAGTTGCTCAGGTCAGATATCTTAGGGTCATTCATCCCTGACTCCCGTCTCTCCCATTCCATTTGAAATCCATCAATAAATCCTCTCTGCTCTACCTTCAGAGTATATTTAGAATCTAACCACTTATTATTCACTCCCATAGCTACTAGCATGGTTTAAGCGTCCACCATCTTTTGCCTTGGTTATTACAACAGTATTCATCCTTCTACTACGACTCCCCTACAGCCTTAAAAACTTTTAAACATATAGATCAGATCATTTTACTCCTCTGCTCAATATGTTCCTTTAGCTTCCCATCTCGTTCAGAATAAAAGCCAAACAGCCTATGGGCTTAACATGATAAAGCTCTTTCCCTATCCCACTCCGCACCTTCTGACCTTAGGTCCTTCTCTTCGCATCATTAGCCACCACTACTCCTCCCCCAGCCCCGCCGCCCACTTTCCTCAAAAACAACAGGCAAAATACTACTTCAGGGTCATTAAACAGGCTACTCCCAATGCCCCTCCCACCATATCCACATGGCTCCCTTTTTTAGCTCCTTCACGTCTTTGCTCAAGCATCATCTTCTTAATGAAGCCTTTTCCAACCATGCGCTTTAGAAACCATGCCGTTAGCCCGGCCCCAAACCCTGTATTTCCCTTCCTGTTTGCCCATCATATGTATTATTTGACATACTGCATTTTTAATTTATTTACTGTTTTTCTATCTAACATACAAAGCTCCGTGCTAGCTCAATGAATGTGTCCCAAAAATGTTAAAATGATTTGACTCTAGGATTCAAGAACAAATCAGAAAGCAGTTACAGGTGACTGAAGGTACTTGTGAAAATAATTATCTATGGAGAATTTTTAAAACTTAAATATTTGCTCTCACTGAACTTTTTATTGAAAATCAGAACCATGGGAGTTCCCTGGTGGTCCAGTACTTAGGACTTGGTGCTTTTACTGCCGTGGCCTGGGTTCACTCCCTGGTTGGGGAACTAAGATCCCACAGCGCGTGGCCCAGCCGGAAAGAAAAAATATCAGTTATCCAGAGTCTCTCTTTCTCACTCACACACGCGCGCACACGCGCACACAGACACACACATCTCTCTATATCTTTTAAGTTAGGGAAAAATGATGAAGATGCAGTCAGGAAAAGGCAAAAAAGGGGGGAAGTCATCAAAAATTTTCAGTTTAAGTAACTTTTTCTCAAAAAAAGTCTTATACATGCAAATATAATGAATCTACTAAGTTGCTTACACTATAATCACCGTGTCTTTGCTGAATTTTTTCTCTTGAACTGTACTGGAGCAATCTGGGGAAACAACATCTTCACTATCTGAAGACAAATCAATATATTGAATTCCTCTTTGATTCTTGAAATATGATATACTTGCTTTTCTTTCATTTTCTGGGGTTTCTGGAACACTAGAATCTTCTGCAAAAGAGAAAAAGCAGAAAGGGATTTTGAATAACTTGAAAATAAAGCAAATTTGTTTTTGATAATTACAAATCATGTGCTAAAAATCTTTAGCTTCATTCACTGTTTCCATCCTAAAACCAAAAATTCCTCCCAAGTTTTAAAGAAAACATTAATAGTCAACCAGGGCTGGTATTAAATGATTTTCCAATTCACAGGTTACTTACTAGCAAGAACTTAGTGGACACTGCAAAACAGGTTTGTATTTTATATTTTAACCCTTTTCTCTCTGTGCTTTTGCTTCCTAGTACCCAGTTCTTGCCTAAGAAAACACAGACACTAGAGCCCAAACAACTTGAATTTCAATCCCATCTCTCAGCTAAGTTACTTAATCTAAGTCTCTGCATCCTCAGATGTAAAACAGAGATGCCAATAATCACAGGGCTAATGTGCACATAAAATCAGAAGATATGTATTAAGCACTTAGTTCAGTAATGGGCACACAGCCAGTATTCAACAAACATTAGCTCTTACACAAATGTTAGTGTTATGGACAAAATTATGTCCCCTCCAAAATTCCTATGTTGAAGTTTCAACCCCCAGTACCTCAGAATGTAATGTATTTGGAGGTAGGTCCTTCATAGAGGTGACTAACTTAAAAAAGGCAGTTAGGTTAGTGACCTAATCCAAAAGGACTGATGTCCTTGTAAGAGACACCAAGGATGTGTGTGCATGGAGGAAAGGTGATGTGAGCACACAGCGAGAAGGTGGCCACCTGCAGCCCAAGAAGAAAGGCCTTACAAGAAACTGAACCAGCCAACACTTTCATTTTGGACTTCTAACTTCCAGATATGGCAGAAAATAAACGTCTGCTGGTTAAGCCACCCAGTCTGTGGTATTTTGTTACGGCAGCCCTCACAAACTAATGAAGTTGGCATCACCCGTCTATGCAAAACAAATTAGTATTCTATTGAGGTCTCCTCTCTTCAAAGGGCCGAGTTCTAAAATTATTCTCCATTATACACTTGAGGAGAGATCAGATTTAAGAAATTCATATTAAAGTAAAAGTAGTCAGTGTCTTGGTTTAGTGAATACCATCACCCCTCAGTATCTGTGAGGTTTGGGGGGACTGGTTCCAGGACTTCCCTGCTCCCCACACCAAAACTGGGGCATGCTCAAGTCCCCCCCTAAAACTCTTGGCCTCGACCCCATTAACAGTCATGAAATGATAGCCATCATTATCGTAAGGCTCCTGAGTCATATTTGTAAATAACATTAACCAAGGCCTATATAACCAATCACCTGGAGTGAACTAAAAAATACTTTACTTCCTGCAATGAAGTCCTAGCAACATTACTGAAAAGCAAATCACAAAATTGTTCCAAAAGAACAATTTTATAAATGTTGAGTGTGCCCTGAGTGAAAAATTCTGCTCTGGAACAAATCACAGCTATGTTAACTGTCATATGTATGAAGACATTTACAAGTTCTGATAATTATGTAAAGTAATAAAATTATAGTCCAATTCCTGTAAAATAAGTATAAAGGTACTGGGGACACTGCTTTTACATAGTATTCCTGATATGTCACAAATCACACATAAAACTAAGAATTTAGATCTTTACTGTATCAAAACTTTGACCTAAACTTAATGCATATCATTTTAACAGTTTAACAAAAGTGTCCTGCTTTCTTATACTTGAAAAGGGCTTTCGCAAAACGATTTGGATTGTCCACTTTTCTTTAAAAAGCTTCTTTACTCAAGGACTTCCCTGGTGGCACAGTGGTTAAGAATCTGCCTGCCAATGCAGGGGACACGCGTTCGATCCCTGGTCCAGGAAGATCCTACATGTCGCGGAGCAACTAAATCTGTGCGCCACAACTACTGAGCCTGCACTCTAGAGCCCGCGAGCCACAACTACTGAAGCCCAGGCACCCTAGAGCCCGCGAGCCACAACTACTGAAGCCCAGGCACCCTAGAGCCCGCGTGCCGCAACTACTGAGCCTGCATGCCTCAACTACTGATCCCATCTGCTGCAACTACTGAAGCCCATGTGCCCTAGAGCCTGTGCTCCGCAACTAGAGAGGCCACTGCAATGAGAAGCCCACGCACCGCAGTGAAGAGTAGATCCCGCTTGCCGCAACTAGAGAAAGCCCACGCACGGCAACGAAGACCCAATGCAGCCAAAAAAAAAAAAAAAAAAAAAAGCTTTTCAAACTGGCCATTTGTATTACTGCATGGTGGGGGGTGTCTAAAAATTCTATTAATGAGTACTAGGAGAACTAGAGTTTCTTGAACTTTATATATTCATCTTATTAAAAACTACTGCTTCATCAAGAACATTCTTAAGTGAAACTAGTATTTAAAAATTTTAAGGATACAATGACAGTTTGGAATCTTGGCCTTGATTCATGCTAGGGCACTAGCAGTTTTACCTACCATTGTTTTTGCACCATCAGTGCAAATACCAACATAGTTAAAAAGGCAAGTGATGTCTTAATATTATTACGAAATAGTTTTGACCTTATGGACACCCTTTTGGGTCTTAGGGACCTCAAAGGTTCACAGACCACACTTTGAGGACTAAAGGGAAACAGTAAGAGCTTATCTATATAAAATATCAATTTACCAATATAGTCAATAATCTGGAATTAGAACAGTGCTGAAATGCTTAGATTTGTTTGTTTGGACTATTTTTGGAAGTAAACAGCAGCAAAAATATCTAATAGCCAATGGTCAAAAAGATATTCCTGATGCAATGATGCTTTCTGACCCAAAGCAAACAAGCACTTTAAGCAGCACCACAAAGGAGACAGGAAGGAAGCAAAACAGAAAAATATAGAAATGAAGGGAAGAACAGTGACAAGTAGAAACAATTATAAAGACATGGGCTACTACATAATTCTGACTTTGCTGAATGCCTTCTGTATTGAAGGCACTGTGCCAGGACGTGGGGGGTACTGAAGGAAAAAAAAGGCCAGTCACAGTTGCACTTGCCCTAAAGAAACTAATAATAGGAGCCAAGTAGCCATGTACATAAGTAGCAATGTTGTGAGTCGTAATTTGTGCCATGCGAGAGGAAT
This sequence comes from Leucopleurus acutus, assembly GCF_964270905.1. Classification (NCBI taxonomy): domain Eukaryota; kingdom Metazoa; phylum Chordata; class Mammalia; order Artiodactyla; family Delphinidae; genus Leucopleurus; species Leucopleurus acutus. Next base: position 144,619,112 of record NC_139146.1, read on the forward strand.
AAACAAAATGCTAAAGGAACATGAGGGAAAACAGCTATCCTTTCAAATAAAAACAATAAAAAATCCTATGTTTTAGAGACAGTAGATGATATTTTCTCTACCAAAGGCAATGGGAACCTACATTATTACCATATGCAAGAAGATTCCAAGGTTCCAGGGGGTAATTCCAAATGAAATTCCCCATTAGTGGTATGCATGAGAAGACAATTTTTTTTTTTTTCTTTTGCGGTATGCGGGCCTCTCCCGTTGCGGAGCACAGGCTCCGGACGCACAGCGGCCAAGGCTCACGGGCCCAGCCGCTTTGCGGCATGTGGGATCTTCCCGGACCGGGGCACAAACCCGTGTCCCCTGCATCAGCAGGTGGACTCTCAACCACTGCACCACCAGGGAAGCCCGAGAAGACAATTTTATACCCTGAACGTTTCCAGTATACTTTTACCCATTCTCATATCTAAGTCTACCATGAAACAAAATGAGGATTTAAAACTGCTGCTGATTCTACCTTTCTAAGCGGTCCAAGATCAAGAACCACTCAAAAAACAAACCAAAAAATCACTACTGGGAGATTATGAAAGGTCATCTATAAATAAAGGTGATCTCCCAAAGCAGAATGAAAACACTTAAACCTTTATATCTGGGACTTCCCTGGTGGCATAGTGGTTAAGACTCTGCACTCCCAATGCAGGGGGCCCGGGTTCGATCCCTGCTCAAGGAACTAGATCCCACATGCATGCCACAACTAGAAGTTCACATTCCACAACTAAGGAGCCCGTGAGTCGCAACTAAGGAGCCTGCCTGCTACTACTAAGGAGCTGGTGAAACACAACTAAGGAGACTGCAAGCCGCAACTAAGAGACCCAGTGCATCCAGAAAGAAAGAAAGACACCTAGTTCTCAAAAAAAAACACACACAAAAAAACCTTTATATCCGTCCTGCAGACTTACGTAAGTGTGCCATTTTTGATATTCTAATTGTATATTGCTCTACATGGTTCAATTCTCTAACATGGCAACTGACTTTCAAGGCAGTTCTTTTGAATACCTAGTAAAGCACATCATATATTTGCCTCTTTGAAAGGTTAATTACCAAAATAATAGATTATAAAATCTTGACTGTTTTAATTTGAATGCCATAGTAGATAGGGAAAGACCTTTAGCATCTCAGATAAGTCAACCTACCTCTGATGAAAGCTCTTGAAAAAGACCAAGTATACACTGAATACAAGATTGAGGGGTAGTTTCTAATACACTACTCTAACATAAAATGAGAAAGAAGAAATATTTCAGGTTTAGGCCAAAAGAAAAGATAAAGATAAAAAGAAAAAATGTAAAGGAAGGAAAATCATGCTATTAATAATGTCAAAGTGTTAAACCTGAAAGGTACTTTTTAATAACAGAATTTATATCTACAATAAAAATATAACTGGCATATGTACAACTGCATTCTAATAATGAAATGCATAAACAATGGAGGATACATAAAGCAGAAAGTCAATAGAGACAAATATGAGGCTTTAACTCTTTTGTCTAAACTCTTAATAGAGAAGAGAGCACAAAAATAATTAAGATACAGAAAGGTGTTTTTCAAACATTTTTGACTGGAACCCACTGTAAGAGACCCATTGTAGATTATGACCCTAAACACATCGATTACTAGACAGACATATATAACTGAAACAAAGGTCTCAGAGGCTTTATTGTAAGCGATACTTTGATAATTTTCTATTTATTCTACTCCATTAAAAAAAGTTATATGCATTTAGTTAGGATATAAGAAACTGACTTTATGACATGTTTGTGATCCAGTTTGAAAAAAATGATACAAATAATAAAACATTATTATCTGACATATAATTAAATCTACAGTTAGATTATATCTCTTTTCAAGTACACTTGAACTTTTACAGAAATTGTGTAGTAGGCCAAAAAGAAAATCTCAGTAAATTCATCAAAGAAATACTACAGACCACATTCTCCTGTCACAAAAAGTGAAAACTGGAAGTAAATGTTAGTAAGAACATTGAAGCAAAATTTCAGTCACTTGGAAATTCAAAAAACAAAAGAAAAAACAAAGAAACCACCTCTTTAAACTTTAAGGTTAAACTTTCTTCAACATTTTATTGAAGAAAAAACAACAACAACAGAAAGAAAAAACAACAAAAACATACCAAAATCTACAATACAGGCATACCTTTTTTTACTGCACTTTGCAGATATTGTGCGTTTTACAAACTGAAGGTTGGTGGCAACCCTGTGTTGAGCAAGTTTACTGACACCATTTTGGTAGTAATTCTTGCAGTGTTTCAAACTTTTTCATTATTGTGATATTTGCTATGGTGATCTGTGGTCAATGATCTTTGATGTTACTACTGTAATTGTTTTGGGTGCCCAAACAGCGCCCATATAAGATGGCAAACTTAACTGATAAACGTTATGTGTGTTTTGACTGCTCCACCAACCTGCCACTTCCTTCCTCACTCTCCCTCTCTTCTAGCCTCCCTACTCCTTTTTTAAAAAAAAAGTATTTATTTGGCTGCGCTGGGTCTTGGTTGTGGCACGCAGGATCTCCCTTGTGGCATGCGGGATCTTTAGTTGCGGCATGTGGGATCTAGTTCCCTGACGAGGGATCAAACCCAGGTCCCCTGCATTGGGAGAGTGGAGTCTTAACCACTGGACCACCAGGGAAGTCCCCAGCATCCCTATTCCTTAAGAAACAACAATAAATTAGGCCAATTAATAACCCTCCAATGGCCTCTAAGTATTCAAGTGAAAGGAAAAGTTGCACATCCCTCTCTTTCAAAAGCTAGAAATGATTAAGGTTAGTAAGAAGGCATGTCGAAAGCCAAGACAGGCCAAAAGCTAGGCCTCTTGCACCAGTTAGCCAAGTTGTGAATGCAAAGGAAAAGTTGTTGAAGGAAATTAAAAGTTCTACTCCAGTGAACACACAAATAAGAAGCCAAACAGCCTTTTGCTTATTATATGGAGAAAGTTTTAGTGGCCTGGATAAAAGATTAAACCAGCCACAGCATTCCCTTAAGTCAAAGCCTAATCCAGAGCAAGGCCCCAACTCTTCCATTCTATGAAGGCTGAGAGAGGTGAGGAAGCTGCAGAAAAAAAGTTTGAAGCTAGCAGAGGTTGGTTCATAAGGTTGAAGAAGCTGTCTCCATAACATAAAAGTGCATGATGAAGCAGCAAGTGTTGATGTAGAGGCTGCAGCAAGATACCCAGAAGATCTAAGATAATTAATGAAGGTGGCTACACTAAAGAAGAGGTTTTCAATGTAAGCCAAAGAGCCTTCTAATGGAAGAAGATGCCATCTAGGACTTCCATAGCTAGAGAGGAGAAGTCAATGCCTGGCTTAAAGGACAAGTTGACTCTCCTGTTAAGGGCTAATGCAGCTGGTAACTTTAAGTTGAAGCCAATGCTAATTTACCATTCTGAAAATCCTAGGGCCCTTAAGAATTATGCTAAATCTACTCTGCCTGTGCTCTATAAATGGAAAAAAGTCTGGATGACAGTACATCTGTTTATAACACCAAATACTGAATATATTAAACCCACTGTTGAGACCTACTGCTCAGAAAAAGATTCCTTTCAAAATATGACTGCTCATTGACAATGCACCCGGTCACTTAAGAGCTCTGATAGAGATGTACAATGAGATTAATGTTTTCATGCCTGCTAACACAATATGCATTCTGCAGCCCATGGATCAAGGACTTTTGACTTAAAAGTCCTATTATTTAAGAAATATTTTCCAAAAGGCTACAGCTGCCATCAATAGCAATTCCTCTGATGGATCTGGGCAAAGTCAATTGAAAACCTTTTGGAAAGGAGTCACCATTCTAGATGCCATTAAGAACAGTTGTGATTCATGAGAAGAGGTCAAAATATCAATATAACAGGAGGCTGGAAGAAGTTGATTCCAACCCTCATGGATGACTTCAGTGGAAGAATGAACTGCAGATATGGTAGAAACAACAGAGAACTAGAATTAGAAGTGGTGCCTTGGGACTTCCCTGGCAGTCCAGTGGTTAAGACTGAGCTTCTACTGCAGGGGGTTCGGGTTTGATCCCTGGTCGGGGAAATAATATCCCAATACTGCATGCAGAGCAGCCCCCCCAAGAAAAAGAAAGAAAGAAAGAAAAAAAAATTCAGGAGAAGTGGCCCCTGAAGATGTGACTGAATTGCTGCAATCTCATGATAGAACTTTAATGGAGAAGTTGCTTCTTATGGATGAACAAAGGAAGGAGTTTCTTGAGATGAAATCTACTCCTGGTGAAGATGCTGTGAAGACTGTTGACATAACAACAAAGTATTTAGAATACTACATAAACTTAGTTGATAAAGCAGTGACAGGGTTTGGAAGGATTGACTCCAGTTTTGAAAGAAGTTCTGCTGTAGGTAAAATGTTATCAAACAGCACTGCATGCTATAGAGAAATCATTTGTGAAAGAATCAACTGATGCGGCAAACGTCACTGTGGTCCTATTTTAAGAAGCTGCCATGGCCACCCCAGGCCTCAGCAACCACCACCCTGAGCAGTCAGCAGCCCTTAACATCGAGGCAAGACCCTCCCCCAGCAAAGACATTACAACTCACCAAAGGCTCAGATGATGGTTAAAAACTTTTAGCAATGAAGTGCTTCTTAATTAAGGTACGTACATTGTTTAAGACAATGCTACTGCACACTTGAAAGACTATAGTATAGTATAAATATAACTTTTATATGCACTGGGAAACCAAAAAATTCATGTGACTTGCTTTACTGTGATACTTTATCGTGGTGGTCTGGAACCAAACCCGCAGTTTCTCTGAGGTATGCCTATAATGATGACATTTCAAATATAAGAAAAAGGATTCATCAATAAATGGTTCTGGGATAAGTGACTAGTAAATGATAAATAATGAACAAAGGAGAAAACGGTATCACCTTTTCTTTAGCCCTTATAACAAACTCCAGATGAAAGTTAAGGTTTAAAAAAATTAAAAAAAACAACTCATATCCATCAGTTTGGCCACAAAAAAACACCCCAAAAAACAAAACAAAAAATAACAAGTGTTGGCAAGGATATGGAGAGAAACTGGACCCCTTGTGCACTGTTAGTGGGAATGTAAAATGGTGCAGCTACTGTGGAAAATATATGGTAGTTTCCTGTATGATCTAGCAATTCCATTTCTGGATGTATACCCACAAGAACTGAAAGCGGGGTCTGGAAGAGATATTTGTATACTCATTTTCACAGCAGCATTATTCACAATAGCCCCAAAGTGAAAGCAACCCAAGTGTCAACCACAAATGAATAATAAAATGTAGGTATATATACAACGAAATATTCTTCAGCCTTAAAAAGTGAGGAAATTCTGATACACGTTACAATGTGGATGAATCTTGAAGACATTAGGGAAAATGAAATTAAGGCAGTAACAAAAGACAAATCCTGTATGATTCCACTTTTATAATGTACCTAGAGTAGTCAAGTACATAGAGACAGAAGATATAAGGGTGATTGCTGGGGGTAAGAAGGAATTGTTTAAGGGGTAAAGAGTTTCAGTTTTGTTTAAGATGAATTGTTAATTGTTTAAGATGAAAAGAGTTCCAAAGATTGGGTGTACAACAATGTGAATGTACTTAACCCTCTTTGACCTGTACATTTAAAACTAGTTATTGCATATTTTACGTATGTACATATTACTACAATTAAGAAGAAAATTAACACAGATGTGATAGAAGAAAATATGGATGAATATATTTATAATGTGGTGGTAGGGAATGGCTTTCTTTTACCAAATCTTTTACCAGGTCAGATCAGGACCTAAAACCTGTAAGCCTTGAAAAAGATGAACAAACTGACCATATAAAAATGTAAAACTTCTCTGTCACAAACAACAAACAGAATTAAAAGAATAAAATTAAAAAACTTATAAATCATTTATTAGAAAATGAGAAAAAGGAACACAGAAAAAGTTCAAATTGCTAATAACATTTATGAAAACATACTTAACCTTAAAAATAAAGAATAAAAATAATGCAATTTAATTGCTTATTAGCCCTTTAAAAATTAAAAATGTTTGCAATATTTTAGCCTGGTATGAAAAAGCAGACATCTGAAAACCAAGCTGTAGTGTGGTGCAAATTGGTAAAACTTCTGTGTAGGGTGATTTGGCAATTACTAAAATATTACTCATATTCTCTCTAATTTGACAATTCCATTTCCCAGAATTCTTCCACAGATTGTACAGAGGCAAAAATATCTATTCAAAAGGATGGTCACTACAGCATTCTTTTAACAACAAAAAGAAGAAATAAACCAAAACAACCGATGTCTATAAACAGGAAACTACATGAATTATAATACATCTGTGTATAATAAGATACACTGTGGTCACTAAAAAAAATTGAAGTACAGCATATTTTATATGAACTGACATGGAGAGTATAAAAAATCTACTTTTTAGTTAATAGTGAGTTGCATTACAATATGTATGTACATAATACTATTTTATCTAAAAAAAAGCTAGAATATATACAGGCAGGAAAAAAATACAAAAGAATACCAACACTAAACGAGGATTACAGAAGAGTCTCTCTTCATTACATACTGTTGTAATCATTTAATTTTTTTATATAACATTTTATTTTGAAGAAAATAGCCAAGCATGGAAAGTAAAAAGGTAGAGAAGGAAAACACAAACAAAAAATGTACATTTAAAATGTACTTAAGACATTTAGACTCACTGTACTTTCTATTAGAACAACTGAGCACTAACCCTTTTACCAATTACTGCTTTTCAACTAACATTAATAGACATTAAGAAACCAAAATTTCTATCCAAAGATATAATGATGATTCACATCTTGGCCACACACACTTAAAAAGGACTAAGGAATACCTGATGGTTACAGATCATAAGGCTAAAATGGTATATTCAGCTTCATTCAAAGGATCTTATCCATTTTACTGCTTGCAAGGACTTCAGAGAACATCTAGACAAAGGAAGTGAAATCCAAAAACGATAATGTCTTAATCAAGATCATACCATCCATAAGTGGCAGAGCATTGCTCTCTGGAAATCTTTTCTGATAACAGGTATAATTAAAATTTTTTTCTCTCACTTATTAAAAATGGTTACTTTCTACATGACAACCACATCTAAAGAGCAACCACTTTAGAAGACTGAATATATTTTATCAAGAAATTCTTCAAGCATATACTGAAACTTTCCTCCAACCCAACCCCACAATAACCTATGAACCCATCTATTTTTCTCTTTCACTCCCCCTCCCCTGGATAAAATGTGTCTTTATTCCAAGTTAAATAGTCCAGCTGTGTGCGCACTCCCATCCCCTTGATGCCTGTCTTCAGATACCTCCCCTCCCTCATCCTTTTCCTCTCCCCTAGCTTCTTCCCCTTGGATGCTCAATTTTCAACATTCCTCAAACATCTTTTCTTGACATTGCTTCCCCATCCAGCTGTTTCTCTCTTTCCCGTCTTGGAAGAGTAGTCTTCACTCCCTCAGCTTTCTACCGAAACTGCTAAAGGTCAACAGGAACTTTAATTTCCAAGGAAAGTGGTCTCTGATCAGATCCAACTTGACCTCTCTGCAACATTTGATACTGTTCACTATACACCACCCTGGAAACTCTCCTATCTTTAACTTCCAGGGCATTATCATTTTCTATGACTGTTCTAGTCATCCTTTATATCTTTCATTGGTTTCCCTTCCTCTGTCCATCATTAAATATTGATGATTCTTACCATATATCTTGCTTAGGACATTTTTTTGGAACTACCACAAGGATGACTCCAAAGTTGATTTCTCAGGTTCCCACCACTCTCTGAGCTCCAAACTCCAATGTCCAACCCTCTACTAGACCTTGCTACTGAAATATAAGAGGTAACTCAAATTCAACATGCTTTGGTGTCTTCCTCCTAATCCTACTGCCTAATTCAGTTGACAGTGCCCATCATTCAGCTGTCCAAGCAAGGAACCTGTGAGTTACCTTTAAATCCTCCACATTTAACTGATCATCAAATACCATCAAATAAATACCATATAAAACTTCCCTAAACTGCCTCCTTTGTCATCCCCACTGTCATTTCCCTACATTTAGGCTTCAATTATGGCAACATCTTCATTAATGTTTTTCCCATACTGAAATGCTCTATATTGTGTACCAAATAAAGTCCATCCTCCCTGGCACAGCATATATAGGCCCCTCCCAACCCAGCAGTTTTTGTTTCTAAATCTTTTCAGCTTCATCTATACTGCCCTACACCTCCTCTTCCCTAGATAACCTCACCTATTCCATTTACATACTACACTCCAAGGCAACATATATTTCCATCCCTAGTTCACTGAATTTCCATCCCTAGTTCACTGAATGAGTCATTGCTTAGGGTCCACTCAAAGTCATCTCTCTATGACTTTTCCTGATCCTCTACAGAAAGAAGGGATAATTTAATCACTGTGAATCAGACTGTGGTTCTACACTGCTTAATATCGTCCCTTATTATGAGTTACCACATTGTGCTATTTTAACTATATATATTTACATGTCCTTTCTTCTTGGTATCCCTTGAGGATTATGCTTAGCTCAACTTTTCATTCTTTACGAGTAAAACATAGTAGGCTCTCTCCTTTCACACTCATTTGTCATTGCTTTATTTTCTCCAAACCTGCTATGCTCCCAGAAAAGTCAAATAAAAAAAGAGAAATAAAGTGTAAGTAATAACCATTGATAATTCTGGGCACTGTGAGAGTAAAATAAACCTAGGCAGGGGGAGGTGACCACAGGTTAAGTGTATGCCCTCATATCTAAAGGCTGGATTAAGGGAGCCTGGCCTATATCAAAAGTAGTTTCAAGTATCCATAACTAAAGAATGACTGATGGCTACGGCACTGTTTCAAGACCATAAAGAGGAGGAGGAATATTTTTAAAATGTGTACAAAGGACTAATACCACCTAATCATCATCCAAAACTCCTTCTTTCAACACATATTTACTGAGGGCCTAATATACACCAGTCAGTCACTGTTCTGAGCAATGGGGATGGATAGATGAACAAGGTCTTTGCTCTTACAGATCTTATATTCTAATAAGGGAGACACATATACATAATGCAGTGTATATAGAAAAATACAGTACAGTTAAAGGGGGGAAGGGGGTGGTTGCTACTTCAGAGAGAGTGGTCAAGAAAAGACCTTCTAAAAAAGGGTAACACTTCACTAGGCCCTAATGGAACAAAGCAGAGTCACAAGCAGATATCAACAGAAAGCGTCTTGGAGGCAGATGGAAGAGCAAATGGGAAGAAGGAATGACTGAATGGGGTTTGGCATATTCAAGGAACAGTGTATCTGTGGCACAGTAACTGAAGGAGAGGGGTAGGAAATTAAATCTTAACTCATATTATGTAAAGTAATAGGATTAACTGAAAAAGAGTGATTACAGGTAATTTTAACCATATACAATTTCTGTCCTATAAGCTGACTTAGACCCTAAAACTATTTTAAATAAACAAATATAGCATCATCCCACAAAATAACAGAATCAGTTACTAGTTGATGATAAAGAAAGTAAGGTCAATATTCATATCCCACTGACAATTTCCCAATGTCCATATCCAGTCTGATCTTAAATCCAACTTCAGTGTCTTGACCTCCGCACAGGCCCAATGTGCAATTCTGCATCTCCCTCCCCCATGCTAAGTTAAGCTGCGTTTGGTCTACTGCTAAATTGAGGGCAGGACCTTTGATTCTCATTTGAATTTTTAAAGGCATGCCCAACGTCTTACAGTGGGTACTTCATACCTATTCTAATGTACGGAACTACCTTTTTTCCCTCAATCACTTAGACTAAAATTCTTAACATGCATTTTTATCTCACTCCTACACAACGACCTAATTGTAAAATCTTGCCCTTTCTTACTGTGATCTCTCATACCTCGTTCTTCTCTATCTGTACTGCCATCATTAAGTTTGGACTATGAGAGCTTCCTAAATGATTTCTCTCTCTTTAAACTCTACCCTTTAACAATACATAGTACTCATGACTGCTAGGCTGATTGTTTTTACCAAACAAGATTCTTTCATCATTTTGCCCTTCTATTCTTGCATGGATCTACAATGTAAAGTCTCAACTTTGCCTTAGTTTTCAAGATTCTCAAAAATCCACAGGATCAATTAAAATAATCTTTTCCAAAAGCAAAGCTCTCTATTCCTAGTAGGATGAACCCTCACCATTCCTGAAAAAAACCTGACTTCCATATTTCCAAGTGTCATCAAGACTGACCATATGATTTCTAAAGACAATCTCAATTTTAAGAGTAATTTACGTATGAAAAGTCCCAATAAAGAAAGATGGAGTGAAGTCTCCTTAGAAAAAAAGAGGAAAGCAGAAAAACACCTTCTGATTAGAAAAAGGATTTACAATTTTCACATTACTAATATTGATAAATAACTAAAAAATTTCATTGAATTCCAGTTTATAGAGTGCTTTTATTTTAGAGGTGAAAAAATTGTGGATCTCAGATAATCTAAGTGACTTGTCCAATGTCCCATTTAACTAAAACGAAGAAGCAGAGGCTCCCAAGGACTCAAAATCCCATGCCTACACCCTGGCCTTCCCTGCCCTCTCTAACTACACAAGAAACAGATTAAAATATTTACTGATAAAATATTAAAGTACCTGGATGTTTAGATATTAACCACAGTACGTTATGCAAACCAAATATCTGTTCAAAGAATGCACACAGGGATGTCACTCCAGTGCTTAAATCCTCCAGCGGTTTGAAATCAGGTAAGCTCAAAACTCTTCAGATAAACAAAGCCTTTCAAAATTTGACTTCTAATTACACCAAAGTATTTTAAAATATTCCTCTAATGATAACTTGTAGGGACTCTGCCCTCACTGCTACATTTAAGTAGAAGAGTAGCAAACAAAATGGGGATATCAAAGATGAAGACGTATATTACCAATTTTGAAATTTAAAAGCTGCTTGTGAAATACTGAGTTTTGCACTAAAAAAAGGTATTACTGAATTAAACATTAAAATATAACTTGGAATTAGACTGCTTGGATTTGAGCTCTGGTTCTACGAACTTGCTAACAATTTAACCTCCCTGGGGCTCATTTCTGCAAAATGTGATAATAATATCTTATAAGCTTGTTGTACAAATTAAATGAGAGGATGTGAAGCACTCACCGCTATGCCTAAAACACGGTAAAAGATCATATATATTCTAATCACTAACTGTTCGAAGAACACAGATTAAGATGGGAGTGCTAATTTCTGACTCCTTCTCAAATTCTACTGTTCCGTAACAATTAGCTGAAGAGGTTAAAAATGGTTCATTCACAATGAAGAATACCAATTATTCATTTGCACTTTGGAGAGCTCCAGGAAGTCAGGTGGTTGGCAAAATTTGTACGTCCTCTGCTCTTCATTTGCTCATAGAGGCTGTGTTCAGGCACCCTGAATAAAGTCTAACTCACAGCAGATGATCAATATTTTTTGGAGAAATACTGGAATGAATGTAAACGTCTGGCAATAACATCCTCAAAGTCTATCATAGGACTGACTCACCTAGTTCTTCCTCCCTTAGCTACCACTCTGACCTAAATTCTGATTTTAGCTTCCATCATTGGGCCATAATCTAAGAACTCCCGTAAAAGCGGAACAACTATGGAAGGATAATCAGTTGTAGGTACATGGTGCCTTTGGCAGTCCCAAAGCTGTATGTAAAAGGGCATGGTGAAGGACAATGCATCAGTATGTATGACATCAAGCACAAAAATTAGAAGCTCTTCTGCCTTTCTTCTTAAAAAACAAAAAAGAAAACCCCAAAAAACAAACAAACGAAAAAACCTCTCTATCTCTTGATGCTGAATCAATTTGCAACACTGTAACTCACCTGTTTTTTCAGTTATATCTGAATCAGGGGTGCCTGCCCTGCTAACTTCCCCTTCAGCATTCTCCTCTTCAGCACTAAGAGAAATTGGTGAAGAAGGGCCAGGCAGGGAGGGTTGAGGGGTTGGTTCGGGCGCTTCCTCAATCTTATTCCTTTTCTCAAAGCGAAAACGGTCCAGGTTGAAAAGATTCATATTGGTAGAAACCACCACCTCGTGGGGATGGGAGCTTTAAATGAACTATCTGCAGGGAGAAAATAAAAAGAGAAAAAAGAGGCCATGAAATCAATATAAAATACAAAGCCACAGCAGTTCATTCCGAAGGCAATTAAGAGCCCGCAAACATGCCAGTGGCTCAGGATGACTATCATGGCAGCGCCTCATTGTTAGGCCACAACAATCAGGTGGACAGTGGTATCCTTTTAAAATTTTCCATTGCTCTTTTCACTCCCCTTCGTTTCCCACCCCCCCACCCCGCCCCTCCTTCCTCGAACCACACGCTGACCCTCGTGCAACCTCCTTACCCCAGCACGCGCAGGCACGTTCCCCACGCTAACCCCCTGCGGGCGGCGCGCCCGCCCACAGTGAGAGGCTCCCTGCACTACGATGCTCCCTGCCTCGAAAAAGGACGTGCCAGGGCCCGTGCCTCGACACTGCGGGGACACAAAGGGGCCAAAGGAGGGGAGCGGCGGAGGCCGTGCTGGCGGGCACCCGCCCGGAAGTTGACGCGGCGCGATCCCAGCTGAGAGGAAGCTGATAGGATCAAGAAAACACAGGGAAGGTTCAGAAGTGGGGAGTGTTCTGCGGTACCTCTTTTAACGCTCGCTCGCTCGGTGTCACTCTTCCCTTGGTACTTACGGTCTTGCAGCCTCGGTGCCCTGTAACAAAGGTTGAAAAGCGAAAATAATTCCTGGCGTGGAGCGACGGTAGCCGGGCCGGGACCTTCTAAAACGGAACAGAGAAGCCTAATGAGCGCGTAGTGATGACGCAACACGCAGCCTAGGCTTTTCTCTTCCTCAGCGACTTGTAAGTGGAAAATGTCTAGGCGCGCGCTGTTGTCATGGTAGCCAATACCCGCCTCTTTGCCCTGGGAGCTTGCTTGCGGCCTGTTTCTTCAGGTTAGCCAGAAAGTTGTTAAATAAAACAATAATAAATAGCACAATGACAATATATAGCCTAATAATAATATTTAATATAATATATGATATATTATAATCTATAATATTTACATAATATGTCGACAGTATAACACCATTGTTCTAAAGCCTTTACGTATAATCTCAAGAAGGCTGTTTTTATAAAATAAGGAAACTGAGGCCTGCAGATGTTACGTAGTTAATTTGGTAAAGAGGAAAACCCAGGTATGTTGAGCTTCAAAGCGTATGAACTGCCTCCGCACTGTTGGCTGGATTGTTCCTAGAGTGGAATATGACAATTAATTCCGATATCTTAATGGAAATATTACGTTAAGAATATTTCCTCCCTTTGTTCTAACATTAAACAGGCAATTTTCTGAGTCGTAATTTGATCCACTGGTTGGCATTTACCTTGAAGAAGAATTACTACAAGTCATTATTCTGCCAAATACATTGGTCACTGTAAACTCAAATTAGCACTCTGTTTATAAATCAGTGTTTTGAATTGCAGAACACGAACCCACAATTTTATCACCTGTGGGCACGCTTATAAAATTAAATGTATAGGCCCATAAAATTCAGGATCAACGACTGAACAATTGGAATTTCCATTGTACCTATCTTTAATATCCCATGAAATGCCCTAGATTTATGCATCCATGTTAAATTATGTGATCAAAGGTTACATCAACTTATAAATAGTAAAGTATTTTTGGTGTTGAAAAATATTTGCTTTAAGATCTACTCCCTTAGCCACTTTCAAATATGCAATACAGTATGATTAACTGTAGTCACCATGCTGTACGTGTAATAGAAAAAAAGGAATATTTGCTTTATATTCAGAAAGATCTAGCATTGAAAATGGATTCCATTAGCTGAATGACTCTGAGCAAATTGTATATAACATCTCTAAGTCTCACTTTCCCCATCTTTTAATTGTGGTTGATGATACTGTTGACCTCTTAGGGCAATTTTCTGCAGCAGTCCTAACTCCTTGACATTTTGTAGAGCTGGGACAAGAGTGGAAATGGAGACCCACATACCATATATCTAAATATTGAAACATTATAAATACAAGAGCTAACAAAATGTAAAATTATAATATGTTCGTTCTATCATCCTATTTTGAAAATGACCTGGAAAGCAAGGCTGAATTTAGAATTCCTATGTGTCAGAATGTGGGAGATTCAAAGAGCATTGGTTGGCACATGTATCCTGCCTTCCCTGTGTCACCTCCTCCCACTTAGTTTGATACCATTGGAGGCCTTGTGTTCATGCATATGGACACCCACCTCAAATGTCCAAGTCTGACCCTGCCTAGGGTTGGCATATTTTTAAAAATGTATGCTGTGTTAAATTTGAATTTTAGATAAACAACGAATACTTTTTTAGTATAATTATGTCCCATGCAATACTTGGAACTTATTCATACTAAACAGTTATGTGTTGTTTGTCTGAAATTCAAATTTAACAAAGTACCCTGTATTAAATTTGGCAAACCTACTCCCACCCCACTGCTCCATCACCTCTCTGACCTAGGGGCCTTTTTGCTGGGTCTAAGGATGTAGATACTAGAAGCACTATTGGCCCTCAGCAGAAAAGACCTGGGGAAAAAATCACTGTTAGCCATTTTGGAGCCTTATGAGAAGAGAATTTTGAGAGCCAGGTACTCAAAAGCATTCCCCCCTGCGTCAGGAACTGACTTTATTATTTTAACAAACCTGTATGTTTATTTTAAGGAATAAAATATTCATTAGGTATGTGACTTTTGCTGAAGTTTTTGGTTCATTCTCACTGACTATGGTCATGGCTATTTAATTATTTTTTTATGTTTATTTTTTGTTTTTTTAAAACTTTTTAAAATTTTTAATTGAAGTATTGTTGATTTATAATGTGCATTAGTTTCTGGTGTACAGCAAAGTGGTTCAGTTATACGTATGTGTGTGTGTGTTTATATATATATATTCTTTTTCAGATTCTTTTCCCTTATAGGTTATTACAAAATGTGGAGTATAGTTTTCTGTGCTATGCAGTAGGTCCTTGTTGGTTATCTATTTATATGTAGCTTTATATGTATATATATATATATATATATATATAATGAAATATTACTCAACCATAAAAAAGAATGAAATAATGCCATTTACAGCAACATGGATGGACCTAGAGATTATCATACTAAGTAAAGTAAGCCAGACAGAGAAAGAGAAATATCATATGATATCACTTACGTGTGGAATCTAAAAAAAAAAATGATATGATACAAAAGAACTTACATATGAAACAGATCCACAGATGTAGAAAACAAACTTATGGTTACCAAAGTGGAAAGATAGGGGGAGGGGTAAATTAGGAGTTTGGGATTAACGTATACACACTACTATCAAAAGCATTTTTTAAACATCAAGGCACAGGTTCTGAGTGAACATCTCCCTCACAGATTCCTTGCCCTTTGGGACTGGATGTAGCTGAAAAAGAGCCAAATTGAGCCCTGTAAAGCACTAGGTCCAGTATAGGAAGCGTTCTCTCCCAGTTCTAAGTGTGAGGTGGTTCTGCAGCATTCATTGACCTGGGAGAATTACAATGATGGTCCAAGATTGGGAGTTTGATTGATGATGGATCAAAAGATTAAGAGAGTATATAAGAAAGTAACACAGACTGCCATAACGAAGTACGACAGAAAGGGTTGCTTGCACAGCAGAAGTTTATTTTCTTACAGCTCTGAAGGCTAGAAGTCCAGTTTCAAGGTGTTGGCAGTGTTGGTTTCTCCTGAAGATCATGAGGGAAGGATCTGCTCTAAGCCTCTCACTTTGGCTTATAGATGGCTGTCTTCTCCCCAACTTTACATAGTCTTCCGTCTGTACTTGTCTGTGTACAAGTTTCCTTTTTTAAGAAGGACACATCCTATTGGATTAGGGCCCACTTAATGATCATACTTTAACTTAATTACCTTTAGTTAGGTTTAAAGAGCCTATCTCCAAGTGTAGTCACATTATGAGATACTGGGGGTTAGAATTTCAACATATGAATTTGGTGTGGGGGGAGGGGGATGGAGACACAATGTATCTCGTAACAGGCACAAGAGAGTGGAAGGACTCTCTATTTGAACCTGAAATCTTCTAGAATGATAGCAGGAGTTGGGGCTGAAAACCAGTCCTCTGATTTTTCTTCCTTCTGACCCTAAATATGGTCATTCTCCAAAGTTCAGTCCTTGGTCCTCTGCCTGTCTCACTCTGCTCTTTCCCAGAGTGGTCTGATTATGGTGGTGACTAATTTGTCAAATCTTACTCAAATATAGACTTAAAAGAAGTTAATCTTACTGTTTATAAATTATAACTCCGTAAACATAACAATTTAAAAAAAGTGACTGTAAACATTTAATTATTGATATGGAAGAAAAATTTGAAAACCACCTTCTCTCCTAGAATGCATAGCGAAAAAAACAAAGAGATGAAATCAATAAGATTTAAAGAAGTGATAAATACAGGAGTCAGAAGACTGAGAAACAACCTTTGATTAATTAATATAATCAAAGAAAATGTCCAGAATAAATAATGAAAACTATAATAGAAAATGTTCAGGAGTTTTCATTAGTCTGCAAGTGAAAGAGTGCATTGGGTTCAAGACAGCAGCAATTAAAAGAGACTATCTACTAAAAATATCCTAAGGAATTCTTTTTTAATTTCAAGAATTAGAAACAATGTCTTGCAAGCATTTTTTTTTCCACCATAAAACCCCCTACAGCCTACAAAGGGACAAAAAAAATCAGTCAAAAACTTGTTCGTTAAACTAAATGCCTGAAGGTAATTATGCAATATCTACAAAGATTTGAGGGAAAAGATTGGGACTCAGTAATTTTCTAGCTCTCATATATATTATTAATTTATGCAAGAAAAAAATTTCAAATTTTATTTCTTGGGAATACATCTTCCTTAAAATGTTCCTAAAGACATAAATCCAGCTGACAGGGTAAACAAATGAAGGTTTCAAGAATAGACAATTCATGGTGTAAAAGTATTCTGTTAAGACTAAAGATAGTTAGGACTTAGTAATTATAAATATGGTGTACTAGTCCACTTTTTGTTGCATAACCACTACAAAATTTTAGTTGCATAAAACAATAAGCTTGATTGGCTAATGTGGCTCAACTTCAGGCTACAATAACTGTTTGCACATAGTACATACTCAGTAAATACTTGTTGAGTGAGTTAAAGATATTAATAACTAGACCAAATGTCTAAGCATACAGATAACGAGAAATAAATTTTAAAATAAGCTGAGTATCTTCAAAATGATACATGCTATGGAAGAACAACATGAACCAGAGTTTACAAATCTCAGGAAAGAGGTGACATACCTCAAGAAAGGAAGAGAAGTAAAAGAAAAAAAAAATTAGAAAGGTAGATTAAACTGGTTGTATCATGTAGATAAACAACATAACAGATAATGCCTTAAGAGAAATAGAGGGTGAAAAGGATTAAAAAAATTAAAACTAAAAATATAAAGGCAAAGATATTTCAAGAGAAAATAATAAATATTGAAGATAAACAAAGAAGATCCAACATAATTATAATTGAAGTCACTACAGAAGGAAGCCAAAGCAAAGGTGTGGAAGAAATAACTCAAAACTATAATTCAAAAAACATTTCCTGAAAATTACAAGGATTTGAAACTATGTATTGAAAGAGTACATCATTTACCTAAGAATATCAACCCGATGGCCAACACCAAGACATATTCTAGTAAAATTTAAAGAAAAATTTTAAATATTCCTTGAACATTTAGACAGAAGCAAGCAAGTGACCTATAAGGGAAAGAAAATTATATTATAGACACACTTTTAACAGCAAGTCTTCATGCCAGAAGAAAATGGAGTATTGTATTTAGGATGCTCATGGAAATAAAATGTGACCCAAGAATTTTATATTCAGCAAAAGTGCCTTTCAAATATAAAGACACAGGTAAGCTATCAACGTCATGCCAGAACTCTGTGGATATTGCTCTCTTGAGCACTCCTGAAGAATCTACTAGAAAATGAGCTTCATAAAACCAAACTGTCAAAAGAGACAATGAAGTGAGGACAGATATCAAGCACTAACTACATGGTTATTTATAGAACAAAGACAATATGAAGTTTCAAAGGCAAAGAGTATAGTATTTAATGGCTGTATGATCTGTCAATGCATACCTCTTAAAATGGGGAGAGAATGGTAGGAACATATGAAAAAAATACTTTCTTAGCTTTTTAGTAAATGTATTGCAGTAAGTGTATTAGTATTAGACTGTTATGTGTATATTATTGGGCAAAGCAAATGAATAACTCTATCATTTCCTGTTTCTTTGAGAACCAGAATCCTCAAGTAGAAGAAAGGAGCTAAATGTGTTAGAGGTTAGAGTGCAAATCCTAGAGTGCAGAGTGGTCCTTTATTTGAACTGAAAATATCTGTAGGAACTTATGAGGTTTGATACACACTATATATATATAAATGCATTGTATGTGGGTTTCCTATTTGTGTTCACTGGAAAGGCCTAGGAACTGATTAGGCTAATACATATCCCTACCTCCAAGACTGTGGTCTTGAAATATCATTTACCACTAAAGGAAACCAGGACTTTTTGGAAAAGGGACAGATTCCAGTCTGGGAGAGGAAATGTACAGAATGAGCCTGGAATGTCTTCATATACCAAAAAGCAAGGAAATTATCAAAGACCACTAACATCATGTCGAAAAGATTCAAGAGTCAACTTGAAGAGGCTCCTACTACAGGCCAAAGATGGTGCAATTTGAACTTCAATAAGATATAAAAATTGCAATTATTTGAAAGCCATTAAATATGTTTAAATCTATGAGTTTTTCTGATATTAAAAAATACTGGTTATCTTTAGAGAATGAAAGGAGACAATTATCATGAAAACTAAAAAGTATGGGAAAAGAATCATGCTTTTATCCTGCCTTTTCTCTATAAAGGTCTCTACTAAGTAATCAAATAATGATTGAAGGAAAGTGTCTCTTTATGAAAGTATTCGAACTAGTAAATGAGAAAGAAATGATAAAATTGAATCACTGCGTAAGCCTGGCCGAAATTTCCGACCTACAAAATCATAAGATATAATAAAATGGCTAACCACTAAATCTGGGGGTGGATTTGTTATGCAGTAATAGATAACTGGAACATATCCAAGCATTTTCCTACATTTTTGTCTCAAATGTACTGATTCTCTCAGTTAGAACTAAAAGATTCCTTATTTTCCCTTCTTAAAATACCAAGACTCAGAAACTGTCTAGAAATCATAGGCTCATTTCTTATTCATCTTAAGTTTGGAGTAGCTGAGTCCAAAAGTCAACACTTGATAGATTTTGTTTACGTGTTGTCACATTTTTCTCTCTGCGTTCTTTGCCAGAAGAATGATTTCCCACAGTAGTATATAATTCTTCTTTCTCAGTAATGTAAATGAGATTAAAGGCACCTCTTCTTTAGAAATATATACTTAGTCATAGAAAGGCATTATGATTTCTAATTTGTATTAAAATGCTTTTTTGGGGGGGGGAGGGATAAAATACGGATCTTATTTGGTTTCATCTTAACTGCATTCGTTCTATCTACATTTTATTGCCCACTCATTGCTCCATGTCAGTTCAATTCTATTCTATTTGAACTTGAGATATACACGCAATATAATGCTAGGCACTTTCACTCAAAAACATTTTCCGATCTTGTCACCAGCTAAATTCTCTTCTTATGGATTTCAAGTTTCCTGTAATGAGTTAGGGATTTTAAACTCCTATTTTTTTTTTACAACTTTATTGGAGTATAATTGCTTTACAATGGTGTGCTAGTTTCTGCTTTATAACAAAGTGAATCAGTTATACATATACATATGTTCCCATATCTCCTCCCTCTTGCATCTCCTTCCTT
Organism: Leucopleurus acutus; assembly: GCF_964270905.1. Taxonomy (NCBI): domain Eukaryota; kingdom Metazoa; phylum Chordata; class Mammalia; order Artiodactyla; family Delphinidae; genus Leucopleurus; species Leucopleurus acutus. The sequence continues at coordinate 144,639,075 of NC_139146.1, forward strand.
TCCACCCTCCCTATCCCACCCCTCCAGGTGGTCACAAAGCACCGAGCTGATCTCCCTGTGCTATGCGGCTGCTTCCCACTAAAATGCTTTTTATGATTCAACATGGTAGTTAAGATAAAATTCCTAGAATACAGACCATAAAATAAAATTTTGTCAGCAAGACTACTCAAATGTGGTGACTAAGATGTCGGAAATAAATTATCGCTTCAGGGGTCCCTATGGGAATAGAATTTACCTTTTATATTGTTTTGTCTTTTTTTTGTTGTTGTTTACTTTGGTCGTGCAGTGTGGCATGCAGGATCTTAGTTCCCGATCAGGGATAGAATCTGTGCCCCCTGCAGTGGAAGCGAAGAGTCTTAACCACTGGACCACCAGGGAAGTCCCAGTATTCACCTTTTAAATTAAAATAAATATTTTTGTAGGGCTGCTGTGATGGTTAATCTTATGTGTCAGTTTGACTGGGCTAAAGATGCTCAGATAGCTGGTAAAACATTATTTCTGGGTGTGTCTGTGAGGGTCTTTCTGGAAGAAATTAGCATTTGAATTGGTAGACTGAGTAATGAAGATTGCCCTTGGCAATCATCCAATCCATTGAAGGTCTGCACCGAACAAAATGGTGGAAGAAAGGCCAATTCACTGTCTGCTTGAACTAGGACGTCCATCCTTTCTTTCTTTCTCACCTGTTCTCAGGCCTTCAGACTTGGCTCTTGGACTGGAACCACACCACCGGCTTTCCTGGACTTCCAGCTTGCAGAGGGACTTCTCAGCCTCCAAAATTGAGTGAGTCAATCTCTCATAGTAAATCTCTTCCTGTATACTTATATGTATATCCTATCGTTTCTGTTTCTTCATAGAACTCTGACTAATACAGCTGCCAAAATCCTGTTAATTACTTGTTAGTTTTGAAATGGGCTCAGTGAAAATGTTTGCTACAATCTTCACATTTCTTCATTAAATAGGAGGAAAGGCTTTGTTGGAATTTTTTTTTTCTTTTTATTTACCAAAATAAAACTATGAAGCAATTTGAGGAAGGAGCAACCCTTCCAAATTTGAATTGAATTGAATAAGAAGCCAAACAGGGCTTCCCTGGTGGCGCAGTGGTTGAGAGTCCCCCTGCCGATGCAGGGGATGTGGGTTTGTGCCCCGGTCCCAGAGGATCCCGCATGCCGCGGAGCGGCTAGGCCCGTGAGCCGTGGCTGCTGGGCCTGCGCGTGCGAAGCCTGCTGCTCCGCGGCGGGAGAGGCCACGGCAGTGAGAGGCCCGCGTACCAAAAGGGATTTGCAAACCTGATATCTTAAAAACGTAAACCACACCTGGTTGGTAATGGAAACTTGTGTAAATTAACCTCCCACATGCAAATGTGAAACGGAAAAGACAAGATGTCAACTCATAAAACTAAATATATTTTTCTTCCTTGGTAAAAGGAAAATAAGACAAATATTACCACTTTGTAAGCAAATACTTCTTTTCCTAGATTAATCATTCTTAATTTGGGGAGGTGAAGGGGATGGTAATGAACCTCTTCTGAGAATCTGAGTTTTAAAAAACTGTGGAATGCCTTCCAGAAAGCTGCATATGCACATGATGGATTGTACATAATTTCAGGAGGTTCATGGACACTCTAGTACTCTGTGGTCTTCACATTAGGAAATTCTGTCAAAGAGGTCCTCAATCCTAATAACTCTGGAGGAATCCATGGTGATACCATCCCTGTATGTGCCTTTTAGAACATAAAACCTCTAGTAACTGCCATTACCAATTTAGGGGATTAAAAATATTGAGCATTTTCACCTTTTTGATAATTACCTGCTATATTTTGTTAACTATCGTAATTGTTTTTCTGGAAAAAGGTAGGATTTAAATTCTAAATAAAGTACATAATGCTTGCTTTTCAGTAACTTCCCATTAAGGAGCAAAGCTCATGTTGTAACTTTTCCTTACTTGATTATTTTCATCCTAATTTCTTCCTCTTCTTTTTTCTACTTATGCATGTCTTACAACTGTCAGGATACTCTCAACTGGAAATTGAGTTCACACACACATACACACAAGACCTTACTTTTTCTGCCAGTGTCCTTGCAATTCAATTTCTTCACAACACTCTATAACTGTTTTGTTGTTGTCCGTACCCACAGTGTCAGGATGGTGCTTGATACTTTGAATCATTCAACTCACACATCCAAGTCCAAATTTTACCATATTTGTACTTGCAGCATCTCATTTTTGTTGTAGTAATTCTTACCTTGAAATTATCCTTTTATATCTGCCACTCTGCAGATGTCATGTCTCACAGTGTATTTAAGTCATACCAGATCATTGTAATCAATCCTGTACATATATTTTTTTCTTCTTGAATTGGTCTTTACAAAGAGATTCCAAAAAAAAAAAGTTCTTTCCTTCAGCCATTTCAAATTCAATAAACATTAAACATAATTCAAAATTCTTCTTACTGCCACATCTACTTGGACTTAGTCAAAACATAGTTCTGGGAATAGATTGCATGTTAATGTTTTACATTTTTGGGCAGTGTATGTTGTCTGTGGACTGTTCCTACTTAGGTATTTGATAATATTATAAATGCCTTACATCATACATGTCTGTATTCTTGAAAGTAGAAACTTTACTGAACCAAAAACATGGGCTTCAATAAATAGTCATGGATGATAGATTTATAGTCAGATATAATGGGGAAGATGAACTCTTCATAAGAAAGTAATAAAAATTACAAAGTCATTGTGAAATTAAAGACACCTGGGTTCAAATCCCATCTCTTTTGTTTACTAGCGGTGTGATATTCTCTCAATTTCCTTATCTGTTATATAGAGAAAATAGTACCCACACCAGAGGATTTCTGTGGATTAAATTTGAAATAATCCATGCTTAGGGCAGGAGCTGGCCAATAGTTAATACCAAGTAAATATTTATTATTTTTAGAGTGGAATTCATCTTACCTAATGGCTTAGGCTTCCAGTAAGCAAATTATGTGAAAGATAACTTTTAATTAAAATTATCCTTATAAATTCTATAAATTAGTCATAAATTATAGTGTACATAGATTTGTATATACTACATAACTCCCAGTAATTAATTAATCATTATTGTGTGCCTACTCTGTACCAAAGGACTATGAGAGGTGCTAGGAAATATGAGAATGAACAAGACTGATGTGATTCTTATATTTTTTCAGATAGCTTAAAGTCTGTCAGTGAGATAATTAACCATGAATTACAAAGTAGTATAGTATATGCTATGATAGTGAAAGTAAAGTATACAGTGCTAGAGGGGCTCTTATGATTTGTTGGAGAAAGCTAGGGAGAAGGTGACAGCTGAGTCCTGAAGGATGAGTACAAAAAACCAGTAAAGGAGATAAAGTGGTGACAAGGAGGGGAAAGGCTGAAGTCCTTTAGAGATCATATAAAGGAGTATGTACTTAATCCCCAGGGCAGAAGAAAGGATCAAAGGTTTTTAAGCAGTTGCAGTTAAGAAAGTTGACTCTGGTGTTTATAAACATTGAGCTGGAGTGCAGCAAGAATGAAGGCCTATCTTTACAAAAGAATGACTGCTAATAAATGTAGAGGAACGATAAAATTGTTAAACCACTACTTTGCAGGCTTAAAATAATAATGTAGGCAAGAATCATTAATGGATGATGGCAAAATGAATGGGTGAAAGGTTGGTGAGGAATAGGATAGTCACAAGGTATTCAAGTTTTCATCCCACAGGTGATTTGCTAATTACAAAGGGAAGTTTGTATCCTTACAATGCAGAGATCTGGTGAACTTGACATTATGTGCCTCTTGACATAATGCAGTAAGTTGTAATGGGCTGCTGAATTGTGTCTCCCAAAAATTCATACGTTGACATCCTAACCGCTGGTATCTCAGAATGTTACTATATTTGGAGATAGGGATTTTAAAGATGTAATTAAGATAAAATGAAGTCATATGGGTGGACCCTAGACCAAGGAAGTGATGGTGGAGGTGGAGAAAACAGGATGGATTTTGAAACAAAATTATAAAATATAATTGGCAGGATTTGTTGATAGTTGGAGATGTAGTGGGCATTGGTGGTGGCAGGGGGAGGAGAATTCTGGGATAAACAATGACGTTGATGTTGGTTCCCCTGAGATAGGGAACAAAGGAGGAGGAACTAGTTTGGGGGAAATGATGACATCAACTTTGGATAATGACAGCCATCGATCAGGATTTCTGGACCCACAAAGCTGTCATGATAACCACATCATGGTATAGACCTGCTTGAAAGGCCACTCATTTTCCCCTAGATGACATTTTAATGTAGTTCATAATTAATTATAAAATCAAGAACTATGCCAGGCACTTAAAATTACATTATACTTAACAATCATCACATAGTCCAATTAAATAATTATTTGGCGTATTTTTTCTTTGAGCCTTAGTTCCTCACTGTAAAACAGGGATAATACTTAGTCATGTTAGGAAGCAGAAATTGTGTTGTATCCCAGGTGCCTACTATAATGGTCATGTTTATAATAAATGCTTAATAAATATATGTCAAATTGAACGCAAATCTGAAATTTCCCAATGTTCACTCCTCATTCTACCAGTAGACAAGCTTGTGCTATGACCAGTTACAATAAAGTTATTGATTTTTTCAGGCTGTAAGTAAGAATTCAGGATAAAAATTGTGGAACATATTAAGATATATCAATTAATTTAATCTTGATTACATTCATGAGGATGTTATTTTTGCATCTTATAAATGAAGAATTTGGGAAAGATTAAATGGAAGTGACCTAGACCATCTTTGCTGGTAGGAGGCAGAACTAAAACTGGAAAACAGACATGGGCTATTTTCTACTGCCCCACAGGTGCCGTAGAAAATGGTAAGTTAAAAATCTGAGCAAGAATAAATGAAACAACTGTGAATTTTATGTGATCCTAGACATTGCCCCAGCTCATGTACAATGACAGTCTACACAGGTTTCATGTTTCCTTTTTAATTTTAGGTTTGTGCCTTTTCTGAGCAGAGAAATTCACGAGGGGTGAGATGGATGCTGTGTGCACACACCTGTATAGACACACACCACCTTTCACTGGTGATTAGAAGTAATAAATGTTTAAATTTATGTTCTAAGACAAATTTAAACTTAAGTCCTTATAGAGGGAAAGATAGGTTAGTAATCCATCACAACTCTAACTCAGAATCAGTTTAATTCGTTGTCAGTTACCACCATTTTAAAGGTATTTAAGGGTAACTCTCTAGACAGATACATAATCTTAAAACACGTATAAAAAGATCAGAACTCTAATGTGATAAAATACAGCATAGATAAAATGTTTTATAAGTTCAGAGTTTGGCTCCATTTGAAATTTGTATAGCACACCTGGTTTCTCCTCTTAATATCAATATAAGATACTTCTGAGACTGATTGGAAAAGCATTTTTGAGTTAGTGTACTAGGAAGGATTACTTTATTTTTATGATTTGTGAATGACTTGCACTATATAAGAATCAATAGCAAAGTTGTCTTTGAATGACAGAATTGACCAGTCACTTTTCTCCTTAGGCAAATTAGATAGAATAACTTAAGGAATTCCTAGAAGTGCCTCTGTTCAGAAATCTAATTGTCTTACCTATAATGCCCACCGTTCAAGTTTTATTTGTGCTAAGCATTGGCCTGGTTTAAGATGGTGCTTAAAAAAAGTAAGTACCCCTAGAAAGGAAATTAAATCTCAGGTAAATGCGTTATTGTGTTTGTCATTCATTCATGTTCACTCTCTTATTCCTGTATCATTTTTTAGAATGCATGTTTATTGAGGTATAATTTACATACAGTGAAATTCACTCCTTTTAGGTGTATTGTTTGATGAGTTTTGACAAATATATGTGGTCATATAACCACCGCCACCACTAAGATATACATTTTCATCACCCCCAGAAGCTCCCTCTTGTCCTCCTGTTATCAGTCTTCACCCTCCTTCCCCAGGCCCTGCCAGCCACTGACTTAATTTCTCTCTCAATAATTTTATGTTTTATAAGCTACTTAACAATACCTGGCGCTAGGGATACAGAGGCAGTAAGATCCAGTCTCTGCAGCAAAAGATCTTGTCAAGTGGTGGAGACAGGCTTGTCAACAGAATATTACCACAGGGTGAATGTATTACAAATATGCCAATGACATAGTTTGGTGGCACAGAAGACATACAGCTAACTTTGTGGATACTGGAAAATGCTACATTAAGGAGATGATAACTGAGTTGGGTCCTGAAAGGATGAGTTGGAATAGGGTAAACAAAGAAGATGGGATAAGACTTCATGACCGGAAGCAATAGCTGCATATAGGCACTAAATTGTGCACATTTCTTTGTCTTCTGAAAAGGGGATGAAGATAAGTGTGGCTGACAAAGATCTGTTCAAGGTGTGCGTAAGGGTCAACATTCTAATCCTCCTGCTTTTGTACCCCAGCTTCGGGCATCCCTTTCCAGGATGCCTGAGTTAATGAAATAATCTATCATTAACACTTTGTCAGTGGTTGTTTCTGCCATATGTTGTTAAAGTTTAAATTTGACTTTAAATTACATAGTGAAAGCCTTGAGTTTGAATCATCAGCAAACCAGTAAGGAGGTTAACTGAATTTGCAGCGTTTGAGTTTGAGACAGTTTTTGTACTGGAGAACATTTCTTGCTTTTACAAAAATCATACCTGAAGACCACTTTTATGTAACAACAAGAAGTCTTAACTTGGTGTCAATTTATTCTTCCTGTCTTCCTTTCCCCCACATATTTCCTGTTTTAGTTAGGAATGCTTTTGCTGTAAGAAGCAGAGAAACTAACATGGCTTCAATCATAAGGCCATTTATTGTTTTCCTTACAAGAAGTCTGCTAGTTGTTGGTCTCAGAAGTGGTCAAAATATCGTCAAGGACCCAGATTTTCCTAACTTCCTCTCCAACATTCTTAGGATTTCATCCACATATTATCGTCTTATGGTTGTTTGTCAGAGGGCTACACAATTCCAAACACCACATCCACATTTACAGCAAGAAGAGAAGGGGCAGTGCAGTGAGCTCTCTTTTTTCACTTATCTCCTTATTAGAAAGCCACTCAGAAGATTGCCCTGATCAGTTGATTGAACAGAACTGGGTCACATGTCTACCCTTAGATCAAAGGGAGGCCTGGAAAATGAGAATCTGCTTTTCCTAGCTCTGTAGTAGAAAGTGACAAAGAAAAGGGGGGTGGGGGGACTAGAAATGCTTTTATATTGCCAGTCAACAGTATTTGCCATGCATCCCAACAGTCTTTTGATTCCTATTTAGTATAGGAAATTACTACCCTTAAATTCAAGAATTTTGGGTGTTCTGTCTGCAATCTCTCTTCTGCTCCCATACCTTCCTATCAAAATCATTAGATTCTTCAACACCGTTTCAGATGCCACACTTATTAGCCTCAGTTGGATAATATCCCTCACATCTTTAATTCCTCCTGTTTTATATATTTATTTAAAAATATTTATTTATTTATTTGGCTGCACTGGGTCTTAGTTGCAGCATGTGGGATCTAGTTCCCTGAGCAGGGATCAAACCCTGGCCCCCTGCGTTGGGAGCACGGAGTCTTACCCACTGGACCCCCAGGGAAGTCCCTCCTCCTCCTACTTTAACCCCAAAACCTGGTCTGCCAGTCTCCAATCCATTCTCCAGAAATATCACATCAGCTTTACACACTTATGTGGCTCTCCATTGCTACAGGAAATGGTACAACATCTTTAACATGGTTCATAAGATTCTGTGTTCTGGCCCTTGACCTTTGAGTTCCTCTCCAGTCTCATCTTCAGCCAAGACCCTCCTGTCCTCACTGTAGTCATCCTGAACTTTCAGTTCCTCCTATGCACCGTTCTCCCTCTCCGTTCCTAGCCTTTACACAAACTGTTCCCTTGCCCTAAAAAACTGTTCCTTGCATTCTGGTGATGTCTCGACCCACGTCATTTAGCTGACTGACTTTCATGCCCTCCCTCAATCATTCTCGGTGTTCTTAGATCATACAGTGATTCCCCATCAGATGTCATTATCACACTGTGTTATAATTGCTTATATAATTCTCTGTCACTGCTCATAGATTCTAAGCTGCATGTCAGAGCCTGTTGAAGTGTTCTTCGAAATAGATGCTCTATAAATATTTTGGGAACAAAGGAATGAATGACTTGAGCTCAGACTGAAACTCACCAAGTTTAATTGGATTAAATGACAAATAGTTAAGAAATACATAAATGTACTTTTAACAATTTGATATACAAACACTTTTAATATTGCACTTAGGGTTGAGTTCTGGGATTAAATTATAGGGGGAATATAGGTATCAAAATGTAATTGGTTAAATGTGAGCTTTTAGTGAAAATTCTGGGAAAGGTGTGTTAACAGCATAATCCCAAATCTATTTTTGCCATATTCAGCCTACATAAGTGAAACTATTTAAGTGTGCTTATTTACTTGATGAAGGATTTCAGAAGTGAAGGGAAAAAATCATTATTCCAGCAATGATTTGTCATTACAGGTCTGAACTGCCAGAGGCACCAAGCCACCCAAAATCTATATAGCGTGAGTCACAAACCAAACAGGTCTTACTGTGTCTGAATTCCAGTTCCTAATCATGCAGTTAACTGTGAATGTGACAACATTTTGAGATAAAAGAACTGATTCTGCAAGGGACATTTCATCTCACTCATTTCTGTAACTTAGGAAAGAGAGTCATAGAATATAAGGGTACGTTAAAATAATAAAATAATTCACAATTAATATGTATTCATATTTAAAGAAGCTCTAAGCAATAAAAAATTTAGAACCATTTTAAAATTTATTTTATTTATTTATTTTTGGGTGCGTTGGGTCTTCATTGCCGTGCACAGGCTTTCTCTAGTTGTGGCGAGCAGGGACTACTCTTCGTTGCGGCATGTGGGATTCTCATTGCGGTGGCTTCTCTTGTTTTGGAGCATGAGCTCTAGGTGCACAGGCTTCAATAGTTGTGGCACGCAGACTCAGTAGTTGTGGCTTGGGGGCTCTAGAGCACAGGCTCAGTAGTTGTGGCACACAGGCTTAGTTGCTCCATGGCATGTGGGATCTTCCCCGACCAGGGCTCGAACCCGTGTCCCCTCCGTTGGCAAGCGGATTGTTAACTGCTGCGCCACCAGGGAAGTCCCTAGGATCATTTTTAAAACAATTTTCTCCTCAAAGCATTTTATATGCCCTATAAGATAAGGAGCAACTGGGCCTATGGATGGATTCTGTTGTGGTGCATGATAGGTGCACAAATATTTGACTGGATTGATTGGTTCAAATGGGTATAAGGAAATCTAGTTTCTAATCCCAGCTTGGGCTGCATGAAAGTAGATAAATCACTTAAAACTAGACTAATCGATATGTAAATTGTGTGGTATATTAGAAAGTGATCATTGCTTTTGGAAAGAAAAGGGTAAAGCAAGATTGAGGAGATCAGGAGGAGGGGTGGGTGTTTAGGTGAGTGCATATGTTTGGCATATATGAGCCCTCAGTAAAGTACTGTCTACCATTATTATGACTTTGGTTCTTATCTGAAAATGAAAACATTAAGTTGAGTGATTCCTAGTGCTTGAAAAAATATTTGTGTTCCATTTCAGGGTTTTGCGGCTAACGGGCTCTGTTGCAGACTTCTAAGTTTTGTAAAGTTATTGTACTTCTATTTGTTGCTTAAGAATTTTTTGTGTTTGTCTTCCTTGTGATTTCTATAAAACAGTATGGCTTTAATAATGTAGGGATTATTTTTAAAATACACTGATTTGTTTAAAACAAACTCAAAATAAAAATTTTAGTGCATTTAAGAAAAAATATGTAACAGTATGAGATAGTAGTTTTTTTGTCAGGCCAGTTTCCTTTGAATCGTATCTTTTTGGTCATTGATTCATGATTGTTTTAAGTTTTTCAACAAATACTGGCGCAGAGCCTCATTCTAACATATTCCTGTTTGAAATTGACATAGTTATCATTATTGTCTTGGAAACAAACATTTGCAGCACATATGTTAGGACCTGTCCCCAAAGTCTGTTGAACGTCATTAAAAGTACGTGTTCTGCATTGCTGTAAATCGTAAGCTAGAATCCATATGTCAGTCCCAGATGAGTTTCTACCTGAATATTAATTTTTTTAAAAATGAAATAAGGAAGAAAAAAAGAGACATCCTTAAATGTTTAAACCCACTTAACTATCTATAGTAGAGGACTTGAGAAGGGGTGATATATAGCAATCTTACTTGTTTCTATAGCAATCTTACTATTCCTTTGCTTGCACAAGTATCTAGAGTCCAGCAAAGGAAAATATACAATAGCTCAAAATACTCTAATGTTCTAATAATCTTCCACTCTTCATCCTCTTCTATTTATTTTAGCTGATATAAATTATACTTTTATGAGTTCCAGAAGCCTTGGTAGAAAATTTTCAATAACTTAAAATATATGTGTACTATTACCACACAACAAATTATCCTCCAAACATAGTAGGTTAAAACTACAAACATTTACATTGTTAAGGAATCTGGAAGTGACTTAGCTAAATGATCCTGGCTCAGTATTTCTCATGAGAAAGCAATCAGGTTTTTATCTGAGTCTGTAGTCATTTCAAGACTCAAGTAGGACTGGAGGATCCACTTCCAAACTCGCTGATGTGGTTATTTGCAGGCTTCAGGCCCTTACTAATGAGTCTGGCCATGGTAGCTAGCATCCCCAGAGCAAGTGATCCAAAAAGAGGGAGATGGAAGTGTTTTTTTTGTTTGTTTGTTTGTTTGTTTGTTTTTTGCGGTACACGGGCCTCTCACGGTTGTGGCCTCTCCTGTTGCGGAGCACAGGCTCCAGACGCACAGGCTCAGCAGCCATGGCTCACGGGCCCAGCCGCTCTGCGGCATGTGGGATATTCCCGGACCGGGTCATGAACCCGCGTCCCCTGCATTGGCAGGTGGACTCTCAACCACTGCGCCACCAGGGAAGCCCTGGAAGTGTTTTTTATAAGCTCATATCATTCCTGTCATGCCATCACTTCTGCTGTATTCCATTGGTCCCACAGACTAATCCTAGTACAATGAGAGTATGAGAACCAGGAGGCAGGGATCACTGGGGGTCTTGTTGAATCATCAGCTACATATATATATATGTAGTTTATTAGTTAAATATATATATATTTTAACCAATAGTTAAATCTACCCAGCTGACTGCCAGATTAGAGTCTAATGACTTTATTATACCAAACATTGTTTTGGTGGAGTATTTAGGCAAACAATTGCTTCCAGCCATTTTTACTGAGAGACCACCTTTGAATTGGCTTTTCCCTTGCAGAAAGATTATAATACAACTTTGACACACTCATCATTAAATTATCAGAAAAAACTTTAAAAAATAATCCTGAAGATGAGAAATAAAGGGATTTTATAATCTTCTAAAGAAATTATAAAGAAATTAAACAAACAAGAAGGTGAAATTAAAGAAATAGTAATAAAACACATACGATAGAAAAAAAATTCCAAATCTTTTCTTTGATGAGACCGTTAAAACAGAACCTGGCCACGGAAAAATGAAAGAAAGCAAAGGTATACAAGGTTAGACATGAAAAGGAGATATTGCCATAGATCAGGAGGTAGAAAAGCATTGAGACCATTATGTGAGACTTCATGGCTACAAATTTGAAAACCTAGAAAAAATGGATTATTTATGGAGACCAATGGTTCTCAAAATGTAGCCCCTCAGTCAGCAGCATTAGTATCACCAAGGAACTTGCTATAAGTAAAATTCTCAGACCCACTAAATCAGAAACCCTGGGAGTGGGATTTAGTAATCTGTGTTTTAACAAGCATGCTGAAGTACAGGAAACACTGAAAAGAACAACCATAAAGGTGATTGGAAAGGTGATTTAAACTCTTACATTAAACAAAGCACCTGGATCATATGAATTCACAGCTGTGTTTTATCTAACCTTTAAAGGATCCATCAATATTTTTATGAACAATTTCTTTTTTTAATATTTTTAAAATTTATTTATTTTATTTTTGGCTACGTTGGGTCTTCATTGCTGCACGCAGGCTTTCTCTAGTTGCGGTGAGCGGGGGCTACTCTTCGTTGTGGTGCACTGGCTTCTCATTGTGGTGGCTTCTCTTGTTGTGGAGCACAGGCTCTAGGCGCGTGTGTGTCAGTGGTTGCAGCACGCGGGCTCAGTAGTTGTGGCGCACAGGCTTAGTTGCTCCGCGGCATGTGGGATCTTCCCGGACCAGGGCTCGAACCCGTGTCTGCTGCATTGGCAGGCGGATTCTTAACCACTGCGCCACCAGGGAAGTCCCCTATGAATAATTTCTAAGCATTAAAAATATATTGGGGCAAAAAAAGAATGATGACAGAGGAGAATGTGATTGGGTGGTCACATAAGGATTTTCAGGAGTGCTGATAATGTTTTATTTCTTGACCTGAGTGGTTAGTAGTTATTTGCTTTTTAATTATTTTTAAACTGAACATATGTATGCATGTATAGATAGGTTGACTGATAGATAATTTATGTTCTCTTCTGTATGTTTATTTATTCAACCCACATTTATTTAGTGCCTCCCATGTGGCAGACACTGTTCCAGGCACTTGGGATACTTCAATAAACAAAACAATGTTCTCTGTCCTCATGGAGCTTACATTATTGGGGGAAAATATCAAAAAAATAAATACAACAGCAAATTATATCATATTAGAAGGTGATAAGTCTATGGAAAAAAGTAAGGTAGAGGAGTTAAGGGGGACAAGGAGGGCTAGGATGAAGGTCTCATTGTTAAAATGAGATTTTATTAAAGACAGGAAGGCAAGGTGGTAAAACATGAGAGTATCAGGGAGAGGCAGAGGGAACAACTAGTAAAAAGCCTTAAATTACAAACATGCCTGATATTTTTGAGGAAGAGCAAGGAGGCCAGCATAACTGGAGCAGAGTGGGTGGCAAGGGGAAAAGAAGTTAGAGAGCTAACCGGACCAGTCATTTAAGTCCTTGGCCACTGTAAAGTTTTTGCTTTTAAACAGAGTATAATAGGGAGAAATTGTAGGATTTGGTTATGAGAAATTATATGATCTGACTTATGTGTTTAGAAGTATCACTGCAGTACTGAGAATAAACAGAAGGGTAGAAGGATGAAGACCATTTAGGAGGCTTCCATTGCATTAATGACCATTGCAGTAATTTAGGCAAGAGATGTTGGATTGGACCAGGGTTGTAGCAGAGCAGGTGATGAGAAGTAGTTGGATTCCAGATGGATTATAAAAGTATAGCCAACAAAATACCTGGACAGAATGAAAGTGAGGTGTGAGAGAAAGAGAAGAATCAAGGATGCCTCATTGTTTTTGATCTGAGCAACTGAAGTATGGAGTTGCCAGCAACTGAAATGAAGAAGGCTGAGGTGTTTTCGGGGAAGACAAATGTATAGCTTGCAATTAAAAAGTTTACAAAACAGAAATTGAGTCCCAGATGTAGAAAACAAACTTATGGTTACCAAGGGAGAAATGGGGGGAGGGATAAATTGGGAGATTAGATTTGACATATGCACACTGCTATATATAAAATAGATAACTAATAAGGACCTACTGTAGAGCATAGGGAGCTCTACTCAGTACTCTACAATAGCCTATATGGGAAAAGAATCCAAAAACAAGTGGATATATGTATATGTACAACTATTCACTTTGCTGTACACCTGAAACTAACACAACACTGTAAATCAACTATACTCCAATAAAAAAGTTAATTAAAAAACAAAAAGTTGACAAAACAGCATATATAATATTATCTATTTTTGTACAATTATAAATGTACATACACACATATTTAGGGAGATGTATGAAGTGATGGGCTCAAAAAAGGCTAATGATAGAAAGGTCCTTAAGTATCATTATGAAATAAAAATGAGAAGGTACAGAATATTAAGTACAGTAGGTTTATGTGTCAACAAAAGTGTGGGGAAAAACAATTTATATTTGTGTTTGCTTGTATGTGCGTGAAATACCTTTGTTAATTTATTGGCACCATTACTTACTTCAAGGAAGGGAAACTGGCCTAAAAGGCCAGGACTAAAAGGGGACAGGACTAAACGGCAGATTGTTTTACTGCATACTGTTGTATATCTGCTCAACACTGAACCATGTGCATGTGTTATCTGTTCAGAACTAATTAATTAATGAATATGTAAAAATCTAATTTCCATTGCTGGTGGAAGTGAAAGGATGTAGTGTTATATTATTGTTAGAAATGTGAAATTATACAGCTTTTTTTTTGTAATGCAGTATGACAACATCAATTATAAATAAAACTACATATACATATTTATTTATTTATTTCAACTTGGTAATTCCACTACTGGGATCTATATTACAGAAACAAAATACCAGTAAGTAAGAACATAGTAAAAGATTGTTTGTTGCAGTATTGAAAATAAGATGACTGCTTGTATGCAAGAAATACAAAATGTAGGAAAGTGTCTCTATAACCCTATATTTTAGCAAAACCACACATTCCCACTCATATATGTATGTGTATATTAGTATTGTATGTACATGTTTATATACATTTGCTTGTGATGACATGAGCATTGGAGACAAAAATGGAAGGCCATGTTAATTTGAGAAGGGGGGCGGTTAGAATAGTGGCTAACACATAGACTGTAGAGTCCAACTGCCTGGGTTCAAGTGTGTCCCTGCCACTTAACACCTGTGGACCTTGGACAAGTTACTTTATCCTTGATTGTCTCAGTTTCCTTGTTTATTACATCTGGACAATAGTGTCTGCCATGTGGGATTGTTGATACGTATAAAGCACTCTGAACCATTATAATGGTAAATGTGTAAAGTGTTAGGTCTGGAATTACTATTCTATAACGTTGATTTTTGGTGCAAGATAAGGGAAGGATGTGGGGAGAGCAGCAAAAACAAAAGCAAAACAGTCAGCATTAGGGAAAAAACCTAGTGAATTTATGATTCAGTTAATGCTTTTCTGTAAAGTTGCATATGTGTGTATGTATATACACATAAAAAATGGTTGGGGGCTTCCCTGGTGACGCAGTGGTTGAGAGTCTGCCTGCCGATGCGGGGGACGCGGGTTCGTGCCCTGGTCCGGGAAGATCCCACATGCCGCGGAGCGGCTGGGCCCGTGAGCCATGGCCGCTGAGCCTGCGCATCCGGAGCCTGTGCTCCGCAACGGGAGAGGCCATAACAGTGAGAGGCCTGCGTACTGCAAAAAAAAAAAAAAAAAGGTTGGCATTTTCTCTAATAAACATGATTTATAAGAATAATGAGAAAAATAAAAGTAATTTTTATACATTAAAGGTAATTAATATATATTAATATATGTTAAATAGCAGTTGTAGAAGGAAAGGAGTGTGCCACAAAAATCAAAATTCTGGAATGTATGGACAAACTGGAAATGCCTTAGATCCTCACTTTCAGTAATTAGGTGGCTGATTGTGAAGAAAAGGATAGGTTAGTAACGTAGTAGAGTCATTTGACAAGGGTGGGCAGAATATATATATTCCCATTCATTAAAAAATCAGGACTGATCTGAGATTCCTAGTGGGGGTTGGTTGATGGGGTTCTTTTTACTTCTTTTTTGTTTTGTGCAGTGAAATGTGTGCTTATATAAGAATATAGCAAAAGGAAATGGGAACTAAATGAGTAAGAGTGAATTTCCTCAGCTCAGATCCTGTGATAAAGGCTCATGTTACATTGTATTCAACCATATATAAACTTGTACCTACATATATTAATATACACATACATATATATAGTGGATGTCATGGTTTATCAAAAATGGGTTTATGGAGATATTTACCTGCATTTTGCGTTTCTTATCAGAATTACTCCTGGAGTCCTTTCTGTGTCAGTTGCTCTAATTCATTATTTTTAGTGATTGCATAATATTCCATGGTGCATATGTGCCATTATTTCTTTAAAGGAGAGCATTCCACAAAGTGAGAATTTTAAAAAGGGTTGCTCTTACTCTCTGCCCTTGACCCAGTTGCACCTAGAAGCGCTGGCCAAGAGAACTCCCCATGCATATTGACTGCTAGATAACAGATCTGATTATTGCTTTGAGATAGCTCTTTTTCAAGTGGGAAAAACGTCAAATATTTGGAAATAATAGCTGAAGTCCATAGGAATCATGATTGTAAGGATTTTGGAGGTTTCCTGGTTTTGAGAAGTACCTTAAGGAAAAAAACAACAACAAGCTACTCGATCTTTGTAAAACACAGGCCTTATCTTGTTTTAAAGTTTGAAACTCTTCTAAGACTTCCATTGCCCTTAGAAGATCCAAATTCCTTGAAACAGCTAATTAGGCACTTGAAAACCTTTTTCGTTTTCTCTAGCCATATCTCCTTTGCACTCAATTCTTAAACTATTCTGAACTGTGAGGAAGTTACCTTGGAAGCTTGATGGTGTCACTCATTTCTGAACTTTTTTATATACTTTTTTTTTTGAACTACCCTACTTATTAATAGTTTCCCTAATTTCTGTTCATTTTTCAAGTCTCAACTTTGACATCTTCTTTGAAATGCCGTAGCCTGACTCCTCTACCTGTTGAGGTTTCCCTGCTATGTGCTCCTACAATACCTACACTATTTTAATTATTCTTTAAATTATATATTTTTCCTGGACTCTTACCTTCCAGAGGTAGTACATTTTCACTGCCTGTCACGTAAGAGCTGCTCAATAAAAATTTGTTGAATGAATAAATGCATTAAAAAGTAAGACTACTAAGAAGAATGGAAATAAAGTTGGCTTGGAAACCTGATTTGGCCCTAGTATGTAGCAGTAAAAAAGCCCCGAGGAGATGAGGAGATGATCTGTCCAAATGGCTGAGGGACAAGTTAATGGTTAGCAATCCATGCTGAAGAAAATTTAAAATCTTTGATGAAATGATTCAGCAGTATTTTGTAGTTAAAATAACCAATAGCTGCAAAATTTTGTAAGTGTGGTCCAAACAGAGGTTAAAGTATTAATGTCACATTAAAATATTAGTATAGAGCAAAATTCAATACAATTGGTGTTAAATCAGTTAAATTATAGAAGTACAAGTAACATGAAATAAATTGTAAGGCAGTCTCCATGATAACATGTTTCCAAGAAAAAAGATCAGACTGTATTATATCAAAATATCACAGTATTTTAAAAATAATATTGCTAAATCAATTAGGTATATAACTGATTTACCACCTTCTCATGCTATGATTAATAATTATTATTTTTAATAGAAGATACAGGTTCTGTAATATTTCATTACACATTTTATTAAATTGTTAATTTTCATATTTTTTAATTGTTAGTACATTTTCATCCTCTTAAACATTGCATGAATAAAAATTTTCAAAACAATGTTATAGATATGTAATTCACATTTCATATCATTTAAACATTTAAAGTATACAATTCAGTATTTTTTAGTATATTCACAGGGTTGTGCAGCCATCACCACAATCTACTTTGAGAACATTTTCTTCTGCACTAAAAGAAACCCTGAACCCATTACTTGTCACTTCCCATCCCCTTCCCTCTTTCCTTCAGCCCTATGCAACAACTAATCCACTTTGTGTCTGCCTCTTCAGGACATTTCTTATAAATGGAATTACACAATATGTGTCTGGCTTCTTTCACCTAGCAAACTGTTTTTTAAAAGTTTATCCATACTGTAGTATGTATGAATACTTCATTCTTTTTTATTATCAAATAACAAATTATCAAAAACAAAATATCAAATAATATCTATTGCTTGGTTATACCATATTTTATTTATCCATTCATCAATTGTTGGACTGAATATACTTTAAAAAGCATGTTTGAGTAAATTACCCTAATCATTAGGTACTGTGAGAGCAGATCCATCTACACTATGGAATTATAACAAAAGCAGTTGGTTACCAAAATATCCTCTGACCTATGTTGGTTCAAAAGAGTTTGTGTAATAAAAATTTCTAGGAAGAATACTTTTCTCAACAAAATCTAGGATTCTACAGTTTCTGAAATATGCCACTTTACCTCACAGGGTTGATGTGAGGATTAAGTTATGTAATACAATGACCTGTTTGTAATGTTTTAGGTTCAGATTAGGAGCTGAAATAGTCCTATCCTTCAGCTGTTTCACAGCGTCCCACCACTTCTGCTATTAACTGCACCAAATCCACTACTCTGATTCCTCCTTAGTTTTGTGATCCTTCAGTCCAGTCCAAATCTTAGGTGTTTCTGTACTCAGGCACAATCTGCCTTCTCCACCCAGCACCGTGGCTCTTTGACCCTGATAGAGAAGGTTGCATATAGTGCTGATCGGTGCCTCCAGAAGTATTTTATCTTCAATATTACTAGGGGAATCACTGCCAATAGAAAGTCCTTTTACAGTCTTTGGACAGTTTTCTTTTTCTTTCCTGTTTTCTTTGGCAACTGTTTCAAACATACTTCAAATGCTCTAATTCCTGTATGAATCACAATGAATCACATTCAGCAGATGACCTCACTAGTGAGAAAATTCTACTGATTAAGGAAGAATTTACCTCCTACTTTATCTACATTTAACTCCCCTCTTGTATTTTAGTATTCTTGATCTGTGCTCTTGATTTCAGTCTCTTCAAGGATCATGTTTCTTGTCGACAGCTTCATCACCTTCCTATCTATTCACTCCATTAGCTCTTTTAATAGAAGTCTACACAGATTCTTTCTTCTTCTCCTGTTCACTCTTCAAACCACTAAGTTTAGGGATCATTTGTCCAAGAGCCATATGTAACCCTTCATCTGTTTCCCTTTTCTCATTCTCCTCATTCCTCCCCAAGTTGGGCACAGAAAAGCTAGTCTGTGCTTCCTTGACTGTCATCTGGGTATTTTCCCCACTAAACTGTAAGACAAGGATTTCTGGAGACAGCCGTTGTGTCTTGTTATTTTTGAATCCCCAGAGACCTTATTTGTTCTTGGCATATAGTTGCTGAATGGAACGTGGGGTTGGAGAGGGGAGATGGCCAAATCAGAAAGATGCTTAGCCTTCCTTAAATTAAATTTGTATGGTAAAATGTTATTTATATAAATATTTTAGAAATTGTATGCTGTATGGGAAGTTCAAAGAGAATTGTCAATCCCTTCACTGTCCATGATATGTTTCTATTTATCAGAGTTATGGTATAGCTTTGCCTGATATTAGACAACAACAATATAGTATTATTAGTCTAATTTCAGTTATTTAATTTATTTTTATTATTTTATTTATTTATTTTTTGGCCACACCACATGGCATGCACGTGGGATCTTTTTTCCTGTGCCCCCTGCACTGCAGGCACAGAGTCCTGTGCCCCCTGCACCGCAAGCACAGAGATCGAACCTGTGCCCCCTGCACTGCAAGCAGAGTTTTAACCACTGGATCACCAGGGAAGTCCCCTAATTTCAGTTATTTAAAAAAATATTGGCCACAACTTTACTTCTTTAATTTGAATCTGGCATTTTCTAGGCAATTGGTTTTCAATTGGGGATTCACATCACTTACTGATGAGTTTTGGGAGGTCCCAATTATTATACAGATGATTAGGACCTACTCTAGACTTACAGAATCCTTTTACTTGATATTTTTGATACATTCTTGGTATATTCTGGAACTATATGCTTGGTGGATTCATGGTATCTTATGTCTCAGAATTATTGTATATTCAAAGTTTTTTTCTTATAAAGATTATGTTCAGCCATTTTCATAAATTGGATGTAATATCCACTCTTCCTTGAAAATAGGTTAATCATTATGTTTATAGATAGTTTGTCTAAAATATTTTTTCTGGATTGATTTTATTATCTTATTTTATATACCACAGAAACAACCAAATTTCTTTGTCAGTTGCATAATTCTTAAGAACTCTTATCTGATCTTTCACTTTGGAAAATTATTAGTAATAATTTAACCATAGTCATTTAAAATGTGTCATATTCAGATAGTTCTTTGTTTTTCTCTAATGCTCCCCTGAAAGCTCTTACAAGCAGCTACAGGCCTTAATACACCATCAGCAAAGGACTGTCTCAGTGCTCTGTGGAAAAAGATGATGCCAGGTATCATTGGGTACAGGCTTCTGGTGGCATTGCTTAAACAACTTTGGCACCATACCAATAGACTGAGTCAGGATTTCCAGAACTCCAGTCAAGAAGCAGAGGGTATATGAGACTGCTAACCCTAGATCAAGCAGTACAAGAATTGGTTACATAGGATTAAATGGACTAATCAGAGAAGATTGTAATGTTTATATGGAATATTGTTTATGTTTTAATATTCTGTTTTTTGGATATATAAGAAACTGCTTTTTGTTTTCTCCTAAGCTATCTATAACCCATAACAGTTTAGTAGACTCTGCTTTTTTTCTATTGCAGTATAGTTGCTTTGCAAGGTTGTATTAGTTTCTGCTGTATAGTGAAGTAAATCAGCTGTATGTATACATATATCCCCTCCCTCTTGGACCTCCCTCTCTGCCCCCAATCTCACCCATTTAGGTTGTCACAGAGCACCGAGCTGAGCTCGCTGTGCTATACAGCATGTTCCCACTAGCTATCTGTTTTACACATGGTGGTGTATTTATGTCAAACCTAATCTCACAGTTCATCACACCCTCCCCTTCCCCACCGTGTCCACACATCCGTTCTCTACATCTGTGTTTCTATTCCTGCCCTGCAAATAGGTTCATCTGTACCATTTTTCTACAGTCCACATATATGTGTTCATATACGATATTTGTTTTTCTCTTTCTGACTTACTTCACTCTGTATCACAGATTATAGGTCCATCCACATCTCTACAAACGACCCAAATTCATTCCTTTTTAGGGCTGAGCATATTCACCACATCTTCTTTATCCATTCATCTGTCGATGGACGTTTAGGTTGTTTCCATGTCCTGGCTGTTGTAAATAGTGCTGCAATGAACATTGGGGTACATCAGACTTTTTGAATTATGGTTTTCTCTGGGTATATGCCCAGTAGTGGGATTGCTGGGTCATATGGTAGTTCTATTTTTAGTTTTTTAAGGAACCTCCATACTGTCCTCCACAGTGGCTGTATCAATTTACATTCCCACCAGCTGTGCAGGAGGGTTCCCTTTTCTCCACACCCTCTCCAGCATTTGTTGTTTGTAGATTTTCTGATGATGGCCATTCTGACTGGTGTGAGGTGATACATCATTGTAGTTTTGATTTGCATTTCTCTAATAATTAGGGTTGTTGACCATCTTTCATGTGCCCCATGACCATCTGTATGTCCTCTTGGGAGAGATGTCTGTTTAGGTCTTCTGCCCATTTTTGGATTGGGTTGTTTGTTTTTTTGATATTGAGCTCCAAGAGCTGTTTGTGTATTTTGGAGGTTAATCCTTCGTCTGTTGCTTTGTTTGCAAATATTTTCTCCCATTCTGAGGGCTGTCTTTTCGTCTTGTTTATGGTTTCCTTTGTTGTGCAAAAGCTTTTAAGTTTCATTAGGTCTCATTTGTTTATTTTTGTCTTCATTACTCTAGGAGGTGGGTCAGAAAAGATCTTGCTGTGGTTTATGTCAAGGAGTGTTTTTTCCTGTGTTTTCCTCTAACAGTTTTATAGTGACTGGTCTTACATTTAGGTTTTTAACCCATTTTGAGTTTATTTTGTGTATGGTTTTATGTAGTGTTCTAATTTCATTCTTTTATATGTAGCTATCCATTTCTCCCAGCACCACTTATTGAAGAGGCTGTCTTTTCTCCATTGTATAGTCTTGCCTCCTTTGTCATAGACTAGTTGACCATAGGTGTGTGGTTTATCTCTGAGCTTTCTATCCTGTACCATTGATCTATATTTCTGTTTTTGTGCCAGTACCATACTGTCTTGATTACTGTAACTTTGTAGTATAGTAGTATAGTCTGAAGTCAAGGAGCCTGATTCCTCCAGCTGCATTTTTCTTTCTCAATATTGCTTTGGCTATTTGGGGTCTTTTATGTTTCCATACAAACTGTAGAATTTTTGTTTCTAATTCTGTGAAAAATGCCATTGGTAATTTGATAAGGATTGCATTGAACCTGTAGATTGCTTTGGGTAGTATAGTCATTTTCACAATATTGATTCTTCCAATCCAGGAACATGATATATCTCTTTGTCTGTTTGTGTCATCTTTGATTTCTTTCATTAGAGTTTTATAATTTTCTGAGTACAGGTCTTCTGTCTCCTTTGGTAGGTTGATTCCTAGGTATTTTATTCCTTTTGTTGCAATGGTAAATGGAATTGTTTCCTTAATTTCTCTTTCTGATCTTTCATTGTTAGTGTATAGAAGTGCAAGAGATTTCTGCATTAATTTTGTATCCTGCAACCTTACAATAAAATTCATTGATTAATTCTAGGAGTTTTCTGGTGGCATCTTTAGGGTTTTCTAGGTATAGTATAATGTCATCTGCAAACAGTGACAGTCTTACTTCTGCTTTTCCAATTTGGATTATTTTTATTTCTTTTTCTTCTCTGATTGCTGTGGCTAGGACTTCCAAACTATGTTGAATAAGAGTGGTGAGAGTGGACATCCTTGTCTTGCTCCTGATCTTAGAGGAAATGCTTTCAGTTTTTCACCATTGAGAATGATGTTTGTTGTGGGTTTGTCATATATTTTTTGAGAAAGATAGGTATTAGCTCTTTAAATGTTTGATAGAATTCACCTGTGAAGCCATTTGTTCCTGGACTGTTTTTTGTTGGAAGATTTTTAATTACAGTTTCCATTTCATTGCTTGTGATTGATTTGTTTATATTTTCTAATTCTTCCTGGTTCAGTCTTGGAAAGTTGTACCTTTCCAAGAATTTGTCCATTTCTTCCAGCTTGTCCATTTTATTGGCATATAGTTGCTTGTGATAATCTCTTATGATCCTTTGTATTTCTGCAGTGTCAGTTGTAATTTCTCCTTTTTCATTTCTAATTTTATTGATTTGAGTCCTCTCCCTTTTTTTCTTGATGAGTCTGGCTAAAGGTTTATCTACTTTGTTTATCTTCTCAAACAACCAACTTTTAGTTTTATTGATCTTTGCTATTGTTTTCTTTATTTCTATTTCATTTATTTCTGCTCTGATCTTTATGATTTCTTTCCTTCTACTAGCTTTGGGTTTTCTTTGTTCTTGTTTTTCTAGTTGCTTTAGGTGTAAGATTAGATTGTTTGAGATTTTTCTTGTTTCTTGAGGTGAGATTGAATTGCTATAAACTTCCCTCTTAGAACTGCTTTTGCTGCATCCCATAGGTTTTGGGTCATCATGTTTTAGTCAAGATGGTGGACTAGGAGGATGCAGAGTTTCCCTCTCCTCACAACTAGGGCACCTACCAGGCACTGGTGGGTGACCACAAAAACCTAAGGGGACAGGAGGAACCTCCAAACAAGTGGGTAGGATGTGTGGCGGGGGAGGAGCAGAGGCAGGATGCAACCGGTGCCCTGAGAGGTGGCTGTGGAAGGGAAGGGGTTCCCATGCTCAGAGGGGCCCACCCATGGTGAAGGGATCAACGGGAATGGGGAGAGACCCTTGGGAGATCAGAGGATCGGAAGAGAATGTGGCCATTGTTTCCCCTGACCACTTGGGCCCCGGGAAGCCTGCTGAGGTCCTGGGCCTGATCCTCTGCCCTCCAAGGCTCCCTCTGGCTGCACTGAGACTAAGCCCCGCCCACACCCACCCACCCAGGTCCTTACCTCCAAACTCTGCACTCTGAGGGCCTGTCTGGCCATGCTGCCTTTTCCCACAACATGGGTCCTGGGCCTAGGCCCTCCCCCCACCCTAAACTCCACCCCTGCCTAAACCCCACCCCCCACAGCCAAGGCCTTTTCTGCCCCCCCTTCCTTTTTTTTCTGTTGTGGGTCTGTTTTACCTTGTTGTTGTTGTTTCGTGTATACTTTTATTTTTTCTAAAAAATATTTTATCTTTCTAATTTTATTTTATTCTTTATTCTTTGTTACTGTTCTGCTCCTTTTGGTTGTTCTACCCCCCCCTTTTTTTTCTGTTGTGTTTCTGTTTTACCTTGTTGTTGTTTCACTCATATTTTTATTTTTTCTAATATATTTTTTATTTTTCTAATTTTATTTTATTTTTTATTCTTTGTTATTGTACTGCTCTTTTTTGAAATTTTCCTTTTGCTGTCCTGCACAGCTTGTGAGATCTTTGTTCCCAGGCCAGGGGTTGGGCCTGAGCTCCTGTGGTGGAAGCACTGAGTCCAAACCACTGGACTAACAGAGAACCTTAGACCCCAGGGAATATTAACCGGAGTGAGATCTCCCAGAGGTCCTCATCTCGGTACCAAGACTCGGCTCTGCCCAACTGCCTGCAAACTCCAGTGCTGGACGCCTCAAGCCAAACAATCAGTAATACGGGAATACAGCCCCACGCATCAGAAAAAAATTATATGACAAAAACTATGTTACAGATGAAGAAGTCTGTCTGGCAGAGATTTAAATGGCTTCCATCCCTTCCCTGTGGAAAAACCAATTTGGGTACTTACGTGTAAATTGGATTCGATTTTGTTACATCACTGAAATTATCAATCCTTACCAAATTTTATTTATTTATTTATTACTTAAATTTTATTCTATTTATTTTTTTATACAGCAGGTTCTTATTAGTCATCCATTTTATACACATCAGTAGATACATGTCAATCACAATCTCCCAATTGTTCACACCCCCACCCCCACCCACCGCCACTTTCCCCCCTTGCTGTCCATATGTTTGTTCTCCACATCTGAGTCTCAATTTCTGTCCTGCAAACCAGTTCATCTGTACCATTTTTCTAGGTTCCTCATACATGCGTTAATATGAGGTATTTGTTTTTCTCTTTCTGACTAAACTCTGTATGACAGTCTCTAGATTCATCCATGTCTTTACAAATGCACAACTTTGTTCCTTTTAATGGCTGAGTAATATTTTATTGTATATATATACCACATTTTGTTTATCCATTCGTTTCTTGATGGGCATTTAGGTTGCTTCCATGACCTGGCTATTGTAAATAGTGCTGCAATGAACATTGGGGTGCATGTGTCTTTTTGAATTATGGTTTTCTTTGGGTATATGCCCAGGAGTGGGATTGCTGAGTCATATGGTAATTCTATTTTTAGTTTTTTAAGGAACCTCCATACTGTTCTCTATAGTGGCTGTATCAATTTACATTCCCACCAGCAGCTCAATAGGGTTCCCTTTTCTCCACACCCTCTCCAGTATTTGTTGTTTGTAGAATTTCTGATGATGGCCATTCTGACTGGTGTGAGGTGATACCTCATTGTAGTTTTGATTTGCATTTCTCTTAATAATTAGTGATGTTGAGCAGCTTTTCATGTGCTTCTTGGCTATCTGTATATCCTCTTTGGAGAAATGTCTATTTAGGTCTTCTGCCCATTTTTGGATTGGGTTGTTTGTCTTTTTAATATTGAGCTGCATGAGCTGTTTATATATTTCGGAGATTAATTCATTGTCCGTTGATTTGTTTGCAAATATTTTCTCCCATTCTGAGGGTTGTCTTTTTGTGTTGTTTGTAGTTTCCTTTGTTTGAAAAGGCTTTTAAGTTTCATTAGGTCCCATTGTTTTATTTTTGTTTTTATTTCCATTACTCTAGGAGGTGGGTCAGAAAAGATCTTGCTGTGATTTATGTCAAAGAGTGTTCTTCCTATGTTTTCCTCTAAGAGTTTCAGAGTGTACGGTCTTACATTTAGGTCTTGAATCCATTTTGAGTTTATTTTTGTGTATGGTGTTAGGGAGTATTCTAATTTCATTCTTTTACATGTAGCTGTAGGAGTTTTCCCAGCACCACTTATTGAAGGAACTTTTTCTCCATTGTATATCCTTGCCTCCTTTGTCATAGATTAGTTGACCATAGGTGCGTGGGTTTATCTCTCGGCTTTCTGTTCTGTTCCATTGATATATATTTCTGTTTTTCTGCCAGTACCATATTGTCTTGATTACTGTAGCTTTGTAGTATAGTCTGAAGTCAGGGAGTCTGATTCCTCCAGCTCCATTTTTTCCCCTCAAGACTGCTTTGGCTATTCGGGGTCTTTTGTGTCTCCATACAAATTTTAAGATTTTTTGTTCCAGTTCTGTAAAAAATGCCATTGGTAATTTGACAGGGATTGCATTGAATCTGTAGATTGTTTTGGGTAGTATAGTTATTTTCACAATATTGATTCTTCCAATCCAAGAACATGGTATATCTCTCCATCTGTTAGTATCATCTTTAATTTCTTAAACAGTGTCTTATAGTTTTCTGAATACAGGTCTTTTGTATCCCTAGGTAAGTTTATTGCTAGGTATTTTATTCTTTTTGTTGCAGTGGTAAATGGGAGTGTTTCCTTACCTTCTCTTCAAGATTTTTCATAATTAGTGTATAGGATTGCAAGAGATTTCTGTGCATTAATTTTGTATCCTGCAACTTTACCAAATTCATTGATTAGTTAGCTCTAGTAGTTTTCTGGTGGCATCTTTAGGATTCTCTATGTATAGTACCATGTCATCTGCAAACAATGACAGTTTCACTTCTTCTTTTCCAATTTGTGTTCCTTTTTCTTTCTTTTTCTTCTCTGATTGCCATGGCTAGGACTTGTAAAACTATGTTGAATAATACTGGTGAGAGTGGATATCCTTGTCTTGTTTCTGATCTTAGAGGAAATGGTTTCAGTTTTTCACCATTGAGAATGATGTTTGCTGTGAGTTTGTCATATATGGCCTTTATTATGTTGAGGTATCTTCCCTGTATGCCCACTTTCTGGAGAGTTTTTATCATAAATGGGTGTTGAATTTTGTCAAAAGCTTTTTCTGCATCTATTGAGATGATCATATGGTTTTTATTCTTCAGATTGTTAATACGATGTATCACATTGATTGATTTGCATATATTGAAGAAACCTTGCATCCCTGGGATAAATCCCACTTTATCATGGTGTATGATGGTGTATGTTGCATTCTGTTTGCTAGTATTTTGTTGAGGATTTTTGCATTGATATTCATCAGTGATATTGGTCTGTAATTTTCTTTTTTTGTAGTATCTTTCTCTGGTTTTGGTATCAGGGTGATGGTGGCCTCATAGAATGAGTTTGAGAGTGTTCCTTCCTCTGCAATTTTTTGGAAGAGTTTGAGAATGATAGGTGTTAGCTCTTCTCTAAATGTTTGATAGAATTCACCTGTGAAGCCATCCGGTCCTGGACTTTTGTTTGTTCGAAGATTTTTAATCACAGTTTCAATTTCATTACTTGTGATTGGTCTGTTCATATTTTCTATTTCTTTCTGGATCAGTCTTGGAACGTTACACTTTTCTAAGAATTTGTCTATTTCTTCCAGGTTGTCCATTTTATTGGCATAGAGTTGTGTGTAGTAGTCTCTTAGGATGCTTTGTATTTCTGCAGTGTCTGTTGTAACTTCTCCTTTTTCATTTCTAATATTATTGATTTGAGTCCTCTCCCTCTTTTTCTTGATGAGTCTGGCTAATGGTTTATCAATTTTGTTTATGTTCTCAAAGAACCAGCTTTCAGTTTTATTCATCTTTGCTATTGTTTTCCTTGTTTCTATTTCATTTTTTTTGCTCTGATCTTTATGATTTCTTTCCTTCTGCTAACTTTGGGTTTTTTTGTTCTTCTTTCTCTAGTTCTTTTAGGTGTAAGGTTAGATTGTTTATTTGAGATGTTTCTTGTTTATTGAGGTAGGCTTGTATGGCTATAAGCTTCCCTCTTAGAATTCCTTTGTCTACATCCCATAGGTTTTGGATCATCGTGTTTTCATTGTCATTTGTCTCTACGTATTTTTTGATTTCCTCTTTGATTTCTTCAGTCATCTCTTTGTTATTTAGTAACGTATTGTTTAGCCTCCATGTGTTAGTGGTTTTTACATTTTTTTCCCTGTAATTGATTTCTAATCTCAAGCATTGTGGTTTGAAAAGTTGCTTGATATTATTTCAATTTTCTTAAATTTACTGGGGCTTGATTTGTGACCCAAGATGTGATCTATCCTGGAGAATGTTCGGTACGCACTTGAGAAGAAAGTGTAATCTGCTGTTTTTGGATGGAATTTCCTATAAATATCAATTAAATCTATTTGGTCTATTGTGTCATTTAAAGGTTGTGTTTCCTTATTAATTTTCTGTTTGGATGATCTGTCCATTGGTGTAAGTGAGGTGTTAAAGTCCCCTATTATTACTGTGTTACTGTCGATTTCCTCTTTTATAGCTGTTAGCAGTAGCCTTATGTATTGAGGTGCTCCTATGTTGGGTGCATATATATTTATGATTGTTATATCTTCTTCTTGGATTGATCCCTTGATCATCATGTAGCGTCCTTCCTTTTCTCTTGTAACATTCTTCATTTTAAAGTCTATTTTATCTGATATGAGTATTGCTACTCCAGCTTACTTTTGATTTCCATATGCATGGAATATTTTTTTCCATCCCCTCACTTTCAGTCTGTATGTGTCCCTAGTTCTTAAGTGGGTCTCTTGTAGACAGCATATATATGGGTCGTGTTTTTGTATCCATTCAGCAAGCCTCTGTCTTTTGGTTGGAGCATTTAATCCATTCACGTTTAAGGTAATTATGGATATGTATGTTCCTATGACCATTTACTTAATTGTTTTGGGTTTGTTTTTGTAGTTCCTTTTCTTCTCTTGTGTTTCCCACTTAGAGAAGTTCCTTTAGCATTTGTTGTAGAGCTGGTTTCATGGTGCTGAATTCTCTTAGCTTTTGCTTGTCTGTAAAGCTTTTGAATTCTCCATAGAATCTGAATGAGAACCTTGCTGGGTAGAGTAATCTTGGTTGTAGGTTCTTCCCTTTCATCACTTTAAATATATCATGCCACTCCCTTCTGACTTGTAGAGTTTCTGCTGAGAAATCAGGTGTTAACCTTATAGGAGTTCCCTTGTATGTTTTTTGTCATTTTTCCCTTGCTGCTTTCAATAATTTTTCTTTCTCTTTAATTTTTGTCAGTTTGATTACTTTGTGTCTTGGCGTGTTTCTCCTTGGATTTATCCTGTATTGGACTCTCTGCACTTCCTGGACTTGGGTGGCTATTTCCTTTCCCATGTTAGGGAAGTTTTCAGTTATAATCTCTTCAAATATTTTCTCAGGTCCTTTCTCTCTGTCTTCTCCTTCTGGGACCCCTATAATGCGAATATTGTTGCGTTTAACATTGTCCCAGAGGTCTCTTAGGCTGTTTTCATTTCTTTTCATTCTTTTTTCTTTATTCTGTTCCAGAGCAGTTAATTCCACCATTCTGTCTTCCAGGTCACTTATCCGTTCTTCTGCCTCAGTTATTCTGCTATTGATTCCTTCTAGTGTATTTTTCATCTCAGTTATTGTGTTGTTCATATCTGTTTGTTTGTTCTTTAATTCTTCTAGATCTTTGTTAAACATTTCTTGCATCTTCTTGATCTTTGCTTCCATTCTTTTTCTGAGGTCCTGGATCATCTTCACTGTCTTTATTCTGCATTCTTCTGGAAGGTTGCCTATCTCCACTTCATTTCATTGTGTTTCTGGGGTTTTATCTTGTTCCTTCATCTGGGACATAGCCCTCTGCCTTTTCATCTTGTCTATCTTTCTGTGAATGTTGTTATTGTTCCACAGTCTGCAGGATTGTAGTTCTTCTTGCTTCTGCTGTCTGCCCTCTGGTAGATGAGGCTATCTAAGTGGTGTATGCAAGTTTCCTGATGGGAGGGACTGGTGGTGGGTAGAGCTGGCTGTTGCTCAGGTGGGCAGAGCTCAGTAAAACTTTAATCCATTGTCTGCTGATGGGTGGTGCTGGGTTCCCTCCCTGTTGGTTGTTTGGCCTGAGGCAACCCAACACTGGAGCCTACCCAGGCTCTTTGGTGGGGCTAATGGCGGACTTTGGAAGGGCTCATGCCAAGGGGTACTTCCAAGAACTTCTGTTGCCAGTGTCCTTGTCCTCACGGTGAGACACAGCCACCCCCCACCTAGCTCTGGTTCAGTCTCCTATGGGGTCACTGCTCCTTCCTCTGGGGCCCGATGTGCACACTACTTTGTGTATGCCCTCCAAGAGTGGAGTCTCTGTTTCCCCCAGTCCTGCCAAAGTCCTGCAGTCAAATCCTGCTAGCCTCAAAGTCTGATTCTCTAGGAATTCCTCCTCCCAGTGCTGGCACCCTGGGTTGGGAAGCCTGACGTACGGCTCAGAACCTTCACTCCAGTAGGTGGACTTCTGTGGTATAAGTGTTCCCCAGTTTGTGAGTCACCCCCCAGCAGTTATGGGATTTGATTTTATTGTGATTGCGCCCCTCTTACTGTCTCATTGTGGCTTCTCCTTTGTCTTTGGATGGGAGGGTATCGTTTTTGGTGAGTTCCAATGTCTTCCTGTTGATGATTGTTCAGCAGTTAGTTTTGATTCTGGTGTTCTCGCAAGATGGGGTGAGAGCATGTCCTTCTACTCTTCCATCTTGAACCAATCCCCAATCCTTACCAAATTTTAAATTCTGCAACTTTCCTTTAATATCTGACTATAGTCATCCACACTTTTTCCAGTTTTTCTCCCTTCGCCTGACTCCGCATCATGAAGAACTGAAAGCTGACTGATGAAATCCCCAGGATTCTAGGCTGCCTTGCAGCCTACCCTTTCTACAGGATTGGAAGAGGCTCTGCTAGCTGAAGGCTGATGACCTGATATAACCCATGAAGGACTTGTCACTGCAACAGCCTGTATGTGGGCTGGATTTCTCACTGAACAAGTCATTGTCTGGACCACTAAGGAAGTCCAGAGAGATGCTTGGGCCAAGCATGCCCTTCTTATATAAGGTGTAACCAAGACTGTGGGCAACATCACCAAGAGCATTGCCATCCTAGCTTGAGAGCATGAAACTCAATAAGTAGTGCTGCATAACCAAAAAATTGTCCTCAGCAACCTCTTGGAATTCCCTGGACTGGTTACCCTTGTTGGGGGAGGGGGAATTTTCCCCCCTTACCCCTCTGAGTTCTTATGGATGGACTAATAATAAAACTTACACAAGACAGATTAATAGGAGAAAAAGAAGCAAATTCTAATTCCTGTGCATGTAGGTCTCAGAGAAGTGGCACCTAAGAAGCGGCCAAAGCAGGCAGCTTTTATATTTTTTAGACAAAGAAACAATAAATTTGTGAGAAATTGACAGGACAAAGAAACTTAGGCTTTGGATGCTTGATTAAGAATCTAAACAGAGTTTGGGCTTGGTATAGTAAATTAAAGAAGTAACAAGGTTTGTTTATAGAGTGATCTCTACAGAATTCCCTAACTCTGGTGATAAGAGTGTTCTTCTACTTCCAGGTGCAGGGAGTGTAACTTTCATATCAGAGATTTATTTCCTGCTTTTAAGGAGCCAGAGAGGAGGGTCAACGTGTCCCTCTGACATCAGGTCTTTCTTAGGCAACTTTAATTCAAAATAATGTCATTGAGGCACATTTTGAGGTGTCCTGCCCTGGGCCCCAACACCCTCAAGGTTCAACTCTTGGCTCTTTATACTAATATTTCTCTTTTTCCTTAAGGCATCCCTCTTTTAAAATGCCAAGTCTTTAGGGCCTCCAGGGCCCTAAAACAATTGACATTTGCTACCACCTCTCAACAAATGGTTCAACTGAGTTTACAGAAATAATACCAACAAGAATCATTGAGAGACTATTTCTCAGACCTTGCTTCATCCTACTTAGGAGGTTTATGATCAGCTCTGAGTTTTTCAGGTTGAATGACATTCATTTGTCTTGAACAATTGTCATTGCCTTGACAATATTGAGCTTCATCTGAGTCCTGAGTTACTGGACCCTTCCATCCCACTCTTGTGTTCCAAGAAATGGCTGAAATAAAAGACTACCTGCTCTCACATACTCCTAGATAAGACCCATCCCGCCTCCTCCCTCAGTGAATCCTTTATGTATTTTAGCTGTGTAAAACCCCATTTCCTTTTCCTTCAGGTGTTCCTTATTAATGAACGATCTATTATAGTAGCCTGAATAAAACCATCTCCTTAATTGTCAGGTATGTTTTAGCTTTCACACTAGGCTTGATTATATGGGTTTGACATCAAAATTGTGATAGAGCTGAAATGTGACTTTACAGGGCAGGACAATTATAATTCAGCCTAACCAGAAAGGCAGCTCACTAGTTTAAAGAAGTTAATTCACCTTTATTAAATTTATTTAATTAAATTAAATTAAATAAATTAAATAAATTAAATTAAATTAAATAAAATTAAATTTATTAAATTTATTAAATTAAATTTATTTTAAATAAATTTATTTTAATAAATAAATAAATAAATAAATAAATAAATAAATTTATTTTAAATAAATTTTAATTTAAATTAAATTAAATTTATTAAATTAAATAAATTAAATAAATTAAATTAAATAAAATAAAATTAAATTTATTAAATTAAAGTTAATTCACCTTTATTAAATTTACTGTTATTAAACACTTTTTGGATTAGGAGATCTGTATCAAACAAGGAGGAGTAGCAGTAAAAATGTCATGTTATAATTCCTAAAATAGAGTAGACCCTGAGCATCCAAAATGCTGCACATCTGCCCTGAGATTTTAAGAAAAGAAATCAAGCAGAAAACTTATTAAGGAATAGGGCATTCCATCCAAAAACAACAGAGTACACTTTCTTCTCAAGTGCTCATGGAACTTTCTCCAGGATAGGTCATATCTTGGGTCACAAATCAAGCCTCAGTAAATTTAAGAAAATGGAAGTCATATCAAGTATCTTTTCCAACACAACGCTATGAGACTAGATGTCAATTAGAGGAAAAAAAACTGTAAAAGATACAAGCACATGGAGGCTAAACAATACGCTGCTAAATAACCAAGAGATCACTGAAGAAATCAAAGAGGAAATCAAAAATTACCTAGAAACAAATGACAATGAAAACACGATGGCCCAAAACCTATGAGATGCAGCAAAAGCAGTTCTAAGAGGGAAGTTTATAGCAATACAAGCCTACCTCAAGAAACAAGAAAAATCTCAAATAAACAACCCAACTTTACACGTAAAGCAATTAGAGAAAGAAGAACAAAAAAACCCAAAGTTAGCAGAAGGAAAGAAATCATAAAGATCAAATCAGACATAAATGAAAAAGAAATGAAGGAAATAATAGCAAAGATCAATAAAACTAAAAACTGGTTCTTTCTGAAGATAAACAAAATTGATAAACCATTAGCCAGACTCATCAAGCAAAAAAGGGAGAAGACTCAAATCAACAGAATTAGAAATTAAAAAACAGAAGTATTAAAAAAAAAGAAGTATTAATTGACACTGCAGAAATACGAAGGATCATGAGAGATTACTACAAGCAACTATATGCCAATAAAATGGACAACCTGGAAGAAATGGACAAATTCTTAGAAAAGCACAACCTTCCAAGACTGAACCAGGAAGAAATGGAAAATAGCTGTGACAAAGTGAGAGAGTGGCATGGACATATATACACTACCAAACGTAAAATAGATAGCTAGTGGGAAGCAGCCACATAACAGAGGGAGATCAGCTCGGTGCTTTGTGACCACCTAGAGGGGTGGGATAGGGAGGGTGGGAGGGAGGGAGATGCAAGAGGGAAGAGATATGGGAACATATGTATATGTATAACTGAGTCACTTTGTTATAAAACAGAAACTAACACACCATTGTAAAGCAATTATACTCCAATAAAGATGTAAATAAATAAATAAATAAAATACTAATTCACTTCAAAAAAAAAAAGAAAATATGAACAGACCAACCACAAGTACTGAAATTGAAACTGTGATTAAAAATCTTCCAACAAACAAAAGCCCAGGACCAGATGGCTTCACAGGTGAATTCTATCAAACATTTAGAAAAGAGCTAACACCTATCATTCTCAAACTCTTCCAAAGTATAGGAGAGGGAGGAACACTCCCAAACTCATTCTATGAGGCCACCATCACCCTGATACCAAAACCAGACAAAGCTGTCACAAAAAAAGAAAACTACAGGCCAGTATCACTGATGAACATAGATGCAAAAACCTCAACAAAATACTAGCAAACAGAATCTAACAGCACATTAAAAGGATCACACACCATGATCAAGTAGGATTTATCCCAGGAAAGCAAGGATTCTTCAATATATGCAAATCAATCAATGTGATACACCATATTAACAAATTGAAGGATAGAAACCATATGCTCATCTCAATAGATGCAGAAAAAGCTTCTGACAAAATTTAGCACCCATTTATGATAAAAACTCTCCAGAAAGTGGGCATAGAGGGAACCTACCTCAACATAATAATGGCCATATATGACAAACTCACAGCCAACATCATTCTCAATGGTGAAAAACTGAAACCATTTCCTCTAAAATCAGGAACAAAACAAGGTTGCGCACTCTCACCACTATTATTCAGCGTAGTTTTGGAAGTTTTAGCCACAGCAATCAGAGAAGAAAAAGAAATAAAGGGAATCCTAATTGGAAAAGAAGAAGTAAAACAGTCACTCTTTGCAGATGACATGATGCTATACATAAATAATCCTAAAGATGCCACCAGAAAACTACTAGAGCTAATCAATTATTTTTTACTGTAATGTGACTTTCACACCCATGCCATTTTTTGCCAGCTGGTGCATTGTATTAGTAGTCTCCATCATACCTTTTAATTGCCATATCTATATTCCTGAGATTCTGTACCCCTGTTAGAATTACAGCAGAATTCTTTACTATTGATTTGACACCAAAACTATTATGTATTTTATTTTATTTTTTTGTCTCATTGACTGCTTTCTATAGTCATTTATTGACAAAGATCACTCACTACTTCAGATGTATATGCTTATTAATTTCTCAGTACCACCTCTAGACTGCCCTGCTGGGCCTTCCAGAAGCGAAGATCTGGAAGAATTTGTTCAGTGCTTTCTGGAATTGTACCAGGAAGTTAGTAGGATTGCACAGTTTTGTGTTAGATTTCTAGCAGCATCTTTTTTCAACATTTTGAGACTCTTCCTTCTTGCAAAGCACAGGTTTAGGACTCTCTTGGTTAAATGATCATTTTTATCTTCCATAAAGGTATCCCTTGTAACAGAAGTGTTGGTTACCTAACCAGCACTATTTAAAACAAACAAACAAAACCAACTTCCTAATGCCAGTTCCTAAAAACCATTTAGAGAAGCTAGAGATCTGATTACCCAAAGTTAAGAGCCATGGTAGACGACATGTCATTGGAAGAGCAGATGGATATTTTTCAGACTATGGAAGACCTTATTTTTAAGAGGTTTCCTTCTCTCTATTTCATTCCATTTGAAGAAGACAGCATTTAAGTGATTACAATCTCCTGAATAATTTGGGGCAGTAGAGATTAATGTTGATCCTTGTATTGTTCTGAAGATCAAATTGGATAATTCTTGTGTGAGTGCTTCGTAAATTATAAAGTGGTATAAAAAAAGAAAAAAGTGGTATGACATTTGTAAGGTGTTATCATTTAAAGTCTAACATTTGTTGAGCATTTACCATAGGCTAGGCCTTGTCATAAGGGTTTATATAGTTTATAACATTAAATTCTGTGGTTGCCAAATCTAGTTGCCCTGGGGATCTACATACATACAGTTTTATGAGCTACCCATTTAGAGATTATGAATCAGAAGATGTGGCATCCGATCTGGATATTTACATCTTCCCAGTCTCCTAAGGGATTCCGAAATACAGTCAGGTTTTAGAACTGATTTTTTCAGAATAACCCTGAGAGGTAATTACTAGTTACTATTTCCATTTTGTTCTTTTATTGTAGAGCACCAGTGAACTATAAAAAAAGTTAAGTATTTTCCTTTCTCTGAAAATTCCTATCATTGGTAAGTCAGAATAACAAACTTTTACTAGGAAATGGAATCGAATTCTGTGTCCTCAAAGAGCTTACACTCCAGTGAAATACTAATGTAAATACTAATACTAATAAGGGTTATGAAAGAGGCAAGTTTCAGCTAAAGCAGTGATGCAAAGAGCGAATGATCATCTCTGCCTGGAGAGAGTGAAGATGAGGGAGGATTTCATGGTAAGATGTGAGCAGTCCAAGCACGTGCATAGGCAAAGAACTGTGAACCAGCATGGCATATTGAAAAAACAGCCATCGTTTAATTTGGTTGTAGGGTAGGACATTTAATGTAAAGCCTGGACCTTGGAATCTGACAAAGCTAGGTTCAGACTGGTTCTGCTACTTAACTAGCTAAGTGATCTTGGGTAAATTCACTTGCTGCTATGGTCTGAATGTTTATGTCTCCCCTGAAATTTAAAAATTGAAATCCTCACCACCAAAGGTGATGGTTGTTTGTTAGTAGGTGTGTCCTTTGGAGGTGATTAGGTCATGGGGTGGAGCCCTCATGATTGGGATTAGTGCTTTTATAAAAGAGACCCCACAGAGCTCTCTAGCTCCTTCCACCCTCTGAGGATGCAAGAAGCCTGCGGTCCAGAAGAGAGCCCTCACCTGACCATTCTGGCACCTTGATCTCGGCCTTGCAGCCTCCAGACTGTGAGAAGTAAGTTTCTGTTTTTTATAAGCCACCCAGTCCATGGTATTTTGTTATAGCAGCCGGAATGGACTAAGACACTTTGCTTTCTTGAATCTCAGATTTCTTAGCTAGGACAACAAATCTTCTGTACTTTTCAGAGGATCTGTTAATGGAAACATTATAAATTAACATATAGTCATTTATTTTAACTTTAGTATTGTACTACTACTCCTGTTACTGTAAGTCCTCTTCATGGAAAGCATCTGGGTTTATCACCATAGTTAGCTCTTGGAGTGCCATGAAAATAGGGAAAGTGTGTGAACAGATCTGCCTTCTACCAAGACTATTTGGTCAGCAGGAGAAGAACACACCAGAGGCAAAGAGATCACCTCCTGGACTTTTTTTTCACACTAGGTAAGGATAAGGATATTAGTAATGATACTGGGGGTAGAGAGAAAAAGATTCAGAGGTAATTAAGAGCTAGTTTAACATACATAATATCATATACAGTTATGTTAAAGACAAAAATAAGCATAAGACAAAAATCGGCAAAGGCTGTTTATTCATAAATCTACAGCAAGGGAATCCCCTGCCATCACTTTAATTTCAGCAGGCTTTCAATGGTGTCAGAAAGGCGTGAGTTTATCATTTGAAAAGAGAGTTCTGAGAGTCTCTGATTGGCAAGCAGTTATTAAGGTGGGAATTTTGGAAGCAGGGGAGACTTTCTAGTTGGTTTTCAGGTATATTTGGCAGTTGTTGGTTGGCGGTAAGGGGGTGAGCAGTTGGGGTCATTTCAAAATATAGGAAGGATTGATTGTTCAGTGTTAAGACTGGAGGGTTTTCCATGGCTGGTCATTTCCTGGAGCAAGTTGGGGTTGATAGGGTGCTTTTTTGCAGTCAAACTTTCATCTCATTGTGGTCCTTATGGGGAGTGGCTGCCATGGGAGGCAGTTCCTCAGTTATTTAACACGAAGATCAGGTAATGTTTGTCTATTCATTTCACTATGGGGAAAAGTCCTCAAAATTTTTTAGTAGATGAAAGAATCCAGTAAACATTATTGGCATCATAGTATCACTGTATGTGCCAACTCAGCACATATTTTTTAGGGAAGATTTTTTTTAGGATAGCCACCATTTTCATCTACATATAGATGTGCATGGGATTTATATATGGTTACTTAGTTAATTCTCCAAATCACAAGTAAGACCAATATCAATCTTAAGTAATTCATCATATATGTTGTGGAACATGTATGTTCCACAGAACCCCAAGAGCAAAGATATTTTCGGATTCAAGTTGGTAAGCATTCATGATGCACAAGTTTCTGAACTAATAGGTTGTTAAAAAGAAATGGAAAAGGTCAGGATAATTTAAAAATATGCTTTGAAAATATATTGGGACCTCTTTAATCTTACATGTACTTTAAATTCCTTTCATGTACTTTGTCCAGGTAAAGCAAAATTTTCCATAAAAGAAATCTTGGCCAGAAAATATGCCTTGTAAATCACAGTCTTTTAAAAGCTGCTGGAGGTAAGGGAAAAAATTAGTAATGTAACTGCCCATCTAATTAATTCTGGGCACTATTTAAAACAATTTTTTGCTTTCTTTGGCAGAAGGTATTCTCTTTTTCACTAATCCTATCTCAACTCATTTCAAGAAGATTCTTTTAGTTGGATAGGCAAGAAAATGTTCTCTGCCTCCTTTATGTAACTGAGAGACTTCACTTAAATAAAGTGCCTTAAGGAAGAAGAAATTCCAGAGGAGGTAGGAAAAGAGAGACAAGAACAGGGCTAAAGAGACTTGTTTTTAACAGGCATATACATGAGAGCCTTTTAGTCTAAGAATTTCTTGGGGCGGGGCGGGGGGGGGCGGTCATCCTGGGATTAATGATGAAGGGATCCTGTCACCTTTGAGCAAGAGTGTTTTTTTTACCTGTGGCTCCGCAACAAAGAGGCTACTATGCTGCTTCCTCCTCACTTCAAACAGAAGCTTCAAACAGTGGCAGGGAAGCCAAGCAAAGGAGGCCAGAGGAGTGGTTGCTGCTCAAAATTTCAGTAGTGTTTTCAAGATAATTGGCTTAATTACACACCCAAACTAAGTTGTTGTAATTTTAAGGGCACCACAATTAACAATGACATTTTAAAACACTGTAAATAGTTCCTTGTTCTTTCCTTCCTGTAAAATGGATCTCTGAGGGATTAACCAGGGCCTGAAATGTTACGGGTTAAGACTTTGTGAAACAAAAGGCACTCTTTTATTTTTTTATATTTTATTTATTTATTTATTTTTCCGGTACGCGGGCCTCCCGCCGCCGCGGCCTCCCGCCGCCGCGGAGCGCAGGCCCCGGACGTGCAGGCCCAGCGGCCATGGCCCACGAGCCCAGCCGCTCCGCGGCACGCGGGATCCTCCCGGACCGGGGCACGAATCCGCGTCCCCTGTATCGGCAGGCGGGCTCCCAACCACTGCGCCACCAGGGAAGCCCCGAAAAGGCACTCTTGATTGAAGGATGGTAAGAGATATTTGGAATCAGGAATGTAGAGGTACTCTGGGTACTATAGGGAAGAACTAAATAAAATATTTTCTAAGATTATTCGTTTGTATTTTATATACTGCTACAGATAAAGGCAGTTTAGTGAGTAGTTAAAAGCAGGGCCTCTGGAGCCAGACTGCTGGGATGTATTGCTCAATTTTGCCACTGAGTGTGTGAACTTAAGTACAACAAATAAAAACCACCTATGATCCCACTACTTAAGAAAATACAAAGTATTTACAATAAGGGAGGAAAACAAAGCTTTGCTCCATTAACCACTCTACATTTGATTTGTATCCATTTCAACTTTTTCCCCCAAAGTTATACACACGAGTATATAATAGACATGTGCATAATGCCAATAATATTGGTTTTCAATTTAAAAATCATTTTATGATCTAACATGGACCATTTCTAGGTTAGTACATATAAGTTTACCTCTTGAAAAAGATGACTACAGTATTTCTTCATCTTATTAACTATTGGTCTATTAAAATTTTTTATTGAGGTATAATTGACATATAACATGGTATTGGTTTCAGGTGTACAACATAATGATTCGATATTTGTATACACTGTGATCATCTTAATAAATCTAGTGACTATCTGTCACCATGTAAAGTTAACTTTTAGGATTTACTCTCTTGGCAATTTTCAAATATGCTGTACAGTATTATTGACTGTAGTCACCATGCTGTACATTACATCCCAAGGATTTATAACTGGAAGTTTATAGTTCTTGACCCACTTCACCTGTTTTACCCACTCCCCCCTCTTCTCTGGCAACCACCGTTCTGTTCTCTTTATCTGTGATTTTGGTTTTGCTTTATTTTTTAGTTTCCACATATAAGTGAAATTATATGGTATTTGTCTTTCTCTGTCTGACGTATTTAACTTAGCTTAATGCCCTCAAGATCCATCAGTGTTGTCACAAATGGCAAGATTTCCCTTTTTTAATGGCTGAGTAGTATTCCACTGTCTGTATATGTGTGTGTGTGTGTGTGTGTATAATCTTCTTCATCCATTAATCCATTAGTAGACACTTAGGTCATTTCCATATTTTGGCTATCATAAATAATACTGCAGTGAACATAAGCGTATTTTCGAATTATCATTTTTGTTTTCTTTAGATAAATACCCGAAAGTGGAATTTCTGGATTATATGGTAGTTCTATTTTAAATTTTTTGAGGAACCTCCATACTGTTCTCCATAGTGGCTGCACAAATTTACATTCCCACCAACAGTGCAAGAGGGCTCCCTTTTCTCCACACCCTCTCCAACACTTGTTAGTTATTGCCTTTTTGATAATAATGATTCTAACAGGTATGAGGTAGTATCTCATTGTGGTTTTGATTTGTATTTCTCTAATGATTAGTGATGTTGAACATCTTTGGAAAAATGATCTTCTGCCCATTTTCTAATTGGATTTTTTTTTTGCTATTGAGTTTTGAGTTCTTTATATATTTTAGATATTAACCCTGTATCAGATATATGATTTGAAAATATTTTCTCCCATTTGGGAGGTAGCCTTTTCATTTTGTTAGTGGCTTCCTTTGCTGTTCAGAAAATTTTTACTTTTAATCGTTATTTCCACACTAACTTTAAAAAGATTGTGACAATATATGCTTTTATTAATAGTATGTGAGAGAATTTCCACTTCCTTAATCCATACGGATTTTTTTTTTTTTTTTTTTTTTGTGGTACGTGGGCCTCTTGCTGTTGTGGCCTCTCCCATTGCAGAGCACAGGCTCCGGACACGCAGGCTTAGCGGCCATGGCTCACAGGCCCAGCTGCTCCGCAGCATGTGGGATCCTCCAGGACCGGGGCACGAACCTGTGTCCCCTGCATAGGCAGGCGGACTCTCAACCACTGCGCCACCAGGGAAGCCCCATACGGATTTTTAAAAAGCTTTTTATTGTGAAGAATTTCAAATGTTTGCACAATAGAAAATAGTGTAATGAGCTCCCATGGATACAGCATCCAGGTTCAGCAATTATCAACTTCATCTTTATCTCCTCCTGTCAAATTATTTTGAAGCAATTCCAAGCATGACATTTTCCCACATAAAACATATATTTTAAACCTTCAGTTATCTCTAATT
Source organism: Leucopleurus acutus (assembly GCF_964270905.1). Taxonomy (NCBI): domain Eukaryota; kingdom Metazoa; phylum Chordata; class Mammalia; order Artiodactyla; family Delphinidae; genus Leucopleurus; species Leucopleurus acutus. Next base: position 144,680,153 of record NC_139146.1, read on the forward strand.
CTGCTTTCTTTTTTCTTTTTAATAACTATTTATTTATTTATTTTTGCTTGCGTTGGGTCTTTGTTGCTGCACACAGGCCTTCTCTAGTTGCGGCAAGCGGGGGCTACTCTTCGTTGCGGTGCACAGGCTTCTCATTGCGGAGCATGGGCTCTAGGCGTGTGGACTTCAGTAGTTGTGGCACACAGGCTTCAATAGTTGTGGCTCACGGGCTCTAGAGTGCAGACTCAGTAGTTGTGGCACACGGGCCCAGTTGCTCCACGGCATGTGGGATCTTCCTGGATCAGGGCTTGAACCAGTGTCGCCTGCATTGGCAGGCAGATTCTCAACCACTGTGCCACCAGGGAAGTCCCTAATTCTACTTTCTTATAACATCTATAAGCATAATGCTATTTGCTCACCCTCCTAGTCTCATCTCTTGAAGTGAGATAATAAAAAATAAAACTTTTAAGAGGTCCCCTGTAAGACTTTGGGATAGAGATGAAAGATTAAACACACTACTTTTTTTTAACTTCCAGGCTATTTTTGCATTGATTATCAATCACTGGTCCTCATAAGATGCTAGTTTTTTTTTTAATTGAGGTATAGTTGATTTACAATATTACATAAGTTTCAGGTTTACAATATAGTGTTTCACAATTTTTAAAAATTACAGTTATTATAAAATGTTGACTCTATTCCCTGTGATGTACAATATGTCCTTTAGCTTATTTATTCATACATAATAGTTTTTACCTCTAAATCTCCTACTCCTATCTTGCTTCTTTCTCCTTCCATCTCTCCACTGGTAACCACTAGTTTGTTTTCTATATATATGAGTCTGTTTCTTTTTTGTTACATTCACTGGTTTGTTTTGCTTTTTAGATTCCATATAAAGTGGTATATACAACATTTGTCTTTCTCTGTCTGACTTATTTAAATAAGCATAATGCCTTCCAAATCCATCCATGTTGTTGCAAATGACAACATTTTATTCTTTTTTATGGATTTATAATATTCCATTGTGTGTGTGTGTGTGTGTGTGTGTGTGTGTGTGTGTGCGCGCGCGCATGTGTGTATAGACACCCCATAGCTTCTTTATCCATCTATCTGTTGATGGACACTTAGGTTGCTTCTATATTTTAGCTATTGTAAATAATGCTGCTGTGAACACTGGGGTGTATGTATCTTTTCAAATTAGTGTTTTTATTTTCTTTGGCTATCTACCCAAGAGTGGAATTGCTGGATCATATGGTACTTCTATTTTTAGTTTTTTGAAGAACCTCCATATTGTTTTCCACAGCAGCTGCGCCAATTTACATTCCCACCAACAGTGTACAAGAGTTCCCTTTTCTCCACATCTTTGCCAGCAATTTTTATTTGTGGTCTTTTTGTTGATAGCCATCTGACAGGAGTGAGGTGATATCTCATTGTGGGGTTTTTTTTGTTTTTTTTTTTTTAAGTACGTGGGCCTCTCACTGTTGTGGCCTCTCCCGTTGCGGAGCACAGGCTCCGGACACGCAGGCTTAGCAGCCATGGCTCACAGGCCTAGCCGCTCCACGGCATGTAGGATCTTCCCGGACCGGGGCACGAACCCGTGTCCCCTGCATCGGCAGGCGGACTCTCAACCACTGCGCCACCAGGGAAGCCCCTCATTGTGGTTTTGATTTGCATTTCTCTGATGATTACGGATCTTGAGCATCTTTTCATGTACCTGTTGGCTATCTGTATGTCTTCTTCGGAAAAATGTCTCTTCCGGTCTTCTGCCCATTTTTTAAATGGAGTCGTCTGTTTTGTTGATATTGAGTTTATGCGCTGTTTATATATGTTGTGTATTAACCCCTGGTTTTGATAATAGATGTCAGAAGAACCTCTACTGGAAGACAATGTTCTGGTGATGCTGTTGTGGTGTGCATCCTGCTTACTTATCAGTGCTTTCCAGCACCCTTAAGCATACAACCAAAGGCGGGGTAGGGTCCAGTAGCAGCCAAACCATGACCTGTGATTTTAAAAAAATAAATAAACAAAACATTGTTAGAATCACAGTCATCACAGGTCATACCCTGAGGGAAGTAGTCCAAAGATTACCTTCCTCTTTCTACCAAGGAGGAGAGATTTGAGGACCCCAGAAATTATGGTTTTAATAATCTGGTTTAGTAATAATAGGTTACAAGGTTTTAATAATCTGTTTTAGTAATCTGGGGGTTAAGTATTCTTAATTTAATTAGCCTAATCCGATCTTCACACCACAAGGAGATCTTTCTGCGAGGTAAATTAGGTTTTATTTACCTGTTTGAAACCAGAGGCTTCCTGTTGTCCTTAGGATAAAAACTAATATCCTCAAGGAGGCCTATAAGGCCTAATCTACCTTTTCACTTTCACCTGGATGCCTTCCTCCATTTTGCTTACTCTGTTCTAACCACAGTGGGCTTTTTTCAGGTCCTCCCAAGCTTTAGGCTCTTTCCTCCCTCAAAATGCTGCTCCTTTGGTCTGGGCCACCCTTCTCACACTTCACCATGATGGTTGCTCTTTTTATACTTCAGACTTCAGTTTAAATGTCACTTACCAAGAGGCCTTTCAGAGGCATCCATTTTAAATTAGATAGATCCCCATAGCATTAGAGATTACATAATTATGTATTGCTTTTAAACTGTAAGGTTTTTGTCTTCTACTTGTTTCTCAGAACCCAGCAGATCACCTTGCTTCTAGTATGCACTTGGTACGTTGTATGTTTTTTGTTCTTGTTTTTAAATAAGTGAATGACTAAATGAAATAACTTTTAAACTAAGACCACAAGGATGACTAGGACGTAGTTGGGAAAGGGTGTATGTAGGAGGTGGGCCTGGGACAGAGTTTTCTTTAAAGAGCTGTTAGAAACTTTCAAGGAGGGAAAGGCCATCTAGAATGAGTGTCATGAATATAGGATTAGACATTTGCTTTACTTTGTTTTGTGAAACATAGAACAATTTTTCTTCTTCTTCTTTTTTTTGTAAAGGAACTGTATTTTTCTGATATATTGCCATATTTAGATATTAAGCCAGGATCATTAGAGGTGTAGAAAAATGAGCTAGATAAAAATCTTAGTGGAATTAGTATTGGGGTGCTCCTGTTACGTGCAGGTGTTGGGTAAGGTGACTCACTCCCAGCCTGTGATGTTCTGGCTCCGAGAAGTAAGAATGAAGAGAGTAGAAATCAGGATGAGTAGGCTGCTGATATGATCTGTTACTTTGTTGAATAAAGGAAGACAAATCACTTTTAAAAGTGTGTTATGTTTTGAACTTCAAATTTTTCTTCTATGCCTTTTTGTTAGTAAAAGTGTTAGCAAATTAAGGATAATAACCTGCAAATAATCATTGACTAATCAAAATTTAAAGGCAAGTATTTTGGCAAGGAAATGTGAAAAAAAGCCTTACAAGCCAATTGTTATTAGAAGGTACCTTTTGCTAAAATATTTCACTTTTCAGCTACTTCCAAATCTGAAAGGTCTACTTTTTATGGAATTAAGTCATCATAAAAGAAAACATAAAAGATTTGAAGGTAAGTTAGTCCCGAGTTTAAATCCCAGGTCCATCACCTACTATGGAAACAAGATAATTTTTTTTTAACAGTTTGATTGGAGGTATAATTTACATACCACAAAAATCAATCCATTTTAAGTGCATGATTCAATGATTTTTTTTTGAGTAAATTTACAGAGTTATGAAACTATTACCACAACCCAACTTTAGGACATTCCCTTTACCTCCAAAAGTTCCTTTCTGTCCATCTGCAGTCAATCCCCATTCCTCAAACCCAGGCAAGCACTAATTGATTTTTTTAAGTTTCTCTAGGTATGCCTTTTCTGGGCATTTAATATAAATAGAATCCTATGATATGTGATCTTTTGTGGCTACCTTCCTTCATTTAGCAAAATATTTTGAGGTTCATATGTTTCAGTAGTTTGTTTCTTTTTATTGCAAAATAGAATTTCAGTATGTGGACATACCACATTTTATCCCTTTACCAGTTGATGATCATCTAAAAATTTTCCAACTTTGGCAATTATGTAATGCTACTGTAAACATTCATGGTCAAGTCTTTGTGTGGATATATGTTTCCATTTCTCAGGGGTAGATACTTGGAACTAGAAATACAAGTTGTAGGGTAAATTTATGTTTAATTTTCAAGAAAGTGCCAAACTGGTTTTCGAAGTGGCTGCAGTTTGAGGGTTCTAGTTTCTCTGTATCCTCTCCAACATTCGTCACTGTGTCTTTTTTATAGCCATACTTACAGATGTGAAGTGATTTTAATTTGCATTTTCCTAATAACTAGTTGACTCTTTTCATATGTTTATCCGCCATTCATATATTTTCTTTGGTGAAATGTCTGTTCAAGCCTTTTGCCTATTTTTATTTTATTTTATTTTTTTGCCCATGCCATGGCATGTGGGATCTTAGTTCCTCGACCAGGGATCTAATCTGTGCCCCCTGCAGTGGAAGCATGGAGTCCTAACCACTGGACCGCCAAGGAACTCCCATTTCACCTATTTTTAAATTGGCTTGTCTTCTTGTCATTGAGTTCTTACAGTTTTGTTGTGGATTCTTTGGAATTTTCTACACATTATATCATGTTGCCTGTGAATAATTTACTTCTTCCTTTCTTCTAGAGATATTCTTCCTTCCTTCCTTTTTTCTTTCCTCCCTTCCTCTTTCCCTCCCTCCCTCCCTTTCTCTCTCTCTCTCTCTCTCTCTCTCTCTCTCTCTTTCTCTCCCCCGCCCCTCTCTATTTCTTTTCCTTGCCTGATGTTTTAGTCTGTATGTACTGCTGTAATAAAAATACCATAAACTGGGTGGCTTACACAACAATTTATTTCTCATAGTTCTGGAGGTTGAAGCCAAGGTTAAGGCACTGGCAGATTAGGTATCTGGTGAGGACCAGTTTCCTGGTTCATAGACAGCTCTCTTCTCTCTGGCTCTTCACAGGATGGAAGGGCAAGGGTAACTCTCTGGGGTCTCTCTTATTAGGACACTAATCCCGTGAAAATCCACTTCCCAAAAAATCCCCATCTCCAAATGCTATCACATTGGGGATCAGGTTTTAACGTATGAATTTTAGGGCAAAACAAACATTTAGTCTGTAGCACTTGATTACCCTGGTTAGAATCTCCAGTACAATGTTGAAAAGAAGTGGTGAGAGCAGATATCCTTGCCTTGTTCTTAGGGGGAGAGCATTCAGTCTTTTAGTTATTAAGTGTGCTGTTAGCTGTAGGTTTTTCATGGATTCCTTTTATCAGGTTAAGAAAGTTCCCTTCTATTCCTAGCTTGTTGAGAGTTTCTTTGTTTTTGTTTTAACATGAATGGATTTTTTTCTAAGTCCTTGCATCTTTTAAGAGGATCATGTGTGTTTTGTTCTTTATTCTATTAATAAGATATCACATTAATTTCTACTTGGATGTTAAACCAACCTTGCATTCTGGGTTTAAATCCCACTTGGTCATGGTGCATTATCCTTCTCGTATTTTCCTGGATTTTGTTTGCTAATATATTGTTGAGGGCTTTCATGTGTATATTCATGAGGAATATTGGTTTGTAGTGTTCTTGTGATATCTTCGTCTGGCTTTGGTATCAGCATAATAATGGTTTCATAGAATGAGCTGGAAAGTGCTTCCTTCTCTGTCTTTGGGAAAAGTTTGGGAAAGATTGGTATTCTTTCTTCTTTAAATGTTGGTGTAATTTATCAGTGAAGCCACCTAGGCTTGAGCTTTATTTTTATGGGAAGACTTCAAATTACTAATTCAATTTCTTTATTTGTTGTAGGTATATTCAGTTTTTCTATTTTTCTTCAGTCAACTTCAGTAACAGCATTTTTGTTCTTTTTAGAAATGTTTCCATTTCATCTTCGTTGTCTAATTTGTTGGCATAGAGTTGTTCACAGTATTTCCTTATGATAATTTAAATTTCTATAAACCTGTTAGTGATGTCTCCTCTTTCATTTCTGATTTTGGTAATTTGTATTTCCCCTTTTTCTTGGTCAGCTTTTCTTTTTTTCTAATATAAAGATAATACTCATCTTTTAGAAAGAGCTGTGTTACTTCCTTTTCTATTTTCTGGAAGAATTTATGAAGGGTTGGTATTCTTTGGGCCTCTCGCTGTTGTGGCCTCTCCCGTTGTGGAGCACAGGACCCGGACGCGCAGGCTCAGCGGCCGTGGCTCACGGGCCCAGCCGCTCCGCGGCACGTGGGATCTTCCCGGACCGGGGCACGAACCCGTGTCCCCTGCATCGGCAGGCGGACTCTCAACCACTGTGCCACCAGGGAAGCCCATGGGCTGGTATTCTTTAAATCAGGAGTCCCCAGCCCCTGGGCCATGGACTGGTATCGGTCCTCGGCCTGTTAGGAACTGGGCCGCACAGCAGGAGGTGAGTGGCGGGCGAGCAAACAAAGCTTCATCTGCCGCTCCCATTGCGCGCATTACCGCCTGAACCATCGTTCACATTACCACCTGAACCCCCCACCCCCCACCCCCAGTCCGTGGAGGACTTATCTTCCACGAAACTGGTCCCTGGTGCCAAAAAATTTGGGGACTGCTGCTTTAAATGTTTGGAAGAACTTATCACTGAAGCCATTTGAGCATGGGATTTTTTTTTTTTTGTATAAAAATTTTAATTACTAGTTCCATTTCTTTACTTACTAGATCTGTTTAGTTTTTCTGTTTCCTTTCTAATATACATATTTACAGCTATTTCCCTCTAAACACTGATTTAGCAACATTTCATAAATATGATATATTGTGTTTTCATTTTTATTCAGCTCAAAATATTTTCTTGTTTCCCTTGTGATTTCTTCATTGGTACATGGGTTATTTAGAGGTACGGCTTAAATTTTCTAAGTATTTGTAGATATCCCATATTGTTTACTGTTTTGATATCTAATTTAATCCCCTTATAGTCAGAAAACATACTTTGCATGATGTTAATCTTTTTAAATTTGTTAAGACTTGCTTTATGGTCTGACATATGGTGTGTCTGGGAGCATGTTCCATGTGCACTTAAGAATTACTCTGCTGTTGTTGTCTGGAGTGTGCTATATATGTCAGTTCAGTCAAGTTGGTTTTTAGTATTATGCAGACCTTCCATATCCATGTTGATTTTCTGTCTAGTTGCTCTACCCCTTATTATTAAGAGTGGAGTATTGAAGCCTCCATTATTATTCTTAAATTATGTATTTCTCCCTTCACTTGTGTTATTTTTGTTTCATATATTTTGGGGCTCAGTTTTTTGGATGTTCATATGTTTATAATTGTTATATCATCTTAATGAATTTACCCTTTTATCTTAAAATGCCACTCTTTGTCTCTAGTAATACGTTTTGTCTTAAAGTCTATTCTGATATTACTGTATCCCACTACAGCTCTCTTGTGGTTATTAATTGCATATTATATATATTTCTTCATCTTTTTTACTTTAAACCTGTTTATCTCTTTGAATCTAAAATGTTTCCTTTGTAGACAGCACACAGTTGGATCTCTCTCTCTCTCGGTACCGTTAGGATGTTGTTTAACCTTTGTTCATAAAGTATAGAAATTATTAATTTCATAGGGTCATTGTGAGGATTAAATTGGACGGTTAGAAGGCTTACTGAAACACTGATCGCTGAACCCCACCTTCAGTGTTTCAGACTGAGTAGTTCTGATGTGGGCCTGAGAATTTGCATTTCTAACAAGTATGCTAGTGATGATTATGCTGCTGGCTGGTAGCCAAGGTTTGAGAATCACCAAATAAGATAATAAGTTAAACATCTAAAGCAGTTCTGGGTACCTAAGTTTTGTGGCTTCTATTCACTTCCTTTATTACCATAGGTCATTTACTCTTTGAATAACCTGCTCTGTTGGGATATTTTTGGTGTTGGCTCTAATATATTGATATATATGTTTTGGGGTGTCTATTAAAAATAAAAAATCCCATTTGTAAAGCAATCAGAAACATATCAATTGCAAAAGAGGAAATTTCTGAAAGATCAATTTTTATCTTTCCTGGTATAAGAAGTTCATGTACTTTGAGCTCTGTAATTCTTTTTTTTTCCCACCAAGGTCTTTCCATTTATTTATTTATTTAAAAAAATTTTTTAAATTAATTAATTTATTTATTTTTGGCTGCGCTGAGTCTTCGTTGCTGTGCATGGGCTTTCTCTAGTTGCAGTGAGCGGGGGCTACTCTTTGTTGCTGCACGTGGGCTTCTCTTGTGGACCACAGGCTCTAGGCACATGGGCTTCATTAGTTGTGGCACGCAGGCTCCGTAGTTGTGGCACTTGGGCTCACTAGTTGTGGCTTGCGGGCTCTAGAGTGCAGGCTCAGTAGTTGTGGCGCACGGGCTTAGTTGCTCCGCAGCATGTGGGATCTTTCCTGACCAGGGATCGAACCTGTGTCCCCTGCATTGGCAGGTGGATTCTTAACCACTGTGCCACCAGGGCAGTCCTGAGCTCTGTAATTCTTTTTATCAGATCATATCACTAAAATTAACATTATTACAGAAGATAGAACTTAATTAATCATGAAATAGGAAGATATTATTTTCATTGTGGGGAAGATGATGGTGAATATTACAAAGATTGGTATTAAAATGTATCAGTGGTGCTATTATGGAAGATTTGATATTTTGACCTTTTGTAACTTCATGAAATATCTTGAAATTAGTACTATTTATTTAACGTTTGATATAACTAGTGCACTTCCAAACATCCCGTGAAGAATAATACATTTGTATAAACCTGCACCTTTTATCACCCAGAAGTGGGGAACTTCCAAACCTTTATGCAAGCAGTTTTTAAAGAAAAAAGTAAATCTCCTTTTAATCCAATGGCTTTGAAAGGTTATAAGTAGTTCATTGCTTTAAAAAAATTTTTTTAAGAATAAATGAGTATCTTGGATTAAATGCATTTTTTTCTGGTTACAAGTTGGTACAGAGGCTTGTCAGTTTTCTGTTTTCATTCTAAATATTAATCTGTAGCAATATGCTGATTCTGCAAGAGGGCATTTTTGCTGTTTGTTTTCTCAAATGTAAGAATAAATCTAAAGGACAGTATCAATACTTATAATGTATGGTAGTGATGTTTGTAATTTTGAAGTAGAATTTATCCCAAATTGAGGTCATAATAATTTAGTTCTAATGTGTGCACTTGATATATTTGCTTACCAGATTCTTATTGACATTACTGTTGTTAGCATCAATGTAATTTTCTAGAGATTCAAAGGTTAAGCACACAGATTTAGGAGCTAGGATTACTGGCTGCATCTTTCCTTTACCATCTTCTAATTGTGTGGCCTTGGGCAGTTAACGTCTCTGTGCCTCGTTTTTCTCTTATGCAAAATAAGGATAAAATAGAACCCACCTTATAGGGTTGTTGTGAGGCTCAAATGAAGTGATGTATGTATACCAGTTAAAATTGTGTTTACCAGTTTGTAAGTAAGATTCTGTAAGTCTTAGCTATTGTCTCTGCTGCTGAAGACAGCAATACTTATAAACATTACCTTATATTTATGTAGTGCTTTAGACATTATGGAAAACTTTCATTTTTAATATCTGTAGAAACCCTTTTATAATTGCTACTGATGCTGTTTGCAGCTATGTACGTGGAATGCATTTTTGTTAAGTTGCTGTGTTTTGCCATGGCTATTTGTACAGTACAATGCTGAAATGCCTATACCAGGGCAATCCTTCTTTTTTCCTGAGGTTGCAGAGCAACTCCATTCACTTCTCTCCTCCCCTCTCTATCTTTCTCCTCTCCTTCTCTTTCTTTTTTTTCAAAGTTTTATTAAACTTTTATTAAGAGTTTTATTAAACACAAATATTACATTAAAAATTCACTGATTCTTTCCATTTTATTTTCTCTTTCATTCATGTATTCTAGGATAGTGTGGAAGGAATATTATATGCTAAGGAGTATATTATATGGGAAAGAAGAGCTTTCCCTTTAAGAAATGCGGTTGTACACTTGATAAGCTGCTGCATAGTCTTCAGAGTGATGTACCTTTTAGGAAATGGAAAAAGGGGTTTTCCTAAATTTACAAAGTCTCATGGAACAAAGTATGGATGATTATTTATCTACCATGGAAATAAGTAAAAAACGTTTCCAAATAAGTGTCTCATTTCAATAATTTTCAAATCATCAAAATATTAACTTTGCAAGTATATAATTTTCTTCATGGATTTATAGATTCTTTGAAGGTCATTCACCCACATTTCAAACAATGGATGGTTAGATAACAAGTTAAGTGTGAACTGTAAGATTCAAAACTATCACAGGAAAATAACTACTTTAGTTCCCTCAGCTGAACCTACAACTAATCTCTATTACTTTGACCGTTGGAATATTATGTAAGATTTTAATTTACAGTATTACTTGATGTCCACTAGGGGGGAACAAAGCCATGAACAGAAGTATATGCCTCTATTCCCCCAAGTGGCGAAAAACCCAAGCCATTTCAGACTGCCTACCTGAAATTCACAAATTATTCTTCAAAGTTTCGTATTGCTAAAAGGCTAACTTCATATAAGCAAACCTATGGAAACATTGAGGTATCAATAGCAGGCAAAAAATATTTTAGAGTAGAGGAAAATGTTGGCTAGGGTTTTTGATAACTTGAGAGTTTAGTCAATTCATAGAAAAGCACTAAGCTCTTTTGAAGTTGTTTAACTTTTAATAAATACCGAGTTGTACACTTATAAGTTTTTTAAAACACTTGACTGATTTGACAAGAGGGCAAAGGTGAATTTTGAAATATGACTTCAGATGGTAGTAAGTTAATGTATTTTGGGTCACAACGAATATTCAGAAGTACGTTTTTACTGGAACCGTGTCTAACGTTTATCAGTGAGTAACTAAAATCAACAAAGATCGAAATTTGTTTCTGATTTGTCATTTAAAATACCTTATTTTGAAAATATTGTTTTCTATAATAAACTCAACATGTATTTAGAATTCTATGAATTTCAATGCAATATCTCTATTATACTTGAACTGTCTGATTTGAGAAAGATTTTCATGTTATGAAGCAGTACATTCACATACTAATATTTTTGTTCTGACTTTCTTAAAGCATTTCACATTTTGTGAAACTTAATATTCCAGGAAAAACAAAAAGGATTTTATTTCATGTAAATATAATTGAAAAATCTCATATTGGGATATTTTTCAAAATAAAAAGTAAACACACTCAGCTAAGAATCACTTTGTAGACCTATAGATTCTAAACAATTTTTTTTCATATGGACTGCTTGATTTTATTGCCAAGTTAGCATAAAAGAAGTCACACTTAACATGGAAGATGAAAACATGGCTTATTTAAAACAATAACAAAAACAAGACAGTTAAACCACAAAGATCTACTCTGTATCACATCTATTTCTCTGAAGAATATAGGAAGGTATTGCAGAAACGAAATGTCCACTAGATGCCACACTTCCTTTGCAGAGTAAAGCAGTACTTTGGCTTCTGGCAAGCTTTATGCAGATGCCATTGTATCTGGTAACAGGACCCTAACTCAATTATCTTTTCCCTTACATTTGCTTTCTGATATCCCTACCCCACTGATATGCCTAAATCATCCAAAATTTGCATAGTATCAGTAGCTTGTAAAGTTCTGTTGAGATCCTTCCGTAGGAGTACAGGGAGCTTATATTTACTGACTTTCAAGGTCAAGTCATTTTGGAGTTTTCTTTTTGTCTATGGCAGCTAAAGATGGTTGCATTTGACTCTTTCATTATTTATTTTTTAAAATTACATGTTCTTTTTCATGTATATTTATTGTTTCTCTTTTTTCATATATGTTTATTCTTGTTTCCCCTCTCAAGAAGAAGCAGGAAAAAAACCCAGTTTTCTAAAAATGTAATAAAGAGTTATAATTTAACTTTGTAGAGAACTATACTGAATGAAACAGTATTTGAATTATCTTTAGGGGCACTGTTTATTTGTTTTCAGAGAATATTAAAACTGAAAAAAATAAAGATCTTTCATTAACCTTTGACATTCTTGGTAAGCTGGATTCAATAATGAAATGAATAGAATCCAGTAAGTAAAGAAGTGTAAGGCATTATTTTACAAGCTCCTATGCTATGAGACAAACCTCACAGGACTACTGAGTATTGAGAATACTTATACTCAGCTAGAGTCACAATATTTGATGTACCTGTGAATTGTCAATTATGGCATCTTTATGGGAGTATAATCTGAGGTTATCATTTGGTGATATGAAATACATAATGTAGTTAATCATGTGATGATCTGTCTTACTCCAGATTACTAGTCACCTGAGCATTCTTCCCTAGAACAATTACAACTGTATAGCACTGTTTTCCCTATTCTCAGAATATTTTGAGGATATGATCACTGTATCTGATCACTAAGGAATCTGCAGTGAATTTTTAATATCACACTTAAGCTGACTTTAGTTGCTGGTGTACCTAGTAGATTTACTAGTTGGTCTGCAATTTTTTTCTTTTCTAAATTAATAGGTTTTGAGAATTAATTTTCAGATATATTATTTTCAAGATAACCTATATGAAAGACTCTTGATCACAGACATAAGATTGACTAAGTTTACTGGCCACTTTATTGAAGAAAATAATAAATTCTATAGGGGAGGAAAAAACCCAACCAAACAGATCACCACACTAAACAACAACAACAAAAGCAACAAACAAACAAATCAAAGAATTTGCTTTGAGTTGTCAATCTAGAAAATCTGTATGTCTATAATAGGAGGTTAGCAAAGTAAATTCCCTGTCATTTCACATGTTTCTCTAGTAATTTTTTTTCATGTGCATAAAAATAGCATCTCTTGTTAAAGATTCCATTTACTGGGAAATGTACACTATTCGTGATGACTTCCCAAAGGAAACTAGGAGAAACAGATCAACAAGAACGTGGCTTTGTGAAAGAGGCTCAAGTGAACAAAGCAAGATAATGTTTGACACCTCCTAAATCTGCTCTAAGAACAGATTGCTGTTAATTCTAGTTGCTTTATGATTGCCTTTAAGAGTATGTACTGAAAGCCCAAAGGGCTGTTTATAGATGAAGGAAACCCAGAGGCTAAGTCCTCAAAAAGATTTTTTTCCCTCATCTGAATAATGTTATTATGGTAAAGGTACTGTAATTTGTACTGTAATTTATTTCCATGGAATTCTAAGAGTAAACAGACTCTGCCTTAATGACAAACTTTACCTTCGGCCCTTCCATTTTCAGGGAAATTGTACCTGTATCAGAATTCACCTAGAAAAAAACTGACAGACAATAAACATAACTGAGCATTAAGAATAAGGTTTGTATCATTCTAAGCACTGTGGAGAGTAATAAATGAAGTCTTCAGAATTCCTTTTCCAAGTTAGAGCTAAGATAAACTAATGCATGTTGATGAAGATTGTAATATGTTGGTATCTGGATCCTGCTAAAATTTAGCTCAAGGGTGTAGGGAGGCAGCCTGGTGTGCGTCTTAGGGTGGAGCATTCTCCGTAAACAATCAGTAAGATCTTAAGAAATTTAAACTCTAATAGAAGAATATGTTCATTGTTCAAATCCTCAAACAATAGAGGAATGTTAATGGGTATCTAAACAAAAGGTCTCAACTTGGAATATGTTAGTATTAATGCTTTTCTATAGATATGTGTATATTGTAGAAGGAATTTTTTTGTTTTTTTATTGCAGTATAGTTAATTTACAATATTAGTTTCAGGTGTACAACACAGTGATTCAAAATTTTTATAGGTTATACTCCATTTCAAGTTATTATAAAATTTTGGCTATATTTCCTATGCTGTACAATATATCCTTGTAGCTTATTTATTTTATACATAGTAGTTTGTACCTCTTGGTAGAAGGAATTTCTTAATAATAATTTGATTAATTGTAATTGTTAGAAGAGTAGTATTTATTGACTTTCTACTATATGCACATCCCATTTCAGGCCTTTGAGTATAAAGGGAAGAACTTAGAAACCCACGAAGGCCTTTGTATCTTTCTTGGAGATAAGAAAGGACTAAATCTTGAGTTCTCATGTGCCTTTTTGTGTTAACTGGGTCAGGGGAGACCTTTCTCTACCTTCTCTCTTTCCTGCCTGCACCCTCCCTCATGCCCCACCAGTCAGTAGGATCAATGAAGAGACTTTATATAATATTTGTACAAAAGTGGTGAAAAACAGAAGTTAAGTCTTTAGTAGATCATCCCTTAAGTTTAAGATTTGACTGATCCTTAAGTTTAAGTTACCCTCAAAGAAAAATTCCTCTTCCTTCTAAGACCGTCACTAAACTCAGGTTTGGCTTGGTTGTCTCCTGGAACTAGAACTTGTTTATCTCAAACAATACCTTGTTGTGAGGCAGCATTCTCACCAAATTCTCCAAGAAATATGTAGGTGAACCTAGATACTATGTGAAATACTTTCCTTTTGGGATCATCATTAGTTCTTTGGAGTTCTTTCTCTGTCTCTCTCCATCCCAGGTCTATGCTCAAGTTCTTCTGATTCCTTGCCCACTTCAGGTCCACCCTGGAGGTTAGCACTGAGCAGACTTACCTAATTTCCACGGAAGACTTCTCTGTCCTAGCCATAACAACAGGAGCCACTGGGTATAAAGGGTGGGGCCTGGTAAGAGGATCCTTGGAAGTACACTTGTGTTAAGGTGCTGCCAGGCCTTTTCATCACCTTATTTCTTATATTATTGTTCTTTACCCTTCATTAGTAAAGAAAATTAAATTGAAAAAATTTTTGTATGACAGTATTATCTTTTGTGCATATTATATGTACTATCTTTCCATATTTATATAGTTGTAGGGATTTAATGCTGAAAGTAAATTTTATTTAAAAATTTATTACACATTATAAAAGTAATACATGTGAGCAATTTAAACAAGAGATATGTGTTATACAGAAACTGAAACTATTTCTCTTCACTATGATCTCTGTTCAAAGATAACAAATATTAACAATTTAATGCTTTGTAGATATATATGTAAATTTTGTTATGTATATTTTACTACAATCTGTAGTCAAATATACATAACAAAATTTACCATTTTATTCATGTTTAAGTTGTATTTCAGTGACATTAAGTACATTCACACTGTTGTGCAACCATCACCACTATCTATCTCCTGAACTTTTAAATTAGCCCATACTATACCCATTAAATCATAACTCTCCAGACACTTTTGTGTATGGCTCATTTCACTTAGCATAATGTCTTCAAGGTTCATGTTGTATGTATCAGAAGTAAATATATTTTAAACAAACAAAAAAGAGAATATCTGATTCAAATTTTTTTAAGGTGAGAACTTGCCCAGGAGATGACAACTTAATTATATGACCTCTTCTATTCCCTTCCAGATCTGTGATTCAGTCATTATTGATTATCTTTTACATTCTATTACAAATTGAATTGTGATGTGAATGTAACTGGTATTTAAACTTCTCAATACACGCTGCTTTTTTAAAGCATACACTTAAAAGGAGGAAATGTTAGATTATCAGTGAGAAAGCGCTCAAGTTCTGGTTCCAGATTTGTCAATGATTAATTGACTGTTTGATCAGTCTTAGATAGAAATGTGTATATGGTTATATGTGCATGTGTGTAACTGCATATGTGTGTATATATATATATATATATATATAAAATAATGGTCTATTATGTGTACATTACATACTCATATTCTTTTATCATTTACCAAATTATAATTATGTAGTAATTTGTGTGATTATTCTCTTTCTTCTGCTAGACTATGTGCTCCAAAAGGAGAAGGTGGGTATCTTTCTGTTTTCGTTACTTCTGGGTCCCTGGGCCCAGGGCAATGCTTGTCACACAGAATGAATGCTAGTCAATAGGATAGATGCTCTACATATTTATTTCATTTTGGCCTTCAAAATGATTCTGAAGTAGACTATCCATTTTCTTTATAGATAAGAAAACCAAGGATTCAGTACAGTATATAATTTACATGAGATTGTTCAGATAACAAGTAGCAGAGCCTGATTCAAAGCTAGGCTTGGCTGACTCCAAAGCTTATACTCCCTCCCTTCTCTATGCTGCCTAGACTTTGAATTAGGCATGGTACTGTGAATCTTAACCAAACTTTTAAGTAATGCAAGTGCATTTTTTATGCTAGATGTCGGGATATATTTTTAGACCAGATTTTGACTACAAGAACATATGTTGTTCTTGTAATTCTGAATATTTAAACAAATTAATAAATCTACAATGTATATATCAGCTGTTCAAGAAAACTCCAAAATCCTTATCTGCATCTTAGAATGAGTTTCCTTGTTTCCTAGTTTTTCTGGAATTGGTATCAGTTAAACTATATCCAACTCTAAATATTATTTATTTTCTAGAACAAATTACGATTCTGGGCCCTAAATATACTTTTGTTGTTGTATTACTAATTAATTTATTTTTTAATTTTGAAAATTTTCTAACCTGGAGAATAGCCAAGAGAATAGTTCAGTGGACACCCATATTACCCTTCCCTAGTTTTACCATTTAATGATTTTCCTATCGTTCCTGCTCTATTTATTACTTGTCACTCTTCCGTAAAGAAGTGTGTTCCGTCTCTACCTCCACCTCTTCCTCCATTTTGAGTAACATTATGGACTCAATTTTTTTTCTCTATTGCATTTGTTATAATTGTTTCTGATGCACATGTTGTGTCAAATTTGGCCAGTGGGAGCCTCTTTCAGCTGGCACTTGTGTCCTTTTGACATAAATCCATTATTCTTTGAGCACTTCCTTGCTTTCTGGCACAAAATATTCCAGATTCACCTCTTTACTTACCCTGCCACAGACCTGAAATAAGCTATTTCTATGAGGTGGGAGTAAATACTTTAATTCATTGGGAATGTTTCAGAATCTTAAATTTGTAATACTTCAATATTCTTCTTAAATCATTATTAGGAGGTAACTGTCTTAATTTTGGAAGGCTTGGGGTACAGTCACAGTTGAAATATTTATCTTGGTAGTCTATATAATCTATTTTAATTATTAATAATTATAAATTATATTTTTAAGTTTTAAGAGGATATGAAAAAGTAAATATAAATTCTAAAACAAAATAAATTATAGTTATTTGAACTAAGCCTTTTTTTTTTCCTACAACTTTTTCCTCTGTTGAGGCAGACATGTCATGTGACAAAAGAATGCAGCCTAATTCCACAACAAGAATATGGTTGTGTAAATGCAACATAGAAGTATTCTGCATGAGAAATAAGTGACTGTGTGAATTTAAAATTGGTCTACTGCATCTAGAGAAATATGATTGTGAACAAGAATAGGACTGTACCTCCAAAACTTTGGTAGTATTAGATTTATAAAGCATCAGACCCAACATGTTCAAAGAGAATAGAAATAGAGGAAAAAAGGGGATTCACTGGTGCGCATTAAATGCTAATGTTAAAGTAATTGATTACTATGGATTTTATCACTGACTTTTTTGCAAAAGAATTATATCAGTGTGAAAACAAGACCCTGCTAGACCATAAAGTATGTTATCATGCTGTTAAAATAATATGGTGAGATATTGGTACAATGACAGATATATACATTTATAGAATTGAATAGGTAGCTTAAAACTGTGAAGAATACATGATCTTTATTTTATCTCTTTCTCTCATCACTATTTATTTATTCTATCTATCTTTATTATTTTTCTGTCCTCTGCTCATCTATCTAATCTATGTATTTGTCATGTATCTCCGTTTTGATTTGAGTTAACCACAACAAAAACATTAAATATATAAAATTAAGAATTACAATCCAACTAGAAAAATATGAATACAAATTTAAGAATGGAGAGGATTCTCCATCCACTATATACAGAGAATAATGGCCCATTTAAATCTGGCTATAAGTTCATGGCAGCCAAAAGAAAAGACAGGTAAAGTCAATTATATATTTCTAATGTAAGAGAGAAATTTTTTTTTTTTACTTCTTCAGGGAAGGCAAAATCTCTCCTAACAAGCTTTGTTTTATTATTTTTTAAAAAAATATTTATTTATTTATTTTGGCTTCGTCAGGTCTTAGTTGCATTGCAGCACGTAGGATCTTCATTGTGGCATGCAGGATCGTTAGTTGCGGCATGCAGGCTTCTTAGTTGCGGCATGCGGACTCAGTTGTAGCATGAAAACTCTTGGTTGTGGCATGCCTGTGGGATCTAGTTCCTCAACCAGGGATCGAACCCGGGACCACTGCATTGCGAACATGGAGTCTTACCCACTGGACCACCAGGGAAGTCCCTCCAGCAAGCTTTAAAATAAATTTCTCACATGGAGCTCCTTAAAGGGATCATAGAGTATAGTTCGGACAATAATTTCATCATTCCTACAAAACAAGAAATAGTTTTTTAAAAGACTATCTTAGGTAATTTTTCGTTTAAAGCAAATGACACAACAGAAGAATAGAAATGGTACAACTTGATAAAGATAATTCTTTGGAGAATCAGGGCACAAAACATGTTCAGTATTAATCTAGAGGATCAAAATTCTCCAAACTAGTGTTTCCTGTATTTGGTAGGCAGAGTTCTAAGGTGGCCCTCAAGATTTTCACTCCCTGGTGTACATATTCTGAGTAATCCCTTCCCCTTGTACGTGAGTGGGATTTGGGAATATGGTGGGATGGCACTCCTGTGATTATGTTCATTATATGGCAGAAGGGATCTTACAGATATAATTAAGGTCCCTAGTCAATTGAGTTTGAGTTAATCAAAAGAGAGATTACATGAGGTGAGTCTGACCTAATCAGGTGAGCTCTTAAAAGACGTGGAGAGATTTTCCTTCTGGACTTGAAGAAGCACACTGCCATGTTGTAGAGAGCAGCATATGTTAGGCAACTGTGGGATGCCTCTAGGAACTGAGACTGATTCCACATGACAGCCAGCAAGAAAGCAGAACTTTAATTCTACACTTGCCAAGGAACTGAATTCTGCTAATAACCAGTAAGCTTGGAAAAGAACCCTGAACCTTAGATGAGATTGTAGCCCTGGCCAGTGCCTTGTTTTCAGCCTAGTGAAATGTTGAACAGAGAACCATCTGCACCAAGATGGACTTCTAAACCACAGGAATGTTGAGATAATAAATGTGTTATAATAAGATGCTAAATTTGTGGTAATATGTAACATAGAAATAGATAACAAGTACACCATGCTTGGAAAACTCACAGACCACTAAATTTCCCCCAGATATTTGTCCCAACTTCATATTTTGGCACATAAAATAATTCACAGTAACAACTATTATAGACACTGGAAACTGGTGACTGGTCTGAATTCAGCTCTGGATTAGCTTGCACTAATAATAATTGTCTTAAAATTCAGTTTTAAACATTTTAAAATTGAGAAATTGTGTATTTCTGTCTTCCCTTTAAAAATGAAATGGAACTTTGGGCTCCAATTTTTTACTTGGAAATAATCAGATAGACCAAGAAGTTAGCAATAGTTTCTTACTTTAAAAGGGAGATCTGCTTCCATTCTGCCATATTCTTCTTCATTCTTTGTTTTTTTTTTTATTGTACAAAGTTACTTCTCTAATTTCACTCATTTGCATTATTTGTGTAACTCTTGTATTGCAAATAAGATACCATGCAAATACAGTGTAAAAAGAAGATACATCTTATGTACACAATGTGCATAAATTTATACATGTATGGATATATGACGCATGTATATTTATACCCTATTTGTTAAAATAATCCAGTATATTTTCTTTTATGAAAAACTACCTTTTCCTTTCCTTTTCCTCCTTCATTTCACAAAGATCTTTCTAATTTGAGAAACAATTGTTGTTACCCTCAGTTTAGACCCTCTTTAGACACTCTTAGTCATGACCCTTTTGGGGCCCTTTTAACACACAAGCTAAACCTATATAGAAATGCCACTTAGTGTGCATAATCCCAGTTTTGAATAGCTTTTCATACTTTATCTGTTAACAGAAGTTAAGGAAAAAAAGATGATATGAAGACCATCATTGCATATTTAATCCTTGTCTTAAGAAGTCCCTTGACTTCAGGGGTCTAAGCAAGCTCACCAAGTGGGTTAAGCAGTCCTGGGACAAGTTAATTAACCCTATTGTTTACACAGGGCAGTATAGCCACAGAGAGACTATAATTTCTGTTGTTTAACTTCTGTTACTCTCATGGATGTTTTTAGATAGAGCATATTGATGAGCACAGAAATCCCGATTTCAGGGCAGGAAATGATCTTGCAGTAGATTGCAAAAGTGGTTACAAGTTCTATCCCTCTATATACCTAGTTTCTTTTATAGTGCAACTTCGTATAGCCTTCCACAGAGAGATGGAACCTACCTTTTCATTAGTTGAATCTGAGCCATGTGACTGACTTTGAACCATGGGAGAGTAGCAAGCAGGGACTTTGCTGATTGGGCCTGGCCTCTCCTGCTGCTCCTGAGAATCCTGTATCCACCATGATGTGAATGATCCTGGCAGGATGGTCACATTTGTGGCTCACTTACTTTGTGGCATCAGTCGATAGCCAGCCAGTCCCCACACATGTGAGTGAAACTTTGAATGCCAGCTGACCACAGATACATGTAGGATGGCCAACTCAACCTGGTTTGCCTGGAACTTTCTGAGTTTTAGCACTGAAAATCCCATGTTCTAGGAACCTGCTCACTCCCAGGCCAACTGAGATGGTTGGTTACCCTGTATACATGATTGAACCCAGCCCAGTCTAGCAGAAGAACCATCATCTGAGCTCAACCCAAATTTCTCACTCACAAAATCATGCACTAATACATGGTTAGTTTTTGTTTAAGCGTGGAGTTTTGGCATAGTTTGTTATGCAGCAGAAGCTAATGATACAGACTTTTAGAGACCTATCTAGTTCATTTACCTCATTTTTGAGGTGAGAGAGTTGAGATTCACAGAGAAAAATGACATGCCCAAGGTCACATATCTGGTAAATATTAAGTTTGTCAACAAAAACAAATCAAATCTAATACACTAAGAAATTCCAGGGGATATCCTCCAAGGGATAGCATTTAAATAGTAGTATATCAAAAAATCTACAGTTGATGAATATCCCGTTGTGTACATAAATGTGGTGAGGCTGTATAATGCAGCCTTTAAGAGAAAGCGTTTTAAACTCAAGCAGTGTGAGTTCAAATAGGTCTAGATCACTGAGGACCTTAGGCAATTTATTTAGCCTGTCTAATCACCAGTTTCCTCATTTATGTAATGGGCATACTTGTTCCTACCTCAAAGATTTGATAATATGAGACTTAATTTAATATGATAATTTAAGGTACTGTGTATGGTGCCTGGTACATAGTAAGGGCATCATAAATATTTGCTATTGTTGTTACAAGCATGCAGGTCAAAGAGTCATTAGAAACACTCAAGTTTGTGGTGTTTTAATATCTGGTTTTGGGCAGTTCTGGTAGTGACCTTGTATTGAGTCTTTTCAATCATTATTCCTAGGGAAAATATAGATTAAGAAGCAACGAGCCTAATTTTAGTTATTTTGTGCCTCATTTTTCTTATATTTACAGATGCAATGTCAGGAAATGGTAATTCAACTGAAATGGTAATTTCATTTTTAATAACCTCTTTTCTGTTGATAGCCATTTAAAAAGAAAAATCCCCTACATATAGACCTTAGTTAAACATTTTTCCATCATTTTTATTTGCAACTATTAGTCATTTTATTATATGAGAATGTTTCAGATAATTATAAAGGAATAGCACTGATGGCATTAAATAATAAAATGTTCAACATTAGCAAAACTTGTTTTAAAACTGTATAAAGAGTGAGAGGTAACTCAGAAACCAAAGGACACTAAAATATTCTGATTGAACCTATCATCATAAAGAATGGCAAGCTGGTACAGTTAAGAAGCGGAAATCCATTCAGGTAACCAAAAAAACAAGAAAGACACCAGCTGTAACCCCCCAGCTGCAGATAGAAGAAAGAAACATTACAGAAGAAGCATCTTAAACTTCTCTGTACTGTAGTTTTTGTGAATGACTATTGTAGTGTCTCTGGTATGGGAGCACATTAAGAAGAAAAGACAAGATCAACACCGTGACCACACCACAAGCCTCAGGAAAGGCATTGTCAGTTTATTGTTGAAGGCACATTGTCTAACATTACACCGAGGAAAATATCCCTTGGTATTTCAGGGGCAAAGTTGCATCTCCAAGGCTTCCCCTGCTTACAGTTGTCTTCTCATAAATCCCATGGTATAAATCCCAACTTTCAATAAAGTGATAAATCCCAACTTTCAATAAAGTGATAATCTCTGTGGGCATCAAATTTAAATAATCAATATGTAGAATCTACACAGAATTTTTTTAATAGAAAGAAATTATGATCTCTGAATTTGACATTAGCATGTTTTCATGCTGTGGAATAAGATTGTATTTAAGAAAACTCTAGATGTAATTTCATTTCAGTAAATAAAATTTTACTAGAAGATAATGTGATTAGGTTTTACTTAAGAGTACAAGTTTAGTTCTTTGTAATACAATTAATATTCTCTAACAATATTGTTACAAAGTAGACTAAAACAAATAAAGAAGCTCATTTACATTTTTATTTTGAAGGCAATCATAAAAGAACATTACTTTAACCCTGTGTATGCAGAATGAATTATTTGGTGTTTTATAGTGCTCAAGTGTGTTCTTGTACAGAGGAAAGCTCTCTGTTTATGTATAGGACAGGTCTAAGGCACAATAGCATCATTACTAGCTTCTCCAAGCAGCCCCACCAGGGAGTCTTCATCTTTCCCTGGTGAGACCAGAATGAGTTGGTAGTTCAAATTCCACTGCCCATTCAGTCTCCTGAGACTTCAAACGAGGGAGCCAATTATGATGGTGGGTGCTGGGTTATGGACTTGTGTCCACCATTAATCAGACCGAGTCTGCCTCCAGTTCATATTATAAACTCCAGTGAGTGACACTCAGGTGGCATGGCTTTCAGTCAGGCCTGTATGGACTGAGTTTGAACTGATGAACTGACATTCTGCAAGTGAAAGCTTGTTACTAGTCCCCTGAGTTTATCAAAAGCCACCAATTACTTCCTTGGTGAACTACTTTATGCAGCAGCTAGCATTTACTTTTATATAGCCTTTTAAAGAGCAGGGCCTGATATTAGTAAAAGAGGTCAGAAATTTAACATACGTGGCTAAATAATAGCATGTTTTCTTCTGTGAGAGGTAGTATTTGATTAGGTAAGTGAAAAGTATCTGAAATTTTATTTTTCAACTATCTTGCTTTAAAAAACATATTTATTTGACTTACCTAGGTAAAATACGTGTTTAGAAATGACTTTGCACACTTGAAAATATTTACCAAAGACAAGGAAAATTGTAAATTTAGAGACTTAATGATAAAGGATAACATATATGGTAAACATTGTTAGATTATTATAATGCTCACTTGGTGATGCTGAACAAGCAATCATTTGTGAACTAGCAGGTTTTACCCAGAGATGCTACATACCATAGAGTAGCATAATTAAATAGTGATTCAATAGCTTCCCTTTAAAAAGGAATAGGAATAAGAGGTCTTGTTCTAAACTCCTCCAACAACTTGTATGAAAACTTCTTAACTTCAAAATGATTTTTAAATTAGAAAAGAAGAGAGAGACCTGGGCTCACAGCCCAAATTATACTAAAAAATATTTATTGATATAATTTTTAACAGATTATTCTTACAAAGCCTAATCAGTGATCGAAAGGTTGCAGTGGTTTTACTTTTGCCCCTAGAGTATGTATGTGCATTTTATATACTGATGACTCTTTTAATCTTGTAAGAACCACATCCAGCAATGAATCACATTCTTTGAGTGAATAATTCAGTCCTTGACGCCAACCTCTGAGGGGAATATTGTGGTCATGCTGTCTGAACAGTGTGGTAGCTATGGCTACCTATATAATTCTTCGCAATGAAAAAAAAGTGACAATGACATTAAATTTAATCAGGTTCCCCTTTTCTGCGTTTCCCACTGGGATGAGCCACTAGTGTCTTGCCTTAAATATTCAAAGGCCTTCCTGAGTAGTTTGCATGTGTTCATATACTGGACAATGTCCTGCTAATACAGAACAATAGATCTGTCATGTATTTCTCCTGCAAGTAGATGTGAGTCTAAAGTTACTAAGTATAGGGTTTAAGGGCTGTCTTCCCCTCAGTGACCATCTTTACTTAAGTCTTAACAAACGGCAGTAAGGAAACGCACATAGACACTAAAATGTAATGACTTGATTATCTGAGTTGGAAACTAAAATGGGTTAAAGAACTGTGTTTGCTAAATAATAATAAAGCTGCCCAGTGTTATTTTTAGTCATAATTCATCTGATATGAAAGACACAGTACAGAATATCATATGGTTGAAAACATTTGAAACACATAGCTTAAATATGTAGGGACAGCAGAGAATAGTTAAGTGGTTATCACTTTCTTTTAAATCATAGTTAAGAAGTTACAAGATATACTTTATGTCCATTATGCATTTCTGGAAGCATGGTAATAAGCAAACTTTTAATATTCAAAGGATGAAAATAAAGTATATTTGTCATAATCATCTGTGAATGTCTGCAACAGATCTGTGCAATTCATTTAAAATCTGTCTGATTGCTCATAAGTTTGATATTGGAGAAACTGCAGAAAGGGAGATGCAACTTAATTTCTTTCTTTTCTTTGTCTTTTTAAGGTAGTCAAAACCAGCCAAACAAATAAAGAGTGGCCAACAAAACATTATTTCTAGGAAAGAACCACATTTTGAGAGTAACTAAGAACTGTACGTGGCACTTTCTACTATCTAAACAGAGTAACCCTGTTCTGGGTTATATTTAATCCCTTAGTATTTCACATTCAAAACTGACTCTGACAACCTCTGGATAGCATTAATTAATATATTTGTGTGGCATACTAGAAATCTAGTAGCAATATTTAAATGGTTTACTATAGCCATAATATAATGAAAGTGATCTTCACAAGTCTTTCAGACCTTTGAAGATGCTTGCGTAATTCTACCTGCTAACTTTTTTCTATTATATATAATTAAAATAGAGGTGGAAATGGAGTCTGTGGTAAATACTGAACATTTCTTTTTCTTCTACCTTCTTGTCTCTTTCATTGAGTCTTAGATTCTATTGAAATCTTAGGGTTCTTTGTATCATAGATATGTAGATATGCATATATAACTCCTATTAACATCAATTTCATTGCATGAAAGTTGTTAGTTCATTGCACAATTGAAAGGATGATTGATCCCTTTATAGCTTTATGTTTTCATTCACTAGGTAGGTGTTTGAAGATAGACAACTTAAAATTGTTTCTAATGTCAAGATCCTAGTCAAAGAAGTGAGCTTATCATAAATCTATAAGAAATTCCTCCTCTAATGACATATCATTGACCTCAGAGTCATGGAAGAGTTCAAGGTCAACCAGTGAGACACTCACAGTGGTCAACTATTTTTGACTGACTGACACTTGTTTTTTAACCTTTGAAAATGTGATTTCATGTTTATCAAACTTTGACATAAAGCATTGTGTGCAATATAGAAATGGGGACCTTATGCTATGGCTTTCTAATATAAATTTGACAGACAATATATTGGCATCCTCTTTAGGACAGATCAGTGTCAAGGGGGCAGGAGGTCAGGAATGAACAGTCTTATTGAATAGGTTTCAGTCAGAGAAGACAGGTTCCACAGGAAAACTGCCTTTCCAAATGGTCCCATCTGTAGACCTAAGACAACTCTCTCTACTCTTCCTATTGTTTGGCAACAGGGAGATAGAACAAATCAGTAACCTATGCACATATGCCAGAGATGACATGAGATCATTGTTCAGGGTACAATGAAAAGGAATCCAGAGAGAGAGAATTTTATATGGGTGCCAGGACTGGTCCTAGAAAAAAGAGAGTAGTAGGAAAAGTTTGTCTTTATGACTTTTTATGCTTCAGACTTAATTTTTCCTTCCTCATGATTACTCTTCTTGAATATTTCTTGCATTTTGCTAGTAAGGCGTTAGCTGATAAATGCTTAGTGTCTGACCTATTCCAGAATATCTGAAAGTGTCTTAAAAATCTACTGTTTCAGCCTTCTTAAACTATATAGTACATACCTGACTAGTCACTGTCTCATTTCTCTTTCCTACTAAGTCCTTGTTTTGACAACAGGGAGCAAAGTTTGAAACAATCATGTGTTTCTTTGTCACATTTTTGCCAATGGATTTGTTTGCATGGAACCCTTGAATCTGAAGGAATTGATCAATAAGAAATTGGAATGCTACTTCAGAAAGTTACTGGTCTTAAAAAAAAACTTACTGGTCTTTGCATTAGATTTGGTGATTCTTTGGTACTTCTTATATTTCAAAGGAGTCACATTAAAAATTATGTCATTTGGAAAAGGCAGCCTTTTAGAAAAGCTCCCCTTAAATAATTCCTTGAGGGAAAACCAATTAAAAGTATAAAGGTATTTTAATATATATAACCTCATTATATAGAGATTTAAACTGTGAATATTTCGACTATAATCATTATTTTGTTATTATAAATTATAAATTATGTTGTGATTAATGCCTTGTATTGAAATCTCTTGTTGTTTTTATTTTGAAGTAAGTTGCAGACATCATATCTTATTCTTCAATGTCTTAGTGTGTGTTTCCCAAAAGCAAAGACACTCTCCTATAAAATCTCAATACTATTTTCCCAAGAAT
This sequence comes from Leucopleurus acutus, assembly GCF_964270905.1. NCBI lineage: Eukaryota > Metazoa > Chordata > Mammalia > Artiodactyla > Delphinidae > Leucopleurus > Leucopleurus acutus. The sequence continues at coordinate 144,706,814 of NC_139146.1, forward strand.
TTAACATTAGTATAATAATAGTTTTTAAATATAGTCCATGTTCAGATGTCCTCAGTTGTCACCCAAATGCCCTTTATGTAGATATATAGAGCTTTCCTTCATCTCTTTCTGCCTCCCTCTTTACTTACCTCCCTGCTCACCGTCCTGCTCTCCTCCCTTTCAATCCAGGGGCCATTCAAGGATTACACATTGCATATAGTTATCATTAGATTAAAGAAGACTATTTAGTCTCCTATTTAAGTAGTCTCCTTCAATCTAGCATATTCCTACTCCCACTAGTAGATGCATCACTCCAGTCACATGGTCATCTTCTCCCTGTGTGTCTTCACTTTGTCCTGCGCCACCAGGGAAGCCCTATGTTATCATTTTTTTTAAATTTCCCTTTTACTGGGATAAAACGTTATCACAATAAAGAGGTAGATAGAATATTTTCCTTTTTAGCCCTAAAGTAGCTTTGATTGTGTCCTAAATCTTTCAAAGTAAATTCTCTTAACTGTTCCCCAGAACCTCAGAGGGGAAAAAAACTAGCTTTTTGGTCTCAGTGGCAGATGGACTCATCCCTTCCTGTCTGTCCTTGTATGCTGTCCTGGGTTCAGCAACAATCCCGAACTGTTCATTTCTTCTCTCAACTAAAAAACAAAGAAAAATGAAAAAATCTTCTGCACATAATGGATACAAATAGGTTTTGAGGGTGGAGGCTGAAACATGCTATTTATACTAATAGTTTCTAGGCTTCAGCTAAGGGTGTTAAAATGTCCATTGTCCATCCAACATTCCCTAGTAAGATTTTTGTAGACTCTTGCAAAATGTCCATTGTAGTCTAATAATCTATCCTCAGAGCTTGGAGAGGGATACTGTGGCACTTTTTCAAGGGGCAGTGACTGCCATGTGTGATTTATCATCTCTTGTGAGGCTTCCTGGTATTTATATCTGTTCTTGATACCTAGAACTCCAGACTCAGTTGATGGGAGCACAAATAAGGGAAACTTTTTACATCTTAGTGACCCACATCAGTTTGCTCTCCCCCTCTTCTGGGTGAAAGTCTCCTTTAGTTTTAGAGGTAGGACATCCTTTTCTTCACTCTGGGTGGCTCAGCCTTTACAAAGGTTGTAACAGATTTCCAGAGTTCTGCAGAGGGTTGCCCTAGAGAACTCAGCTGAGTATGATCAGCACATGCATATGAAGGCACTGCCTGAAGCCAGAAAAGGAACCAGCCAAAAAGATTAGAGGGAACAGTACCAAACTTCACATAGTGTCAGGAATAGAGCCTATTCCCATCAACCAGAATAGAAAACCTATAATTCACAGAGTATTGTTGGGTAGGTAGTTTAGTCCTAGATTAACCACAGCTTTGGTGTCACCTAACAAATCTTAGAAGCAAGACCAAAAAGGATTAAACAAAACTCAAAAATATTTATAGGAATACAAAAATATCTAGCAACCAACAAGATAACATTTACAGTTTCTGGGATCAATAAAAAATTACCAGGTATGCAAAGAAACAGGAAAATATAATGCAATATGAGGAGAAAAATCAATCAAAACAGACCCAAAATGGCACAGATGTTGTCATTAGCAGATGAGAAAATGAAAATAGTTATTACAATGTATGCCATAAATTTAAAAAGCTAAAGGAAAGACTAAATGTGTTGAGACATAAAATAGTTTTTAAAAAATCAAGTTTCTAGAGATGAAAACTACAATGTTTGACATGAAAAGTACAGCAGAGGAAATCATAGCAAACTAAATATTACAGGACAATATATTAGTGAAGTTGAAGACATAAATAAAAACTATCCAAAGTGAAACATAAAGAAAAAATTTTAAAAAAAGAAAGAAAAAGAAAAAGGAATAGAGTATCAGTTTGTTATAGAACAGCTTCAAGAAAAATATATATGGAATTTAAGTCCCTGAAGGAAAGTTTAGAAAACATATTTGAAGATACAGTGGCTGAAATTTTCCAAATTTGATGAAACCATAAAGCTGTATGTCCAAGAAGCTCAACAATAGCTAATCACAAGAAACATGAAGAAAATAACACCATAGCACATGATAATCAGGTTGCTCAAAACCAGTGATTTTAAAGAAAAACCAAATTTTCAAGAAAAATCTTGAAAGCAGATAGGAAAAAAAAAAAGACATGTTATGTATAGAGGGAAAAGAATAAGAACAACAGCAGATTTCTTTTCAAAAAACAATTCAATTGATGTAGTAAAGCAGCGCCTTTAAGGTACTGGAAAAAAAACTAGAATTCTATACCCAGCAAAAATGTCTTTCAAAAATGAAAGTGAGATACTTTTTCAGAGATTTAAAAGCTGAAATAATTTATTATCAGTAGATTTGTGGTACAAGAAATGCTAAAGGAAATCCCTCATGAAGAAGGAAAATGATACCTGATAGAAGTATCGATCTACACAAAGGAATAAAGGGCACTGGAAATGCCAACTGCATAGGTAAATATATTTGTTTTTTTCTTATTAAGTTTCAAAAAAGATAACTGACTAAACAAAATTAATAATAATGTATTGTGGAAGTTATTCACATGTAAAACTAAAATGTATGACAAAAATAGCATAAAAGCTGAAAGGGGAGAAATGGAAGTATACTGTTGTAGGGTTCTGATGCTATGTGTGAAGTGGAATAATATTACTTGAAGTTAGACAGTGATAAGTTAAAGATGGATGCTGTGAGCCCTTAAGCTATCACTAAAAGGATAAGACTGAGAATTATACCTAAAAAGCTGAAAAAGGAGAAATAAATGGAATCATAGAAAAGAATTAATCCAAAGGAAGTTTAAGAAAGAGGAAAAGAGAATCAAGAACAGATGCTACAAACACAAAACAAGTATCAAGATGGCAGATTGGAACCTAACCCTACCAATGATCACATGAAATGCAATTGGTTTAAGATAATATAGGACATTATAAAGGTGCAGGTATTTGCTGCAAAGATGTTTTCCCCCTTTCTTAAATAACAGAACTCCTGAATTTTAACTTTGTACAAGAGTGCACAACAGAGATGACATTTCCCAGTCACCCTTGAAGCCCTTGTAGCTGTATGACTAAGTCCTGGCCAAAGTTCCATGAACTCAGATGTTGTATACCACTTCCAGGATGTGCCCTTAAAAGGAGTGGTCAGTGCACTCTTTGTTTTTTCCCCTTTTCCACAGGCTGGGAGATGGGGAGAGGTGGATCAGCCACCTTGGACTATAATTGGATAAAGAAGCAACATTTCAAGGATGGCAGGGTTACCCTAGCAGCCCTCAACTATATACCTCTGAACTGCTTCAAGAAAGAGTAATACATTTCTATTGTATTTAAGCTGCTTTCTTAACTTGGGTTACCCCAAATCATACTTTGAGACAAGAGCTCGGATGCATTTAATTTATTTGGGAAGTCATCCTAGGAAACAAAGGCAAGAGAGAAAAGGCAATAATGGATGCATAATGTGTGCGTAACTGCTGTGGACAAATTCCATTGGGGACCCTCTGAGAAACTCATTTCAAAATCATCCAGCAGTAAGCTAGGATTCTGGGACATTGATCTACGGATTCCCTTACCCATTGGATGAGGGTGTCTCCTTCCTAAGCTATTTACTGTCTAGAGCTGTCAGTGTTTCAGAAACCACCTTCATGTGCTGCTGCAAATGAAGTAGTCAGCAGAATGGGTGGCAGCAACAGTGTGAGTAACATAGCATTATTCTCATATGTTTTCTCATGTAACAGTAGCCCAGCTATCACAATTAAAATGAGACATTTCTGATAAGAAAGTTATAATTATATACTAATTTGCTCCTGAGATACAGGATTTGACCATTTCAGAAAGTAGTGCAGAATCAAGAATACTGCTTTATGGAATAAGAATAATCATTTTCCTATATCTGATTTGATGGTGTCAACTACACTCACAAATTTAGTATGAAAACATTGACTTATGGCCTTTATAATTTTAGTAATTACCTATTGTTCCAATATTTGATTAAATTTTTAAGGTCTAGTTGACAATTTCTTTCAGTATTTATTACGAATATTCTGGCATCATAGGTTAACTAATTATATCATAACTTCTCAGGCTCTTTACTTGTTTGTTCCCTTACAAATTCCCAGACATCATACCTTAAATATTTTTACTAGTAAATGGAATATCTGTTTTAAGTTGAGGTAATAAGTTATGTGCCCAGTACGCGGCCTTTGGCTTCTCATTTAATGCACAGTAGGTGTAAATTAATATATCACAGCACAGCTTTTCTGAAGGCTATTAACTAGACTGTGCCTACAGCTGGTTTGCAGTAGAGAAAATGCTCTTCTAAAAGAGCCACCACTTTGTGCTTGTGTCCAAATTTTAAAGATTTCTTTCTTGGATGCACCATATGTTTCACAGCTTCTACTTTGTAGAGCTTTTAGGAGTGGTATTGGAGAAGTTTAAGAGTTTCAGGTAAGACATTGTTTATTTTTACATTGCTAATAATTAGGAAGTTAATTTTTCATTACTAAGGTTTGAAAACTATGTATTTTGGGGAGATAATATATCTGATAAACATTTTAAAGTCATTCTGGGGAGCACGAAGAGTACTAAGAAGTTTTTAAAATTGTATTTTGAAAAAAAGAATATAAGTGGAAATCAAAGAGTATCATTCAAAAATGAATGACTACTTTTTCATTTTTGAAAAACATTCCTTTAATGGCAACATTTGGATGTATCATCCAAGTTAGTTTTAACACATTTAAGATTCTAGAAATTAGATTACACAATTATTCCCTCCATTACAATAAGGGTGTCAAAATCCAGTACTACTAGATTCCATAGCTAATGCCCAAACCAGAAACTCAACAACTATACAACTAAGTGAACACTTCCAATGGTAAGAATAACATGGAGGAATACATGATCAAAATCTTCTGGTGTAATGGCTAACTGTGGATGAAACTGTATTTATTTACAGTGTATATGCTTTACAATCATAGAAAAATGCTTCAAGATAAGGTTTTGGGAAAAGACTTATTCCTATATACTGTTCATGGAAGTATTAGTTAGTGTGAACTTATATATGTATATGGTAATTGGGTAATATCTCTCAACAATTAAAATACATATGCCTTTGGCCTAGCAGTTTTATTGCTAAGAATTCATCCTACTTGAATATACATGCATGATCATTTCAGTAGATTGTAATGTAAGAACTGGAAGGAAATTAAATATATATCAATAGGAAATTGTTAAGTAAATAATAGTACAATTGTGTATGAAATAACATTTAACTGTTACAAAGAATGAAGTTTACTTTTATGTGCTAACATGGAAGATTTACCAATGTATACTTTTAAGGGAGAAAAGATAATGTAGTAGGTATATTATGTTTCTCACATGCATAAAATAAATATGTTTTTGTATTTGCTTTCTTGTATATGTCCCCAAAATTTCTACAATGTGACCCAAGGAATTAATAATTTTACCTCCAGAGAGTAGGACTTGAGGTTGGAGATATTTATTTTTATTTTACTGCTTTAAGTCTATTTGAATTTATTTAAGAAATCATGTGCCTATGTTTTATAATAAACAATTACAGTAAAAAATAAAATTGAACTATTTAATAGACCCTCAACTTAATGATAATGAAACTATAAACATATCACATAGGTTCATTATATACTAATGTTTTTCAAATACACTACCTCCAAAGAATGACTTAGGGTAAATTGATACTTGATCATGTTTTGTCCTCTCTGATTTTGCTTCTTTTCATTTGGTTTGACTTGATTATTTACTTAGTTTGGTATTTTAAGAGAGTAATCATTTGTCCTGATCTTTCCTTATAAAATAATACTGTTTTACCAAAAATGTCTTATTTATATAAGCTATAACCAAATTTAGAAGGAATGATTTAGTATTTTTCCACCATATTAAGTTGTTACAAAACAGTAAGTGATGCAAAAGCTACAGGCAAATTCCATTCTGGCAAATTCTCCGTTATGAGTACAAGGAGATGAGGGTGGGAGTGGGGTCAGGGAAGAGTTGCTGCAGGACTTCCTGGCAGCTGCTTTGGTGGGGATCATGGGTTCCTATCTTTCCTTACTGAGCTTAATCTCTGAGGATGGGGCCTAAATATGATATAGATAAGCTTTCTCAAAAGTTCCTCACCAAGAGGAATCTCTGCTTTGTTGCCCAAGCTGCAAGGGTGTTTTGAGAACCACCTCTAGTTCAGAAGGGGAAGCTTATTTGATTTATGCAATTTTTATTAGAGAAGTATTTAAAAATACATCTATTGTAATTTATAGTTTAGAAAGTGTTGAAAACTAAAGATGCAAATATCAATCCTTTTACCCATTAATCAAACATTCACAATTCTACATTCCAGGGACAATTGTTAGCATTATATTGCTATTTAGTATTTTAGTACATTTTTAAAAACATAGCTGCATTACATGTATCATCTTATAGTTGTTTTTTTTTTTGTCACTCCATGTGGCATGCGGGATCTTAGTTCCCTGACCAGGGATCAAACCCTTGCCCGCTGCAGCAGAAGTGCAGATTCTTAACCATTCTTATGAAAGCTGCAAGGGAAGTCCCAGTTATCTTATAGTCTTTTTGTTTAAATTCTATGCGTTTCCTCTCATTGTTTAAAACTTTTCCTAAACATAATTTTTCATGGATGCTTAATATTTCATTCTGAACTTACTGTATTTTGCACAATCATTCATCTAAATTTGGATATTTAAGTCAAATCCATTAAAAATTTTAGTTATTATAAAGAATGCTACTACAAACCTCTTTCTTTAATAATTCTTACTTATAATTCTGATAATTATTTTGTGTCCTTTCCCTTTTTAAAATTTTTGTGCATATTTTGGAATAAAGTGACCATCTAAAGTTTTTTTTTTTTTTTTTAAGTTTCACACATACTCAAATAGGCAAACTATCCCTGTCTGATTAATTGAAGAGTATTCAGCAATTTCTAGGGTAGCTTGAACTACCCTTGAAATGAACTGGTAGCATTTGCAGCTATTTATCTATGTGTATCTCTGAATAGTGAACAAAACATTTAGGAAAAAATTGGTGCTTAGGTCGAAATGACTGTAGTTCTCATGTAGTCATTAATTCATCTTAATTCTTATTAATTAGCTTTATAAGCAAAATAAAAGTACAACCTTGATTTGTTGTTTCACTTCAGATTTCATTTAAAGCAAGAGTTCTATTGCTTAAAAATATGTGAAGGACCATTAAAAAGGGTATTTGACTGTCAAATGACAGCATACAGGGTCAGTAGAGAAGCATAAGTAAGTCCTGTTTGTCTTATTAATCTCCTAAGTCATATAGAAAATGTATTAAAGAGAAATGGAATCATTACTCAATTTATGTGCAAGTATATTATCACCTTTACATATAGGCAGACTGCACAGTAGTGTGAGGCGGTAAAATTAACTGTGCAGACAATCTTAAAATCAATGGGAAGAAATTGTGATTGTTCTGTGATCTTTAACCATTTTGGTCAAAACATTAAAAACTCTCCTACTGTTGTTTATACCTGTATATACATGTATATTGACATGCAAAAAACAGTAAAACTAATATTTAGTATACTGTAATATAAAACTTAGAAATATTGAGAATTATGTTTTATTTGTAAAAACTTACTTAGTTTGAACAATGCTTGTCTTCTTGTGTATAATTTGCAATAAGGAGTGAGTATCCTTTCTGTGTGTTGCTCAGTCGTTATACTCATTTTAAAGTTTGGATCAACTTCCAACATTTTATCCTGTGCATTTCAGCATTGAGAAATATCTCTGAGAATTTCTTCTGTGTGAAGCTTTTTGCTGGAGTCATTTTCTCTGGGACATATTCAGTCTTTTCATTACGGCCATTTCACACTATGTTTGCCTTCACTAAGCTCCTCTTGCTGGAGTCTCTAATGGTGACAGTGTCTACATTCACATGATCAATTATTCCTTCTATACCTGCACTTATGTCTGATTCTAATTTCCAGCATTTCCACTTTTCTTTGTTGAACTTTCATCTTTATTGGCCAATTTCCTCTTTTGATTATCTATTTTTGCAAAATGTCACTTGAGTTTGTCACTGGGAAACAAGAATACAGCACAACTACATCCTTTACTGTCTGTGTGTGCACTCAGTGATCACATGCTCAGTGATCGATCACCAAGCAACAGACTTTGAAAAGAAGTGATGTGATTTTGCACTGATCATGATGCACATCTTTTATTTATGTAGTGATTTGTGGCCTGAAGAGCGAGCAGGGAAGTTTGTAATTTGTGCAGTTACTCACGTTGCAGATACTGTGGTAACTGAAATTTGAATTGTTGTTGGAGGACAGATACTATTTAACCAATCCATAGTAACTGAAATTCATTTGTATGGGAAGCATGCAAAGTCAGGACTGCCTGTGTTCTCTGCTCAAACTGGAATATCACAATTCCTTCTGAGTCTCTGAGACTAGAGTTAAATGAATTAAGAATTATCACAAAACTAAAGAATCTTTAAATATCTTGTTTAATTTGCCTGTGCATGTTATTTTCTGATACCATACCAGGATCAAACATTTTTGTTTGTAAGCTATTACAATTCTTATCTTCTGCGTCACTGCTATTATTACTTTGTAAATATCAAGTATCAAGCATGTAACATTCAGAAAAATTGAAATAAATCCAAGATGTTTTTATACTTTTAATATATACATATTTAGTTAAAAACAGGTATAGTATTGTAAAAACCTTTTTATTTTAAAATTATTTTAGACTCATAAGAATTGTAAGCGATAGTACAGGGAGGTCCTGTGTACCCTTTACTGAGTTTCACCCAATGGTTACCTCTTACGTATCTATAGTACAATATCAAAACCAGAACATGACATTGGTACAACATATGTATAAAGTTCTGTCATTTTTACCACAGTTTAGATTGATATAACCACCACTGCTAGGTACAGAATTATTCCATCTTCACAACGATCTCTCTCATGTTACGCCCTTTATAATCACATCCAACTCCTCCCCTCTATCCTCTCATACCTAACCCCTGGCAACCAATATTTTGTAATTTTGTCTTTTCAAAAATGACTAAAAGTGTGTTTCTTTTTGTTGCTGAATAGTACTATGTATGAGTATTATAGTTTTAGTTTTTGTGTGTGTATTAAACATTTATATAATTTGTATCATAGTATTTTTCTGCAACTTTCAGAAAACTCAACATTATGTTTTTGAAATTCATCCATATCATTGCTGATGTATTTTATAAATAGCATATAGATACAGTTTTAAACATTCAGTCTGAGGATCTTTTAACTAGTGATTTAAAGCCATTTATACTTATTGCCATAACTGGAGTATTTTTGTTTATTTATACTATGTTATATTTAATTTTCCATTTACTTTTCTCTTGTTTCTCTTCTTTTGCTTTCTATTGGAATGATTTGATTTATAATTTTCTTTGTTTTATTCTTCTTTTGAACTAATAATTTTTTTCTGTTCTTCCAATGAATGCCTCACCTTTTAAAATATGCATACTTGTTTAAAAGTCTTTTTGTTAATACACATCTTTACATTTCTTAGAAACGTCTAAGATGCATTCCTTGAGTCACCTCTCAGATTTTGATGGGAGTGTTTTATTTCCATTGTTGATTTTGCCTGCTCCCCCTCTAGTAGTCATTATTTTCATTGTTTCTATTGATTTACTTTCCATCTTATTTGTTCACCGTTGTTTCCTCAGTTCAATTTCCTTCTTACCAAAATTTATTTATTACAAAACCTTTTGGTGTGGTTTGCGAGTGACAAAAAATAATCTCAGTCTTTGAATATGAATATCTTTACCTCATCCTTTCTCTCTAATTTTTTATTATGAAAAGTTCAAACATATAAAAAAGCAGAAAAATAGAACCATATACACCCATATGCCTATCATCTAGACTAAACAATTTGTTAACTTTTTTTGCCACTTTTGCACTCTCTACACACACACACACACACACACACACACACACACACTTTAACTAAACAGCTTACAAATAAATTTACAGACATCATGCTACTTAACCCCTAATTGCAAAGATTTCAACATGCTTCTCTAAACTAAGAATATCTCCAATATATATAAAATTTCATTACCATTTACTAAAAATTCTCTAATATCAACTAATACTCAGTATATATTCAGATTTTGTCCGTGTTTCCAATTTTTAAAAATCTCTTTTTTTAAACCAGGATCCAACCCAAACTACACACTGCATCTATTTCTTATACCCTTAAATCTTCTTAATCTAGCATAGAGCCTATCCCTCTCTTATTTTCATGATGTTGATCTTTTTTGAAGATACCAGACCAGTTGTTTTGAGAATGTCCCACTTACTGAATTTTTTGATTACTTCTTCATGATGTCATTTAACTTATTCCTCTATTCCTTTTATTTCCTATAACCTGTTCATCCTTGCCTTTGAGTGCTATTTGAGCTGGTTATAGATTCTAGGTTGATAGTTATTTTTCTTGAGCATTATTTTCTGGCCTCTATTTTAGCTCACTGTAAGTCTATTGACAGTCTAATTTTTATTCCTTTGCAGATGATCTATCTTTTCTTTCTGTTTGCTTTTAATATTTTCTTTCTGTTTTGATATTTTATAGTTGCAGCAAGCAGTGCTTGAAGTAGATTTATGTTTGTTATTGTGCTTTGGGCTCTTTGTGATTTTTAAATCAAATGATTCTTGTCATTCATTAATTACAGAGAATTATCAAACATCATCTTGTTGAATATGTTTCTCTCCTCCTGGAACTCCTATATCCTATATGTTAGACATTTTATTTCCTGTATTTCTTCTTTTTCATATTTCTTATTCCTTTACTTCTCTTACTACATTACCCCTGGGTAGTTTCTTCAGAATTATCTTCCAGTTCTCTAATCTAAACCTGCAGCTCCATGTGTTCTGCTATGCATGTAATTCATCCTTTACATTTAAAAAAAATTATTTTATTTTTTTATTTTTGGCCATGTTGGGTCTTAGTTGCAGCATATGGGATCTTCATTGAGGCACGTGGGATCTTTCGTTGCAGCAAGTGGGCTTCTCTGTAGTTGTGGCATGTGGGTTTTCTCTCTCTAGTTATGACACACAGGTTCCAGGGCACATGGGCTCTGTAGTTGTGGCATGCGGTTTCCAGAGAGTGTGGGCTCTGTAGTTTGTGGCACGCAGGCTCTCTAGTTGAGGTGCGCAAGCTCTGTAGTTGTGGTCTGCAGGCTTAGTTGCCCTGTGGCCTGTGGGATCTTAGGGATCAAACCCACATCCCCTGCATTATAAGGCAGATTCGAACCCACATCCTCTGCATTATGAGGCAGATTCGTTACCACTGGACCACCAGGGAAGTCCCCTACATTTTTAATTTCCATATTTAATTCCAAATTTTCCTTTTTCTTTTATTCTGAAGTAGACTCATTTTTTCAATATCTTGATTTTTAAGATAATGTTCTATTCTCTCCTTATAGTTTTTGTTCTTTTTATTATCCCCTCAATAATTTAAAATGTACTTAGTTTATAGTTTCATATTATCTTATTACCTGAAATGGGTTCTAAACCCTCCTGTTTGTTGTATTGCTTATTGTATTCATGTTGGAGTATTTCCTCTTAGGATTTGTACTTTGGAGTTTAGATCAGCTTTATTGATGATTGGGTGTGTATTTGTCCAGGGCCAGAGAATCATGCTGAATGAAAACAACTGTCATCTAGAATTCTGTAGTGCTAATTCAGAGTAGCTTTGCATTTTCCTCTACCAGTTGTTTAAAATTGAAGAGTTGGAAATAAATTTTTATGCTTTTTGGCTTAAGGATTCCTATGCCCCAAGATAACACAGGCTGAATGGAAAATAAATTTTTATTTTTCTAAGCCTTGAAGAGCCCTTGGAAGTGACAGTGTCCTTTTTTGTCTCTTGAACTTTTGGGTGGAGTCCTTCTCTTACACTGAAGAGGCATCCCCTTTGAGAGCTTAATTTCAGGAAAGGTCTTGTTTCTGCCTCCTTACAATGCCTGGGTTCAAGGCAACATCGCTTGTTCCTTCATGGAAAATGGAACCTTAGCCTCTGGTCATGTAACTTGCCCGCATCTCTCTGACTGATTCCATGTGTCTTGTAAGCTTCCTGTTCTGGCTCCTCTCTTGGTACCTGGTCGTTTCCCTTTCTTTCATTTGACATCAGCTATATATTAAAGTCTTTCCATATATTTGCATTTTAAAATACTTTTAGGGACTTCCCTGGTGGTGCCATGGTTAGGACTCCACGCTCCCAATGCAGGGGACCCGGGTTTGATCCCTGGTCGGGGAACTAGAACCCACACATATGCCACAATTAAGAGCTCGCATGCCACAACTAAGGAGCCTGCGAGCCACAGCTAAGGACCACTCAGTGCTGCAACTAAGGAGCCCACCTGTTGCAACTAAGTCCTGGCGCAACCAAAAAAAAAAAGTCCTTTCAAAAAATACTTTTATATATTTTACTTTTTAAAAAGGTGTTGGTATAGACCATCATATTTAAAGTCAGCCAAGTATTCTAATTATATGGAAATATTGAAATTGTCAAAAATTTATTTTTCATTGATATGCTTGGTATTTCCAAATAAAAAGTTCAAGGGGGGCTTCCCTGGTGGCGCAGTGGTTGAGAGTCCACCTGCCGATGCAGGGGACACGGGTTTGTGCCCCGGTCCGGGAAGATCCCACATGCCGCAGAGCGGCTGGGCCCGTGAGCCATGGCCGCTGAGCCTGCGTGTCCGGAGCCTGTGCTCCGCAACGGAAGAGGCCACAACAGTGAGAGGTTCGCCTACCGCAAAAAAATCAAAAACAAAAACAAAAGTTAAAGGGATGATACAAAACTTTGTTTCATAAATACTACGAAATGGGAAAATATGGGAATATAAAATAAATTGGGAAAACAAGGCCTGTGGATGTTAAAACTGAGATGCTGAATTCACAACAATACAGGTCTTGCTATTCTTGCTATTTAATTCCAATAAATTAAAAAGTGATTAAATTATACATTCCAGCTGTAAAGAAATCCCATTTCTCCTAATCGAGGGTTAGGCTGGGAAGCGGGAGGTAATGATGGGGATGAGCATTGTTACAGGCAGCTTATCATAAGTTTGAGTTTCAGTTTTTTCTTCTATTGACAATTAAGGCAGTGTTTTCAGTGTCAGAGTTGCATATCCAGTGGAAAGAAAATCTTTCCACTTTTCCCTTCCTGTAGAGACATAGGTGCATGAAGGAGGAACAAGACCACAATGCCCGTGAACAACGAAGTTCAGTCTAAATAATAAAGTGGCTTCCCTGAATAGAACAATATTTCGGCCTCTGTCACTACCTAATAGGATGGCTTTAGAGAGTTAAAAGCTGACTCAGTCTCTTAAGAATCTGGTTGAAAAAATTAGACTTTTTCCCAAGTAGATTATAGTATGGAAATATTTACTAGTGAGAAAAGATCTCCAAACTTTAATTTTGAGAGATAATGTAGATAAAAATTTAACCCATCTATTTTACAGTTAGAAAGACTCAGTTTGAATCCAAGCTCTGCTCCCTATTAGTTCTGTTGCTTATGGGTAAATAGCATAAATTTTCTGACTCTCAGTTTGCTTATCAATAAAATGACGATAATACCAAACTCCTGTGCTTCTAGTGAGAATTAAAATGAAGCACTCATAAAATATACTATATAAAGCACTTAGCAACAGTGCCTGCAAATAATGATCACTAATACACAATAGCTACTATTTTGAAATCAACACAGAGATTTCTGAATCACCTGAGGTGATAAACGGTCCAGAAGACTGGAAATGTGAGGAGCTTATCTCTTAACTAACGGGCTCAAATTCCGGGACTTCTAAGGCACAACACATAAAGGAAATAATATTATCCCCATAGCTTGAAAATATCGTGGTGGCAATTTTTCTGTAATATGAACCCCAATTTATAGAAAACTAAGACTGGTTTTCTGTACCTTGTTTGAGAAGGAAAGGGAAATCATATTTCTGTAATTAAGCCTCTGTGAGTGCTCTATGTTAATGTGTTCGCTCTGGTAGAAATACTTTTATGCTCTCTTACCTACTTAGGAAAAAGTTTTCAGGCAGCCATAATTCTCCTTTCTTTCCTTTGGTTAAAAAGTTGCAAATCCAGATAATTTTTGTAATGATTAGAAAGCATATTCCCTATGAGTAAAAAATTCTACTCGTTTTAATTTGCCTATTATTTTTCTAAGCAAATTTGCATCTTCTGTCCTAGGCTTAGAAAAAACTCATAATTATCTCATTCTTTTGAAAAGGCAGTGGTGACATTGAGTCACCTGAGTTTCATCTCTGGGCAACAGTGACAAATGGTCACTTGCAGTGCAAAGATCAAGTGCTGAGAGTGTGAGGTCAGCTGCTTTACACGACACCTAATGGGGCTGTCATCTCTCAGGGTCCCCAGCCAAAGGCAGGGTGGCGACATGGTATACCCATCACTAAGGTGCCATGTCTGGCATCTAAATAGAGCTCAGTAATTCCAGTGGAGCCAAGTTATTAGAGATCTAATTGCCATTGTCTAATAAATTCTTTTGAGGTCTTTGTGTGTTGGTTCACTTAAATATTCAATGTGTCTAGCTAGAAGCGGTTATTAAAAATGTAATTGTTTTGTGAATTTTTATTTTTTAATTCCAAACACCCTCATGAATTAATAAACAGTGTTCAGATAAAATAAGAATATTCATCAATAATTTAAGATTTTCTTTGTCATGGGGGTGGGGTGTAACCTTACTACTCTGTTGATGAGAAACTCTGGGGAAATAACATATCTTCTGTAATACCCTCCCATCTTGGATATTCTAGATCATGTTTAGCTGGAGAGTTTTTACTTTGAACGAAAATGTTTTTATTCATATCTTATTTCCAATAGAGTCTATTTGAACTCATCGTCATCCTAAGTTTATTTCCAGTTTTACTTTCTGGCTCGCTTTTCTAAAGCTAGCTATGAATGCACAGTGGACTTTAAAATAACAAGGCCATTTTTGTTTCAAGTGAGCAGTGACGGTCTTGTCCCCAGCCAGGGCCATAGAACATAACCTTCCCAGGGCATTTAGATGTTTCTCAAAAGACTGATCCATAGTCAACAAATGGGGAAATATAAAAACTTCTCCAAAGGGGGTGAGTGCTTCCTTAAGTGACCTGATTGACAGCTCTAGTCTTGCCCAGTGACACTGTCATTTGAGGGACACTACACTTTTTTTTCCCAGGTTTTCTGAAGTCTCTCTGGTATCATAAGGGGGCAAACCCCTGTGGTACTGCCAGGCCCCTCTCTGTCAGAGGGCTAAGACCTGGACTAATTCATTGCAGTGCAGTTTAATTAAACTGCACCAGAGTTGTTTCCCCGGTAAAATAAGTGTGGGAAGAGAATGTGTGTCAAAAGGGACATGCCCCTTACTGTGTGTGCTTTATTGTTACACCACAGCTAATATATTGTGGGAATTCCCATGGAGTCAATGATAAACTATTATCGAGCTCCATGAAATAGGCATTCTACTCTAGGGCAGGTTACTGTAGCTCACAATTCTATTAATCCTTCTAATTTATTGTATTGTAGCTGTATGTGAGGTCTCATAAATTTATTATACCCCTTTCATCTAAAAAAGACCCCATTCTTGTTTCTCCTCTCAAATAAAACCTCTTATTATTTGTTGTGTCTGTCTGCAAAAATGTAATAATCACTTGTAAGAAAATATAATTACTGGCTGAGAAATGTAAACTGCATTTGACATGTCTTCTACTATAAAATTTTAAAATTCTATTAAATTTTGTTGTATGAGTACAAATACTGGTGCATGAAGACCCATTGGAGTTTTATTTCCAGTTTTCTGGCAATAAGTTCACATGAATGACAACTTTAAAATGTTCACTGTTTTCATCATTTTATTTATGATAAAGGAATTTACTTATAGTACTCTTTCTTCTTTATCATTTACATTGGAGGCCAGTGTAAGGACAGAAATAACATCTGCTTTGTTCATTTCTATATCTTCAATGCCAAGTATGATACCTGGCACATATTAGAGGCTCAATAAATACATGTTAAGTATAAGAAGGTGAATGCAAATCACAGGAAAGTCTGTTATTTCCTTATGCCAATCTTTATATGTTTTACCTGTATATTTATTAATAACAGCTTATTCTTAATCAGCTGCAATTGCATAAATATTTAGTTTACTGCTTAAAGGATAACATCTAAAATGTGCAGGAATAGGTTCATTAAGTTATGAAATTTTAGTTGCTGATTTTAAGTTACATTTCCGCTTACTTTTAGAAACCTTGGTGCCTCAAAACAAGCTATGCTTTGAACATTGAGAATAAGCTACAGATTCTGTGGGCTAGCCCACGTGATGATAAGAAATGTACACTGAGCAACACTTCATATCCACTGATGATCAGAATCATATCTGTACTGTTTGTAAATGGGCTGAGATGAACTTAGAAATATTTGAATTACAATTAGGCACCCTCATTTTGTTATCCTGAAGTAGAAAGGCAAGTGCTGATTGACACAGAAAGACTGGACATGGAATAACACTCTATCTACTTTAAGTTACTGTCTCAGATCCCAGATGATGGTGAAAATGACCAAAAGTTTTTTTTAGCAACTCTTACTTTAAAGCACTCTGTATGAAGGGAAATGATTAGTTTCAGTACAGGTGGTCAGATATCTCAAAAGGAATGAAGACAGTTGGTACTTGAGCATGAAATAGAGATTTCATTTGCTATTTTATTAAAAATCATTTCTGATTTATTAAAAATCATTTCTGTGTAACACAATTAGGGTAAAAATAATGAGGTTAGCTAATTTTCTGGTGTTGGCTAAATTTCCCATAGTCTAGTTTTGGATATAAAGACTAATCTTCCCTTTGATAGCATTCTTCTACACATCATAAGAAGAAAAAATATGTCTTAAAACAGGTACGATAAATGTGCCCAGAACTGACAACATGGGCGGTCCCAGTGACACCGCTTGTCTCACCTTGGTCCTGGGAGCCAGGGCAAATGAATAGGTAGTAGTAGTATCTTGTCACCAGAAAAATCAAAGTTGTTCAGTGATTGCTGGGAGTTATGCGGCATAGTGGAAGGGCAAGATTTTTGGAATTCATCACTCCTGGATTTGAATCCTAGTTCTACCTCTTAATAACTGCAAATACAAGAAAATTACTTAATTTTTCTGAGCCCTTATAAAAAGATTTTAATGGGAATTATACTAGATAGTGTATGCCATGTGCTTAGCTTAGTTCCTGTCACATAGTAACTTGTCAATCGTTATAATTACTTACCATTATTATCTTTGCTCCCAAAGAATAAAGCATAATATGGCAAAACCTCCCACGGAGATATTTGAATAAAACAAGTTTCCTACTATTGAATTATTAGTTATTTTTTACACTTGAATTTACACTCTATATCTCCAAATATAAACAAATTGCATTGTAGATTATAAGCGGAGCAATCTTGCTATTAATCTGATCTGGGGTTTCGACTATCTTCCTTCTCTCTTCACTTGCTACATTTTCAAAATGGACCAACTCTATTTCTTCACAAAGCAAATGAGAGATACTTGTTTAAATTACTACTCCACTCTTAACTTGCATCTCTCTCTCTCTCTCTCTCTCTCTCTCTCTCTCTCTCTATATATATATATATATATATATATATATATATATATATATATATATATATTGGATACTGCAGTAGAGAAAATGTGCTCTACTCATTCACTAACTACGGAATTAATGTTCTCAGAGAGATAAAAGTGAGTGGCTTCTAGAACTTTGCAGCCAGGAAGGGATTTTGTACTTCGTTAGTCTTTTGTCTTTTGTTTGATTAACATATCCCCTACTTGGCCTAGTTATAATTTGTGCTAAGTACTATATCAAGTGGTGCATGGACTATCTCATTGAGTCTTCACAATAAACCTAAGAGAAAGGCACAGATGTTACCTCTGACCTATAGATTAGGACACTGAAGGTTAGAAAGCTGACATAGTTTGCTCCAGATCATACATGTAGCAAAAGGTAGAGCGGGGATTGAAGAGGTAGTAATTGCTCCTGGTCTATGCTCCTGACTGCTTTGCAATATCTGCATCCCCCAACACACCCCCATGCAGGCCCTCTCTATTTTTCTGGACAGTATCTAGTCAATACCAGCTTTCGGTTAACTCAGTTCAGATGTAAAGCTCAGAGGAGGTTGATCGCCCTTGGGCATAGTAGGGGCAGTTCAACTTCTTTTAGAAACACCGTTCTGATGGTTACTCAGTGATGAGATTCCTCACTCTTGAAAGCACATACACATTTACGTTCTTATTTTCATATAAGATACTATAAATAAAAAATATAACGAGTGATTTCTTACACATTTTGAAGAGCTGCTTTAACTCTTTTTTTAAAGAACAAAGTAGGGTCTAATAATACCTAAATAAGATAAATAAGTAACACTTCGATGACTTTATAGGTTCATTTTTGACATTTAATCTCTTTATAATTTGAAAGCACAGAGATTGTTTCTATATTGGCAAAACTAATATAGTCTTTATAAAATAGCTAGTGTTTTCAGTTCTGGCAGGAAAAATATGATAAAAATAAAGAACATGAAATTAAAAGTTTTTTTCTAATGCTATGTTTTATTTTGATAGAAAAATAAAATTGGTATAAATACTTAAGGATTTTAACACATTATTAATATAATGTAAATTAACATTGGTTGTTTAGGAATATAGGTGAAAAAAACTTATTTCCTCCTAGATTGGGATAAAAGAGCAATTCGGACACACTGATTGACACAGCAATTTATATACTGTGTCGCTGAGAAATGAAGAAAGCATTTTTCCTATTTCAGTAAGAATTACGTGAGATTTAGCAGATATACGTGTGGTATTATGTGGTGTAATTCAAGGGTTTTTCAAATTTATTGTATGCAACTGGACTAGCTGCTATTAGAACTATATTAAAAATAGTTTGCCAAAGTAGTTTCAAAATATGTTTTTATAACTTTGAAGTGAAATGAGATTAATAAATGTCAAATTAATATTTTTACTTTAATTTAAAATTTTATTTCTATATAACATTAAGGAATATAGTTTAATATGCAAGAGCTTTAAATCATATGGAATTGTTAGGAGGGAGAGATCATGCTATGTCACAGTAAAAGAGCACAGCATAGAAAGAACAATAATTCTTAGAAATGAAAGAAACATTCTTTTAGCACTGTTTCCTCATTAGCCAAAATAATTGTTTTACTTTCTGTAGGTAACGGATCAATTTGAAGGCACTCTGCACTTTGCCAAATCAAGGAGACCCACCTCACTTAATATTTGACATTCTATTATTTTATGTCTTAGCTTGCCTTACATTTGAAGTATATTTGATGTATATTAGGCAACGTTTCAGTTGCAGTTTAGATGCCTGCATTCTTAGGTCTTCTCGTGTGACTTATTTTTAAACCTCTGTAAATTCTCTTGCCTTCTTCTGGAACATAACTCAGAGCGGGAGTGAGCATCTCAAGATAGAGGCCGCAGCAGAAGAGTAACATGATCTTTGACCTGCTTGTGACATACTGTATAAGGATTTGGGGAAATGCTGTCTAGGCTAATCCATCACCGAGAAATTTGGTATAACCTTCATGACCCTGTTCTTGCAGCGCAAGTGTAATCTCGGTGCAGCTACTATCTTCAAAAATTTGTATTTATTGCATAAAAACATATACCCTAAAGAGCAATAAAAACACAAAATGTTAGTTTGTCAAGTTAATTAAGGAGTAGAGGATGTGAAAACATTTCTTTGTGTAGAAGTTGCTCAGTAGTTGTTGAAGTCTACAGACACTGGGAACAACTTTTCCAAGCCAATCAACTAGACTCTGTAAGTGAGAACAAATACTGTACTTCTTTTGGTTGTCAATACAAATGGGACACTCATACACATCTCTTAATATGCTATGTAGCTACAAAACAGTTATATAATTTTCCACTTGGATGTGAAAAAGATATTAAAAACAAATTTAAAAAATGAATCTAGGTTAAATTAAGTAAGGAAACAAAAACCAAGCCAAGGAATAGAAGCCTTTGCAATGTGATAAGTCAACAGTGAGAAGAGGTAGCTATATTTATGACACCTGGGGAAAAGGCAAAAGATTTGTGTGACCTGAAGAGAAAACAGAATATTCCGCTTCTACTACCTTAGCTTAACCCACCTTCAAGTCTCACCTCATGGACTGAGACTGTGCTCTCTTTGGTGTATTGGAGTTCAGCTCGACTCTCCTCCAATTAATTCCCCAGCTTGCAGCATAATCCATTTTAGATTCTAAAGAGCTAATCCAATCCAGCTACTTCTCTGCTTTAAAATCAAAGCAAAACAAAAACAAGCAAAACATAAACAAACAAACAAAAAATCTTCAGTGCTTCAGTGTACCACCAGCCCATCGACTGAAGTCCTAGCTCATGGTTTTCCATGATCTTACCACTACAGCCTCAATTTTCACTATTGTTCCTTCATGTTCCAGCCTTATTAAACTTTTCATTCTTCAAAAGTGCCATATTTCTCTTTCACTTCCAAGCCTTGCCTTATCTCAGTCTGGACATTTTATCCCACCTCATCTTTCAGATCTCAGCCTCTCAGTTTTCTTCCTTAAAAGGCACAACTTCCCATCTTGTAATAACCTATAATGGAATATAATCTGCAACAAAACTAAACTGAATCACTGTGCTGTACACCTGAAACTAATGCAATATTGTAAACCAGCTATACTTCAATTAAAAAGAAAAGGCACCACTCCCCAAGATTGGATTGGGTACCTATATTATATTGGGTTGGGTACTTCTTCACTGTCATGTGCAGGCATTATTTTTTTTTTGAATTGTATTTTATTTATTTATTATCCAGCAGGTTCTTATTAGTTATCTATTTTATACATATTAGTGTATACATGTCAATCCCAATCTCCCAATTCAGTCCACCACCCCACCACCCCGCATTTCCCCCTTGGTGTCCATATGTTTGTTCTCTACATCTGTGTCTCTATTTCTGTGTGCAGGCATTATTGTCTCTGCTTTACAAAAGAGGAAGCAGAAACTCTGAGCACCTGACTTGCCCAGTGTTACACATTTACAGAATATCAGAGCCAGACCTTAAATTCAAAACTCCTGGCTTCCACCTAGGCCTCATCCCATTATTCCATATTAGCCTCTCATATGCTTGATTTTACGTGAACAAGTAGGTGCTTAGGTAGTTCTATGTGGTTTCATCCTCTATTCCTTTACATAGTCCCCATTCTTACGTTAACTTTGTGTTTGTGTCTACCTGGGAAATTCTTACTCATTTTTCAAACCCAGTTGCAGGAAGTGAAGTGTTCTCAGTCCACACTCCCTCTTCAGGCTCACAATGTTACTTAGTCCTTAACACTATTGTGGATCGTAATGATCTCTATTGAAATGTCCTATTATATGTTTGCTTCTTCTGTTAGACAGTGAGCTTCTTTTTTTTTTCTTTTTTCCTTTTTTTTTTTTTTTTTTTTTTTTGCGGTACGCAGGCCTCTCACTCTTGTGGCCTCTCCCGTTGCAGAGCACAGGCTCCAGACGTGCAGGCTCAGCGGCCATGGCTCACGGGCCCAGCCGCTCCGCGGCATGCGGGATCTTCCCGGACCGGGGCACGAATCCGTGTCCCCTGCATCGGCAGGCGGACTCCAAACCACTGTGCCACCAGGGAAGCCCTAGACAGTGAGTTCTTGAGGGCAAAGATTTATCTCAACCACTTCTATATCCCCTGATACCCAGCACAGTGCACAATACACAGTAGGTTCAGTATTTTAAATTGAATCATGGAAGCACATGTTAGTAATACCTTAATGTTCCTTTCTTATATTTTCTCTCCATGAGAGCATGTAGGTTGTCCAGCTTGTCATCAGGATAAGGGGTGACCTCTGTTTGCTCAAAAAAGGACTCTGCAAGACTTCTCACGGCTTCTCACGGCTTCCACTTCAAAGACCTTGCCACTGGAGCTGGGTTCTTATACAAGTTCTGTTGCCTTAGAGTTTGATTTCAAATTTTTCTTTCTCACAATATGATATTGCGCGCACACACACACACACACACACACACACACACACACACACATACACGCACGCATTCACACAGCCTCTCCAAACTTTCTCTCAGTCTGGGGAAGTGAGAGCTGCATGACCAGAGGAGGGTAGTAGAGGATGAGGAAGAATGTTTTAACTTTCTCTAGAGGGTAGAGTAAGTTAACCAGAGTAACCTAGGTTTTGTGGTTGAGTGACATGATGGAAGAACTTTCCTTTCTCCTGTCTGCTCTTCCTAATTTCCCATCTCTGTTTTTTGGAGATAGCGCTCCAGTTGGGAAATGGAGTCAGAGGGAGCTGTACTGAAGGAGAAGCCACTGCAGACACTCTAGTGTCAGCTGAGGTGCATTTTCCCTGTGTGCTGATAGACTCTCAAGTTCATGGTTTGCAATGTGCTGTAGCAGCTTTTTGTTTTCACTAAGTGTAAAATCAAGTGGTCATTTGTGTGGTGGCATGAAAATTCTAATGGCTTCAAGTCCCAAGATAATCACAAAGCTTCTGCTGAAGTATCCTTTCAAATCTCCCTTTCCTGTCTTCTTTTCCCATTCACCATTGCCAGTGAAGAATAACAAAACAAATCTTTGATCATTCCTTGGGGTTGGTGGAAATAACATGAACAGAATCTTGGTTTAGAAATCTTCCTTCACGGTCCGCCTGCCAATGCAGGGGACACGGGTTCGTGCCCCGGTCCGGGAAGATCCCACATGCCGCGGAGAGGCTGGGCCCGTGAGCCATGGCCGCTAAGCATGCGCGTCCGGAGCCTGTGCTCCGCAACGGGAGACGCCACAACAGTGAGAGGCCCGCGTACCGCAAAAACAACAACAAAAAAGAAATCTTCCTTCACCATTTTTTGGTGATGTAACCTTAGATAAACTGCACAATCATTCTGAAGCAGTTTTCTCACCCATAAAGTGGGTGTAATGTGGGTGTAATATCATACACCTCACAGTGGTTGAAAGGACTAAAGAAAACAAAGGAAATGACAATGCTAATTCCTGGTAGATCTAGCTCAGCAAGTGTTAGTTTCCTTCTCTTCCCCCCTCTTTACAAGTTCTCCTCTTTCTTCCCAGCTTCTTGATTCAATTGTTAAGGGGTTGTGAATTTTTCAGAATACAGGGAATAAAGGAGACAAGGCAGTTAGGTAATAGCTCCATTACCCGCTAGGAGTGGGAAGCATATACTTAGAGTGGTGGGGAATATGTTTTAACATGCTATAAACTTCATCATTAAATCTTAAAACAGGATTGGTTTTTTGTTTGTTTGTTTTTTATAGTTTGTGAAGCTTCATTGTTACAGTTTACTCTGTCCTTTGGAAATCACTAACCCAAAGAAAGGCATCTAAGTCCCTCTTTCGGCCCTAAGTCGGTGGTTCTCAACCTTAGTTGCACATTAGCGTTACCCAGAGCACTTACAACAGTTATTTTTAAGAAACATCCTGGGGCCCCAACCTAGACGTATTAAATTAGGATCTCTGGGGATGAGGCCCTGGCATCAGTATTGGAATAAAATTCTCTAAGTTATTTTAGCAATTGCAAAGTGGTTGCAAACCTTGGCCTAAATCATAATGTCGCTATGATGTTCACACCATGTTTGATTGAGGTCATAAAATATAATAAGAGTTGTGTAAAGTGACTTTTGAAAAAGGTTATAAACCAGGGGGAAATTAAATTGACAAAATGTAGAAAAGATAAATATTATTTAAAAACATTACCTATGACTATGACAAAATAGGATTCCCAAGGCCCCCCAAATCCTATAAATGTGATAAATTGTAAAGGGAAAAAGTGAACCACTCTTTTTCTTATAAACTCAGATGGAGCAACATTGGGAGGTTGTAATTGGATTCAATGAAGGGTGAAAATATGCATTTTCTTTTTTAATTAAAGAAATCAATTATAGAATCCACATTTCTGAGAATAAGAAACTAAAAATAATAAAAATATGATATGCTAAGTTCAAGGAAGCAGGTACAGAAGTGTATTTATTGGTCTAAATTGAAATATTAACCCCTTGGAAACTCCTGACATCTATTTAGTCAGAAATGGAAAAGAGCTATCAGATAACAGAGCCTATCCTCCCGGGAGCCTCCTGGATTGTGTCTAGTGCCCAGAGAGAGGATAACATACTCCTCCCAGCCCAAAGGCCATCCTCCTAAGTACTCACTTGGCAGACATCCTGGAAAATGGTAGTGTTGTAAGGGCTAAGTTACTCTTCTCAGAGATCTCTATTGGACATGATAAAGAAAAGAAAAAAAAAAAAAAACTCAAAGCACAAACTGTATACAATCCAATGTACATTTTAAAGGATGTACTAGTGAGTATTTACATAGTGGGTCAGATTTTCGTTCTGTGAGATTCAAAAGAAGAAAAGAACTCTTTGAGTTGAGAAGCTAGCTTATTGTTTTTGGTGATGGCGTTTAGAGACAAGTGATCCAATAGCCACTACTTTTGAAGATCGTGATTTTATAAGGAATGGAAGTTTCAGGTGTCAGTAACCCATGTTGCACTGGTTTAAGGTGATTGTTGATAGTTATTTCAAAGTCCTTTAACATTGTTATTTGTAGAAAATAAATCTCACATAAACCTTTGTCGAAATCAGAGACCTTTTAAATGCAGCAAGCAAACATCTATTGTTAATGCATTGACAATAAAAGGCAAAGCGTAAAGAGAACTCAGCCTTTTTCTGGCACTCATCTGACTGATTTATATCTTCAGAGCAAGGTTTGCCAAATAAATATGATTATTAATTTAATAGGTTACTACATTTTCTCAAAGAAGAATTCCAAATTGTCTCAACAAAGCCCCAATAGATCATATACCTTAATCGATTTAGTTTGGATTACTTTTTCTTCTTTTTTTCTTTTTTGCATAGAAACCTTACTATGAATACCAATTAGAAAAAAAGGCATATTTTTTCACAGGCTTATTATTTGCCAAGCTGTTACTGTCAGGGAGATTTCAACAGCCTTCAGATGGTATATGAAATAAATTATGTGCTTTCAAGACTAGTTGTTTCTGAAACAAAGTTTATGTATTTCTATTTTAGAAAGATGCTGATCCTCAGTTACAAAATTTTATTACTGAAGAGTAAATTGAAAAATCTCTCTATGAGACATTTCATGTGCTCAAAAGTTTTGATAACTTTTTGATATTTTCTTTCCTTCACTTTTGCTCAGTATATACCTTGAATTTGATGCTCTTATCAGCTCAACAGGGCCTGACTGCTGCTTCTTCTTGGGGGATCTCTTGTTCTCTCTAGCCACAACTCAGAGCAAGAGGTTATTTGGTGGAGACCCTGCTGTCCTTGGAGGGGGAGAAGCATCTGCCTTGAAGAGTGCGTTCTCAGCCTGCCTGCTGTGTTAGAATTCAGAAATGTAGTGGCTGTAGCATATGATCCGGCTGAGGATGCCTGAACATCACATACAATTAGCATCGGGCCGAGTTTCCTTGTCACAGCTCTGGGTTTTAGTTTGGGTGGAGGTTGTCACTGCATAGCCAGAATCTGGACAATTTAGAACCCCCTGAAGGAAAACACACCAACTTTAGTAGGGCATAAATTCTTACTAAAAAAGTGATTCCTTTTATAAGATATATTGTTCTATAATTCATAAGTTTATTACAAAATTACTCCACCTTAATATGTTTATTACCTTTCCATTTGAAAAGTGATTATTTATTTCAAAATGTACTTTAATTAATTTAATCATACTATCCCTCATTTCAGAAAGCATTCCAGGTGGCTTAAAGAAATGCAACAATGAAATAAAATATAAACGTGAGTGGATAAGGAGAAGATGTAGTGCACATAAGATAATAATCTATATATAAATTCAAGGTAATACGTTAGTCAAATCTAAATAAAATTAGAAAATCGTATTACATTTTGCTTATGAAGCAAAAATGACAACTATTTTATTACAATATCCTACATTTTAAATTAGATGATGTCATTACTGTATATTTAATAATAGTATATAAAATTAGAGTGATCTTTAGTTTGTCTTGCTTTTCCAGGACATGAGAAAGTCACAGCACAGTGCAGGTATCATACTGGTTTAAGTTTACTGGAATTTTCTTAAAGAGTATGTTAACTATAGTCATGGTAAAAAGTATTTGAGAATGTGGGACCATCTTGCAATATAAGTACTTTCAATATTCCTATATATTTTTCACATTGAAATGAAAGTACATGGATTTAATATATATATATAGTTATAAATTAATTTTAATTGTTGTACACCTTTAACATATTTTGAATAACAAAATTCTGTTGGCAGCAAAGAATTAAGGAGAAAATGTGATAGCAAGTGTCTTTGGAAGCACTTTGCAAATTTGAATGTTGTTCACAGATAAAGACAAAAACAGAAGTAAAAAATATAATTAAAAGCAAACAACATAAATACTATATCTGTGTATGTACACACTGCTTTCAGATTTTAAATTTTATTTTATAGAAAATAAACAATTCTATTTCTCACAATGCCAGGAAAAAAGAATAAAAACTCTCCGTTAGTGGAAACTTTTAACAGAAAGAGAGGCAGTGGAATGAGGATTTAATTTTTTTTTTTGCCAGTTAGTTAATCTACTTATTCCCTCAGTTTTTAATTTTTGTCATCACACATTTTGTTCTTTTAAACAAAACATAACTTAAAGTAGGTCTAGTCACAATGAATAAGAGAAATACATATGTATAGAATTCTATGAGGTAGAGTTGTTTTGTTGTTGCTGGGTACAAGAAGTAACAAAAAATTCTTGCATGATAAAATCTGTACCTGTATATGGGGGCTGTGAAATACAAAGCATTTAAGTATTGCAGTGGATGACCGCCTTAAAAAATAAAAAAAAAGAAGAGCTTATAGGTTAGAGAACTGCTAATAAAAAACCAAACCCATGGTGTATGTATTTCTATAAGAATAGTCCTTTGGGGAGAGATATTGTTTGAGGTCTCAAAGGAAGCCATGCAAAATGTGTGTACAATTGTGGGGAAAAGAAAGCATGGGCTCTACGTAAAATAAGCATTTAAGTGAGAATATAAAACGTGATTCCAGGCAGATCTGGCTACCACAGGGACCTCTAAGGTCAGCACTGGACCTGACACCCCATGGCCTGCTGGGCTAGAAGAAAGGGCTTGCTTTAAATAAGCACCTTCAGTTTCAGTTATCTTATTTCTATAGTTTATACATCAAAATAAACAAGTTCCTTATAGGGACATGGGAATCAGTATGAGTTAAATACCTCTGAAGTTAGTCAGCAACTGAACAACTTTGAATTCTGTTTCACAGAAAGTTCTCATTAGAAGTTCTGTGGTGTTTTTTTTTTTTTTAAACCAGCCATCACTAGGCACAGACATTATAATATCAAAGTCAATTCTCTCTGAAATGTTGAATAAAAAACAGGAATAGTTAGAGTGAAAAAAGTGCAAGATTCCCCGGAAGATTTGACTTATGATTGAGAGGAAAATGAATTCATTTATTTTTGTAAGCAAATATCTTTCAAATGTCTAATCAGGGTTGTATTCAGGAGGTAAAATGAGGAAAATGTTGATTTCACCAGTCTAAAAAAAGAACAATGATACCACTAGGTACTCATTTCATGAAGAAGACTAAACCTAAATAGTAAGCATTTGAAAAGATGGCTTCTGAGCATTACATTGTACCATACAAACGTTGTATGATAGAGGAAGAACCTGATTTCACCAGATGCATTAATTTTAGGCAGAGATGAAAACACCAAGATCAATTCAGCATAAAAATATGAAAAATGTCTGTAGTTACTTCTGTGTTATAGAATATTATCTTGACAATCTAAATGTTAGGAGAAACAAAACATTTACTTTCTTTGGGATGCAGTGGAATGCTTTCCATTTCTATCTTTTAAGCAAAAACAAGAACAAGAAATTATAGATATATTAAGAGAGAGGAAAAACATAAAAATAACCAGTATACTGACAAATGTTCTAACAGTTGTCAAGTGTCATATGGGTTTTCATCTTGATCAAGTGAGCAGAAATAGGCTATCAGGCTATTTTCTAAGACAATAAATAAAGATAAAATGGTGGTAGGGAAAGTAAGACCTAGAAGGAGGAATTCTTTTAAAAATTGTCTTGACTGCTTTGGTGTCTTCTTTTTCTTTCTGTCTTTTTTCTTTTTTAAAGATTCATATTCTTTTTAAAAAATAAATAAATAATTTGGCTGAGCCGGGTCTTAGTTGCGGCATGCGGGATCTTTAGTTGCAGCATATGAACTCTTAGTTGCAGCATATGGTATCTAGTTCCCTGACCAGGGATCAAACCCGGGCCCCTTGCATTGGGAGTGCGGAGTCTTAGCCACTGGACCACCAGGAAAGTCCCATGTCTTATTTTTCGAAACAGTGGGTTCATTCCACGGGAGACAGTACTGAGGAGCACAAAGTAATAGCACCAGTAGTTAACACGGAGGCCTACTTGTTAGCTTACATCACTATAAATACTAATGACTCTAGAATAGGCTTGTTGTCTTTAACTGGAGCTTCCTTCTTTCATAATAGCTGTATGAGCAAGTTCTGAGGAATAAGATCTAAGAGGCAGAAGGGAAAAAAATAAAAATAATTTGAGAACTCACCTGAAATAAATCTGTAACCATGAAGTATTTTTCTTGAAAATTATTATCCAGGAATCTATATTGTGGCTCCATAGTATCTACAAACTTAATATGTTGAACAATTTTTCATTTACAATATTCTTACTAATTATAAGAAATAACACTTGTGGAGGTGTAACTCCAAGAAAGATACAGTGCATGTATTCGCTCAGTTAATTCTCATAATAGCAGTAGGAAGTAGGTACTATGATTATCTTCATTTTGCAGGATGAGGAAATAGGCATAGGTAGTTTAAGTACTTTGCTCAATGTCATAAAGCCAGTTGTTGGAGGGTAGGCAGGTTTTGAACTCCAGAGCCCATGCTTCACTGCTATGTCACAATTAAATGCGTAGTTTATTCAACCTATAGAAAAACCATTGAGTCATGATTTATCATTTATATCTTCATTTAAATATATCTTCAAATATATCAAATATATCTTCAAAGGTGTTGATTTCAGTTCACTGTTTCATTATGTGACAAACTTCCTGGTGAAAACAGAACAATTTGTGACATTCAAAAATACTATTTTCCTGTGTAGTAAACTTGGGAAATAAGGGAAAAAAACGCAGAAGGCTTAACTTTTACAAATATTTTGGGCCTCTGCAGTTTCAACTGAAAGATATAACATGGTCTACTCAGCTCTCATAAGCCCATGGGAATACAAGTAGATAAATACAACCAGAAAACATAGCTACTAGGTGTATATATTCTCATGTTGTCTCTACCCTGCTACTAGGGCTGGTAAGAACCTCCCGGGAGGGGGTGGTGCTGGTAACAGCTCTCAAGAAAAAGCCACCTGAGAAAGGAATACATGGCAGGGATTTGTGTCTGGCACAGTCCTTAGCAGCATGGGATGGTTTGAGGGAATGGCTGAGCCAGCAAACACAGCTAGGCAAGGGCACTAGGGCAGGGCACATTAACGCTCACCAGCAGGCAGTCTTCCACTGTGAGTCTGAATAAAAATGAAGTATGCGTTATATATTTAATTATCAGGATGTGAGAGGAGTTCAGGGACAAAGGCACTTAGTAGTAATTCAGTTAAAGTGAGGTCGCCCGTGAAGTACGAGGGAAAATGAATATTTCACTTGATTCTAACATTTAATTTGTCTTTCAACTACTACACAAAGACAATCATTTCAGACAATAGAACATTCTGTTTCAGTCTCGGATTAGCCCTTGCCATTGGATTTCTTTCCCCCTAGGGTTAACAAGAATCAGTCATAGCAGTAATTTCCTGTGAAAAAGAAATCCTATCAGGCCCATATCTGCGTCTATGGAGCTGATGGATTGCTTCTTTTTTTATAGAGCCAAATCATTTTTGTAGGAATCAGCTTTCAAGTGTATAAATTTCATTTTGTAAATTATTTCTCGCAATATTTGCTTTCAGTAATTCTTTTCTTAACATTAATTATCTGAATAAATCCACCAAGGGACACAAAGTGTTTCCGCAAAATAATACGATAATTTGTATTGAAAGTGTGATTGAATACTGGGAAGAAATAAAAGAGACAAAAGGATCACAAAGGGAATAACTCTGTTATAGCTATTTGAAATATGGGATAAAATATACTTTCTTCTGTTTGATCTAATATATCTAATTTTTCATCCCATTTTCCCTTTCTATCCCTCTATCCTCTCTCAATCTAGACAGTGTCTCCTCTGTTTATTTGTTACAAAGATTTCAGTTGTAATTCACAGTTCAGAATAAATGCTGACAGCTTACAGAAAAAAACTCAGTTACTGAGATACGTTTCAACATCAACAAAAAGCAAGCCTTTTCCTGCTAGTATGTTTCTGATCAAGATTAAGGGTGCAGTCAAGCCTCTTTCTTATAGACCAACAGATTTTTATTGC
This sequence comes from Leucopleurus acutus, assembly GCF_964270905.1. Lineage (NCBI taxonomy): Eukaryota > Metazoa > Chordata > Mammalia > Artiodactyla > Delphinidae > Leucopleurus > Leucopleurus acutus. Next base: position 144,737,394 of record NC_139146.1, read on the forward strand.
TGTGGTATTCATATTTTGATCATTTGTATTTTTATCGTGCATTTGTAAGTACAAAAGTTCAATCAAACAGACACATGGGGCATGTTAAGATAAATGTAAATATCCTTAACTAGGGTATGAAAAATGGTCTTTGCCTGGTTGAAGGGACATTTAATAATATCTTATATCAAGAATGAAATTTAGGTCAAGTAGCAGTTGGGGTGCTCTTTGAGTTGTTTAGTTTGTTGTGGTAACAAATTTGTAATAGTGAAAACACATTGGCTATCGCATTCGATGGTAAGATGCGTTGATAAAGCACCAAACAAGCTGTGGAAAAAATACTGGAGTTGGAATTCCATGATCTAGGTTTGGATTCTGGTTTGTTACTTACTACTAGTAAGCCGGTTTATCTGTCTTGACTCCATTTTTCTTGTATGCTTAGTGGGGATGTATTTATACCTTATAGGGGTTTTGGGCGTGTATTAAATATCAAAGTGCACATTAAAGACTCATGAATTTTACCATGTGGGAGTTGAATCTATGCCTTGGCACCCATATACCCAAAAGAACACTTCCCAAGTTGAATAAGAACACATTGGGATTGCAAGTGAACTCCACAGTCTTAAAAGTGAATTATCAAAATGGAAATGCAAAGCTTAAAAATATAACTTTTGGAGATTTGCCTCTAAGCTTAGCTGCAATGAGATAGGTATTAATAGTAATACAGACTGAAAAATTACTGAGAACTAATAATATCCATGATTAAAATAAATTACTGCCTCTGCTTATGCGAAGGAAGACAGACAAGGAAAGAGGCTAACTTTGTTCTTTATAAGTCTATAAACAAAAACTGAGGAACATCGGATCTGAACTGAACACTTCTTAGTTTCCTCTTATAGGAAATTGTGTTTAAAATTCTTTATAGAGGGAAAACTCTATTCTAAGTTTTACATAGAAAACATGTCAAAAACTCTATAAAACTATCACTTCCTCTTCTTCTAGCACTTATTACATTGTTTTACAATCATTTTCCCATGCCTGACACTTCTATCAGACTATGAATTGTATTCTCCAGAGATATGGTTGAATAAAGAGAGAAAGAAGGAAAGAAGGAAGAAAGAAAGAAAGGAAGGAAGGAAGGAAGGAAGGAAGGAAGAAAAGAGAAAGAAAGGAAGGAAGGAGGGAAGAAAGGAAGGAAGGAAGGAAGGAAAGAAAGAAAAGAAAGGAAAGAAAGAGGAAGATGCCTCTGTCTCATTAATTTATTAAATATTTTTTGAGTACCTTTTAGGTGTCAGGTTTTGGATGTATAAAGTAACAACAACAACAACAAAATGACCCTGATTTCAGAGAATCTAGTTTGGCAGGACATACTGGTAAATGAAATAAGAGGCAGCTAGTTCAAGTGATGGCAGATGAAGTTATTTACAGGATGTTTGAGGAGTGGAGCTTAAGGAGGATTTCCTTGGGAGCTAAAATTTGAGATAACTAATAAGTGAGCTAAAATGATGAAGTTGGAGATTATAGTCCAGACAAGGCAAAAAGCAAAACACAGAAGCAAGAAACACCATCATAATGTCTATTTAGGTCAAGCTCTGGAGTCTGAATTTTATTTTTAAAGTTTCAAAGAAGCTACTATAGTAATTTGAGTTGGAGAGTGATATAACTGAATTACAGAAAAATTAGTCTGCCATCAGAGTGAATAACAGATTGATGGAGATGGGAATTGGTGTGGTGAGAGGAAGGGTAAAGAGGGTAGTTAGGGGCTATGCAATGATTAGAATAAGAAGAGTTGAAATAAAGAGATAATGGTAAAAATCAGAATAGTATACAGATTTGAGAATGATTAAGGAGGTAGAAAATATGAGACCTGATGATTGATAAGCTGTTGAGTGATTTAAGAGTCTAGGATGACTACTAAGTTTTTTGCTTGAACTGGTATGTCTAGCTGCGAGTAGCCAAGAAAAAAAAAAGAAACATAAAGGGATTTTAGGGAAAATATGGTGAGTTGAATTTGAAGCATATGGACATATTGAATCAAATGGAGTTTGAGATGCTTGTGGAACATGCAGGAGATGTATAGCAGGCAGCTGAGTATGAGAGTCTACAGTTGCACCATCTAAAAGCAATACAGTGCAAACCTTGAATATAATTTTAAAATTTCTAGTAGTCACTAGGAATACTTATGGACAGCTTTTGTGTTTTCATTTCTCTGGGATAAATGCCCAGGAGTGCAGTTCCTGGGTCATATTACAAGTGTACATTTGGCTTTTAAGGAAACTGCCAAACTGTTTACCGAAGTGGCTGTACCATTTAGCCTTGCCACCAGCAATGTATGAGTTCCAGTGGGCCAGCATTCTTGTTGACACTTGGTATGGTCAGGTTTTTTTTTAAGCCATTCTGATAGGTGTGTGATGATATCTCATTGTAGATTTAATTTGCATTTCTTTAATGTCTAATGATGTTGAGCATCTTGTTGTGTACTTATTTATCATTGTGCATCCTCTTTGGTATATATGTCTGAACAAATTTTTTGCACTTTTTGTGAGTGGGGTTGTGTTTTATTCTTGAGCTTTGAGGTTTTTGAATAAATTCTGGATACAAATCCTTTGTCAGATATATGACTTGCAAATATTTTTTCCGGTCTATAGCTTGTCTTTTTATTCTCCTAATATTGTCTTTCACAGAGCCAAAGTTTTACATTTTGATAAAGTCCATTAATTTATTCTTTTATAGATTGCACTTTTGGTGTAATATCTAACAACTCTTTCCTAATGCCAGGTCATGAAGACTTTCTCCTGTGTTTTCTTCTAAAAATTTTGAACTTACATGTTTTTAAAAACTTTTTATTTTATTGAAGTATAGTTGATTTACAATGTTGTGTTAGTTTCTGGTGTACAGTAAAGTGATTCAGTTATACATATATTTAATAGTTTGCATCTGCTAATCCCAAACTCCCAATCCATTCCTCCCCCACCCCCTCCCCCTTGACAATCACAAGTCTGTTCTCTGTGTCTGTGAGTCTGTTTCTGTTTCATAGATAAGTTCACTTATGTCATATTTTAGATTCCACATGTAAGTGATACCATATGGTGTTTGTCTTTCTGCCTTAGTATGAGAATGTCTAGGTCCATCCATGTTCCTGCAAATGGCATTATTTCATTCTTTTTTATGGCTGGGTACTATTCCACTGTTTATGTATACCACATTGACATTTTATGTTTTATATTTAGATCTATTTTTTCTTTTAACTTCTTTATTGGATTATAATTGCTTTACAATGGTGTGTTAGTTTCTGCTTTATAACAAAGTGAATCAGCTATACATATGCATATATCCCCATATCTCTGCCCTCCTGTGCCTCCCTCCCTCCCACCCTTCCTATCCCACCCCTCTAAGTGGTCACAGAGCACCGAGCTGATCTCCCTGTGCTATGCGGCTGCTTCCCACTAGCTACCTATTTTGCATTTGGGAGTGTATATAAGTCCATGACACTGTCTCACTTTGTCCCAGCTTACCCTTCTCCCTCCTCGTGTCCTCAAGTCCATTCTCTGGTAGGTCTGCGTCTTTGTTCACGTCCTGCCCCTAGGTTCTTCAGAACCATTTTTTAAAAATTTTAGATTCCATATATATGTGTTAGCATATGGTATTTGTTTTTCTCTTTCTGACTTACTTCACTCTGTATGACAGACTCTGGGTCCATCCACCTCACTATAAATAACGCAGTTTCGTTTCTTTTTATGGCTGAGTAATATTCCATTGTATATATGTGTCACATCTTCTTTATTCATTCATCTGTCAATGGACACTTAGGTTGCTTCCATGTCCTGGCTATTGTAAATAGAACTGCAATGAACATTGTGGTACATGACTCTTTTTGAATTACGGTTTTCTCAGAGGATATGCCCAGTAGTGGGATTGCTGGGTTGTATGGTAGTTCTATTTTTAGTTTTTTAAGGAACTTCCATACTGTTCTCCATAGTGGCTGTATCAATTTACATTCCCACCAACAGTGCAAGAGGGTACCCTTTTCTCCACACCCTCTCCAGCATTTATTGTTTGTAGATTTTTTGATGATAGCCATTCTTACTGGTGTGAGATTATACCTCATTGTAGTTTTGATTTGCATTTTTCTAATGATTAATGATGTTGAGCGTTCTTTCATGTGTTTGTTGGCAGTCTGTATATCTTCTTTGGAGAAATGTCTGTTTAGGTCTTCTGCCCATTTTTGGATTGGCTTGTTTGCTTTTTTGATATTGAGCTGCATGAGCTGCTTGTATATTTTGGAGATTAATCCTTTGTCAGTTGCTTCATTTGCAAATATTTTCTCCCATTCTGAGGATTGTCTTTTCGTCTTGTTTATTGTTTCCTTTGCTGTGCAAAAGCTTTGAAGTTTCATTAGGTCCCATTTGTTTATTTTTGTTTTTATTTCCATTTCTCTAGGAGGTGGGTCAAAAAGGATCTTGCTGTGATTTATGTCATAGAGTGTTCTGCCTATGTTTTCCTCTAAGAGTTTGATAGTGTCCAGCCTTACATTTAGGTCTTTAATCCATTTTGAGTTTATTTTTGTGTATGGTGTTAGGGAGTGTTCTAATTTAATTCTTTTACATGTAGCTGTCCAGTTTTCCCAGCATACTTATTCTTGCATCCTTTATCAAAGATAAAGTGACCATATATGCATGGGTTTATCTCTGGGCTTTCTATCTTGTTCCATTGATCTATACTTCTGTTTCTGTGCCAGTACCATACTGTCTTGTTTACTGTAGCTTTGTAGTATAGTCTGAAGTCAGGGAGCCTGATTCCTCCAGCTCTGTTTTTCTTTCTCAAGACTGCTTTGGCTATTTGGGGTCTTTTGTGTTTCCATACAAATTGTAAAATTTTTTGTTCTAGTTCTGTGAAAAATGCCATTGGTAATTTGATAGGGATTGCACTGAATCTGTAGATTGCTTTGGGTAATATAGTCATTTTCACAATGTCAATTCTTCCAATCCAAGAATATGTTTGTATTGTCTTTGACTTCTTCCATCGGTGTCTTATAGTTTTCTGCATACAGGCCTTTTGCCTCCTTAGGTAGGAGATTTATTCCTAGGTATTTTATTCTTTTTGTTGCAGTGGTAAATGGGAGTGTTTCCTTAATTTCTCTAACTTTGCATTTCTTTTCCAATAGTTTTGGCTGTTTGAGGCCCCTTGCATTTCCATATGAATTTGAGGATCAGCATTTCCATTTCTGAAAAAAAAAAAAGCTGTTGGAATTTTGATAGAGATTGCACTGAATATATAGATCAGTTTGAGGAATACTGCTATCTCAAATATTAAGTTTTCCCATCTATGAACACAGATGCCTTCAATATACTTAGGTCCTTTATAAGTACTTTGAATAATACTTTGTAGGTTTCAATGTACAAGACTTGCATTCCCTTGATTAAATTTATTCCTAAGTATTATGTTCTTTTTGATGATACTGTAAATAGAATTGTGTATTAATTTCATTTTTGGATTGTTCATGCCTAGTGTATAAAAGTACAACTGATTTTTGTATCCTGCAACTTTGCTCACTTCGTTTTGCACTCTAATAGTCATTGTGATCTATAATATGTATATGTGCATATATATATATATAAGATCATGTTATCTTTGAATAGAGCTAGATGCCTTTAATTTCTTTTTATTACCTAATTGCACTGGCTACCACCTCTAGTACAATGTTGAATAGAAGTGGCAAGAATGGACATCCTTCTGTTGTTCCTGATCTTAGGGGGAAAACATCCAGTCTTTCACCATTAGGTAAAATGTTAGCTCTGTGGTTTTTTGTACATGAACTTTATAAGGTTGAGGAAGTTCCCTTCAATTTCTAGTTTGTTGAGTGTTTTGTTTTGTTTGTTATCATGAAAGGATGTTGGATTTTGCAAAATGTTTTTACTGCATATATTGAGCTGATCATGTATGTTTTATCCCTTCATTTTATTAATGTAGTGTATTACATTGATTTTCATGTGCTTAACCTTGCATTCCTGGGCTGAATCCCACTTATCCTGGTGTGTAATCCTTTTATGTGCTGCTGAGTTCACTTTGTTTGTATATTGTTGAGGATTTTTGTATCTTTATGCATAAGGGATATTGATCTGTAGTGTTCTTTTCTTGTGACGTCTTTGTTTGGCTTTGGTGGCAGAATAACATGGACCTCATATAATGAGTTAGAAAGTGTACCTTCCTCCACTGTTCTTTTGGATGAGTTTGAGAAGGATTGGTGTTCATCTTTTAATGTTTGATAGAATTTGCCATCTGTTCCTGGGCTTTCCTTTGTTGGAAAGTTTTTGATTACGATTCGATATCTTTACTTGTTATTGGTCTATTTACATTTTCTATTTTTTGATTCAGTGTTGGTGATTTGTATATTTTTAGAAATTTGTTTATTCATCTAGGTTATCTAATTTATTGGCATACACTCGTTCATAGTATTTAATTTCAATCCTTTTTATTTCTGTAAGTTCAGTAGTAATATTCCTACTTTCAATCCTGATTTCAATTTGAGTCTTCTCTTCTTTTTTATTGATCCATCCAGCTGAAGATTTGTCAACTTTCATGAGATACTCAAAGAGGTAACTTTTGGTGTCCTTTATTTTCTACATTATTTCTTTATTCTTTATTTCTTCATGAGTGAAAATTTCCATAGTCTTCTTTTCTTGTAATATCTTTGTTTGGTTCTCATATCAGCGTAGCTCTAAGCTCATTAAATCAGTTGAAAAATGTTCTCTCTTCTATTTTTAGTGAGAGTCTGGAATATGGGCAGTTGTCTACCCTGTAGTTCATTTCTCAAAGCCTTTGGTATTCTGTTTAGGGTCAGATCCATACATTTGCAGCTCAAGGTCAAGTCTAGGAGTTCATACACAAATCTACTGGGTACTTTCTTGAGCTCTTTTCCCTTCTCGATCTCTCCAACACATCTGATTTCTAGAATTTCCCTTTCTTGGTCATCTTGCTAGGACACTGGGTTTTAGTTACATATTTTGCTGCACACTTTCCATGCCTATGCCTTCCCCCATGGCCAAGGGAGAGAATGGGAAGAAAAAAATACCAGGGGATTTTCCCCACTCCCTCATAGATCTCCTTTTCACCTCCTTGGACAAAAAAATTGAAAGCTTTTCTGGTTCATGCTTAAAGGACAAGTTACCTTTGAGTATAGAACTATTTGATCTCTTTGTTTTGACTCTGCCGTTCTGACCTTAAGGATATTTGAATTTGCACTTAATCAAAAACAAAGGTATAAATAAACTTGCAATGTAAGTATTTTCTGAAGAAAACTCAAGTAAGCCAAGTTAATCCTTTTACTATTTTTTTCAACAGAGAGGTTGTGTTCTCTATTTTACATTTCAACATTATTATACTGAAATAATTTCTCTAGTGTAAATCTTTTTCATGTAAATTTTGCAAGGAAGGTTTCTTTCTTCTTTTTAGGTTCTGGTACGGTTTTTTTTTTTTTTTTTTTTACCATGTTTGTTAAAAGTCAACTTGGAGGGACTTCCCTCATGGTCCGTGGGTTAAGAATCCACCTTCCAGTGTAGGGGACGTGGGTTCGATCCCTGGTTGGGGAACTAAGATCCCACATGCCACGTGACAACTAAGCTGTGTGCTCTAGAGCCCACGTGCCACAACTAGAGAGCCCATGTGCTGCAATTACTGAGCCTGCACACTCGCTGTAGCTCTGGAGAATTTATAGTAGTTGGAATAAAGAGAGAAAAATTATCAAGTCCTGAGGCTTATTGATTAACTTAGATTATTTGCACACACAATTACTTTTAAACATATATATAAAGGTGTTTATATTTATTTTAATGTAAAAAATAATTTACAGTGGTGTATGTCTTTATTGCAGTGAACCTTCCTGGAAATTCTGAAGTACAAAGTCTTACATCACAACCCAAATACTGGATTTCAAGCATTAATTCCAAGGCAGAAAGAGCAAAATGATCTCTTAATCTTGATATTTAGTATTATATATTATTTAGTAATAACAACTGAGCTTCAGTATCCATTTATTCAGTCAACAAATAATTGTGATCATTTTTATTTGGTGGGATATCTGCTTTAAATAAGTTGAATAAGAGAGTGAGTGAGATAGCATTCAAGATCCATGTTGTCATAAAGTTCACATTCTAGAAGGAGGAAAACAGATTGCAAAATAAAGCTATAATATAATTTTAGTTAATAAATTGTATAAGAAAAATAAAACATTGTCATTTGATAATAGTGACTGGAGGGGAAATTCATGTTAGGTAAGGTATTTAGCAATGACATTTCTTGACATAGAGCATGCTAGGCAGAAAGAAAAGCCATTTCAAAGGCTTTGAGTTGGGCAGGAGTTTGTGAAACCTGAGGAATATGAGAAAGGCCAGCCTGTGTGGCTGGATCATATAGTGAGGAATAGGTGGAGTGGGATGGGCTGAGGTTGGGGATATAAACCCAGCTAGATCATAAAAATTTCAGCAAAACCAAAAAAAACCATTTGCAATTGATTCTAAGTGGAAAGGGAAGCCATTGGTGAGTTTTTAGGGACTTAACGTTATATTATTTACATTGTAGGAAGTTACTTGGACTGCTGTATGGAGAATAGATTTTGGAAGCTCTAAAAAGGAAGCAGGAAGAGTGGTTAGAAGCCACTGCAGTACTCTAAGCAAAAGATGGCAGTGGCATGGATATGCGTGGTAGCAGCAGACCTGAAGAGAAGTGGACAGACGAAGGGGATATTTTTGAGATACAGCTGGCCAGACTTGATGCTTTTTTAGGAAGTATGTGTGTACGTGATGTAGGAGGAGTAAGGGATAAAGAAGGGTCAAGAATGTCTCCTAGGAATTTTGTTTGAACAAATGGTTGGAAGTTGATGCTCTTTATTAGCTGGGGAAGCAAAGGAGAGAAACGAGTTTAGAAACTCAGGGGGAGAGTTCAGAGCTGGAGATTCAAAATGGAGAGTCAACAGCACACAGATAATAAAGTCATGGGACTGGATGAGATCTCAGCAGAGTCTAGAGGAAGAATTTTACAACACGGACATTACTTTGACCTTGACAAGTACAATTTCAGTGGTTAGAGGGGAGATAAACTTGACTGGGGTGGGTTGAGGGTACAAGGTGAGATGATAAAAGAAAGTCAGTAAATCTAGGCATCACTTGATATGTTTTGCTGTGAAAGGGTCAGAAAAATGAGGTAATGATTGAAAGGTAACATGAGATAAAAGGAGAGTTTTTTCCTAATGGATAATTTGTATGCTTATGTTTATTGGAATGATCCAGTAGACAGAGAGAATCTAATGATACATGAAAAGTCACAGGACAATTGCAGGCTTGAATTTCTTGAACATGGGAAGAGGAGATGAAATCCAGAAAGTAAGGGGAGGAGTTGACATTTTTAGGCACTGGGAAATTTTTTTTTCCATTGTAATAAGAGGAAGGCAGAGAATGTGAGTGTAGATGCAGATAAGTTAATAAAGTTGGTGGTGGGAAGTTGAAGGAGTTCCCATCTGATTGCTACTCTTTTCTCAGGGAATAATGAGATGAGTTCATGAGCTGTAGAGGGGAGGGTGTTTTGAAGGTTTGAAGAGAAAGAAGATCTGAAACTTGTTTCAAATAATGGGAAATGCAGTAGGATTCCTGGGCACTCCCAAGTGCTCTTCTAAGATAAGTGATCATAAATTTAGAGAAAGATCAATCTACAATGTTTGTTGGTTTTCTCCAGGAACATTCAGCTTCTGGGGCAGAGGTACAAAGGAAGTGGGGAGTTGAGTTTAACCAGAGTTGGGATATAATTAAATGGGAAAGAAGGAGAGAGGGACTAAAGAGTTAGAAGCAAATTGTAATCATCATCCATGGCATCTAGACTGGGAGAGGTAAGAAATGAGGATGTGAGATGATGGGAATGGAAAACACTTCACTTCTCTCCACTCAATTGAGTAATTGTTGGCACTGGATTTGGGGAAGGGGAAGGAGAGGGAAGAGATGCATGTGAAAAAGGTGGGAGCTTGACATTAAGATCTTTTTGCTGTGGTATATTTATTAGGGATATCAAGGTCTAGAGTTATGGCATTGGACATGGGTGAATGAGGTTGGCTAGAGAAAAAGATGGGAGAAAAGATCCAAGAACTGAGAAGGCAAGGGATTAAGAAAGCCAGTGCTTTTCATAAAATGCTCCCTGGAGAAGTCATATCTTGGGCAACTCTGTCCAAAACCGAAACAGTCACTGTGGCCACACAACAGAATCATCTCCTCCCCATGATTTTCATCGCTGAATCAGCGCTCAGGCTTTAGCCATTTCTGGGAGTGGTGCTGTTTGAAGCACTTTGCACACAGTAGTACTCAGAACATGCTGCTTCCTTGCTCCTCGCTCCCCCTCCAAGACAGCGTTCCCAGTGGAAAGTACACTAGTTGTAGCCCTCAAGACCTAACCCCGAAGGAGAGAATTTAAAAATGTTTTACCCTGAAGGTCATAAGATGTGCTGTATAAAAATATACTTGGGGGCTTCCCTGGTGGCGCAGTGGTTGAGAGTCCGCCTGCCGATGCAGGGGACATGGGTTCGTGCCCCGGTCCGGGAAGATCCCACATGCCGCGGAGTGGCTGGGCCCGTGAGCCGTGGCCGCTGAGCCTGTGGGTCCGGAGCCTGTGCTCCGTAACGAGAGAGGCCACAACAGTGAGAGGCCCGCGTACCGCAATAAAAAAAAAAAAATGGTGCCAATCTTCAGCTGTTCTTTAGAGTAATTATTTAAGTTTTTAACTTAACACATCCTCTTTTTGAATAAATGCTAGACTCTCTTGTAGCAAGAAGTACTTATTAGAGCAGGCCTGGAATTAGTATTAGAAAAAAGTTTTGTCAAAATGACAGTAAAGGTCAGTAAAGTTATCGGACATTTTTGGTATCCTTTTTCTGTTTCCCAATATAATGTAGAGAAATAAAACAATATTAGAATCTGGGGAATTAGAGTACTGTGGATTTAATAGCTGTTGTTGGAAATACGTAAATTAGGGTTAGAATGTTCCCTTGTTTACCGGTAAGAGTTAATACATTCTTTTATAGCATTTTTCCCTATAGGAAGCATCTCAGACACAGACAGAACTGCACTGTGTATTCATTCACTCAGTAAATGCTTGTCACAGGCCTGCTGTGGGCCAGTCATGAACAAAGCTAAAATCCCTGCTCCTAGGGCCACACATTCTGGTGAGAGGAGGAGACCATACACGTGCAAATAAAAATGTAATATATTAAAGCTGAGACTTGCTTTGGAGAAAAAGGAGGGTAAGGAGGAAAGGGTGTAAGGTGGGAGGGAGGTGCTCTCTTTCCTCCAGGGTGTTCTGGGTAGGCCTCTGGTGAGGTGACATTTGAGGAGAGACACGAAGGAGCTGAGAGAGAGAATACAGGCTCTAGATGGGATCTGAGAGGTTAGCGTGTTCACGTCCAGGTCTACCAGCTTCTGGCTGGGCTCCTTGCCTCTCTCAAAACATGTCCTGCTGTCCCACCTAAAACTCTTCACGTTGTCTCCCGGTGCTCTGTCTCGGCTGTCACTGATTCCTCAGTTCAAACACCGAATGCTGTAGGGAGCCATTCCTGACGACGCCAGGAGTAAATGTGAATTCTCCCCCTTTGCCCTTCTTTTGTTCTATTATAATACCTATAAAATGTTATTACTTTTTGTGTTTATGTACCTTTCTCCTAATGCTAGGCAGTAAGATCCTTGAGAGTAGGGGTTATGTTCTATCCATCTCTGTGTCCTCAGTACTCACCATGGGTCCTGATATATTGTAGGTGTTACAATTTTGTGTTGAAAAAATGATATTTAGAGCAATAAAAAATGAGCTATCAAGTCCTGAAAAGACTCCTAAGGACCCTAAGGCAGAACCTTAAATGCATATTGCTTAGTGGAAGAAACAAGTCTGAAAAGGCTACATATGGTATGATTCCAACTATATGACATGTTGGAAAAGACAAAATTATAGAGACAGTAAAAAGGTCTGTGGCTGCCAGGGGCTCAGGGGAAGAAGGGGAGAAAGGGATGAGTAGGTGAAGCACAGGGGATTTTAGGGTAGTGAAACTATTCTAGATGGTACTGTAGCAATGAATGCATGTCACTATTCATTTGTTAAAACCCCTTGAGCTTACAACTCAACCACACTAAAGCAAGATGTTAATAATAGAGGAAACTGGCAGGGCGGGGAGTTGCTACATGGAGTGTTATGTATTATCTGCTCAACTATGCTCTAAATCCAAAACTGTGCTTTAAAATGTCTTTAAATTATTCAAAAATGAAATTTGGCAGTGAAAGCAAGGAGTGATGCAGGGTAGTAGATTGACTACTTTTTAAGGACTGCTTTTTAAAAAAGGAATCATTATTATTTTTTAAAATATTTATTTATTTATTTGGTTGTGCCGGGTCTTAACTGCGGCAGGTGAGCTCCTTAGTTGCAGCACACGGGCTCTTTAGTTGTGGCACGCGAACTCTGTTGCAGCATGCACGTGGGATCTAGTTCCCTGACCAGGGATCGAACCCGGGTCCCCTGCATTGGGAGCGCAGCGTCTTAACCACTGCACCACCAGGGAAGTGCCCAAGAAAGGAATTTTTGAACATGTGTCAGTAATAAAGGTATGAAATACTCGATGTAATTCATAAGCAGCTACCATCCTTCCTGATTCCTTTCCTGTCCTATGTACAATGGAATGAGCCAGACTGATAGAGTATCAGTGTCCTGCATAGAGAACATTCTATTCAGGCCGACATGTGTTTGAATCCCATCTAGCTGTGAGGTCTTGCTGAGTCTCAGGGTCCCCATCTGTATGAAGATCACACTACTGACCTCAGAGGGGTGTGATGAGGATTAAATGAGACACATTATCTAAAATGCTAGCACAGGGCTTGGCATAAAGTGTATGGCTAAAACTTGCTCATTTCCTTTATTTTCCCTTTCAAGAGACTATAAAAATGAAATAAAAGTTGGAATAAGTGATGGGAAAAATTAGGAGTAAGACAAGAGAATGTTCATATGTTGGTATAGCACTGAATTTGAGTTTTAACTTTAAATCTGAGGACTAGCTCTAGTTTCCATTAGGTTCCATTTGGTTCCATTTGAACAGGCACCTACACTGCTTTTCTGACACGTTTTGTTTTTTTTTTTTTTAAATAACTTCTATATGATGACAGGTGAAGTGACTTTTCTCATGTTGGGTTTTCTCAGGTAACAGATGATGTCATGTCAGAAGTGAGAAGGTGAGATGGTAGAATTGTTGAGTTAATGAATATGGGAAAAGCTTGGAAGTGCCTTGATAGGGAATGTGGCATTGATTACAAGGTATATCATACCTTGTAATTATTTGGCTACATGTCTCAGTTTCCATGTATTGGTTACCTTGCATCTGTCTCTCCCATCAAGATGCAGTATAATATTGAGTGGTAGGTGCTCAATAAATATTTATTGAAGTGAGTTTATAGATAGATCTTGATGAAGAATCAGTCTTTTTCATAAGAAAAAAAGGAAGCTTATTTATTAGATTATTATATATACATCAAAGGCTGGGCTCTAGGATATATTTAGCACACACCATATGTGTAAAAACAAAACATTAATTTGGGAACATACTTTTCCATGTTTCTCTTTCTCAGTTTCTTAGTTTGGACAACTCTGCCAAACATCTGTAGGTTTAAAAGCAGTTCAAAGCAGGGTACAAAGAAAAGAAATCCACTTAAAATATCTCAGCTCGACTCTCATCACTCTGTACAAGGTTCAAATGTGATTTGGACACCAACACACCAAGCTAAGCTTTGTGTGAGGAAGTAAATGTTAGACTGAAATGGGAAACTGAAGCAGGTCATTCTCCTTTTGTTGAGCTTCTCCTTCTTGTCAAAACCACTGGGCTGCACGTTGTCGTTCTTGTTTGTCACTGATAGCCTATCACAAAGCCCCTTCTGTTAGGATGCCGTACCGAAACTCCCACTAGCCAGCAGAGCATAAACACCAAGGTGGAGCCACCTTCCCCAAACCTCTCACACACAATAGCTACTGCTGTCACAGTGGGACAATTGAGTGGATCTTATGGTGGTATATTTTTCCCCATCATATGCATGACAGAAAGTCTAATGGACCTTGTTCGTTTCTTGAGTAGCTTTTAAGGCCCTATAAAATGGCCTGTTATCAGTTCCATCAGTGTTCCCAAGATGTCTACCTGGATGTCAGAGAGCCCAGGCAGTAACTGTATTTTAAGTCCTCCAATCAGCGAGGAGAAGATAGTAATTAGCTGAAAAATTAGAGAGGAAAACTGTTTGCATCCCAGAAGGAAAAGCTAAAAACCAATGGCATTTTGTGATGAATAAAGTTCACAGCCTTTAAAAATGGAAGGATTAAATGGACTACATTCTTTTATATAAGACTTAACTATGTGCCTTATTATGGATCACTGCCCTTAATAATAAAAATGTTTAAAACTTGATACGATTTTATACTCAATATTGGGATATATTATTCTCCAAGTGCAGTGCTAATTACATCCTGGTATTATCCTGGGATGGAATATAAGAAAATGGAGAAGAGTAAAATAACAATGTCACAAAGACACTATTTTTAAAATAACCCCTCAGAATTTTAGATATATTTCTGTCATTTTGTAAGACTTAAATATTGACATAAATGGAAAAGACTTTTTGACAAGCAGAGGAAAAACTATATCTGATGCAGATAATGCAATCCGTCTAGTAGGGGTTTCTGTAAGAATCTAAGCTATTTTTGACTCCTAGTAGTATGTTGGCTCCTAGAAATATTTCCTGGAATTCTTAAAACCTTTTTTCCCCCATGAGATGGTAGATACTATTTAAGGTTTCTTACTAAGTATAAAGGCTTAGGACTTTCCTGTCTACGTTGTTATTGAACATAATTCTCAGATCACAAATTCATTTGTGCGAGCTAATTTCGAGGGCTGTGGGCAATTAATCTTGGTCAGTCTGTGGTTCTCTGTCATCTTGTGGGGGATGTGTGTTAAGTTGGATGGGGTCACGTAGTCCAAGGTGTTGAGGTGGGGTATAGTTGACCGGGAAATCATCTGTGGGGTTGATGGTATCTTCTCATTCCCCTGGTTGCTAACCACTTAGATGCCCCGTTTCTCATCTCAGGCAGGCCTCTGTCAAATTGGGTGACACTTCCCATCACTTTCCACTATGCTTTGCCATGTGCAAATCTTTTTTTTTTTTTTTTTTGCGGTACGCGGGCCTCTCACTGCTGTGGCCTCTCCCGTTGCGGAGCGCAGGCTCGCCGGCCATGGCTCACGGGCCCAGCCGCTCCGCGGCATGTGGGATCTTCCCGGACCGGGGCACGAACCTCTGTCCCCTGCATCGGCAGGCGGACTGTCATCCACTGCGCCACCAGGGAAGCCCGCCATGTGCAAATCTTTCTGGTGCTTTTAATATGCATGAGAGTATGGAAATCTATGAATGTGTCTGTGGCCTAGCTTTGTAAATGCTCTGTGCAGCATTTCTTCTCTGGCTCCACAGGGACAGAGTGCAGGGCACTTCTCTCCACCCCGCAAAACCTCTGCTCTCGTATCCTTCTCTTGATGTTTCATCTTCCCATACTGGAAACTTTTTTAAGTCTTGGGAGAAAGGTCTCCCTAATCATGATTTTGCCTTGGAGGCACCGTGCATTGTCTCAAGGGGTTAGGCTTTAGGAAATCAAAGCAATAAGATTGATAAGTAACTGTTTTTCCATCGTGGCACAATCTCTCTTCTGGAAGTGTAGAGAACTGAGAGCTCAGTGAATTGAGAGTAGACCATCTGCCTGGATGAGGGAAAGGAAAAGGGAAAACAAAGTGAGGGTGGCCAAAAATCATTTATAGCTTGAAAATGTTATTCTGCCTGAAGTGCCACACTGCTTTCACTTAGAATAATGCTCATCCATATAATGTTCATGGAGCATTTTATCTCTTTTCTCACACAAAATCCAAGAGTTCAGTGGACAAACTTGTATTTCCCTATCAGATTTTATTCTCCTTTATATCAGGGAGAATTTGAATCATTCTGTCAATTTTGGTGCACACGTGGAATATGCCTCTCTGTTGTGTAGCTAGAGATTGTGCTGAAATACCATTTCTTTTTATTTTTTAAATTGAGGTAACATTGGTTTATAACCTGTAAGTTTCATGTGCATATCATTATATTTCAACTTCTGTATACACTGAAGTATGCTCAGCACCTAAAATTTAGTTTCTACCTGACACCGTACGCTTGACCCCCTTTACCCATTGTGCCCTCCCCTCTGGTTACCACTGATCTGTTCTCTGTATCAATGTGTTTTTGTTCTGTTTTGTTTGTTTGTCTATTATTTATTTATATTCCAAATATGAGTAATATCGTATGGTATTTGTCTTTCTCCATCTGACTTATTTCACTTAGCGTAAGGCCCTCAAGGCCCATCCATGTTGTCACAAAGGCAAGATTTCATCTTTTATATGGCTAAGTAGCATTCCATTATATATATATATATATATATATATATATATATATACCATATCTTCTTTATCCATTTAGGTTGTTCCCATATTTTGGCTATTCTAAATAATGCTGTGATCAACATAAGGGTACCTATATCTTTTCGAATTAGTTTTCTGTATTCTTTGGATAAACACCCAGAAGTGGGTTAGCTGGATCATATGGTAGTTCTATTCTTAATTTTTTGAGGAATCTCTATACTGTTCTCCATAGTGGCTGCACCAATCTACATTCCCACCAACAGTGTATGAGGATTCCTTTTTGTTCACATCCTCTCCAATATTTGTTATTTCTTGTCTTTTTGAAAATTGCCATTCTAACAGGTGTGAGGTGGTTTTGATTTGCATTTCCATAATAATTAGTGATTTTGGACATTTTTTCATGTGCCTGTTGGTTATCTGTATGTCTTCTTTGGAAAAATGTCTATTCACACCCTCTTCTCATTTTTTAAGAAAGTTGTTTTTCCTATTGTTGTTGTTTTTGAGTTATATGAGCTCTTTATGTATTTTGGAT
This sequence comes from Leucopleurus acutus, assembly GCF_964270905.1. Classification (NCBI taxonomy): domain Eukaryota; kingdom Metazoa; phylum Chordata; class Mammalia; order Artiodactyla; family Delphinidae; genus Leucopleurus; species Leucopleurus acutus. The sequence goes on from NC_139146.1 coordinate 144,754,391, forward strand.
ATTACCCCCTTATCAAATATATGATTTGCAAATATCTTCTACCATTTGATAGATTGTCTTTTCATTTTGTTAATGGTTTCCTTTGCTGTGCAGAGCTTTTTATTTTAATGTAGCTCCATTTGTTTATTTTTGCTTCTGTTTCCCTTGCCTGGGGGACATATCCAGAAAGATATTGCTAAGATCAATGTCAAAAAGTGTATTACCTATGTTTTCTTCTAAAAGTTTTATGGTTTCAGCTCTTACAGTCAAGTCTTTCCATTTTGAGTTCATTTTTGTGTATGGTGTAAGAAAGTGGTACAGTTTCATTCTTCTCATGTACCTGTCCAGTTTTCTCAACACTGTTTATTGAAGGGAATATCTTTTGTCTGTTATATTGGGCTGGCCAAATAGTTCGTTCGGGTTTTTCCATAACATTATGGAAAAACCCGAACGAACTATTTGGCCAACCCAATATGTTCTTGGCTCCTTTGTCATGAATTAATTGTCCATGTATGAGTGGGTTTATTTCTGGGCTCTCAATTCTGTTCCATTGATCTGTTTTTCCCCCAATGCCATGCAGTTTTGATTACTATAGCTTTGTAGTATAATTTGAAATCAGGGTGTGTGATAACTCCATCTTTGTCCTTTTTTCTTAGGATCGCTTCGGCTATTTGAGGTCTTCTGTAGTTCCATGCAAATTTTAGGACTGTTTTTGGTTCTATTTCTGTGAAAAATGTCATTGGAATTTTGATAGGGATTGCATTGAAACTGTAATTGCTTAGGTAATATGGACATTTTAACGATGTTCATTCTTTCAGTCCATGAGCACAGAATATCTTTCAATTTCTTTGTGTCTTCTCTAATTTCTTTTGGAAATGTCTTTTAGTTTTCAGTGTATAGGTCTTTCACTTCCTTGGTTAAGTTTATTCCTAAGTATTTAATTCTTTTTGTTGTGATTGTAAATAGGATTGTTTTCTTAGTTTTTCTTTCTGCTTTCATTGTTAATGTATAGAAATGCAACCAATTTTTGTATTTTTATTTTGTACCCTGCAACTTTACTGAATTCATTCATTAGTTCTAATATTTTTTGTGTGTGGAATATGTATGATTTTCTATATATAAAATGTCATATTCAAATTGTGACAGTTTTACTTCCTGCCTTTCTAATTTGGATACCTTTATTTTTTTTTTTCTTGACTAATTGCTCTGGCTAGGACATCTAATACTATGTTGAATAACAGTGGCAAGAGTGGGCATCCTTGTCTTGTTCTTCATCTTAGAGGAATAGCTTTCAGTTTTTCACCATTGACTATGATGTTAGCTGTGGCTTTGTCATACATGGCCTTTAGTATGTTGAGATATGTTCATTCTATATTTATTTTATTTAGACTTTTTATCATAAATGGATATTGAATCTTGTCAAATGCTTTCTCTGCATCTATTGAAATGATAATATGATTTTTATCCTTCATTTTGTTAATGTGGTATATCACGTTGATTGATTTATGGATGTCAAACCATCCTTGCATCCAGGGAATAAAACTCACCTGATCATTGTGTATGTGCCTTTTAATGTATTGCTGTATTTGATTTGCTAATATTTTATTGATGATATTTTTAATCTATATTTATCAGAGATATTGGCCCATAATTTTCTCTTTTTGTGTTGCCCTTGTCTGGTTTTGGTGTCAGGGTAATGTTGGCCTTGTAAAATAAATTAGGAAGCATTGCCTCCTCTTCAATTTTTGGGAAGAGTTTGAAGAGGATAGGTATTAAATCTTCTTTGACTATTTGGTAGAATTCACCTGTGAAGCTGTCTGGTCCTGGACTTCTGTGTTTTGGGAGGTTTTCAATTACTGTTTTAATCTCTTTACTAGTGATCAGTCTATTCAGATTTTCTGTTTCTTACGATTCAGACTTGGAAGGTTGTAAGTTTCTAGGAATTTATCCATTTCTTCCAGGCTGTACAACTTATTGGCATATAGATGTTCATGGTATTCTCTTATAATTCTTTGCATTTATTTGGTATCTGTTATAATTTCTCTTTGGTTTCTGGTTTTATTTATCTGAGCCTTCTCTCTTTGTCTCTTAGTTAGTCTAGTTAAAGTTTTGTCAATTGTGTTTATCTTTTCAAACAACCAGCTCTTAGATTCACTGATCTTTTCTATTGTCTTTTTAGTCTCTATTTCATTTATTTCCCCTCTGATTTTTATTATTTGTTTTTCTTTCTACTGACTTTGAGCTTTGTTCATTCTTCTCTTTCTAGTTCCTTTAGATTTAATGTTAGATTGTTTATTTGAGATTTTTCTCATTTCTTGTGTAGAACTGTATGCTATAAACTTCTCTATTAGTACCACTTTTGCTGCATCCCATAGGTTTTGGTATGTCACATTTTCATTTTTATTTGTCTTCAGGTGTTTTTTTATTTTTCATTTTTCTTTGTCTATCCAATGGTGGTTTAGTAGCATGTTATTTAGTCTCTACGTATTAGTGATTTTTCAGCTTCTTTCTTGTTGATATCTAGTTTCATACCATTGTGGTTGGAAAAGGTGCTTGATATTTCAGTCTTCTTAAGCTTGTTGAGACTTGTTTTGTGTCCCAATTTATGGTCTATCATTGAGAATGCTCTATGTGTGCTTGAGAAGAATGTGTATTCTACTCATTTGGATGGAATGTTCTATATATGTCTATTAAATCTATATGATATAATGTTTCATTTAAGGCAGCTGTTTCCTTGTTGACTTCTGGTCTGAATGATCTATCCATTGATGTAAATGAGGTGTTAATGTCCCCTACTATTATTGTTTTGCTGTCAACTTCTCCTTTAGGTCTGTTAATAATTGCTTTGTATATTTTGGTGCTGCTATATTAGGTGCATATATATTAATAAATGTTAGGTCTTCTTGATGAATGATAACGTCTGTCTTTGTCCCTTTCTACCATTTTGGCTTGAAGTCTACTTTATTGATATGAGTATGGCTATACCCACTTTATTTTGGCTGCCATTTGCTTGGGGTATCATCTTCCATCCCATTGCTTTGATCCTATGTTTGTCTTTAAAGCTGAGGTGAGTCTCCTGGAGGCAGCATATAGTTGGGTCTTCTTTTTTGTGTTTTTTGATTGGTGGATTCTGTGTGTTTTTGAGTGGTGGATTCTGTGTTTTTTGATTGGTGGATTCAATCCATTTACACTTAGGGTGATTATTAATAAATGAGGACTTAGTACTGTCTTTTATCTTTTGTTTTCTGGTCACTCTATATCTCCATTTTTTTCCCTTCTACTTCTGTCTGCTATTTTAGTTTGGTGGTTTTCCATGATATTTTTCTCAGCTTCCTCTTGTTTTATATTTCATGTCTGTGCTCTAATTTACGTTTTGTGGTTACCATGAGGTTTTTATAAAAGGTCTCAGATAAAATAGTCCTTTTTCCTCTGATAGAATCGTATCTCCATTTGCCTATATGGGTTTTGTACTTTTCCTTTTCCCCTTTTATGTTTTTGTTATCTCAAGTTATCACTTTTTTATATTGTAAGTTTATTACCCAACTGAGGTAGCTATTGTTATTTTTCTTCTTTCCCTTTAACCTTTATGCTGTAATTAAATGTTTAACAACCTATTCTGATACAGAGTTGCAGTTTTCTGATTCTGTCTATCACCTTACTCAAAGTTTTGTGTATTTTTGCCTTTTCATTTTAAGTAGAAGATCTCCTTTCAAGATTTCTTGTAAAGTGGGTCTAGTGGTGATGAACTCCCTCAGTTCTTGTCTCTCTGGTAAGGCCTTTATTTCTCCTTCATAACTTTGCCAGATAGAGTATTCTTGGCCAACAATTTCTAAATTTTCAATATATCGAGTTTGTCATTCCACTCTCTCCTGGCCTGTTGAGTTTCTGCTGAGAAATCTGCTTATAGCCTAATGCAGGTTACTTTGTAGGCTGCTGACTTTTTCTTTGGCTGCCTTTAAGATTCTTTATCACTGACTTTTGACAGGTTTAACATAATGTGTCTTAGGGGAAGTCTTTTTGTGTTGAGGTAATTAGGCCTTCTTTTAGCTTTGTGAACATATGTATCCAGTTTCTCCTCCAGGTTTGGAAAGTTTTCCGCTATTATTTCTTTACATAAACTTTCTGCTCCCTTATCCCTCTCTTCTCCTTCTGGGATAAATATTATCCTTGTGCTGCCTTTCTGAATTCAGTCAGATAGTTCTAGAAATTTTTCATTTTTAAAATACTTAGTTTTCTTTTCTCTTCTACCTGAATCATTTCTAGATTTCTGTCTTTGAGCCTGCTCTATTTTCAGTGCTTTCTAACACATTCTTCATATCATTTATTGACTTCTTCTGTTTCAGAATTTCTGTTTGGTTCTTTTTTAGCTTCAATATCTTTGGTAAAGTATTTACTCTCTTCATTAATTTTATTCCCGAGCTCCTTGAACTGCTTTTCTGAGTTTTCTCGTAGCTCATTGAGTTTCTCCATGACAGCTATTTTGAATTCTTTATCAGAACACAATATTCTGTGACTTTAAGTTTGGTTTCTGGAAAATTGTCATTTTATTTTTGTGATATCATGTTACCATGGTTTTTCATGATACTTGATGAGCTGTTCTTCTGCTGGCACATTTGAAGTAGTGAACACCTTTCTTATTTAGGTAGAGCTTTTTTAACTTTGATTTGGACAATTAGCAAGTCAGTAGAGACCTTTCTTTTTCCCAGTAGGTGGCGCTATATCACAGTTTCCCCCCCAACACACACCCTTCCTGAGCTGCCTCTGGCTATATTTGAGAATCGGCACTTCCTACCCACCACTGCCTCTGCTAGAGGTGTTGCAGGTGCCCTTGTTGGTGTGTGCCTCCAGGGTAGCATGTGCCTTGCTGCTGCTGATGTTGCCACCTGGGGCACTAGGATGGCAGGTGCCTCTGTGACATCTGGGGTGGCCTGGGTCCTGGGCACTGCCATTGTGGTGGAGGGTGGTGGAGGGTAGGGTGGGAGCCAGGCTTGGGGCACCTCTGCCATGTCTGGGGTTTGTCACATTTGTGGGCTGCAAGTGGGGGGAAGGGGCTGGAGTTGTGGATGCTACTGTGTCTGGAGGGATGAACCCTGCTACCACTGCTGCCTGGTTCCCTGTAGCCATGGGTGCTGCTTTGGCTGGAGTCACATGCACCACCTTTCCTGCTGCTGCTGTGTTCTTTGGGTCTGAGGGCTCAGCTACCACAGCCAGGGGATGGGATCACAGGCACCACCTCCCCTGTTCCCCCGTTTCCACCTCCTCTGTGTGTTCCAGCACCCATCCTCCTTCAGATATACAGATGTGTGGATCTCTCTGGTGTCCTGGTGTTTTAGACAGAGGAAACTTTGTTGAATTATGTTATGTTTTACTAGTTGTAGATTGAAGGGGAGAGACAAGGGAGCATCTCATTCCATTATGATGCTGACGTCATCCCCTGAAATTTCCTAAATTTATGAATGGAAATCATGGTCAGGTATATGTAATGCCAGGCTGCATGATTGTGCATTAAAAAAAATGTGTAAATGTGTGACTTCAGGTAAAGGACCAAGGAATTGTGAAGGCACATAACATAGAATTGTAAGTTGAGCTTTGTACGAGGACAGTGCTTTTCAGTGTGGTCTCCAGATCAGCATTATAAGAAACTTATTAGAAATTCAAATATTCTAGATATACTAAATAAGAAACTGTGGGCATGGGGTCTCCATATCTGTGTTTTAACAAGTCCTCTATGTAATTCTGGTGCTTGTTAAAGATGAGAACCCCTGGACTGAGGATGGTTAACTCGAATCATGTGAGAGATTCGATTTTACAAAATCTTGGGATTCGATTTTCTCATTTAAGATTAAGAAATACTCTACTTAATCTAGGGAGAAGAGCACCCTTTTGTCTTATTCTGCTTAGAACAAAGTACAGAATATGCCCCAGCTAGTTTCACATGGTTTGTTGGTTATACCATTTGCCTAAGGAGATCTTATCATTTGCTTAAGAAGAATGGGAGCATGTCCGAGTGTTTATATATATTGCATATTCCCTAAGAGGCAATATGCAAGATGGATAAGCATGCAGGCTCTCTGGAAAGACAGCTGGTATCAAATCACCAGCTTCACCTTTTACTGTGTGCCCTTCATCAAGTTTTCAACTTCTCAGTGCCTCAGTTTCCTCATCTGTAAATTAAGATCATACTGTAATCCTCCCCACCTCATAGAGGTAGAATGAGATGACATTCAAGACTGAGATAACACTGATTAGACACTTACAGCAGGGCCTAGCACTGGTTAGTGCCTAATAAATGTTAACAAGTTCTGGGTGGAGTGCAGGCTGTGCTCTGTTCTAAGGTCCAGAGCCAAAACGAACATCATCTCTGCACTGAAGGAGTTTATTACCTCAGTAGGAAAAACCAGACATGTAAATTTATAATCCCCAAAGGTATTAGAGACTCAATAATAGCACCTGGGAAAAATAAGGACACAATGATGGGACAAGGGGTCTTGAAAGAACAGTTCAAGTGGTGTGAGCAGATCCATTACCGTGACATGTACGGTCAACAGAATGCTCTTCATATAATTGTAGTGAAAACACCAATAACTAATATCTGTTTACACTTACTATTTATCAGGCCCTGTTAATTATCTCAGTTACTCTTTTCCGAAACTTAGGAGGCAAGTACTTAATGAAACAAAGTAACTTACTCAGGGAAACTTAACTACAAATGTGGGAGTTCTGGCTCAGAGATCTATATTCCTTAGGATTTGCTTATTATTTAAATGAAACTCATGTAAATACTGATAGTTTTAATCTCTTTCAACAATTTAATTCTTTATGTTTGGCAAGTTTTAAATAAGAGTAAACAAATCTAAAGAAATGTAATGACTTGCCCTAGGAGAAAATGCCCCACGTATTTTTTTTCCGGACGCGCAGGCTCGGCGGCCATGGCTCACGGGCCCAGCCGTTCCGCGGCATGTGGGATCTTCCTGGACCGGGGCACAAACCCGTGTCCCCTGCATCGGCAGGCGGACTCTCAACCACTGGGCCACCAGGAAAGCCCTGCCCCACGTATTTTTAATAGAGAGAACTGCAATTTAAGACCCTAACTTTTCTTCCCTTTCATATCTGCTTCATTGAATTAACCAAACTGCCATCTTCTCACTCATTAAAAAAAAAAAAAAAACAGAAGATGATACAGAAAAGAAGCCTGCTGTTTTGAACAAAGAGCTTTATAAAGTGAGAAATATTTCAAAACTGATATAGAACTGGTACAGAGGGGTACCTAAGATTGTGTGGCAGTGCTGAGCCCCCCAATCCAAGCAAGCCAGAGAACTCCCCTCCTCTGTCAGTATTCTTTGTCCCACTTCTGACAACTTCAACTCTCAGTTATTTAAAACTTCTCCCTGTTAATTCCACCTGAGTTTGAAGAGCTTATCAATCTCATCCAAAGAATCTCAATTTATTGAGAAAAGGACAAAGAATCAATTATTCGTCACTGTATAATAAGTATTTTACAAATAATTTCAACTAAATAATTCCATTTGTACAGGAAATACACTTAAGAAGATGAAATAAAAAGAAAAACAAAAAAAGTATCTGCAGCAAGCAAAAAAAAGGCTTTATTTAGCTAATGTGTTTTTAGAGGGAATAAATCTTTCACCAGCCTTTCATAAAAGTCTATAGTGGAGAGCATACAAGGCAAAAGAATCAGTCAAGATTTACAGCTCTTAAGGATGTACTGAAATGTATTAGAAAGTAGATGCCACCTTTAAAAGTGAAGACTAATGCCAATTGGCTTCCCTGTTGTGCCTTCAAATGAGAAATATGTAAACACTTTGTATATTTTCCCTTGGTTTTGAGACTGACACAATACATAGGTCAGTAAAGTCAACACATCTAAATTGTTAAAAGATTTTTTTCTGTGTCTTCTGGGAATGGTAAAACAGGATACAGTCTTTTATTCTCATTTCCCTTCATGAAATGTACTCTCTTCTTTTTGGAACACATGATAGTTTCTGTGCATACAGATAGGTCCTAACAATGCTTCTCTGACATTTAAGCATTTCACCTTCTATGCAGTACAGCCTGTTTGTCCTTTTAAACTTGGCTGCTGGGCCAAATGCAGAGGAACCACTGTGTGACTTTTTGCTTATCTTCTGTACCCAAGCCTACAAAGTTAGTGCTTGAGTGTGTCAGGTATCACCTAGGGACTTAAAGAACGAGGTTTTTTACAGTTAACCCAATCCCATGGCCTGTACTACACTGACTTTGATTTGAAGGCAGTTTAGTTAACTACCAAGACTGCCTACTACATTAATCGGAATCAAGTTCACCTGAGATGTGGGCACACAATAATTCCTAGTTTTCTGCATAATGGCTTTAGGCATACTCCATTACATGCTGGAGTAAATTTGCCAGTGGGAAACAGAAATGTTTTTCTTCTTGTGTATGCTGCTTCTGCAGAGCTGGTTTTTTATTTTTAACTTTTTATTTGGAAGTAATTTCAACCTTTCAAAAAAGTTGCAAGAATAAGTATAGTTCAAGAGGGGTGGGAGGGAGACGCAAGAGGGAGGAGATATGGGGATATATGTATATGTACAGCTGATTCACTTTGTTATACAGCAGAAACTAGCACACCATTGTAAAGCAATTATACTCCAATAAAGATGTTAAAAAAAAGAATAAGTATAGTTCAAATAAAATCCTGATACTTGTTACAAAGATTCACTTCTTATTGTCATTTTACCTCATTTGATTAATCATTGGCTCAAGTTCTCTCTCACCCTCTTGCTGCATCTGCCTTAATACTTCTGTGGATATTTCTTAAGAATAGGGACATTCTCTTACATAACCACAGTTCAGTTAACAACTTCAGTAAATTTAAGACCGATAGAATGCCTTTATCACACTTACCATCTTATAATCCACTCTAGGGTATGGTATTGTATCTAGTTGTCATGTCTTTGTACTCTTTAAAAATCCAGAACATGTCTGTAATCTTGCTTTTTTTTTAAAATTTTCATTTTATATTGGAGCATAGTTGATTAACAATGTTGTATTAGTTTCAGGTGTACAGCAAAGTAATTCAGTTATACATATACATGTATCTATTCTTTTTCAAATTCTTTTCCCCTTTGGGTATTACAGAATATTGAGCTGTGTTCCCTGTGCTATACGGTAGATCCTTGTTGGTTATCTGTTTTAAATAGAGCAGTGTGTACATGTCAATCCCAAACTCCCATCTATCCCTCTCCCTCACCCTTACCCGCTAGTAACCATAAGTTCCTTCTCTGAGTCCATGAGTCTGTTTCTGTTTTGTAAATAAGTTCATTTGTATCATTTTTTTTTTAGATTCCACATATAATGATAACATATAATATTTGTCTTTCTCTAACTTACTTCACTTAGTATGACAATCTGCAGGTCCATCCATTTTGCTGCAAATGGGCTTATTTCATTCTTTTTATTATTTATTTATTTATTTGGCCACACCACACAGCATGCGGGATCTTAGTTCCCCAACCAGGTATCGAACCTGTGCCCCCTGCATTGGAAGCATGGAGTCTTAACCACTGGACCGCTGGGGAAGACCCTCATTCTTTTTAATGGCTGAGTAATATTCTATTGTATATATCTACACATCTTCTTTACCCATTCATCTGTTGATGGACATTTAGGTTGCTTCTATGTCTTGGCTATTGTAAACAGCACTGCAATGAACATTGAGATGCATGTATCCTTTCAAACCATGTTTTTCTCCAGATATATGCCCAGGAGTGGGATTGCTGGATCACATGGTAGCTCTGTTTTTGTTTTTTAATGGAATCTCTATACTGTTCTCCATAGTGGCTGTACCAATTTACATTCCCACCAACAGTGTAGGAGGGTTCCCTTTTCTTCACACTCTCTGCAGCATTTATTGTTTGTAGATTTTTTGATCATGGCCATTTTGACTGATGTGAGGTGCTATATCTCGTAGTTTTGATTGGCAGTCTTTTAAAATCCAGAACATTTCCATAACCTTGCTTTGTTTTTTTTTACTGTTTACATTTTTGAAGACTACTATCTCCCATCTTTTATTTTTTAAAGAATGTTCCTCATTTGGCATTTATCTAATATTAACTTATGCTTATATTCTCTAAGCCTCTTTGCTCAGAATGCTACATAGATGACATTATGGCCTTCTCAGAGTATCTTATCTGAAGGCATATGATGCCTATATACTCCTCATTGGTGATGTTAATTTTGATCACCCAGTCAATGTATTGTCTAGTTTCTCCACTGTATAATTATCATTTTTCCCTTGGAACTATGGTGAGACCCTTTAAGACTATGCAAGTAATGTGCTCTTCATCAAAATTTCTCTCCCAGTATATTCTCCATTGATCATTCTTGTCTGATCCAGTCTTTACTGTGATGATTACATAATACTGATTTTCCATATCTTGCACTCCCTCCTCATTTACCAGTTGGCATTTAACATTTTAATGTAATCTAGAGTACTCCCTGCTCCCCTATTTATTTATTATTGATATGAACCATGATTTCCAATTTTTTGGAATTGCTTATAATTCATTAGTGTACTTAATTATTTTGTGTTCAAGTTGCTCTTGATTTGATCAGTGGAATACCTTCAAGCTTCTCCCTAGTCTTTGTAACATATTCCATTATTTATTTATTTTTAGCACTTCCTTACTTCTGGCCTAACAAGATGTTCTAGGCTGATCTTGTGTATTTCCTATGCCAGCTCTGGACTCAGCCATTTCTTCAAGGAGCCCTGGTTCCTTTTATTGCAAAGTGGTATTAGAGACCAAGATCTAGTGTGTGTGTATATATGTATATACTTTTTCATAGTCTTTTCCATTATGGTTTACTACAGAATAGAGGGCTATTTTTTTTTTTTTTTTTTTTTTTTGCGGTATGCGGGCCTCTCACTGTTGTGGCCTCTCCCGTTGCGGAGCACAGGCTCCGGACGCGCAGGCTCAATGGCCATGGCTCACGGGCCCAGCTGCTCCGCGGCATGTGGGATCTTCCCAGACCGGGACACGAACCCGTGTCCCCTGCATCGGCAGGCGGACTCTCAACCACTGCGCCACCAGGGAAGCCCTAGAGGGCTATTTTTAACAGACTCATAAGATGGAAGATATCCTGAGATTTTACTTAACTGAGCTGTGAGATCACTAAATCATTTCAACTCGATTATTCTGAATGTTCAGGAAAGACATAAAGCTTAGATTTAAAAATATTGAAACAGGGACTTCCCTGGTGGTCCAGTGGCTAAGACTCTGCACTCCCAATGCAGGGGGCCTGGGTTTGATCCCTGGTCAGGAAATTAGATCCCACATGCCACAACTAAGAGTTCAAGTGCTGCAACTAAAGATCCCACATGCTGCAACTGAAGATCCTGCATGCCACAACTAAGACCTGCTGCAGCCAAATAAATACATGAATACATAAATAAATAAATATTTTTTAAAAATTGAAACAAGAAAATTATAGCTAATTTATAATGCTTTTTTCTTTTTGATTATTTTGCTTAAAACTTTGTAAAGCAATATAAGAGGAAGAATTCAGCTCTCGCACCCTAGACTTATTTTATTGCTATGCTATAAGCACTACCACGAAGCTTGGTTTTCAAGTAGTATTGTGAAATTATTGACTTGGTTTATGGTAGTACCCATTAATGGCAGCACACAGAAACATAACCACACTTAGAAGTAAAGACATCCTCATCACCCTCATCATATGCCTTGCATGGGTCATAGGAGTGGCATATCAGCAAGGCAGGACTCCTGGAGCCCATCCTATAGTGTTGCAAATGCACAGAGGGTGAACAGGGTTCTTTCAGCATTATTTCACCCACTCCTTGGGTCCAAATTCACACTGCCTTTTTTTCTGGCCAAATTTCTTAATTTGGTTCTCAAAAATGTCTGCTTCAGTAGTTGATTTTCTTCTCTGTGGAGACATTTCAGTAGTTTCCTCAGGGAAATTGACTTCTTTTCAATTTGAATGTTTTATTAAGGAAAATTATAAGTAAAGGGGCTTTCAACCTTGAGTAATAAACCAGAATCTCTATACCTGAATTATGGCAATGCTTTGCATTGTATTAATGCTGTTGACCATTTAAGTAAACTCATACTAATTCATATTACAAGAAAATTATAAATGCCACCTTGAATTACTAAAACCACATAGAGATTGATTTTAACATAAAGTGTTATTTTATAGACACTATAACATGAATAGGGTAAAAAGAGCAATGAAAAACTTGCTGTACAATCATAATGCAAAGTTGATGACTTAAGCTAAAACGCCACAGATATACATTCACAAAACCATAATTGAATATTCATACCCATAATTTCCCCCCCAAATACAATTATTTAGCCTTCTACTATGTGGCCAGTTTTCTTATTTCCATAATAAATGGTTGAATTCCCCAAAGGACTATAAGCAGCTGGAAAAAAATATCAGGGCACATAATATACTATACTATGAAAGGGGTCTAGAAAATGAGGTGACATGTGCTTGGCCTACTTGTTCCTGTTGGGATTGATTTGGGGAACCTTCTCAAATTAGCCCAAGGATCAAGGATAATCTTAACTAAAAACTATACAGAAGGGGCTTCCCTGGTAGCGCAGTGGTTGAGAGTCCACCTGCCGATGCAGGGGACACGGGTTCGTGCCCCGGTCCGGGAGGATCCCACATGCCGCGGAGCGGCTGGGCCCGTGAACCATGGCCGCGGAGCCTGCGCATCCGGAGCCTGTGCTCCGCAACGGAAAAGGCCACAACAGTGAGAGGCCCGCGTACCGCAAAAAAAAACGAAAAAACTGTACAGTTGCGTTAAACGTTAATGAGAAATACATTTCTAAGAAATAACTCAAAATTGTGTAAGTTTTAGAAGGAACACAATTGAGATATCAAATGTTTTTAATTTGAAAAACTTAGTAAATCCCCTTTAATAACTTTGAGATATGTTTTTTAAAATATTGGTATTAGAAGTTGTTCGAATTCTTGCTTGCTCAGTGTTTTTCATCGCCGCCCATTTAGTATATGAAAATAAAATCTTTGAGATAGGAGTAGGTTATTTTTGCTCAGTAACAATTTAAATCTGACTTCAATGCTGATATGTCCCCTACACACATTATGGCTGATTAGACATATTAGACATCTATCATAAATAATGGCAGAAGGTATTTTTCTACAATGACCACCAAAATATGGTCATTCCACTGCCCTCTGTACTACCTGCCACTCCACCATCAAGAGGTGGTGTCTATTTCTCTATCTCCTTAAATCTGGACAGTCTTCATGACTGTTTTGACCATTAGAAAATGATGCAGGGCCAGTTCCTGGTGTAGCCCTTAACTGGCCTGGCAGTTCTGCTTTCTACCTCTTAGAAACCATCCGCCGCGTGAGCAGTGTGACTATCTTGAGACCACCATGCTGTGGAAGCCCATATCTCATGGAGAGGCCCTGAAGGATAAGAACTTATGTGAAGAGAGAGGGAGGAAGGGAGGGAGAGAGAAAGAGAGAGAGAGGAGAACTAGTTGCTGCAAGTTACCGAAAATGTGAATGAAGAAGGCATCCCGAAAGAGAATAATCCAGCCTCAGCCACCATAGCTTTAGCTGAAGCCATGTGGATCAGAGATGAGCCACCCCACTGAGCCCTTTCCAAATTTCTGACCTATAAAATTGTGAGCATTGTTTTAAGCATCTAATTTTTTAGGTTAGTTTTTTAAGCAGCAATTGGTAACGAAATTATAAATATTGAGCAAATTCAAATTTAATAGGGAGCCTCCAAACTGTATAGTATGTTTTGCCTCTTCCCTTATGTCATGGTGCAAGGCAATGTGCTGGGTGCTGGTGATAAAAATTGAAAAGATAATTGTTATCTGGTCCTTGCTATCCAGTAAGAAAGACATATATAAACAACTATCTACAATAAATGTGACAAATGCAATAATAATGTAATGTGAGAACATAGAAAGAATAGTTAATTATTCTTCCATTAGAAATTAAACATTACATTGTTTGCTTCGGCAGCACATAAGCAAAAAGATTTCGGATGCTGAAAAAAAAAGGAAATTAGGCATTACAAGGGCAGGAGTTTTATCTGCTTGGCTCAGACCAAGTATAAAGAAGAGTGCCTGGAGCATAATAGATGCTCAAATAATATTTGTTGAATAAGCAAAAGGCTGAAGGGAGGGAGGTGATGGGCATGTGAATGGTAAGGTTTGGAAATGACTCCTGAAATAATTGAGAAAAGAAATTATATTTTATCCAGATCTTGAAGGATTCCTAGAATTTTGTTAGGAAGGGTAACAGGAGAAGAGAGTGGATAGAACATGGATGGTAAGTAGAATCCATCATATACCATCATATGCAGCTGTGTGGCTGGCACCTTAGGCTGTGGAGGCAGTAAGGGTAGTTGGGTATTTATTAGTTAGTCAGCACCTAATTTGAAAAATCCTGGCATCTCACCCAAAATTTTAAGAGATTAGTCTAATCTTGAGGAATATTGGGGGTTTAGGTGGGATTAATTCCCAGACTGAGGTCATCCTCTAACACATCCAGGATCCCAGATATCTCTCAGATACAAGCATAGTAAACCTAGAATTGGTTCTTTGAAGTCATTGGCCACATTTCACTTGTTTTAGGTCCTTGGACTTGTTTTTATCATCAACATCGTCTCTAGATTGGGGATAAATGGGAACCTCACCCTGCTTGTAAATTTCCGTTGAGATATAAAGTAATATAATACTTACATTTTGTTTTGTATTTGAGAAGGCCGCAAAGACCATTGGTCTTAATAACTAGAAATTCTTAGTTTGCATTAATTGGCTGTGATTTGTAGAAAGACCCTGGAACTCTTTTATCTGTCTTCATGCATTAATTTATTGATTAACTTATTCATATTTGCTGGGCAATATGGGAAAATATACCAGAGTAGTATCAATTCTTTAGTAAAATGTTTTGATCCCTATTAAAATATTTAAAAATAATAATAAAGTGTGAGAATTTGAACCACTCAGGCCGTTAAAGACATCTTGATCTTTTAATGGATCCTAGACAAACCTATCCTATCCTTTGTTATGTTCTTGAGTACATACTATATGCCATATTTAAGTGCTTTTGAAGAGCACTGTACCAAGTATGGAGGAAATAGGAGAAAAAAGGTAGGAAATATAAATTCTGCCTACAGGGAATTTGAAGGAAAATAGCAGACTCAGAGTAAGGCCAAATAAATACATGTAATCACAAATAAAAGAAATGAATATATATTTAATGAACTATGAATGTACCTACCAAGATAGTGTTAACTTCAAATATTTCTGTGCCACTCATAGAATTTTCTTAGGGAGGGAAGAAGAGTGTTTCCTAAGATATGGCAGTCAACCAGAAAATAGTGAAAGGATGGTCTACTTTTGCCACTTTATAGGAAGTGGTTAAGGACAAAAAGGGGCATACCAGTCCAGCAGAAGCAATATTCCCAAATAAAACGCAAGCATAAATTTGGTCAATTAATAACAAATGTTGAAAGAAAATTAATAAAACCTTAATAATACATTTATTGTAATTTTTAATGTCAAGCCTCACTGTTAAAAGAGTATGATCTATTTTTAGAAAATTTCTGTTAAGCCAACTGCTATGAATTGTCTGTTTCTGACAAGAGTCATATTCTCCTGTCTACCTTAATTAAAAATATTGATGAGCTAGATGCCATTGAATTGCAGTTTTTTTTTTACTGGCCATGATTTAGTAAAAATAGATGGTGCTTCACTTCTATTACTGAAATAACCCTGAGTATCATTTCTAAAATGTTCTTTAAGCAAGTCTTGGAAAGCAATATACACATGATGTTATATCATAAGAGATAATCACTAACATTAAATTTTATATCACTCCTCTGAATGGCTGTTATAGTCAGCAGGTGACTTGGTTCAATTCTTAAACAGATCTAGACTATAGAACCAACTGCCTTATGACTGTGATAGCTATTTAGGGTGGTTACTCATTCATTGATACTTGGTATGAGTCCCACTACTGTTAAGCAGCAGGTGTTGGTCCTATAATCTCTGCACAAGAGTCAACATTCTTATTTTGTTTTATCACAGCCAGTAGGTTCCATAGTTGGGTAAACTTTGTAATACTCATGACGCTAATTGGAAGGTGTCAGAGCATTTCTGAACATATTTTTTCAATAAGAATAGCTAACATCTCATGAGGACATACTATATACCATAGAGCTAGGCATTTTATAAGCAAAATCTGATTTTATCCTTATAGCAACCTATAAATATTACTGTTATCTCTGTTTATAGAAGAGAAATTGAGACACAATCACGTGAGTATTAAGTAGTTGAGCAGAATTTCAAAGTCAGGTTTGACTCCAGGGTATATATTCTTTTAACCACTGTGCTGACATCAGGCAGTGAACAAATGTCAATGTGGTTGTTTTTATAACGTTGGAACTGCGTATGACATGAAGCTTCTTGTTGGACATTGGATCTTAGTGAGAGAATTGGTTGAATGGATGGGGGAAAAATGTGAATTCCTAGTTATTATTTCAGTGGACCAGGTCTGATGATTATAAACAAGCTAACAAGCTAAACCTGCCAACACATGTTGGGAACACATATCCTAATCACATCAATATGAAATATGAAAATTCTATCACACTCACAACAATTGTTTCAAATAATGGAACTCCAAAAACCTCACCAAGGTTATGTAATAACCAATGAAATTAATTTCTACTGCCCGGGCACAAGTATAACAAATATGGTTCAGAGTTTTGCCTTTAAATTCACAATATTAGTATGAAGAAGTTGGATGGACTTCTAAAAAAGAACATGCTTCAAAAAGAAAAAGGACAAAACAACTCAGATAGCTGAAAAGACTATCTGGTAATGGGCAATTTCAAATGAAATGGTTTTGACACAAAGGTCAATTGAAAAGAAATTTAGGAAGCTGGTTATAAAATTAAAAACATTATAAACATGAATTAAATATTTTCCAACACCAGACGTATAAGTATAAATCCATACACTATCTGATTTATTACAAAATCTTACAGTATGATGCCAATAAAACCGTGCTATATCAAAAGGGACAAACCCTAGTACTTTCCCATATGCCATGTGTTACAGGCAGTTTCGTGCACCTGCTGTGGGTGTGTTTTCAGTACTAAAATATTCATGTACTGAAAAGCCATTACAGATACAAATTATCTAGAATTTAAAGCCTTTTGCATATATATCTCTGGTATGAATCAGGGTAACTTAAGCCAAAACAAAAATGCTAAACAAAAGGCAAAAATCTTTTGAAAGAATTGGAGAAGCAGTTCTATTAGCATCATATAGAAATTTATGACTTTATGTGTGCAAATATCAGACATTAATAGATGAGTCGAAGTTTTGATGATACTCAGTTATTCCCTTTATCCTCATGGGAAACACAAATGCGTGGATTTAAAGTTTATAACAACAAAACCCGTGCTCTACATATAGAAAAGTAACATCTCTTTATACATAGAAAAATAATATCTTATATCAATACTTTATTAAATGAAACACACTATTATATACATTAAAAATAGAAATGCATGTGGAAATAGTAAAATGCTGAGAAAATGCCTGAGAACTGCCAGCAGTGAACAGTACTACTCCACAATAAATTCTATTACCATTTTTGACATGACCTGGATAAGAAACTCAGCCTGTCAAATGTTCATTTCAGTCATAAGAAGGCAGAATAAAATTGCTTACTTCTTTACTGGAGATGTTAAAGAGGACGTCTTACTATTTTTCAAATATGTTATGATGAATATTGCTATTTTTAATGGAATTTGGAATCAATTTTATAAATATAAATAGTAGAAACTTACTATTATTTTTATTTACTATTATTCCTCTAGATTCATATTTAAAGAATCTTATTGAAATTGAGAAGGAAAAGATCCAATACAGCCTTTTCAGCTTGGAAAAATTATTTGAAATGTTAAACCCCCAAAGAATAAAATTATTGTCATTTTTTCTCCCAGTCTCTTGCCCTTTGGGGACTGTTTCTCTTTTAATTTATTGCTCTGTGTTCTAAAAAGTGGAGAAAGATTACAAAACACATTTTAAAAGTGTATTAAATATAACTTATGGTAAATTAGTAATACCTCTTGAAAAACCGTGCTATGAGCTCTCCCATGGTGCTTCCTTTGGGGGAAGATAACCCAATTGTGTTGATTTAAAGGTTCTGTCTGGTTCTTTTAAACATTCCTTTGATGTTGTATTGCTCTGCTTGTAATAGACTGTTATTGCCCTATATTGAGTTTGCAGAGTGAAGGTAAATCTTTCGTGATGTGATTGTGCCGCCACAAACTCAATATTGTTCATAGGGCCTTTATAACTCTCAGCCACATTGCAGCAGAATAGCACACATTTTCATTTTTACCTTTTTAGATTTTTATTCTTTGTTCTGAGACTGAAAGTATGTATGCTTACCTACACTCTACAGTGCTTGTTCTGTGAAGCGGTAACCGTAAGCAAAGAGAACATTGTCAGGTGGTTTTTTTCTTTTTCTGAAATTGTTGATCTTATTGTTGATCTTTTTCATTATGTTCCATTAGGTACTCTGCTATCTTATTGAAAAAGCACCACTATTGGGAAAAGCCCAATTCAAATATCTATCCAAGTTTCTAGTCTGAAATGTTTTCTGAGTACATAACGACACTATTAAAAGAGATTCTCCTGAGGAGTTCTCTCCTCCTTGAAATTCAGATAAATGTGATTTCCCCTGGTGGCAGATCACACACAGAAGACTTATGTGATCAGAAGTATTAACATAGTTAATTCAATATTAACATTGGCCTGTTTGATTGAAAGTAGAAACTTTATGTAATGGCTGACGATATTATTTGCGTCTTTTGTTAAATTTCTTACAAAACGTAGATCTATTTTTCACTGGTACAGCATTCAACTCAGTTTAAAACTGCTTGTAAAGCAAGACAGCACTAAGGCTACTTTTTAGGCATTCTTTTTTTACTTCTTGACCTATGCCCTGTTATTACTATCCTTTTTTTTGTTATGTATGATGGTATGATCACACAGTTTGGGGGAAATAATTAGTTAATAAGCAATGTTTGAAAATAAAGAATGTCCACACATGGAAGGAAATATTACAGTAGACTGGATTTTAAATATCTATATTCATTGGGTATATTAGCAGGGTATACCTCTGCTAATGTAATTAATTATTATTATTCCAGAAAGTCAACATTTCCTCTACTACAAACAATTTTCATTATTCTCTCCCTGGTTAGTGAAAATAAATAAAATCATCAGTCTTCAATTCTCAGAGACTGATAAATATTAGTTACACTGGTAAATGTCTGTAGAATCTGCATTTCTAATTATCTTCTTTCTGTTTTCCCTTTCTTGTCACTTCTCCACATCACTCTAGGCCCCTTGCAAATGAAAGTCTAAAGAGCTCTACAATGATTTATGAAGAAACTCAAAGACACACAATTTATAGGAAGAAAATTTCTGAGGTAATGCTTAATATGCATAATTTTAAAAGATGAACATATATTATTCAATGAAGTTCATAATTGAAACCAGAATTCCTTGGATGGGGTTGTAGAGGGCATCTGACCCAGAAGTTGCAAATCGATGGCCCTGGGGCCATATATGGGCTATAGATGCGTTTTATTTGACTTGAACAGGCTTTAGTTGTTTTAGTTTTTGTTTTAATTAGGTGTTAACAACTTAAAATTGGAGTTTTACTTTAGAATATGAGTTTTCACTTCGGTTGAACAATGGAAGCTCTGATAACACGGGGCCAACGTTTTCACCAGGGACATTCCTTAGGTGGCTTGTGCATTCACTTTCTGGCCACAGTCTCCACATAGGCTGCTTCATTTCCATCACTGCTGGCCCCTGTGGGCATCTGTTGTAGTATCTGTTGCTACTTTAATGCTAGCAAGTTCTTCAGCCTCTTCACTTTGCTCACTCTGGCTTCTTGTTCTGGCATGCCCCTCACTCCAGTTCCATCTGTCAGAATCCTTACACCTCAAAAAGCATTGCCTCCCCATGGCTTTCTCCAGTTCCTCATTATTACTTCATAGGAATCTCTCCTGCTCTACTTCTTCTTTTGCCTCTTGTTAGTTGCACACAATCTGCCTTGAGTTATATTGATTGTATTTTGATTTCGCTTCCCAATAATTGTGAACACTTGAAAAGCAGGGGCTATCTTTGCATCCGACAGAGCGACTTCCAGTACATGCCTTGCACCTAGTATATTCTCTCCATAGATATATAGTAATGTAGATACAGGTATATGGTAAGTTAATTTATGGTTTTTATCTGTTAGATCATTGAAATTAGTATTTAGGAAGTATTTAGGGGATTTAAATTCCCTATCCAAGCGGTCAAGGAAATAAAAATGGGAGGATCAAAGAGGAAAATTCCCTAAATGGATAACTGAGAGTGGATTATAACTATTATTCATCTCAGTAGTTATACAATGAGTTGTTAAATCACAGCTTAAACGTCTTTGGACATTACCACTGGGACAGAGTTCGCCTCAATCCTACCTCCTACCTACATATTATCTGTTAGCAATTTAGCATCATTTCCCCCCTGCTGTGTTCTCCTTTGTATGGAGATAGCAGGACACTTAAGAACTACATTCCCAGCCATGTTCTGAGTTAGAGTGTGCTAGGAGATGCATTTGTATCAGATCTGCAGGGTGAAGAGAAGTTGGTGCCATGTTTTCCTTCCTCTGGCAGCAGCAGGAAGGCGTGTGGACTTTTGAGATAGGAGATTTTGCAGTAGCCTCTGAGCCATTTTTCTAAGAATTACCTGGTTCCTGATGGAAGTATCTAGAGCAGTTTCTGCTTTCCTAGCTCTTTTCTTGATGGGACTCTTGCTGACACATTTTGATAAGGAAATAGGCAGCAAGGTACCATTTAGTAAATTTATTTCTCACTTGGACATGGTCAAATATTAAAATCAGAGTTTTACCAACTAGAAAATGGTGTGAATGAATATCTCCAGAATAGAAGGAGTATATCTTCCCCATAAAAGGAAAAATAAATTGGCATTTTTCCCCCTCGGAGAAAGGCAAAGATATTACAGGTTTTCTTTGGATCACTTATAAGAAGAGTATATATTTTTTATGCGAGACTATTTGCAAGAGAAGTAATGTTTTGAAAAAACAACCGAGGCTATGTTTAACTGACAAAAATACTCATGATAAAAATGTTTTAAAGGTACAATGGAAAAGAATAAATATTCCCACCCTTCACCTAAATGCAGTGGTTGACAGAGTGTTCTGTATATCATGGATATTTACTGATTTACAGATCGGGAGAAAAGGAAAAGTGCCTTGCTTCT
The DNA here is from genome assembly GCF_964270905.1 of Leucopleurus acutus. Lineage (NCBI taxonomy): Eukaryota > Metazoa > Chordata > Mammalia > Artiodactyla > Delphinidae > Leucopleurus > Leucopleurus acutus. The sequence continues at coordinate 144,775,744 of NC_139146.1, forward strand.
TTTCGGTGAAATCTGGTGTGTGTGAACAATATTACTCATGTGAAATAATTTAAAAGATGCTTATTATTTGGCTTTTGGAAGCATAATCAATGTACTGAGCACTCTTGACAAATCTCGAATTGGCATTAGTTCCGACTCAGTAGATAAGGAAAATAGCATATTACGATTTACTTTTGCTTTAGGTTAGCTAGAATTTCAGTAAGATTGCTACCACAAACTTATTTTAATTAGCCTGAAACACGATAAGTGAATTTGCCATGGCTGAGTCAGAGCCATGTAGTGTGGAAGGCTAGTCTATTGAGGTTTGCTATTGTGAGTTAGAGGATTAGTAATATTCCCGTGAGCCCACCCCTCAAAATCACCCCCAGTCTACAAGACAGAGCTGTCTTGATTGGAATTCAAAGAAATTTTTCTTTGAAAAGATGGTTAGTTACAGCTGATTGCATGCTCTTTCTCTGCTGTGTTTCTAATTGTGCTGGGTTCTTGTTGCCTGTTAGATTTCTTGCATCAGACACTTGGACTCTCTTCTCACAAGTAAAAGGATGCAGGTTGACGTTTTGCAGGTTAAAGGTTTTCTGTGAGATGTTGCTTTGTCCTGGTGAACACGATCTGCCGGCCATTTCACCTTGCTTTTTACACAACAATTTTTTCAAGGTAAATTAAAAAAGTTGAGAAAACAGTCTCTTATATAGGGTAGTAAAGATGAGAGTTGTATTATTACTGATAATATGTAATAACTGTATTTGGATTTTTGGTGAAAGTCATTGGTAATTTGAGGTACTTCATGTATATTTGTGACAATTGGTCTCATTTTTGGAACAAATTGGCACTAGACATAAAGTCTCTTTCTTCTTGATCTCTATGACAACTTGTTAGAAAACAAGCACATAGAACTAAAAGCAGCAGAACAAAATCTTGATTTACCTCAATGCAACTAATAAGAAAGCTGGAAAATGCAATTAACTAAAGAACCTCATAAAACTTAAATGATTGCAAATGGTTTCTTCAATTTTCAGAGAACCACAAAGTATTATTTCATAATAGGATTTTACATTAAGAGAAATATGCAGGCTGTCTCTAGCAATCATTCTTGATTCACTGTCTTGTAGCTTTTGCACCTATGCAGCTGTGATTATTTAAAACTCCAGAGAACGGAAGTCCTAAAATTCTGATTCTAATTTGTTAAAAAAAAACCCTCTTCTTACCAAAACAAGAATATTTATTGATATATATTTTAATATATGAAAAGTATGTATAATCCAAGTTACAGACATGTATATACTAAAACAAATATTTTGTCAAAATGAAAGAAGAAACTTTGTTTTGACAATCTAATATATTTTAAAGACATAGAAAATAGTATTTATTAGTGGCAAATCCCAAACAATATAAAAGTGTATAAAACACAATCCTTTCTTTTAACCCCTTACTAGGACTATAAATAATGTCAATAATTTGACATATATTCTCCCAGTTTCCTCCCATATATTTGCAAACATACATGTAATATATGTAGATTTCTAAAAATCCTGAATGGAATAATACTAATCACACTATTCTAAAACCGGCTTTTTTTTTGCTCAACAATATATTGTGGACATCTTTCTATGTAAATATATAGGGGCTATAAATAATTTTATAAATAAAATAATCAAGAAATAATACAGTTATGGAAAGCAATTACATGAAAAGATATTTTATATGTCAAACCTTGATTAACTTTAGATTATTTCAATTTGTTGGTAACTTAAATGCTTTATTAGTAAATTATTGGAAGAGTTTCCTTGAAAGTGTATCTATGATAATGCAAGTTGTTTTAAAACTTTTCTTATTTTTGCTTACTTTAAAAGATGTATCAGTTCAGTACTTTATTTATAGAGATATTCTGCACTTCAACAAATGTGTTTAATATAATCTCTAATTCTATTTAATCATAATTTTATGATTATCTATAAAAAAACTTTCATAAGTTCGAATAACCTGAAAGTCATAAATCAAAAGTCCATTCATCTTCATGCCTTAATGAAAAACAGGGAATGCACTATTAGTTATAAGTAGGAGAAAAGGAAACAAGATTATAGGAATAAACTCACTAGGAGAGTTGCATAAGAATAGGAAGAACATTTTAAGAAGTGTAGGACCATCTGGATGTTTGGTAATTATATGGTTTATGACTTTTTTATTTTCTGACTTAGTGTTTTTATGTGAAATAAGATAGAAGTAAGGGTAGACCACCTTTAAGATTATTATGGCATATGGATTATGTTAGAATAGAAACATTCCCTTATTTTTGAGATGCCTAACTAAATATTTAATTTCTCAGGTGAGAGAAGCAGTGAGGAATCAGCAGTGTGACCCAGGATCACATTGCTAAGTTCAATGATCACTGCTTACTCCTGATTTTGCTTGACCTTTCAGCATGACTAGAAAGAGCTGTTTTCTTTTAATCTATACATTACTCACTTAAAAAATTTAAAAAAAAATTTTCCAGCTTTATTAAGATGCAGTGGATATTTAACATTGGGTAAGTTTAAGGTGTACAGCATGTTGATTTGATACACTTATATATTGCAAAATGATTATCACCATAACATTAGCTAACACCTGCATCACGTCACATAATTACCATTTCTTTTTTGTGGTGAGAATGTTTAAGATCTACTCTCCTAGCAACTTTCAAGTATATAATTCAGTATTATTAACTCTGATCACTGTGCTGTACATTAGATCCTCAGAACTTATTCATCTTATAACTGGAAGCTTGTACTCCTTGGTCAATATCTCCAGTCGCTCCCACCCTCTCGCCCCTGGCTGGTAACCACCAGGCTAGTTTCTTTTTTTTTTTCTTTTTTTTTTTTTTGCGGTACATGGGCCTCTCACCATTGTGGCCTCTCCCGTTGCGGAGCACAGGCTCCGGACGCGCAGGCTCAGCGGCCATGGCTCACGGGCCCAGCCGCTCCGCGGCATGTGGGATCCTCCCGGACCGGGGCACGAACCTGTGTCCCCTGCATCGGCAGGTGGACTCTCAACCACTGCACCACCAGGGAAGCCCCAGGCTAGATTCTTGAAACAGGTCTTTTCTATTAAGACATTTGCAAATACGAAAAACAATGCTACTCTTCTCAGTATTTTTTTCTGTTTTGGAAAATATAACTCATTTTATTAAACTATTTATGTTAGCATATCGGAGTTTATTGTTACTTTAAATGATTGAAAAAATAAATATTTTAAATATTTCTGTTTTAATTTCTAATATTATAAATATGGATAGATATAACCCACACAAACAAAAGCTCTTTGGAATCATCAATACTTTTTAAGAATATAAAGAGATCCTGAGAACAAAAACATTGACAAATGCTGGACTAAATTAGAGGAGAAAATAGATGAAAATAAGATAGGATAAAACAATAATTTTAGCATTAAACCTGACGGGAAACCCAAGAATAATAAAGATCAGAACACTTTCATTTCCAAGGCAAAATTTCTAGGATGCCAGTCATATTTATAATTACATATTTTGATTTAATATATAAATTAAACTGTTAAAAAAGCAAACTTCAAAAAAATGTAAATTAAATATGGAAAACTGATCAAAATATTATACTTTCCTTTAAATAGTGCTGCACTCCACCCATGTTTAAAAAAACTTCCTGAGGGCTTCCCTGGTGGCGCAGTGGTTGAGAGTCCGCCTGCCGATGCAGGGGACACGGGTTCGTGCCCCGGTCCGGGAGGATCCCACATGCCGCGAAGCAGCTGGGCCCGTGAGCCATGGCCGCTGAGCCTGCGCGTCCGGAGCCTGTGCTCCGCAACGGGAGAGGCCACAACAGTGAGAGGCCCGCGTACCGCAAAAAAAAACACAAACAAACAAACAAACAAAAAAAACTTCCTGAGGCAGTCGTAGAAAATCTACACTTAGGTCCTTAAACTTAATTGTAATTAAATCCTGAAAAAATAAACACACACAAAAAATCAAAGCATAGTAACTCAGAAAAATAAAAACCAAGCCAAAAAAAAAATAAAAGATCAGAAATGGATGCATTCTTTATAAAGATCTTATGATGAAAATAAATCCCCAAGTATAAGTCAAGTTAACTATGTCTCTCAGTGAAAACAAATGAAGAGAAATCAGACAAATGGTTAGTTTCATTAGGCAAAACAAAACACCAGATCTTAGAGAAGCTGAATTAATGCATTGCAAATTAATGCTGTATATAGTAAATTCTATTATGTGTAAGACTCTGGGCTATGAACTTCTAGGAAGCCTTAGATGACTTGTAAAGAACATTGTGGTCAAGACGTTTGTAGTTTAAGATAAAAAACAAATCCAAAGTCATTTAGATAATAAAGTGAAGCATAATTTTTTGAAAAAATGATAAAATATGTAATAGGCTATAAAATAATGAAGAAAGTTTTTTTAATTCTTCAGAAATTTTAAATTACATTAATAGCTATATATATTTCAAATTTAGCCGGACATAACCCTTGGCAACAACATTCATTCACATAACTCAATTCGCATCTACTCATTCATTCATTTATTTAGTCTATTAGTCATTTAGTTATACAAAAAATATCTATTAACTATCTACAATGTGCCAGCTACCTTATAGATGCTAAGAATAAAGAAAAGAGCAGAACAGACTTAATTGGCCCTCATGGAACTAAAGGTAAAGAGAAGATAATAGTCAAATAACATGGTTAAACATATATGTTCAAAACTCACTGAGCTCTGAATGAGCAGCAGAGATGCTATGAAGTACAGGACAGGAGGATGCGATCAAGTTGGGTTTCTGAGAAGGCTTCCCTAAGAATGTGCTATTTGAGCAGGCCTTTGAGGGTGTGTGGAAGAATGGGTAAAGGAGAAGGTCATGATGATGAAGAAGATGAGAAACTGAGAGGCCTAGGTATTGAATTTACCTGCTGTGTTGGAAAGAATTAGAGTGGGGAAGACCACTGTCCAATATCAAAGTTCAGTGAACGAGGAGTGCTCAGCGGATGGGCCCGCTAAGTGGCGTGGGTCTGAAAGCTGCTGTTCTGGTTTGTTTGCTTGCTTTGATAAGTTCATGGTTTTATTTTGTTCTTAAAAAGAAAGTAGAGGAGGAATGGTCCAAAAGTTTTATCAGAGGAGTAAGGGATACCAGTCCTAATTCTGAGGCATGAGGGGTGTGAAAGATTAAGAAGCCACAGCTAGCCTTGTGGTGGCCATGAGAATGTGCCTTGCAGACCTCCAGCTACAGGGAGATTAACTAACCAAGGGCCCCAGCAGCCGGTTCTGGCACCAGGACCATGCTGCCCACAGGCTGCCCCAAGCACTGACCAAGTACGGCAGGGGTGATGCTAAGGCAAAAGGCAGCTCTAGGGAGACACAGGACTGCTCATGGGCCCTCGATGGCCTTGCAGACCCGTCCTTAGACTGCAGGACTGTCTAGTCTGCTTCCCTCTCTCTCTCCTTCGTGCCCTGTCATACCTGCACCACAGTCTCAGCTCTCCCAGCCTGTGCTGGCTACTTCTCCATTTTCTCTCAACCGGGCATTACCCTTGAGAAAATCTTTGTGCCTTTAATCCCATTTTAGAGCTGCTTTTTGGAAGACAGATTAACACAGGAATAGACTCCTGGAGGAAATGCTTCAGTTCAAGTAAAGAACCACAGAAACTGCACAGAGGTTAAGGCTAAAGGGGTTTGCTGATTATGGCTTAACAGTTCTCAATGGCAGAGAGGGAAGGGTTGAGGAAAACATACTTTCCAAAAATTGCACCCTTTGAATCATTTTTGAAAGGGCATTTGTTTACATACTGACAATCTTTAAGCTATAAAGAAAAGAAGTGATTAAAAAAGATATGGTGAAACATGCATGAAAGGTATAAAAACTTTGTGGCTTTTTATATTCTTCATTGCTGACAAGCAGGGAAGGTCCTTCCATTCTCCACCAGGCATCGCTCCTAAATTCATTCTTTAGGTGTAGCAAGATAAATCCCACCCCTGACGCCCACCCATGCTGTTGTTTGGGGGTTTGCTATCAAATTTCAAATGCATTAACGTGTGGGCTCAGGACCAGGATGAGGCAACCCTGGGCAAGGCTTAGAGGGGCAGGTCGCACAGTGGCAACCCTGAGCCTGCAGGGCCCTAGAGTGAGCACCTCGTCGTTTGCCTCAAGTCCTGGCCCTGTGCAGGCTGTCCAAGGACTCGGAGAGGGGCACAAACTTTATTTGTAAGAACTTTCAGCCCAAAGAATTAAGCCAATCCAAAGCTTTCCCTCGTCTCTTCAGGCCCCAGAAGATGGACACTCAGGGTCTTTCACTGATGGGTGGAGTGAGGCAAACAGTGCTCAGAGCTATTTATTTGCTCTTCTCTTTGGCCGTCAGTAATTTCACATAAATAAATTTCAGTGAATTGCAAAAAGAAGGCTCAGGGGTATTTTTCCCAGCAGAGTAGCGAACTTGGAAATAATTCCTTATGTAGGAGCCTCAGTACTTTTTTTTTTCCCTAATAATTAGGAAAGCCACTTTCTTATCTCATACCACCTGCTTGCCTGAGTTGTTAACTTCTGCTAGTGCTTTCAGTTCTTCAGTGCTAGAGGTTTGGAGAGAATTGTTCCATTTTTAAGGATTGGTCTGTTGAATAAAATAAATATAAGCAGTGTGTAATGATTTGGAATCATTTGGAAAATTCCAGTGTCAATGTTTGATAGAAAAGACAACTGAGAGGTCATGTTGAAGAGTAAGGAGACAGTTAACAAAGCTAGTGAGACCAATGAGGAAAATCCAACTAGGTATGAGTAATTTTTAACAAGATTAAAATTTCCAATTCACCTTCCATTGGTAGGGATTGATATCTTCAAGTTGTCTGCATTTGGAATTGATAGCAACCGTTGTGATAAATCAGAAATAGAACAGTTCAGCTACATTTGATTGGCTCTTCAGTAGAATCAGCTTTGGCATCTTAGGGCTTATAAGAACCTTCCTAGGTGTGTACATTTCACAGATTAGTAAACAATTTTAAATTTAAAAAAAAGGAGTGAGAGAGAATACTGACATGGGTTTGTCAATTACTTTCTGTTAAGTAAGGACATTAAAAAATCAGCCTCCATTTATCACCATAATCATTTAACTCCCCAAGAAAAGACTGGCAAAATCCTAGAGGAGGGCTTCCCTGGTGGCGCAGTGGTTGAGAGTCCGCCTGCCGATGCAGGGGACATGGGTTCGTTCCCCGGTCCGCAGAGCGGCTGGGCCCGTGAGCCATGGCCGCTGAGCCTGCGCGTCCGGAGCCTGTGCTCCGGCAACGGGAGAGGCCACAACAGTGAGAGGCCCGTGTACCGCAAAAAAAAAAAAATCCTAGAGGAAAGTTGGGTCTTCCCTCAGGAAAGAAAGCTCGGCATTTTAGAAATCTTAATCTCTCTCCTTTTCCCTTACTATTATTTTCTCTTTTCAATATAGACTGGTTAAATCTTTGCCACAGACTGGCCCTAGTCCACAAACAAATATTTGAGAACCACAGATTTGCCAACCCACTTTATAAAGAGCAAGAACTTAAGATATTCTAGAAAGATGTAAGTCTATTTCACTCCTTAAAATCTTTACAATGGGTATTTTTTAAAATGTAATACTATTCTGATTGAGGAGATTTAAAAAAAAAACGCATTCCAAATACCGCCTGCTTTAATACATATTAATTTATTTTGCTTTTATAATCTCATAGTAGAAGACTGAAACTTTTTTAAGCTTTTATTGCCAGAGGCCTAATCATTTATATTCCTATGTTCCTTGAATAACTATTTTATTGCTGAAATTTGCAAATTTTTATTTTGAGAGGAATGGAGGCAGAACACTTGGTGATCTTCTTGTCCTAAGAAGATCAACGCCATACTAGTGGAACACGAGGCACAGAGGTTTCCATGACCATTTCTGTAGAGTTCAGATGTCAATAACATGACCCATTAGGTGAACTGAAATAATAAAACATAGACAAACATCAACAGCCATTGTTCAACCTGAGACTTTTACAGTTCCCTTCTACAACACACCTGTTACTCCGGATGAAATTCTGCTGCCGTGTGAAGTGCCCTATTTTGCATGGACTTTTGGTGACCTATCTGTAAGCACACAGCAAACACACACCTGCCTGAAAGGTTGGGTCCTCTATTTGTATGTCATTGCTTACTGCAGGGAAGTATAACAAAGCAAGACAACATAGATAAAAATCGCAGACATTAAAGAGGAAATAGAATAGCAAATGATCAGATTAAGTAATAGGAGTGTCAAAGTGAAAGGATAAGACAGAACCAAAAGTCAAATGAATTGATTTATATCTAGGAAACTCCTTGTGAGCCCTGACAATTTTTTTTCATGGAGTTAAAACACAAGGTAAAATTCTTTCATTTATAGGTCTTGCAAAATAATGAACTAGGTTTGGTGGAGAAAACATGAGGCCAAGGGAGCTTGAGCCTTTGAATGCACAGTTGGCCAGTGGGCTTATGATAGATCCAAGGTTCACAGAGAGACGAGTACAGGCAGTTCTAAGAGCTTCTGACAATCCACAGGGACATTGTTTCTACTCTGCATGGTATCTTCACATCTTGGCTGAGAAACATTAAGGTGACAGGTACATCTTCTCAGTGCACTTTTGTACAGGTAATTTTAGGAAGGAATTTATTATTTCCTTGAAATAAAATTGGTCTGACTATATAATAAGAATATAAATGAGAACTATATACCATGGGAAGATGGGAAAACCAGATAAGGAGCCAGGAAACCTGGGTTCTGATCTTAAGCCCTAAAACCCAGCACTGTATTGCAATAGGAAAACTACAACTCTGTCTATATTTTGTCCTCACTTGCAAAATAAAAGGTTTAGACTTGATCTTTAAAGTCCCTTTCAGCTATAAAGTTTTAGATGCATGGTGTATTTTCTATCTCCTGGGGGATCATTTCATCTAAACAGTGGCTTCATTGCAGTATTGTTCCCTCTTAAAGAAGATTTGCAGACTAAAATCAATATGCAATGCGACCCAGTGTTAAAACATTCTAAGGAGTAGATGAAAGTGATTTTGAAGAAAATGTCATGCTACCTCATACAGCTATAACAAAATAAAGACACGAACTCATATAGTTATACCAAAATAAAAATAAGAATTAGTATGGTTAACCTGAATAAAACAGATTACACCTGTCCTTTTTATGGACAAAGTTGTCCATAAAGAAAATCTCATGCATCTTTTTTCTTTTCTTTTTTACACGTTCTTTTAAACATATTTTTCCTGAAAAAGGATTGCATTCAACCTGTGATCCATCACAGCTAAGAGATCATTACTGAAGCTATAGTCAGGAATATAGTCTCAGTCACAGAAAATTGACTCCTCATGCATTAAGGACTGTGATTCAGGCTCTCTTGGCTTTTGATAAAAAGTGATTTCTCTTTCAATATCTCCATTGGTCTTGCATCTGCAAACCGCACTGTCAATTTCCTTCCTCTCTCTGCTCTGGTCTGTGCCCTGGGCTGGTGAAAGGGGAGGTTCTGATCCTTGAAGACAGCAGCACTAAGTTCATTTGGGCTTCTGGAGGGGTTTGGCTTCTGGAGGCACAGCAGGAGATAAGTGGACAGGAGGAGAAAGAGATCAGGGTATTTCTTCCCTCTCTCTGGCTTTGGCTCTATGGCCGTGTCCCTCTCATGTGGCTGAGCTCTCACTTGGTCTGGAAACACTGCTTCTTCCACTTGCCCAGTAGCTTTCCAGTGGTGATGGGTTCCTGCTGTTGCTGGTCCCTGGCTGACTCACCATCTCTTACTGGTTCCTTTACTCCTACCCACAGCTGTGACAACTGTACCTTCCTTCATTCAATTTTCTTCACTATCCCTATGAGGGTGTCTCCTGCTGAGCAGTATACTATCTTTCAAGGGTTTTAAAAGTCTTCCTGTTATAGATTTAGCAAAAGTACATTTGTCCCCCAAAAGGTGTACTTTGATTTTAAAGTGAGGTTTATTAAGAGTTCCTGTGAATTTTAAAGATAAAAATATTACAGAAAACAGATTTCTTTGTCATGGCAGTAAGCTTTTTATTTAGTTTTTGTCATTAATCAGGACAGCGTGCTTACAGCCAATTCTTAAAAAGTTGATGATGAAACAGTCTCCATTATGCCTTTTTCTTTCTCTTAGGCATTCCTTCTCACCCTACTAAAAAATAAGTCAATCCCTCTGCACAACCCCCGTCCCCCCAACAAAAAGGAAAAAGAAACCTACCCAAATCTTTTTGGATACATTAATTCTTATCAGTGCCACTTTATACCTGAGAGAGCAACAATTTCTATTTTGTGATTTTTTTTCAGACTCCTTAACATTTATGTGGCAATCACTGGTATAAGATTGACTTTCCAGTGTTACCACACAACACATCATAAGGCATCCACAAAAGACTAAAGATACTAGAATAAGCCAACTGATAACTGAGCTTTGATATACTGAGCTGCCATCATCTCTCTTTTCACTTAACGAATTCTTTGAAAGGAAGTTGGAAATAAAAGGCAAGGAGCAAAACGCCCAGTTGCCCAACAGAGATTTCTTTAGACTAAAGATCACCTAACACATTTGTTTCTCCTTCCTTTTTTCTTGTTAACTATGTCTGATCCTGCTGTACAGGTGCTGGTTGATACATTTTACCTCTGCTGCTCCTCCTTTTTCCTCCACCATTAACTCTTCCTGGATTCAGAATATTTTTGAAAAGATTGTATCAAAGAACTACACCCTTAGATTGAGTCTCAGAATCTCCAAACATAGAACGAAACTTAAAGGCAATTATATTTTATAAACTTTTTATTAAAGTTATAGCATTGTTGCATCTGGCATGGACTATTAAATGTAGCATGAAAACTGGTTTACTTCTGATGGACAAACTTTGGTCATGTGTACATAATCCAACCTGTGGAACTTGCTACAGGGATAACAGCACATCTCAAAAATCAATGCAATCAATGCCCGTAGTATACTATCTGAGTTTTTTCCCTCCCCATATCCTACTCCTTTTTCTTTCTCCTTTTTTAAGGGTTAAACTGGGTGGTTTTCAGAGTTTTACAAGAGAACTATTAGTGAAAAACAATCTGATACATTCAACTTACTAAGGCCCTACTCTTTCCCTCTAATCTTTCAGCAGGACCCAAGGGAGGCTAAAGTTTAGATCAGTCTATTCTCCACAAGAACTTTGATTCACTATTAAATTCCGCCTAATGAAGATGACTTTGCCATCCCACGGCCATCAGCAGGCTATGTGTGGGACAATGCAAAACCCACCTTGTATAGAGGAACATTGTTCTTTCTTCTTAGTTACACCAGTTGAATAGAATCTCATGGAAATTCACATGCACAAGAGACCTGTGAAATCAGTAACAGTATTAATCTCTAGGGTGCCTTGCTGAGTCAAGTTAAGGAAATAACTATTTTGCTTAAGTACACACTTGTTCATGTCTTACAGCTTGTCATGTTTATGATAAGAGCAAATAGCTGAGACAGAGAAAGAGAGGGAGGGAGGGGGAGAGAGAGAGAGAGAGAGAGAGACAGGAGAGAGAGAGAAAGGGATTTTTTCTCAATGATAGAAGTTAAGGGTATAACAAAATATAATGCAGGTATTTGCAGAGTATGCACTAATCGCATTGAATCTAATTTTCCTATACTTCTTGCCTTGTAGATAAATTTAAAAAGAGAATGTACAAGTTTGAGAATTCTGGAACTTGCTTTAGTGCTTAAAGAATTTCTGATATATCAATCATATAAACTAGAAAAATGAAAAATATGAAATAAACTCTGATTCTGAAATTAAACTATTCCATTTAATAAAATCATATATTTATAATATTTATTTACTTCCTATTTACTTCACACAACACACTAGAAATTAGGGAAAATTAGACAAATGCAGCCTTATAAATAACTAATTTTTTGTGGTTAATAATGATCCAAGCTAGTGTCAAAGACAACAATTTGTGTTTTTAGGAGGCAGTACTGCATAATGGCTATATGCATGGGCTCTTACAATTCACCATATACTACCTGTGTAACAGGTACATGCTACTTAATCTCCTGGGCCTCAGTTTCCTCATTTCTAAAGTGAATTCTCTTCTGTAAAACTACTGCCTAACTTGTGTGTTGATGTGAAGATTTACTGAAATAATACATATAAGGCATTTAGAAGAGTAATTGTAACATTCAGTAATAAATATGTTATTATTATTAATATTTTATTCATCAGATACCGTGCATGCTTTCTGATGGGGAAAAACAACTTCAAAGTGATGAAGTAGAAATATTTAACATATTAGAGTTAAGTAATGGTTTAAAAATATAGCATAATCCATACATGTTATTTAACATGAAGCAAAATGTTAATTCTTAATTTTCTTCTATTAAACTTGTTAGAAAAACAGGTGAGTCTACTCTAGATGTGATGGCGTAATTCTTATAAGGTCAAAAGCAGGCAAAATCTGGAGGGGACATGATTTTGGGAAGAAGGGAATAGCCCTTATGAGTTTCTTTTTGTGTGTGTGGCTTTTTGACTGAGTGCAGGCCCACTCAGTGACATAAGGAGCACCTAAAACTTGGATAGAAATCTGTAGTCTTAAGCTTGAAGACTTAGGGGATAGAGTTTGAGACCGCCACAGCAATTGGGAAGTAAGGGAATGTACTGGGTTGAATAGTGTTTCCCTCAAAATTCATTTCCACACAGAATCTGTGAGTATGACCTTACTTGGAAATAGACACTTTGCAGATATAATTAAGGTAAGATCATATTGAATTACAATGGATCCTAATCCAATGACAGTGTCTTTATAAGAAGAGGGAAATTTTGACACAGACATACACAGAGGGAAAACTGACCTTGTAAAGATGGAGGCAGAGATTGGAATATGCAGCAACAAACCAAGCGATGCCAACTGTTGTTGGCAACCACTAGATCCTATGAGAGAGGCATAGACCAGATCCTTCCTCAGAGCCTCCAGAAGAAGCCAACCTTGCCAATACCTTGATTTTGGACTTGTAGCCTCCAGAACTGTAAGAGAATAAATTCTTGTTTTAAGCCACTGGTTTGTAATACTTTGTTATGGCAGCTCTAGGAAATTAATACAGGGAGAAAACATAGGAAAAGAGAAAATCAACACAGGATACCCCCAAATTCTGAGTATAAAATCTGCCACTATCTCTGGCTGACCCCTGAATTGCACATGTATGGAGTAACTAAGGCTAAAATAATTGAATAGGCTTTCAGTTGCTTCACTCTACAGGGATACAGAGTTTGGATTTCAAGTTCAGTCAAATAAACTGTCTTCTGAGACAACAACAGCAACAACAACAAAACCCACAATGCTTTTGGAAGAATATAAGAAAATCCAGAATCTTTACAATATATCACTCACAAGATAAAATATATATTTACAAAATATCATTCACACAATACAATTCCAAATAACCAGACAAATGAAGAAACAGAAAATTGCAATCCTTACTCAAGAGGACAGATCATCAATAAAGACTCTTAGATGATGCAGATGCTAGAATTATCAGACAAGGATTTTAAAGCAGCTATTATAACTATGTTTAAGGACATAAAGGAAAATGTGACCTTAAAGAGATAACAGGGGGCTTCCCTGGTGGCGCAGTGGTTGAGAGTCTGCCTGCCGATGCAGGGGACACGGGTTCGTGCCCCGGTCCAGGAAGATCCCACATGCCGCGGAGCGGCTGGGCCTGAGAGCCATGGCCACTGGGCCTGCGCGTCCAGAGCCTGTGCTCCGCAGCGCGAGGGGCCACAACAGTGAGAGGCCCACGTACCGCAAAAAAAAAAAAAAAAAAAAAGAGCTAACAAGTAGGACATCTTAGCCAAGAAATAGAAACTATGAAAAAGAACCATTAGAAAATTATAGAACTGAAATGTGAAATGTCTGAAAAATTTTTTTTAACATCTTTATTGGAGTATAATTGCTTTACAATGGTGTGTTAGTTTCTGCTTTATAACAGCGTGAGTCAGCTATACATATACATATGTCCCCATATCTCCTCACCCTTGGGTCTCCCTCCTACCCCTCTAGGTGGTCAAAAAGCACTGAGCTGATCTCCCTGTGCTATGCGGCTGCTTGCCACTAGCTATCTGTTTTACATTTGGTAGTGTATATATGTCCATACCATTCTGTCACTTCGTCCCAGCTTACCCTTCCCCCTTCCCATGTCCTCAGGTCCATTCTCTACATCTGAGTCTTTATCCCTGTCCTGCCCCTAGGTTCTTTAGAACCTTTTTTTTTCTTTTTCTTTTTAGATTCCATATATATGTGTTAGCATACGGTATTTGTTTTTCTCTTTCTGACTTACTTCACTCTGTATGACAGACTCTAGGTCCATCCACCTCACTACAAATAACTCAACTTCGTTTCTTTTTATGGCTGAGTAATATTCCATTGTATATATGTGCCACATCTACTTTATCCATTCATCTGTTGGTGGACACGTAGGTTGCTTCCATGTCCTGGCTATTGTAAATAGAGCTGCAGTGAACATTGTGGTACATGACTCTTTTTGAATTATAGTTTTGTCAGGGTATATGCCCAGTAGTGGGATTGCTGAGTCATATGGTAATTCTATTTTTAGCTTTTTAAGGAACCTCCATATTGTCTCCATAGTGGCTGTATCAATTTACCAACAGTGCAAGAGGGTTCCCTTTTCTCCACACCCTCTCCAGCATTTATTGTTTATAGATTTTTTGATGATGGCCATTCTGGAAATGTCTGAAATTTAAAAATACTGGAAGCTTAACAGAAGACTGAAGATGACAAAGAAATCATCAGTAAGCTTGAAGATAGATCAACAGAAATTATTCAATCTGAAGAACAGAAGAAATAAAGATTTTTAAGAAAATGAATGGAGCCTCAATTTCTGTGGGGCAATAGCAAAAACTTTAACATATGATTAGAGTGGAAAATATATGACAAATAATAGCTCAAAAGATCTTAATTTTTGATTTAAGAATCTTACTGCAGAAAAACACAGAAAACCAACCTAGGCACATGTTGATGAAAAAAAAAGGTAAAGAGAAAATATTACCAGAGAAAAAAAGACACATTACATACAGGAGAACAAGAATATAAATGATTTAATATCAAAAACAATAATGTCCAGAAAACAGTGGAACAATATCTTTAAGACACTGAAAGAAACCTGTCTGACCAGACTTCTATATGTAGTGAAAATATCAGATATTTAGAGAATCCCTCAACATTTGGAAGTAAATAACCTACTTCTATTTTTTTTTAACACAACAGAGAGAAACATCAAGATCAACAATTTATCTAAAGGTTGAGATTATTTTTATAGCTAGTTTGTCATTAGTTTTGCTTATGGACACCAGGCACTATTTGAGGTCCTAATCGACACTTAGGAATAAAGTAATCATGCATCTTATTTTTACTCAAATGACAAATTTCTAAAAGAGACCAAGAGGTTTTCCTTAAGTCAACCATCTCTGGGAAATTCCATTCTACTTTGTTACACTCTTAAAAATCTCTCAGGTATTTTCTGGACAGTCTCAAAGGACTTACTAAATTCTCACCTCTCTTAAATTGGTACTACCCACTTTGACACTGGGTAAGCCTTACATTTGTTCAGAAATTTGCACAACGCCATTGATGCTCATCAAGGAGACAGCTATCTTAACAGCATGACTAGGATTGCACAGCCACATATGACTCACAGGGATTACTTAGCAGTGTCTACTGGTGGGAGTCGTAAACACCCTGGATTTCAAAAGGAAATTACTTTGGTTATGGCAAACCATATATTTTCACTAGGAAAAGTCTGGCATCACAGAAAGATTTTTATTACCTTTTGTTGTTGTTGTTGAATGAGAAGGAAAAATTTTTGAATGGTTCAAGTTTAAATGGATGGTTCTTAAGTAATCATTTGAAAGATCAATGTATCAATTTACACTGTGAACTATGTGCCCACATGTGTGAACTGGGAACCACAAAAGGAATGGCAAGACAATGACTTATCCTTTTTATGCTATTCTTTGTCTTTGACATATATACACTATTGATACTATGTATAAAATAGATAACTAATGAGAACCTACTGTAGAGCACAGGGAACTCTTACTCCATGCTCTGTAGTGACCTAAATGGGAAGGAAATCCAAAAAAGAGGAGGTATATGCATATGTATTGCTGATTCACTTTGCTGTACAGTAGAAACTAACACAGTATTGTAAAGCACCTATACTCCAGTAAAAAAAAAATTAAAATAACAGAGGAAAAAATAAAAGAAATACTGAATATATTTTTTTTCCTGTTGGAAAACAGTTAAGCTGCATTTGCATCTACTAGTCAAGAAGAGCAAAACATCTGTCTTCTAAAGCAGAATTTAAAAATAACAAACACTTTTTTACCTTACCAAAAGCAATATCTTTTAAACTTTTATTTTTATTTTATCAAGAATGCCTATATATGTTTCATAAGCTCCTTTTATCTATTACATCAATTCCAAGTTTCCTTTATTGGAAAGACAAGCTTTTAGCAAATTTTCATAGCATGAAAGAAGTATATTTTTCTTGCTTGCTTTATTATTTTTTATTTGATGACAAAATTTTTAATATCCTTTATTTTTATAATGTTGATTAAATGAAAAAAACCCAGTTGACTAATTTTCCACACCCCCAACCGCCTGGCCCGCCTCTAGCAACCACCAATCTGTTCTCTGTATCTAGATAGATAGATAGATAGATAGATAGATCTATATGGCAGGATTTCCTTTATTTTAATGGCTGAATAATATCCTATTGTATACATATGACACAATTTTTGAATTCATTCATCCATTGATGGGCATTTAGATTGCTTCCATGTCTTGATGATTACAAATAATGCTGCAGTGAAGATGGGGGTGCATATATCTTTTTAAGTTAGTATTTTCTTTTTCCTTGGATAAGAACCCAGAAGTAGAATTGCTGGATCATATGGTAGTTCAATTTTAATCTTTTTGAGGAACCTCCATACTGTTTTCCATAGTGGCTTCATGAATTTACATTCCCACCAACAAGTGCACATGTGTTCCCTTTTCTCCACATACTCACCAACACTTGTTATTTCTAGTTTTTCTGATAGATAGCTATGGGTAAAAGAAGAATTCACTAGTTAATTTAGAAAACATTTTAAACTAATAATGAAAGCACAAAATTATAAAAATTGTACAGTGCAGCTAAAGCACTGCTTAGAGAGAAATTTATAGCTTTTAAATGTTTTAATGAGAAAAGAAGAAAGGTATAACATCAGTGGAAAGTAGGGAGACAATTGAAAAATTTAACAAAGTTAAGTTAGTTGTTTTGAAATATCAGCACAATTGATAAGCTCCTAGCGAGAGGGATCAAGAAATAGAGAGAGGGGACATAAATTATATGTGTATCAGGAATAAAGAGGGACTTTCACTATAGATCTTAATAGACATTAAAAGGATAATAAGAGAATATATGAACGACTTTATGCCACTATTTCTACAACTTAGATGAAATTGATAAATTCTTTGAAAAATACAACCTACCAAAAGTGACACAAGATAAAACAGAAACTCTGAAGAGCCCTATATTGTTGTAAATTTATCAACTGATTAGAAAAAGAATGTTTTTTCTTCTTTTTGTTTCATACCTGATTGTTCTACAAAGTGTCTTAATGTATTTTGTGTGTGCCATGGATCTCTTTTATTTTAGTCTGTCTGGGCTGCTGTAACAAAATACTGTTCTCTGTCAGCTGTTTTACACCTTCATCATGTGATCAAAGTTAATATCACCTATGATGGGACAAATTGATACCATGTGCCTCCTGATATGATGCATTGAGAAGGACACAACATCAACTACTGTGGTATTCTTACCAACGATGCATTGAGAAGGACACAACATCACTACTGTGGTATTCTTACCAACAATGAATAATCTGAATTTAATCATGAGGAAACATCAGATGAATTCCAATTGAGCAACATTCTAAGAAATAACTGGCTAGCATTCTTAAAAGTGTCAAGTTCACGAAAGACAAAGAAAGGCTGAGTAACTGCTTCAGATTACAGGAGAGTAAAGTGACATGACAACTAAATGCATCATGTCATGGTAGATTAAATCCTGAACCAGAAAAAGGACATAGTGGGTAAATTGGCTAAATTTGAATAAGGTCTGTAAATTAGATAATAGTATTACCTAATGTTAAGGTTGATTCTAATGTTAATTTCTTGATTTTGATGATAGTGCTGTGGTTATATAAGATAATATTTATGGGATATGGGTGGAAGGTATATGGGAATTCTCTGTAGTATTTTTGCAACATTTTGCAAGTATAATATATCAAAATGAAATTTTAAAAAATTCTAGGCTTAAAAATTAAAAGAAATTTAACAAAAAAGGTAGCTTTTGCACTTGGCTTGCTCTCTTCAACCAGTCCACAATTATTTATGGAAGGTTTACTGCCTGCTAGTGATTATGCTAAGTTAGATGTAGACAGTCTCTGTGCTCTTGGAGCTTGCATTCTGGTAGAGGAAGACATTTATTAAAAAAAATACTTACAAGAATGCAAGTAGATTTTTTTTTTTTTGCCACTAGAGACTTTACCATGAACTAGGCTTCTGGGGCAGAATTTAAAAGCACCAAAACTTTGATTCTAATGTTATAAATTTAAATCCTAATACTCTAACTTTAAATCCTAAATCTATCTACCAATTCACTCTATACTCTGCACTTCCCTATTCATCCTTCCTTATTCACCTCCTTATTTCTGTGTTACAAGGGCAACTCCCCAGATAGACAGCAAAAGATGAGATTAGCTTTCTTTTTTGTCTTTGCATCTTCCCCAAGTCTTAGTGCCTAGTACACAATAAATGTTAAATAAATACTTGTTTATTATAGGCTTTATTTAAACTCTTTAAAATTTGTCTATGTATTTTGAAATTCACCAAATAATAATACAGAGTCCTAAAGTCTCTATAAAGTGAATATAAATCTTTCACTTTATGTATATTGCTGTGGACATCAGACAATATGAGATGTCGATTGCATATATATTCATGTTACATTTATTTAAATTATTAGTAAATTTTTAAAATTGAATATCCAGTGACCAGCCTATGTCTATTGCTCTTTACAGAAATTACTCTGTCCTTATCTCTGAAGAGGATATATTGACCAAACAATCACACCCTGAGCCACATCCCCTAATAAAATAAAACTAAATACAAATGGGTAATATGTATTGTACTTATTTATGTTTAATCATTATGATGGCGTCAGTAAACAGTTTTGAAGATGAAGTTTTTAGTCTTGCTGGCTGGCCCAGTCTTTCTTGTGACTAGTGAAAATTTTGGTGCTGTCTGTGACCATAAAACTTAATATACACAGGAATTAATTCTATGGCCTTAACCTTATGAGAAGACGCTATGACCTACTGAGTTCAGCAAAATCAACACAGTGTTTTAGAGCACAGAGATGTGGAAAGCCAGTGAACCAAGAACAAAAATGCTGGGCTGACAATTCTGTGTCCTACTAGGGCACCTCTGCCTTTATTGTTTTGGAGAAAGTGCTCTGACATTCAAAGTTCAAAGGACATAATGAAGTATTTGCGCTCATATTTAATTTTCTGACCCAGGTAATAAATGACACCATAAATTTAGGATTTCTTCAACCTTAATGGATGAAATTTTTTTTCTCTTCATGGGCCTGTAAGTACAAACCCTTAAGGATGAACATTTTAGTCTCCCAATGACGATCTAAATCTTCACATTTTAAACTTTGGATCAATTGTTCACTGTGCAAAAAAGTTTAAAGACTGCAGTCCTATCATGTTTTCTTCTACCTTTCATTAAGCTTTCAAAATCCTTGTTATGGATAGTCTTTTTCTCTCTCTCGGGGCCTTTTAATTTTTAATCACTGTTGTCTCAAGTGCTGATCATATTTCTGAGAAATTACTTTATGTAAAAGATGGAGCAAGATAGAGTTGCCACATACCTTTTTATCTTTTCTGTGAAATTATTTGGACCTAAAGTTGTGGTGACAAGGTTGCTTCTAATACATTCTGTTGCCATGGAAGCAGGCTGTTGAAAAGAGCAAGACTCAGGGCCTCCAAGTCTTTGCATGTTTATATCCACACTCACAAATATACAAATTTTAGATTGAATGGCTAACTGTATACAATGAAACTTGTTGATCATGCAATATTTTTCGAAAACAAAAGTTATAGATACTAATATAGCAGAGTTGAGCTAATCATATATAATCAGGATTCTTTTATACAATAAATTGGTGAGCTGAAATAAATTTTTTTTTTATGTTGGGGGTAGGAGTTTATTAATTAATTTATTTATTTTGGCTGTGTTGGGTCTTCGTTTCTGTGCGAGGGCTTTCTCTAGTTGTGGCAAGCGGGGGCCACTCTTCATCGCGGAGCGCGGGCCTCTCACTATCGTGGCCTCTCTTGTTGCGGAGCACAGGCTCCAGACGCGCAGGCTCAGTAGTTGTGGCTCACGGGCCTAGTTGCTCCGTGGCATGTGGGATCCTCCCAGACCAGGGCTCAAACCCGTGTCCCCTGCATTAGCAGGCAGATCCTCAACCACTGCGCCAACAGGGAAGCCCCTGAAATAAATTTTAAAAAATACTTCTAGGAGCCAGAGAGAACTTATCATTCAAGATCTGAAATGAAAGAAAAAAAAGGAAGGAAGAGGAGGGAAAGAAGGGAGGAAGGAAGAAAAAATAGCCAACTATTTAGTCACTAAGTACACACACCAAGTATGTGTATGTGTTCCATAAGGATAAGATCAATGTCCAACGTGTTTCTTTCCCTATTCTCAGTGCTTAGCCCAGAGCATTACACATAATAGATGCTCCGTAAATACTTAATGAGCGAATGAAGACGTAGGGGTAGCAAATAGCAGTGTTGGTGACAAAAAGATTTGACTCACAATGGTGTGGAGAATCTAAGGGAGAAGGTAGTAGTCCTTAGAGTATCATATATATGAAACCAGCCGGACTCGGCTAGATCCTCCTATTAGGGTAAGAGCAGTGCTTGGGCAACTGACCCACTGCAAGACTTACAGTAGAACACAGAATACATAGTGTTCAAGAGCCAGTGACTGTCTCTGGACCTGGTCCAGACAAAGTTAATAATAAAAGACTAAAATGGAGTAATATAACCATTCAACATGTGGTAAGGCTATAGGGCTACTTGGAAATCCAGGCGGACAGTCAGGCCATGGGTAATCTAACAACTGTTAGCAAAGTGTGTATATATAGCCATGGGAGTGTATATGCAGTCACAGAAGGTTTTCTACACAAATGTACAGGTTTCTTTTTCTAAATATTGCAGTGCTGTTTAGAGCTTAGTATTTGACATATTCACTCTTTTTGAGACCATAGATATATATTTTTAACAGATGCATCAAAAGAAAAATATAAAATCTTTTTTAAATTGATAAAACATTTACTTTGAAATAATTTTAGACAAAGTCACAAAAATAGAACAGAGTTCCTATATAACTTTTGCCCAGCTTCCCCTAACGGTAACATCTTACGTAACCACAGTACAATGATCCAAACCAGGAAAGTAACATCAGTGCAACAATGTTAACTAAACTAAAAGTCTTATTCAAATTTCCTCATTTTTTTCATCAGTATCCTTTCTCTGTTCCAATATCTATTCAGGGATCTCGCATTCTGTTTATTTCTCATGTCTCCTTAACTTCCTCCAATCTGAAGTCAAAACCTCTTAAAAGAGAGGAAATTTTTACTTTTCATCAGAATAATATGTTAAAAGTTAAATTTTCAACTAGCAGTATTGGTGTTTCTCAGGTCCTCCCCCATTTTCAGAGCACAGCCAAGAAAAGGAAGTAAGAGTCTGTATTTAATGGGTGGGGGGAAGACTTACAGCTCTCTTTCCTACAACCTGGGCTTCTCTAATAATTGCTTTGTGTTGTTTGGCTTTAGTTTCTGCAGGATTTCGGGGGGAACATTCAAAATCCCTGGACCACTCTTTAGTTAACAAGTTGCAACAATTGTGAACAAGAGTAGAAGAGAGTAGAGGAGTAGAGTGGAGAAGAAATCAGGTGGGCTTCATTCAGCAGGACATTCTGCTGATGAGAACTAGAAATATACTAAGGAATTGAGGTTACAACTACCATCCAAAAGACAGAGTCTAGGACAGAGCTCGTGAACTCCAGTGCCAGATAAGTATTGTGAATAAATAGGGTGGGTACAAAATCCAGGACTTGTGTCACGATAAAAATCACAGTGTGTGAAGAAAATGGCAAGTATCACTCTGGCTCAGTCAGTAATGATATGGGGGTGTGGTGAACTAGAGGGTACATATCACGTCTAAAGCAGGCAGTTGGTATTCAGCTCCACCTGAAATTTACAATCAGAATTTGAGCCCAGGGTTGCAAGATCCTCAGATGGCTTTTTTTTTTTTTTTTTTCTGGAGAACTTTCTTCTTTCCCCAAGAGAATTTTATGTGAAAATTCTTATTTTTATCTATTTTTAAAAATTTTAGGAGATTTTATACTCACAAAACAGCTATAACATTAAATTTTCTCCATAAAATATGTATGAGTCTCAGTTAAATACATCTAGATGCTGGATGGCCTGCTAAGTGTGCTCAACACCTAAGTGACTAATTTCTACTCGCTGCTCTTGCAATGGGACAAGTCAAATGCCGTAGCAAAAGTACAAATTATTTCATGTCATAGACTTTTAAATTACTATTAGTAAGTTCAAACAAATCAGAAAAAACCAAGAGTCTATTACACTAAAAATTTCTAGGAAGGTGATCCGTAGACAACAGTGCTGATAGAAAATTTTTATATTTAAATGTTAGTAACTAACATTGGCCTGTGAGTTTCTCTCGAAAATCCCTCAACTCTTGAATTATCTAAGAATTCCAAGGCCTTTCTCAGTCAATCAGAGTCGGTCTGCTTCCAAGCACTGTGAAAAGAAAAAAAGAGGACAGATCAGTTTTCTCTTGCTTTTACTTCTCCTGGCCATGGAGTGGTCATTCTTAAAGATGGGTTGGAACAGATGTTGGTCCACTGCTGTTGGATGGTCCTTGCAGATCCAGATCTTATTCAGGCCACAGTTGTCACATTAAGCTCCAGTATTACAGCTCTTTCACATTCCCACAGTCAGCCGTTGCTCCCCAGTGCCCAGAAACATGCTAGACTGACTATGCCCAGTGGAGCTTCCAGTATCATCCAGAAGGTGTTTTCCTTGACAGTTTTCCTTGAAAAAAATCTTTGGACATTTTGTGGATCTCTAGTCTTTGGCCCAGAATCCTGCTTTTCTTAGGGAAATTTTATTTTACTTGATTATTTCGTCTGTCCTATACCTGGGCCTTATTCTGTGCCACTCTGGTCTACTCTATACCAAAAAGACTCGTCAACTCTGAACTCTGAGAAGTAGGAAGAGTGGAGGTTGGAACTTCCTTTTTTTTTTTTCCTTTCCCAGGAGGTTGAAGCCTCTTCACACGAATTCATCTACCTCTCCCTAGTAATCAGCTCTACTGAGGTGGCTTTTGCTAAACCACTAAGTAAACAAACAAATAAATAGTCTAGTTACAACTTCCTGGAGGACAAAGGATACAGGTAACATTCATTTACATAACTCAATGAGGCCATTCAAGTGACTCAACCCAAAACAAAGAAGGTCTGGTCCAAAGCAGTCTCATCTTTAGGCATAGGAAAGGCTTCCCTAAATTTAAAAAATTTCCCTCAACTAGCATTTGATATAAATCTTTACCTTAATACGTAACCTGTTATCCAGATTTAAAGAGTTTGATAAACCTGAAGCCATTCCTTATAGGGAGTCAATATAGGAAGTAAAAGCAAAGAAATACAGGATTATTACTGATATGTAATTATTTGACATAAAAATCTTACTTCCCCATTATGAAATTGCAATTGGAATTGGAACTGAAAATGAGCACATTTATCACAAATCTTTAGTAGGTAGAAAGTGCAATTCCTATACCTGTTATATATATTCAAACATCTGCAAGAAAACTTCAGCAAGCACTTACGTATTCTGTGCCTAGATAACAACTTTGTTGCTGGTTAGATCTTTCTTTTAACCTTCTGCACAAAGTGAAGAGCCAAAAAATGCTTCAGTCCTCAGTGAATCTGTAACAATTTTCCCTCTGTGGGTTGTTAGCAATAATTAGCCTGGATGCCATTTATGGCAAGGGTACAAACATTTCGATTTGTGAGAGTATGTTTCAAAGGCTCTTCAGTGCTGAATGTCTTCCTTGATTGGGAATGTGAAACTGAATAAAGGAAACCTCATTTAAAAGGGAGTTGGGGGGGCGACTTCCCTGGTGGCGCAGCGGTTAAGAATCCGCCTGCCAATGCAGGGGACACGGGTTCGAGCCCTGATCGGGGAAGATTCCACATGCTGCGGAGCAACTAAGCCCCCCGTGCCATAACTAGTGGCGCACGGGCACCCAGAGCCCGTGCTCCGCAACAAGAGAAGCCACTCCAATAAGAAACCCGCGCACCACAACGAAGAGTAGCCCCTGCTCTCTGCAACTAGAGACAGCCCACGTGCAGCAACGAAGACCCAACGCAGCCAAAAATAAATAAATTTATATAAAAAAGAAATAATTAAAAAAAATAAAATAAAATGGAGTTGGGAATCCAGAAGGGGAAACTCTCACGCACTACCACTCATTGCCATCTGCAGACCCCAAGAAGGAAGAGACATACCTTGCATCTCCAACAGGAAAAAGATTACTACTTTACTACCCCAGCAGAGGAAGGAAGATTTTCTGCTTGCCCAGCAACAAGTGCAACCAGTGGGAACATTGCAACTCAACCACTGGGAAACCATCATTAGCCTGAACTCTCACTTTCCTCTGATGGACTTTCATTCAAAACACCTCCTCCCAACCTTTCCCTTTCCTCTATAAAGTAACGTTACTCTCCTTTGTTTGCTGAACTTGGCTATGGTTTTTGCTACAGAGAATTGCAATTCTCCTCTATCCCTGAATAAACTTATTTTGCTTGTAAAATAACTTGCTGTTTTTAACAGAAATAATACTTTATTTTGCTTTTCTTCTCTTCTACTTTTTCCCAAGAAACCTAAGAATTGTTTCAAACTTGTTCTATGTGTGAACTTTCTAAATAGATTGTAGTGGGTTTGTGAGCTTTAGGAGAGACAACGCTTGGGGAAAAGATCCCAGGCTGGTGAGACTTAGGGACTTGGATTTCATCAGCTGAGCACCGAGAGACTTCGTTTGCTCACTGGTAAATGGAGAAAATAATATTGGCTCTGTCTGCCTTACAAGGCCGTGTGAGAAATAAATGAGATAAAAAATAATTATTTGAAAATTCCCAAAGCACAAATACAAAATATTAGTCCAGGGTAGAAAACTTTGTAAGTTTCAAGGTGAAAAAGTTAGTGCTAATCTAATTTAAAAGTCAGTATGTGATAACTTTTTATTACTGTGCTTATAATTTTATGAATAACAGGAAAAAAACATATATGATATGGTTAAATGGTTCATACGGATGACCTAGCAATTTCATACATACTCCAAGAAGACCATAAATACTACTCTTTACATGGTAAACATGGGTCAAAATGTTAAAACGAAACAAATTTTTTATTTCTTTCCTCAGAATAAGAACTTCTTGGAAAAATAATTGAAGCATCAAAGAATGCTCTGGATGAAACAGGTCCTGGACACAAATTCCAGTTTGCAGCCTACATTCCCTCAGTCTTACGTCTCATTTTGGGTATGCAATTCTGTAGTTGTTGTCTTTTTTCTTTGAGGTTACAAACTTGCATGTGTATGCAGGTGTTTTGAGAACTTGTTTTTGAAAAGTTGATTGGTGGAATGGATTTGAAAAGACCACGAAGGATCAGTGATCCGTTAAGTAAAAACAAATTTAACCACTTACATGATGTTGTCCCAACCTTGTTAATGAAAAAGAAATAAATGTTTGAAGCAAATTAACTCGGAGACTCTCCAGGATTTCTTAATGCAGCTAAACTCCTTTAAGAAATGCTTGGAATTTTTGTTTTAATTGATATTTCACATTAACAAGCTGGCATCCCTTAATGGCCTGAAATAAGAGCCATTTAACTGAGCTCAGTCACCCGTGAAAATTAATTTTCAAGATTTAATAAAGGATATTATGAAGGGTGGGCCAAGATGATTCCCATGATGAAAATCAGTGTAATGATACTAAGGGCAAACTGTGCAAGCCCACCATGAGTTCAGGTATTTCAGTGGGCTTCCCAGTCAATGTTACCCCTTCCTAAAAGAGGTTATTGCCAAAGTTTTACTGACGATGAATGATTAATTCCAGTGGCTTTTGGAACATGTAGTTTGTTGATTGAAATATTGGATAAAAATATAGAGTATACAAAATGGCTCATTTTTAAATGGATTCAGACCTTTTACAGGTCAAACCAACTAAGCCTCTCCTTCAAACATAAAGATGTACATAACTCTAAAGTGAGATTTAATTGTGTCCCAAAAGCAATGTTATATAAAAGATCATATCCCACACATAGCATGGCCTTATGTATCCACAGAAAGACACACAAACACAAGCACTTTCATTTGCCATGTGATGTAGCTCCTAGAATGTTATGTCCATACTGCCTTTGTAAGACTTTTAAAAAGGCATAATTGAGGAAGCACCCAAAGTGAAAAGTATACACCCAGAGGCAAATATATTTGAAAACATTTTTCTTCTTTTAATAGGTTAATTTAGACATTTGTTGATATGACAGGTACTTTTGGTGTCATACTTCTATAATATTACATTATGCTTTAAAATATTTCTGTGGGTTTAAAGTTTTTTGGTTTGTTTTTATTATTTTGATTGAGTGTTTTGAAGGTTTGCGTTTGTGTTCTATTTATTACATTTATAACTATTACTTTACATAATACTCTTAATCCTCTACTATTTTAAATAGTATCTGTTAATTTCCTTCGATGAGTAATAAAAAAAATTAAGTATTTCTTTTTCCTTCCCATTCTTTTACCCATTCTCTTTCCCATTCATTGTGATTGGTTATAATATCTTTCTTAGTGTTTAATTTTACTGTTACATGTTCTTATGACTCTATTATATTATTTTCTACCTTTAAGTGATATATCTTAAATCCCAGCTACATAAGATGAGGTTATCAGTGTGCGTTATATTTTTCCCCAGATTCTCACCTGCTTCACTGTATAATTTTTGTGAGAGATCTCGTTTCTATATTGTCAAAGTTTATACTATTTTCGCTTGATTCTGTAATCATAACCCTATATCTATGTTACTCTTGGTCCTATGGTTATATAGGATTAATATTCATCATCACCTTTTCCTCATTCATCTCGTACTTGGATGAAGTTCTTAATCTAATTGTTTTTTCTTTTTCAAAATGGTTTACTCTTATACTTAGATGATAAAATAGGCAGGTATAATTTTTTTATTAGGTGACAATGTCTTTTTTCGGTAATTTGTAGGTAATGCTCAGTGAACTTTTCATGTTCAGTGTTGACTTGAAGGCCTGTCTGATTTTGTTTTTCTCCTTTACTGGCTTTTGTGGGATAGTCCCAATTTATGCCTATTGTCCAGTCATACTTTTTTTTTTTTTTTTTTTACTGTGCACAGGCCTCTCACTGTTGTGGCCTCTCCCGTTGCGGAGCACAGGCTCTGGACGCACAGGCTCAGCGGCCATAGCTCACGGGCCTAGCCGCTCCGTGGCATGTGGGATCTTCCCGGACCGGGGCACGAACCCGTGTCCCCTGCATCGGCAGGCGGACTCTCAACCACTGCGCCACCAGGGAAGCCCTATTTTTAAGGTTTTTGATAAGCATCACCAAGTTGCTTTTCAGGAAGATTACACCAGAAAATCTTCCACCATGAACATATGAATGTGCTCATTTCAGCTCATGTTTGCTAACAGTGAATACTATTATTTTGAGATATTTGTTTATTGCATTCCTGAAAAGTAGTATCTCATTGTATCAGAGGCAGCCAGTTGCCACCAAAATCCCTTCTTCCATTCTGCAGCATGAATCTGTAGTTCCCCTCTTTTCCATGTGTCTGCTCAGCTACAGGCCTCATCCCCCAGCCCCCCTTGCAGCTAGGTTTCACTTTGTGGCTAGATTATCAGCAGTGTAAACAGAAGGACATGTGCCACTTATGGATCTTGACCTTAAAACACTGACTGACTACTTCCCTGAGGTTTTTTCTCCACTGTCTTTCCCCTAGAACATGGGTGAGCCTATGACAATGTGTTTGGGAATTGCAGAACTACAAGATGGGAGAAAACGGTGTTCCTGAATGATAGTGTGAAACAAAACCACTCAGCTGACTTGGACTTTGTCACCCATGACTGTTATAAGAGAGAGAACTTAATTACTGTTCTTTAAGCCACTGTATTTTGGGCCTGTTTATTACATCAGCCTAGCTTTTACCCTGATTTATGTACTCATTTTATTTTATTTTGAATTATTTGCTGACTTTATATTACAAATTTCTTTCTGGGGCTAAATGAGTTTGAAATAACGCTTTGTACATTAAAGTTAATAGCCCTTTGTTGTTTATAATTTCATTTTCCTTCAAATTCTTCTTAGGCAGTTACACTTCTCAATTATCTTGGTATCATGTCCAATGCATTTCTTCATTTTACTTAGGGAAATATTCTATGCTAATATACATAATGCTATTAATGAGAGTCCTGAAACTAATATTCTCTTTCTGCTTCTGCCATGAACTCATCTGTAAAATTAATTTCCAAGACCTCTTCTAGCTGTATAATTCTGTGATTCAGAATAGCTTTCATACTTGAGAACTAATAAGGACACAAACATCTAAAAGCTGCAACTTTAAACCACAAGAACGAGATAAGTATTATAGATCATCTAACTATTTTTTGCCATTTCCTTCTTTCTGCTGTATTTCTTTTTTTTTTTTTTTTTTTTGTTAGTTAATTAGTTAGTTAGTTAGTTATGGCTGCATTGGGTCTGTGTTGCTGTGCACAGGCTTTCTCTAGTTGCAGCGAGCGGGGGCTACTCTTCATTGCGGTGCGCCGGTTTCTCATTGAGGTGGCTTCTCTTGTTGCGGAGCACGGGCTCTAGGCGCGTGGGCTTCAGTAGTTGTGGCTCGTGGGCTCTACAGCGCAGGCTCAGTAGTTGTGGCGCACGGGCTTAGCTGCTCCGCGGCATGTGGGATCTTTCCGGACCAGGGCTCGAACCTGTGTCCCCTGCATTGGCAGGTGGATTCTTAACCACTGCGCCACCAGGGAAACCCCTCTGCTGTATTTCTTAAAGAATTGGAGATGGGACAATAACATAAGGGAGATTTCAATAAATTTTTTGAAGCTGGACATTAGATAGAGGAATGAGAACTGAATTAGTTGGGTTACCATCTCAGTGATTATAGTGGGGCCTACTGATGTAATTAATCACCATGCAGAACCTATAAGAGATTCATCAATTGAAGGTGTCAAGTACTGTGAAGGATAAATATAGACCCTTTCTCATATCTCAGGAGAGGAGAGTTTTAATCAGGACCAGGGGGTACCTGGCATTTAAGAGTACAGGGCTGAGAGGTAGGGATGAAAACATGGTATGCAGTGAAAATCTTCATACTGAACTGTGGAATCCTCAGTCACTTCCTTTATTCCTAGCATTTCTGAAGTAATGTGTATAGAAGACTCTGAATGACCCTAGAGAAAATATCTTAAAGTGCTGAAATTTGAATTTCTTCCCATGAAAAGTGCCTAATATAATGAAAATCCATATAATTGCATATCATCATAAACTTTCAGAATAGGAATAAAGAAAAAAAAAATCCTAAAGTCTTCCTGAAGGTAAAACAGGTCATGAATAAAAGATCAGAAATAAGAATGACATTAGATACCTCAAGAACAAAACTGAAGTATGAAGAAAATAGAGCCATACCCTTACAATTGAAAGAAAAAAATAATTCTCACTCAATTAAGTGTGAGGATAAAGATATTTTCAAATTCTCAGTGTTTCAAAAAGTGACCTCCCATTCACCTTGTTTCTCCTAGGAATTGACTGGAGGATATGTTCAGCTAAAATGAGGGAGTAGATCAAGAAAAAGGAAGAGAAAAAAAATTAAAAAAAAAAAAAAGGGGCTTCCCTGGTGGCGCAGTGGTTGAGAGTCTGCCTGCCGATGCAGGGGACACTGGTTCGTGCCCTGGTCCGGGAAGATCCCACATGCCGTGGAGCGGCTGGGCCCATGAGCCATGGCCGCTGAGCCTGCGTGTCCGGAGCCTGTGCTCTGCAACGGGAGAGGCCACAACAGTGAGAGGCCCGCGTACCGCAAAAAAAAAAAAAAAAAAAAAAGGAAAAAGGAAGAGGTGGAGCCCTGAAAAGAGGGGAAGACATTGTGAAGGGAATTATTAGGATGATGGCTGTGTATAGATGGAGAGAGAAGACAGTCTACAGTGGAGCAGGAGAATGGAGGAGCTGAACTGACATCTTCTGGATAGACAATTTGAAGTAGTAGAAAACTTGGAAAAAATTTTGCAAGGTCTGTTTGAATCTTTGGGGAAAATTAGAGATAGGCACATAACAGGCCAATCAAAAAGAAGTTAGGTATTAACTAGGGAAAATAATCTTATGAAACACCAACATAATTGCAGTATACTTGGCAGTATACAGTCTTTACATAATCGCAATGCTGTAAACTCTGACTACTGATCTCACCAAACAATTACAAGTATATTAGAAAGGAGGGTGGAGGTGAGATACGTGTTTATGAGATTACTAAATCTTCACCTGTCTCCGGTGCTATTTTATCTTTAAACTATGAATGTGAATTTCTATAGTAAAATAAAAAAATATTATAGACAAGAATATGTCCATACTTTGCATTAGATTTCCAGAAATTTTCTTGGAATAATCTTTTAAAACTGCTGTCTGTGCTTTTAGAACTGATCATTGCAATGCTCCAACTGTAAAAGCAAGAGCGATGCAGTTGTATTTTTAAGATATTGTAGACACACTTTTAAAAGTGTTCTTCTTAGGTCAAACTTCTCTCTTGTTTTTTTAAAAACTTTATCAGTGTTTCAATATTCTTTAGCCACTGGTTTTCAGTGAAGGTTGAAACCCTAAAGTTCCACAGAATCCTTGATAACAGGTCTCCTTATCCTACATGAAATGAAAAAATACATGATTTGATGATTAAGCGTTCATTCTAAACAGAATCAAAGGGAATTATATATCACATTTTTATATTTGGGCACAAATTTTATATCTTTTAACAATCATATTAAGTTACTTGCTCTTGCTTCTAACCCTTTGTTCTCCAGAGGTCTTGCCATGCTGTCTGAATAGAATATCCTTTCCACTATTTGTCTCTTGATCCATATTTGTGCCTTTATCAAACATCAATTTAAAATAAATTTTCTTCATCAAGACCACTTGAATGGTTCTACTCTACACTGATCATTCCATTATTCCATTTCTCTTAGCGTTGATTTTTTGTTACATTAATTTGTACCTGTTTCCATGTCATCTTTGCATGTGTTGTTATATCTTTTCATCTGCATTTTGTTCCCCTATTATATTGCAAATTCTCTGAGAATGAGGACAATGTCCTTAACTTCATTTGCATATCTCCATGACATCCAGTAGAGAATGCCATTTGAAGGCAGCACTCAATTAAATCACATTTTCACTGACAGAATCATGTCTAGCTTTGGAAAATATGGTTTATGAGGCACTAAGTATATATACTTTTGTTATATATACTTTTTTCTTAAGAATTCTTTAGGAAACATACATATACAGTATTATGTAGAAGATACATGCTGAGTGGCTTCAAAAAAACTTACCACCCAATGTACTGACTTATAATTTTAAAAAATTCAGATGACAGATAACAAAATATCATATATATATGCAGGTTG
This sequence comes from Leucopleurus acutus, assembly GCF_964270905.1. Lineage (NCBI taxonomy): Eukaryota > Metazoa > Chordata > Mammalia > Artiodactyla > Delphinidae > Leucopleurus > Leucopleurus acutus. Next base: position 144,807,668 of record NC_139146.1, read on the forward strand.
GACAAATAATATTAATCCATTCCAATAATATCCAAAATAAACAAACAACAAAATTTTATCATATGTTCTTTCTCTCCATAGTTTAAAAAGTAGTCAGCCTGGGGCTTCCCTGGTGGCGCAGTGGTTGAGAGTCCGCCTGCCGATGCAGGGGACACGGGTTCGTGCTCCGGTCCGGGAAGATCCCACATGCCGTGGAGCGGCTGGGCCCATGAGCCATGGCCGCTGAGCCTGTGCGTCCGGAGCCTGTGCTCCGCAAAGGGAGAGGCCACAACAGTGAGAGGCCCGTGTACAACAACAACAACAACAAAAAAGTAGTCAGCCTGAATTTATATATTTACATTAAAAATGTATGTTGAGAATGGTAAAATTTCTAACAGACTTTGGCTTTCTATAGTATCCAGAATGTATATAACCTCTTTAGCTTGGTTTTTTACACACTTGCCTCAAACTCCTTTTTCAGTCTCATCAAAATTGTATCAAATGTGCAGTTCCAGAATTCTGCTTTTGGCTCCGTAAACACAGAATCTTAAAATGTTAAAGCTGGAAGAGTTCATTAAGTTCCCAAAATTCCCAAATATTCCAGAGCAATAGAATCAGGAAAGAATTCATAAAACTGAAGATCCCAGGCCCTATTCCCAGCAGTTGTCACTTATGAGGTAGGGCCTAGAAATCTATCATTTTAACAGGCACCCTACTTATTCCTAATGTATTGACAAATCAATGATTTAGTCTAGTTTCTTCATTATAGATATAAATAAATGAAGACATTATACATATATAAGTATGTGTGTATGTATATGGATGTATTGTAAATGTCATGCTGCTCCTCAGATGTAAGTAAATTCTAATTTTTCTTTTATTTTTTATTGAAGTATAGTTGAATTACAATGTCGTGTTAATTACTTCTGTACAGCAAAGTGACTCAGTTATACATATATATACATTCTTTTTCATATTCTTTTCCGTTATGTTTTATCACAGGATATTGACTATATTTCGTTCGCTGGGCTATATATAGTAGGACCTTGTTGTTTACCCATTCTATATATACCAGTTTACATCTGCTAATCGCAAACTCCTAATCCAGCTCTCTCCCACCCTCCTACCCCTAGGCAACCAGCAGTCTATTCTCTATGTCCCTGGTGAATTCTAATTCTTAATCCCTCCCTGCTTCCACCCCCTGTCCCATGGCACACTTCCACCTATATCCCTTGGGCAGTTCCATCTTCAAGGCTTTGCCCACACTCTTTCCCATCTGCTGTGGCCTCTCTTTTCCTTTCGGCCAAATCAGTCTTTATGGTACATATCTATCAAGATGCCTTCAGCATCTCACATTCATACAGTTATCTTTCTTCACTAAATTCTTGTTGAACCATTTATCTGACACTGAATCAGATACTGCTGGCATGAAGATTATTTATGGATAATAGTGAATTCTACTCTGGCTTGTGTTCCCATCAAGCCTATTAGAAATTCTATCTTGGGAAAAACTTTACCACCGTGGGGCGGGGGGTGGGGGGGGAACCTTATTAATGGCAACAAATCCATACACATTTTGGGAAAGTGTTTTAGCTATCAGCAAACCACATCAATGATCTGATGTAGTCTGAAAGTATCATGATATCTCAGTTTCTCAGAAAAGAGATTCTCAAATTTTAATGCACAGATGAATCACTTGCAGTTGGAATCTCTTAGTATGGTCCAGTGGTATTTTAATCTACACATATTATTCTATTACTTAGCTTTTGATTTGATTTTATCTTTCATTCAATTGGAAATCTCACAAAGTATTCTGTCTTCGCCATATCCTCCATAGCATCTGTGTATCATATACATAATAAATGGTTAATAAATAATTGAATTGAATCATTAAATTTGTTAAGACTGCTACCTAACTTTCTGATTTTAAAATCTCTTGTTAAGACACTTAAAGCAGAAGTTTAACTGGAAGAAATCTGAGCTGCACCGTAGAAAATCCTTTCTCCTTTGTTTAAGCCAAAAGTAAAAGGTAAGAAAAAGGTAAAAGATGTCATTCTCAAAAAGAAAACCCCAGAATATGTAAAGAGTGGGTCTTCTTTTGCCAGCATCAACTTTAGTTCACATAATTATGTATAATTAGTTCACATAATTATTTATATGAAACTTGCAAATTAAATTATTTATTTATTTACAAAATCAGCTGTGCTAGATTTTAGAATTTAGAAATAATTCTCACCCGTGAAGGATTAATAACTGTTGGACTAAATGTTCTTGTCCCAACTGGCTTTATTATTTATTTATTTGGCTGAACCGGGTCTTAGCTGCGGCATGCAGGATCCAGTTCCCTGACCAGGGATCAAACCCGGGACCCCTGCATTGGGAGCATGGAGTCTTAACCACTGGACCACCAGGGAAGTCCCACCAACTGGCTTTAGAATTTAACTAAAACATCAGACAGGCCTGTCTCTCAAGGAAGAGCTGCTATAAAATCAGTTGCAAAGGACACTTTCCCTATTGTCATGTTGCTAATCAGGTTGTTTTATACAAGCATCTGAATGCCATGTGTGACTCTCTAAGGTTTAATGGATCACCAAAGTAGTAAATTGTGTGTTCTATCTGACAAGGATGCAGGGTTTTAAACCTATTGTAGTAGATAGTAGAGGACACTTAGTGGACTTCAGACCCTCATTCCTATGCCTCTCTTTGCAGTAAATATTTCTGGAGATGCACAGACTTTTTCAGGTCTCTAGGACTCATTTAGGCCAGTAACTGTCATAAGTTTTACCAGGAATTCCTTCTTTTGGATTAAGGCTCAAAGATTCATTTGCAATAATCACAAAACCTTAATCTTCCCAGTTCATGCATATATGGCTGTATTAGTGTAACTTTAGTCCATTTATGAATATTCTTCATATCATTTGAAATATGCATATAGAGAAAAAGCAGCCAGTAAAGTGACAGCTGTATATTAAAAAGAATTTTTTTTTGCTGTGGCTCCTCCTTAAATGGGAAGGAGGAATAAAATGTTTTTTATTATCAGGAGACATCTATTTTTCAATTTAGGACTTCTTTCCCTTGCTTATAGTCATTTTATTAATTACTATGACAATATCTCTGAGATATAGGTTGGTATTATCTTAATTTTATGGTTACTGCATTTAATCTATTTTATGCTTATCTCTGGTCTCTAGTTTATGGCAATGTGCATCCTGGCAAAAGAGTCTGAAACTTTCCCACATTTCTGTGATATAACCCACGCACTTTGTCCCATATTTGAGAATAGCTCCATCCTATGAACCACACCCATCTTTGTAGGTATGCTGATTTCTTCACTTCTAGGTGTGAAGTTATATCACATATTTATTACCTCTAGTAAACATTAGCATGAGGCTGTGATTGAAAGTGTCCCAAGTGGGATTTCATTTTCAGTATTCAACAATGAGGAGAGTCCTTGCATGCATGCCTTGTTCTATTAGACTTTCAGTCTTGTGCCCTCCCCCCTCCCCTATTTTCTTTCATTCTCTGACAAAGAAATTCTCACTTGTTCATAAATGAATCTGACGTTCTTAGATGCAGGGAGGAGCAGAAGAGGAAGGGTAGAAAACCTGAGAGGCCACATGGAAGAGGTTCACAGCACCGACTCTGAAGTCAGCTGGCCTGAATAGTATGGGACTCTGCCCTTAATAGCTGGGTATTTTGAGAAAGTTACTTTACCTTGGTGTGCCTCAGTTTCTCTATCTTTAAAATGGGAATAAAGCCAGAATTTGCCTTACAGAGTTTTTCTAAGGATTAAGTAGATAAGTATTTGTAAAGCACTTAGAAGGATGCCTAGCACAGAGTGATATATAAATAGATAAACAACAGGTGTTCTGGGTGATTGAAATTGACAATAACTGATTACAGTTTTAGGACTTTGCACTACCTTAAGAATTTGAATCATTTCAATATACAAATTTGTATAGAAAAATCAAAGTTTCTATATTATATATATATTTCTTTCCTTTGTTGCTACAGGCCATTAATTAGACAATGGAAAAGAGATCATAACAGTAGATGGTTACACTGGAATGGTTACTACAAGAGACAAATACTCTTCTTGGCCTGAGTTCACTAAGTTCATCTTGTAAGTAGACATGGAAATAATACTTATTACTTCCTCTAGGAGTCTCCTGGGCAATTCTACAAGATCCTTTGCCTGGAAATTTCTGTGAATGAATTGCTAACAATTTGCTAATGAGTGAGTCATAATATATATTAGTCGTTTTTACCTACACAAGGAGAATACCCTTTTCCAAAAATTCCCTCTTCCTTAAGGTGTGGCAAGGCCTGAAACATTCACACAAACATTTAAATAGCACTCTCTATCTTCCGGACATTTTACAACCATTTGAAGTAAGTTTGCAAACCAGCAAATCTCTAGGAATTTATTTTATGAATAAAAATACCATGCCTGACATTATATCAGAGAGTGTGCACTACTTATTTCATCTTCTGATTATAGCACTCTGTATTCTTTGCCCTAAAATGTCATTTGTGTGGGGAAAAAACCTATGGTTAAATTTAAATCTCCAATGAAAAAGGCATGGCAATGAAGCAAACGAAGTTAGAAATAAAAATTTTAATAGTCAAAGGCAAAAATATTGTATTCTGATTCATAAAAAATGTATTTTAGAAGTGTAAATTTCAGTTCCTCTCTTGGCAAAGTCTGTTTTATCCCTACTGCTTTTTTTTTTTTTCTATAAGCATGGTCCTCAAAATACTACAAATGGTAAAGGCATCTGACTGGGTACTGTTTTTGGACTTTTTAAACAGGCATTTAAATATTTTTCTGTAATGTGACTTTGTGGAACTGTTGTAATAAAATCCTTTTCAATTATAGGCTTACACATTTATGCTCAATGAAGAGAAAGACAACTAATATCATCAAATTTATGTTTTACATTTCTTTGTAGTGCTTTGAAAGACAGAATATATGTCTTGTATAAATGTATGATATATGAATATCTTCACTAATTTAGTATAGATCTCATAAGCTGGGGCATAATATCACTTAGCCAGTCCATTAAAGATATCAGTTACACTATAACAGTAAATAATCTTGATTCTACATGCCTCAGTTTAGCCCTCAGAGATCAAAAGCTTAGTGATCCATCTGTTAAAAACATACACATTAAAGGAGATTACATGAAGGATTGGACTACTGTCACGAAGCAGGTCAGAGAAATTCCATAATGGCAGAGCATTAGACTGAACTACCAGGGTTATCAACCCCCTGCTTCTTTTCGACCCTAGTTCATGGGCAACTAAACCAAAGTTAGGTATCTCAAGACCATCAGGTAAAGACCTAGGAACTTATTGGGAACAAGTCCAATTTCGGATAGCTGGAAAATCAACACACTCTCAGAGAAGCCCAACAAGACCTACGATTTTTGTGAAAGAATCTAGGAGAAGTCTAATTTCCTAGTGGCAATTTTAAAAAAATGCCTACATGTATGCCAAGTTTATATTTGAGGCTCAAACCTGCATTCAAACACTCAAAGTGCATAGAGGCTGCAGTGAAACCTCGTAAATTATAAGCAGATGGTATTTTATGAAAATACAACTTTTTATTTGGGTGATAGAAAATATAGGTAATACAAAATATAAATAAAGGTCCTCTTAAGCCTCAGGAGGTTAGTTGCCTGCTGGAATACACTATGCAAAGGTAATTTATACATAACAGTAAGAGTGTTCAGTGTAGATTTTTGTTAAATTTTATGACATATGGGACAATTTTGATAATTTTTCTATGACAACCACAAAATTTACTGGAAAAAAAGATGGCCTGTGGATATCTAAAGTGCTCATCTTTTCATCCAAATAAGCAATTTAAATCTAAATCCATGAAAATGTGTGATATTATTTTAATAAATATATTGTGGAATATCAGTATATTTCTTTAATCAAAATGGTGAGAGTGGTTTTCCCCAAATTGAAGATACATTAATTACAACTGTGAAGTTAACTTGCTGTTCTATTTAACTATCCATGTCACAAAACTAAATATTATTAGAGTATGAAAACTTTTTCAGAAGAAAATCATCTTTGTTGATCTGAGATTTAACTGCTGAAATTTAAGAACTCAAATCACTAGGTGTGTTTTATACCACCAAGCTACAGTTGCTGTCCGTGTCATCCCCTGCAGCAATGTTCTAGGCAGTCCAGATGGCTAGCACAACTATTAACAAGTACATGCAAAAAATTGTGAGATGAAGTAAAACTGAATAACTGGGACAATTGATTTATGTGTGATAAGTCACACAAGGAATTTTGTTACATTATTTCAATTAAATAATGGTATGGTGAATTTTATTTCCAGCTGTAAAAGTCATTGAATGATTGTAATTGTGAAGTTAGATTAAGGAACATAAAAACTCACAGTCTTCCAGAGATAATTTTTTTTTTTAGATCTTAGGCTGATAAATAAGCTCTCATTTTCATAGTTATACAGGTATATATTCATTGATATAAATAGAAAATGAGATTAAGCATACAGTTCTATGTAATGAGGAGTTACATATATTCAGATAGTTTGTGCCAGTTTTATTGAATACCACCTGTTAAATAAGAAATCTGAATAGATTGATATACATATAATCAGAAGTCCTAGGACATTAGGAAAAGAGAACAGGACTTAGAAAGCAGAGGGATTGAGGGCTTGGATCTGCTCACTTACTTGGAATTAAAGCTTGAGCCAATTATTTAGCCTCTTAAGCCTGAGTTTCTTTATCATGGAAATCTGGGGAGTGGGCTTCCTGATCTTTAAATTCCATCCAGCTCTACAGTTTTATCATTCTATTCACCTCCTGTTTTATATTTGTATCTGCCTACATGATCTTTAAAATTACCTCCAGCTTTTATAATTCTGTTTACTTTCTGTTTCATATTTGTATCTCATTAAGAGGAGAGGATAGGGATAGGAGAAATAATGTTAGGTGAAGAGGCTGCCGTAAAGAAAGATAACGCTCGGAATGCACCTAACTATGCTGGCCTGGACAGATTTCTTCCTAGATTGAAGAACTATTATGAATGATCTTTGAGTAAGAGAAGAAAACATACATGAGGCCAGGCAAGTAGTCTTTTTCTTTTTTCTCAGGGGAAAGAAGGTGGATGTCAGATACAGATGGAGACACTTGTTCAAGATCTGGGAGACCAGGATGCCTGCCTTTCCTGCCCTCAGGGCCATAAGCCAAGTGGAATCCTTTCTATAAATTCTTTCCCATCTTTAATCTGGGGCTCAGGAGGGTTTTTGTTACTTGTAGCTAAAAACATTTGGCCAAAGAATTCTAGCAGCAAAGTGGATGAACAACAAGAATAGCTCTTTTACAACTAATAGACACAGGGAAATAAATTCTACCTCACTAAAGAGTAAAAACGTGCAATGGAAACAATGTGAATTCCGTCTTTTGTTCACCAGACTGGCAAAAATTTAAATGTTATATCCAGATTTTGCAGGAGAGAGGGAAATAGGTCTGTGGTTGGGTTTTTTACCACAAGCAATATCCATGGAAATTAGGCAACATTTATCAAAACATAAATCGTCCGTTCATGTGAATGTAACCAAATAATATACAGTGTTCTATGACTGACTTTTTCACTTAGCATAATATTTTCAAGGTTCATTTATGATCTGGTGTGTATCAGTACTTCAGTCCTTTTGGTGGCCAAATAATATTTCATTGTATGGACATACCACATTTGTTCATCCATTCATCAGCTGACAGACATTTGGGTCATTTCCATCTTTTGACTATTCTGAGAAACGCTGCTATAAACACTCATATACAAGTTTCTGTGTGAACATATATTTTCATTTTCTTGGATATATACTTAGAAGTAAAATTGCTGGTCATATGGCATCTCTATGTTTAATCATTTGAGGAACTGCCAGACTGTATTTTGAAGCAGCTGTACCATTTTACATTCCCGCAAGTAGGGTATGAGGGTTCTGACTTTTCCATTTCTCATCAAAACTTATTATTATTGGACATTTTGATTCTAGCCATCCTAGTATGTGGGAAGTAGTATCTCATTGTGGTATTGATTTGCATTTCCCTGATGACTAATGATGCCCAGCATCTTTTTGTGTGCTTATCAGATATTTGTATATATTCCTTGAAGAAATGTCTATTCAAATCCTTTGTCCATTTTTAAATGTCTTTTTATCATTGAATTGTAAGAATTCTTTATATATTTTGAGTACAAGTCCCTTATCAGTTATCTGATTTACAAATATTTTCTACCATTCTGTGGGCTGTCTTTTCACTTTCTTGGTGATGTCCCTTGAAACACAAAAGTTTCATTTTGCTGATGTCCAATTTATCTATCTTTAACTTAGTTGCTTATACTTTTAGTGTCATATCTAAGAATTCTTTGCCAAATCCAAGGTCATGAAGTTTTACCCCTATGTTTTCTTCTAAGAGTTTTAGCTCTTACATTAGGTCTTTGACCCACTTTAGTTAATTTTTGTATATGACGTGAGGTAAGGATACAATTTTATCCTTTTGCATGTGGCTACCTAATTGTTTCAGCACCACTTGCCAAAAAGACCTTGCTGAACTCATCTAATGGTTCTAAGAGGGTTTTTCTGTTTATTTTTAATGGCTTTCTTAGAATTTTATATATACAGGATGATATCATTTGCAAGCTGATATAGTTTTACTTCTTCCTTTTCAATCTGGATGACTTTTATTTGTTTTTCTTGCCTAATTGCAAGAAAAACAATTGGATAGAATTGCAATTCAATCCAATTGTCCAATTGGATAGAACCGCCAGTAAAATGTTGAATAGAAGTGATGAAAGTGAACATCCTTGTCTTTTTCCTGATCTTAGGGGAAAGCATTCTAGTCTTTCACCAGTAAATGTGATGTTAGCTAGAGGTATTTCATAGATGCCCTTTATTAGGTTGAGGAAGTTTCTTTCTATTCTTAGTTTTCTGAGAGTTTTTATCATGAATGGGTCTTGGATTTTGTCAAATGTATTTGCGCCACCAATAAAGGTGATCACGTGGTTCTTGTCCTTTATTCTAGTATTACAGTATGCTACCTTGATTGACTTTTGTATGTTAAGCTAACTTTGCATTGCTAAGATAAATCCACTTGGTCACGGTGTGTAATACTTCTTATATGTTGCTGGATTCAGTTTTCAAGCTTTTTTTTTATTAAGGATTTTTGCATCTATATTCATAACAGGTATTGGTCTGTAGTTTTCTTTTCTTGTGATGCCTTGGCCTGGTTTTGGTATCAGGGTAATACTGGCAACATAGAATGGGTTCAGAAGTATTCCCTCCTCTTCTATATTTCGGAAGACTTGTGAAGTATTTGTGTTAATTCTTCCTTAAGTGTTGGTAGAATTCACCAGTGAAGCTATCTGAGTCAGGCTTTTCTTTATAGGAAGTTTTTAAATTACTTATTTAATCTCTGAATATAGATATATTCAGATATCATACTTCTTTCTGAGTCAATTATTTTTTAACATCTTTATAGGAGTATAATTGCTTTACAATGGTGTGTTAGTTTCTGCTTTGTAACAAAGTAAATCAGCAATACATATACATATGTTCCCATATCTCTTCCCTCTTGTGTCCCCTCCCTCCCACCCTCCCTATCCCACCCCTCTAGGTGGTCACAAAGCACCGAGCTGATCTTCCTGTGCTATGCGTCTGCTTCCCACTAGCTATCTGTTTTACATTTGGTAGTGTTTATATGTCCATACCACTCTCTCACTTTGTCCCAGCTTACCCTTCCCTCTCCCACTGTCCTCAAGTCCATTCCCTAGTAGGTCTGTGTCTTTATTCCCATCCTGCCCCTAGGTTCTTCATGACATTTTTTTTTTTTTAAGATTCCATATATATGTGTTACCATACGGTATTTGTTTTTCTCTTCTGACTTACTTCACTCTGTATGACAGTCTCTAGATTCATTCACATCTCTACAAATGACCCAGTTTTGTTCCTTTTTATGACTGAGTAATATTCCATTGTATATATGCACCACATCTTTATCCATTCGTCTGTTGATGCACATTTAGGTTACTTCCATGACCTGGCTATCATAAATAGTGTTGCAGTGAACATTGCAGTGCATGTGTCATTTTGAATTATGGGTTTCTCTGGGTATATGCCCAGCATTGGGATTGCTGGGTCATATGGTAATTCTATTTTTAGTTTTTTAAGGAACCTCCATACTGTTCTCCATAGTGGCTGTATCAACTTACATTCCCACCAACAGTGTAAGAGGGTTCCCTTTTCTCCACACCCTCTCCAGCATTTGTTGTTTGTAGATTTTCTGATGATGCCCATTCTAACTGGTAGTGAGGTGATACCTCATTGTAGTTTTGATTTGCATTTCTCTAATAATTAGTGATGTTGAGCAGCTATTCATGTGCTTCTTGGCCATCTGTATGTCTTCTTTGGAGAAATGTCTATTTAGGTCTTCTGCCCATTTTTGGATTGGGTTGTTTGTTTTTTTAATATTGAGCTGCATGAATTGTTTATATATTTTGGAAATTAATCCTTTGTCTCTTGATTCGTTTGCAAATATTTTCTCCCATTCTGAGGGCTGTCTTTTCATCTTGTTTGTAGTTTCCTTTGCTTTGCAAAAGCTTTTAAGTTTCATTAGGTCCCATTTGTTTATTTTTGTTTTTATTTCCATTACTCTAGGAGGTGGATCAAAAAAGATCTTACTGTGATTTATGTCAAAGAATGTTCTTCCTATGTTTTCCTCTAAGAGTTTTACAGTGTCCGGTCTTACATTTAGGTCTTGAATCCATTTTGAGTTTATTTTTGTGTGTGGTGGTAGGGAGTGTTCTAATGTCATTCTTTTACATGTAGCTGTCCAGTTTTCCCAGCACCACTTACTGAAGAGATTGTCATTTCTCCATTGTATATCCTTGCCTCCATTGTCATAGATTAGTTGACCATAGGTGCGTGAGTTTATCTCTGGGCTTTCTATCCTGTTCCATTGATCTATATTTCTGTTTTTGTGCCAGTACCGTATTCTCTTGATTACTGTAGCTTTGTAGTATAGTCTGAAGTCAGGGAGTCTGGTTCCTCCAGCTCCATTTTTTTGCTCAAGACTGCTTTGGCTATTCAGGGTCTTTTGTGTCTCCATACAAATTTTGAGATTTTTTGTTCTAGTTCTGTAAAAAATGCCATTGGTAATTTGATATGGATTGCACTGAATCTGTAGATAGCTTTGGGTAGTAGAGTCATTTTCACAATGTTGATTCTTCCAATCCAAGAACATGGTATATCTCTCCATTTGTTGGTATCATCTTTAATTTCTTTCATCAGTGTCTTATAGTTTTCTGCATACAGGTCTTTTGTCTCCCTAGGTAGGTTTATTCCTAGGTATTTTATTCTTTTTGTTGCAGTGGTAAATGGGAGTGTTTCCTTAATTTCTCTTTCAGATTTTTCATCATTGGTGTATAGGAATGCAAGAGATTTCTGTGCATTAATTTTATATCCTGCAACTTTACCAGATTCATTGATTAGCTCTAGTAGTTTTCTGGTGGCATCTTTAGGATTCTCTATGTATAGTGTCATGTCATCTGCAAACAATGACACTTTTACTTCTTCTTTTTGAATTTGTATTCCTTTTATTTCTTTTTCTTCTCTGATTGCCGTGGCTAGGACTTCCAAAACTATGTTGAATAATAGTGGTGAGAGTGGACATCCTTGTCTCGTTCCTGATCTTAGAGGAAATGCTTTCAGTTTTTCACCATTGAGAATGATGTTTGCTGTGGGTTTGTCGTATATGGCCTTTATTATGTTGAGTTAGGTTGCCTCTATGCCCACTTTCTGGAGAGTTTTTATCATAAATCGGTGTTGAATTTTGTCAAAAGCTTTTTCTGCATCTATTGAGATGATCATATGGTTTTTATTCTTCAATTTGTTAATATGGTGTATCACATTGATTGATGTACGTATATTGAAGAATCCTTGCATCCCTGGGATAAATCCCACTTCCTCATAGTGTATGATCCTTTTAATGTGTTTTTGGATTCTGTTTGCTAGTATTTTGTTGAGGAATTTTGCATCTGCATTCATCAGTGGTATTGGTATATAGTTTTCTCTTTTTATGACATCTTTGTCTGGTTTTGGTATCAGGGTGATGGTGGCCTCATAGAATGCATTTGGGAGTGTTCCTTCCTCTGCAATTTTTTGGAAGAGTTTGAGAAGGATAGGTGTTAGCTCTTCTCTAAATGTTTGATAGAATTCACCTGTGAAGCCATCTGGTCCTGGACTTTTGTTTGTTGGAAGATTTTTAATCACCATTTCAATTTCATTACTTGTGATTGGTCTGTTCATATTTTCTATTTCTTCCTGGTTCAGGCTTGGAAGTTTATACCTTCCTAAGAATTTGTCCATTTCTTCCAGATTGTCCATTTTATTGGCATAGAGTTGCTTGTAGTAGTCTCTTAGGGTGCTTTGTATTTCTGAGGTGTCTGTTGTAACCTCTCCTTTTTCATTTCTAATTTTATTGGTTTGAGTCCTCTCCCTGTTTTTCTTGATGAGTCTGGCTAATGGTTTATCAATTTTGTTTATCTTCTCAAAGAACCAGCTTTTAGTTTTACTGACCTTTGCTATTGTTTTCTTGGTTTCTATTTCATTTATTTCTGCTCTGATCTTTATGATTTCTTTCCTTCTGCTAACTTCGGGTTTTGTTTGTTCTTCTTTCTCTAGTTCCTTTAGGTGTAAGGTTAGGTTGTTTATTTGAGATTTTTCTTGTTTCTTGAGGTAGGATTGTGTTGCTATAAGCTTCCCTCTTAGAACTGCTTTTGCTGCATCCCATAGGTTTTGGATCGTCATGTTTTCATTGTCATTTGTCTCTAGGTATTTTTTGATTTCCTCTTTGATTTCTTCAGTGATCTCTTGGTTATTTAGTAACGTATTGTTTAGCCTCCATGCGTTTGTTTTTTACGTTTTTTCCCCTGTAATTGATTTCTAATCTCATAGCATTGTGGTCAGAAAAGATGCTTGATATGATGTCAATTTTCTTAAATTTACTGAGGCTTGATTTGTGACGCAAGATGTAATCTATCCTGGAGAACATTCCGTGTGCACTTGAGAAGAAAGTGTAATCTGCTGTTTTTGGATGGAATTTCCTGTGAATATCAATTAAATCTGTCTGGTCTATTGTGTCATTTAAAGCTTGTGTTTCCTTATTAATTTTCTGTTTGGATGATCTGTCCATTGGTTTAAGTGAGGTGTTAAAGTCCCCTATTATTACTGTGTTACTGTCGATTTCCTCTTTTATAGCTGTAAGCAGTTGCCTTATGTATTGAGGTGCTCCTATGTTGGGTGCATATATGTTTACAATTGTTATATCTTCTTCTTGGATTGATCCCTTGATCATTATGTAGTGTCCTTCCTTGTCTCTTGTTACATTCTTTATTTTAAAGTCTATTTTATCTGATATGAGTATTGCTACTCCAGCTTACTTTTGATTTCCATTTGCATGGAATATTTTTTCCATCCCCTCACTTTCAGTCTGTATGTGTCCCTAGGTCTTAAGTGGGTCTCTTGTAGACAGCATATATATGGGTCTTGTTTGTGTATTCATTCAGCGAGCCTGTGTCTTTTGGTTGGAGCATTTAATCCATTCATGTTTAAGGTAATTATTGATATGTATGTTCCATTTACTTAATTGTTTTGGGTTTTTTTTTCTTTTTTTTGCGGTGCGCGGGCCTCTCACTGTTGTGGCCTCTCCCATTGTGGAGCACAGGCTCCAGACGTGCAGGCTCAGCGGCCATGGCTCACGGGCCAGCCGCTCCGCGGCATGTGGGATCTTCCCGGACTGGGGCACGAACCCACGTCCCCTGTATCAGCAGGCGGACTCTCAACCACTGCACCACCAGGGAAGCCTTGGGGTTTTATCTTGTTCCTTCATCTGGTACATAGCCCTCTGCTTGTTCATCTTGTCTGTCTTTCTGTGAATGTGGTTTTTGTTCCACAGGCTGCAGGATTGTAGTTCTTCTTGCTTCTGCTGTCTGCCTTCTGCTGGATGAGGCTATCTAAGAGTCTTGTGCAAGTTTCCTGATGGAAGGGACTGGTGGTGGGTAGAGCTGGCTGTTGCTCTTGTGGGCAGAGCTCAGTAAAACTTTAATCTGCTTGTCTGCTGATGGGTGGGGCTGGGTTCCCTCCCTGTTGTTTGTTTGTCCTGAGGCGACCCAACACTGGAGCCTACCTGGGCTCTTTGATGGGGCTAATGGTGCACTCCGGAAGGGCTCATGTCAAGGAGTACTTCCCAGAACTTCTGGTGCCAGTGTCCTTGTCCCCATGGTGAGCCACAGCCACCCCCCACCTCTGCAGGAGACCCTCCAACACTAGCAGGTAGGTCTGGTTCAGTCTTCTCTGGGGTCACTGCTCCTTCCCCTGGGTCCTAGTGTGCACACTATTTTGTGTGTGCCCTCCAAGAGTGGAGTCTCTGTTTCCCACAGTCCTGTTGAAGTCCCCCAGTCAAATCCCACTAGCCTTCGAAGTCTGATTCTCTGGGAATTCCTCCTCCTGTTGCTGTACCCCCGGGTTGGGAAGCCTGATGTGGGGCTCAGAACCTTCACTCCAGTGGGTGGACTACTGTGGTATAAGTGTTCTCCAGTTTGTGAGTCACCCACCCATTGTTTATGGGATTTGATTTTATTGTGATGGTGCACCTCCTACCCTCTCATTGTGGCTTCTCCTTTGTCTTTGGATGTGGGGTATCTTTTTTGGTGAGTTCCAGTGTCTTCCTGTTAATGATTGTTCAGCAGTTAGTTGTGATCCTGGTGCTTTTGCAAGAGGGAGTGAGAGCACGTCCTTCTACTCCGCCATCTCGAACCAATCTCTACTGCACTGATTTTGAGAAGTCCCTACACTTAACTATTCCTTGGATCTCCTTTTCCTTAGTCCCCCAATGTCATCCTTTCCAAGTCCCTGATCATCTGATGAAACCATCCACCACTGTCCATGAACTAATGTGGATGTATAACTCTAGCCAACTCTCCTAGGTAGTGTGGACAGCCAAATGTAACACTGACAATTTCTTCTCATCAGAAATATTTCTTTCCCTATGTACTTCAGGGCCTCCTGCTTCTAGTATGTATCTTCAAATCATATAAAACCATTCATAACCCATAGTTTAACCTATTTCTTCCTTATCCACTGGTCATGATGAAGTCTGATAAGACCATAGGTGTGGATTAAAGGAGAAATAACAGTGCACCAGGAATGGAAGTTCTGGTAGTGTGAGCATCTGCTTATGAAGCCTAATTGTGTCTCCAGGATCTGTGCAAGTCCCTTCTTTCAGGTATCACTATCACTCAAGATGATATATTACTGTGCATGCCTACCTTTATGGCTTTGTGGATTAGCTATCCCCACATTGATGATGGGTGTATCTGATTGCAAGGTCACTTTGCTGTCTCATGGCAGTTCACCAGATATAAGATATTTCTATGAATTTCTATTTGGGTACAAATATGTAGATACAGAGGCTTCCAATTGGGCTTTCTATTATAACACTTCACATTCCGTAGGTCTGGTAGCCAGTGTAGATTCTGTGAATTGCCCAGTAACTTAGAAAGTGTTCCCTAGACTACAGAGCCTGAAGGAAGCAGGAGAAAGGGAAAAGGGAGTGAGTCAGGAAGGAAGGGAGAGCAAATGCAGAGGGCAGTGTTACCCCAGCCACAGATTCTGCTGCTTCTGCTGTTCTGCCTCTTCTTAATTTGGAACCAATTTCAAAGTAACAGAAAATTTGCAAGACTGGAATAAGGGCCTCCCCCGCCATTAGTTGAGAGTAAATTGCCAACATAATGCCCATTACCCTTAGGTGCTTTAGTGTGTATTTCATAACCATGACATAAACGTCGAAACCAAGAAAGTCATTCCAGATGCATTGCTGTCATCTAATCCCAAGACTCCATTCAGTTATGCCAGTTGTGCCAGTTGGTATATCTTTTATAGCAAAAGGATCCAGTCTATCATCTCATGTTGCTGTTAGTTGCCATGTCTCTTTATCCTCTTTCAGTTTGGAGTTGAATTCCCCAGTCTTTCCTTGATTTTCAAGACCGTAACATTTTTGAAGATTACAGGCCAGTCATCTTGTAGAAGTTCCCTTAATCTGTGTCTGATGTTTCCTCATGATTACATTCAGGTTCTACATCTTTGGTAGGAATGTCACAGAATTGATTCTGTGTTCTTCTCATTGCATCCTATCAAGTGGTGCACAATTCTGATTTTTTGCATTATTGGTGAGGTTAACTTTGATCACGTGATCAGGTGGTTACTATCAGGCTTCTCCACTATTTACTCTGTAATTAATAAGTATTTTGTTGTGAGTTACTTTGAGATAATGTTCCTCATCAAATTGAAAATGTTTCATTGATATATCATTATGGACTCATGAATGTGTTTTATTCAACGGGTTATAATTCATTACTGTTATTTATTTTGTTGCTAAAATCATGCTAGATTTGGCCTGTGTTATGTATATGCCTTCAAGCTGACTTCTGTGTCTTGGTGAAACGTCATCACTTTTAAGAACTTTCTCACCTTTTGGCAGAATAAGATGTTCTAGGTTCATCTCGTTTTTTCTCAGCCCCAGCCTTGAAACCAGCCATTCTTCCGAAGAGGGCTGATTCCTTATAGTGAAGAGTGATATTTAAAAAGTGTGTGGGCCCTAATTGTCTGTATTGCTATTTGAGGGTTTCAACTCCTAGACTCTCTCAGTGGCCAGAGCTAGAGAACACACACACACACACACACACACACATACATATACATGTTCACATCTATATTTATTTCTGTATCTATCTATATAGCTTCAAAGTCATGATTTCACCCCTAGATTTCTAGTTTCAGTTGAACAGCATGGGGCTTAATCTAGTTTTCCGCCTTTCTGTATTTGTGACTCCCCTCTCTGGCAGTGAGGAACGTGGCTCCCATCATCTTTATTTGAGCAGCCTACTCATATGGAGACGATCTTACTTACTGCTACTTTCCCCCACCTCCTCCTGGGTGGTCTCCTCACTTTGCTTGGCTCCAGGGCTCCACTTCCAGGTGCCACACTCCACTCTGGGCCATCGTGGATTTTCGTCTCTCTCCTCAATCTATCCCCACACCTCCTAGTGTGGACACATATCTTGCTCAGCCCCAAATAATGAGTTTTGGATTGAACTGTTTAGGAAGGGAAGAAAAAGAGGGGAAAGGGGAGGGAATGGGAGAGGAATAAACGAGAAAGAAAGGGAGAAGGTTGAGAGGTGGGAAAGGACAAATAAAAAAGGGAAGGAGAAAACAGAAGAGAAAGCTGACTGCTACAGCTTCTGTACAGCCCAATAATTGCTTGTCCCACTGGACACTGTCAGAGAGGCCATGCAAAACTAATGCTAGACTGAGCGCCGTTCTGGGAGAGGAAGAACTCCTTTCTATCCCCTGTCTCCCACTGGGAAAAGTGTCCCCCATGGGGCATTAACTACCAGGTGCTTCTGGTTGCATCACCTGACTTTTGCAGGCATGTGCGAGGGGACCCAGAGGCCCCACGGTCTGGGCAGGCCTGTGCACAGCCGTGTTCTCTCTCCATTAGGTGGCCCTGCATCTCAGTCTGAAGCAGTGACAATAGCAATGGCAGCAGATGGGCTCAATGACACACAAGCAGCTGCTTCAGCCATTCTGACTGGAAAAGACGTATGTGTGAATCTAGAGTAGTCATTAAATGGAACTGGTACAGTCCATCCCTTTCCTGAGAGGAAAAGCATGCAAATCCAATTCTTCAAGCTAGTGGCCAGATGCAATTTCCCAGAATATTAACAAAGCAAGCTACAGTTCATCTCTTGCAGTTTGTCCCAGAGTTGTAATTATAACCAAATATCTTCTTCCTGCACCACCTATTCTAGATTTCTCTCTTTTCCGATAGCACCTTAGCAGCCTGGATTGCTTGCAGTGAAGTGACCTCCAACTTCAAGTGTTTTGAGCCCTTGGTTGCTTTTTCTTAAGGACCAGAGTTTTTGCTGTTGTCCGCTCGCAGCTATCTGGTCATGGAAGGATGAAGAGGGCCCACAGCGCCTTCTGTAATTTCCTCATGAATCAACGTTGGTTATGCTATTCTCTGCTTGTTGGCATTCTGGCACGAGGAGTCTGCTGTTGCCCGCTTGAAGCAGCCACTGAGTATGGAAGTGTCAGGAGAAACCCTGGTAAATCGTAATCCTACATCTTGGTTTTCCAGATTTGTATATTGCAGCTCTTGGGGACACAGCATCGTTTATCAGCCATTGGTTCAATGCATATGTGCACCCTGGAGGGCAGAGTCCAAATCCTTCAACATATGTCCCTTAAGCTGGCACCTTATCTGAGCCTTCAACTGCCACCCCTTCATTTTATACAGCTGGCCCATAAAAACCAACCCATGTGACTTTCCGTGTTCTTTCCTCTTCCGCCTGTTTGCTGTAAAACAACAGAGTGCCTTTAGAAGGCATATGTTAAATGTGGCAAAGCCACACGGTGGAAGGAACTGAAAACATCACATGAAGGAGATCAGTTACCAATTAGGAATATCTATTTTGGGTTTTATATGAGCAATAAATAAACTTGTGTTTTAGTCCTTGTACATTTGGGGCATTATTTATGAAATTTGCTAGTGTTACTAGTAATGCAATGCTCCACTGAGGCCAAAGCTCTGAGCTAAACTCACACCTTTTTAAAACTCCAAATAACAAGTACATGAAAATTAAGCCACAGTGCACCTTAGCTGGTATTTACCTGCTCTCAGACTATACACAACTGATTTCAAAGTTGTAACGTCAAAATATAAAATGGTAGGCCCAGTAATGGGCATAATGTTATTGACAGTTGTAATCATGTAGACTATTCTATGCGGAATTTGCTAAAATTATCGTAACCATCGTAATCCACAGCAGCAGTTGTAGTCACGTGCCCCATCTCAGACCGCTTTGCTGGGACCTGTGCAAAGTGCCTCCTGTCTTTGGGGGTGGGCGTTACTCAGGCGGTCAACACTGACATAGAGAGAAAAGTTGAGTTTCATGTATAATGATGATGTAATACATGCAAAATAAAATAACCTAAATATTGTACATACTGAATTACTCTCCTAAATAGTTTTCGATAGCAACTTTGATTTTGAAGGAACCTGGGGGGAAGTGATTATTCTTCAATACTATTGATTTCTTTATGACTTCGATCAGTGGTCCTCAACTGGTGCAATTTTGCCCCCAGGGGACTTTTGGCAATTCAGTCCAAAATGTCAATAGTGTTGAAGAACTCTAATTTAGGTTATGGCGTTTCAAGCTTCCTTCTTTCATGGGGCTTAATCTGAGGTTAAAATCCAAACCAAAACAAGCCAAAGTAAAATAACTGAAACCACTACAAAGTGGGAGAAATAGAATAAAACTAATAGTCAGTTTGCAGTTATACTGTCCCTGATATCAAAGTGCCACTAAAAAGATGGATCACTCTCCTATGTCTATTACATTATCTGTTCAAGCAGTAAAGCCAACCTCATTTTTATAGTTGTCCTGTGCTCCTATAAATTCCTAGTCTTGGTTTGCAGAATGGAACATCAAATACCAGATGTCTCCCAGGTTTGCACATCTTCATTAGCTCCATCATAAAAGTGAGGTGAATGCAGAAATCTGCTCCTAGCAAAGGAACATCTCCAAACATACACATGAATAGAGGCAATGATCTAAAGGGCAGCGATCGGGGTGATCCACACATGACTCCAGGGGCTGGTAGGAAGAAAGCAGAAACCTCTTGGTGTCCCCCGCAGTCTTGCCAAGCGTTCCCAGCTGTTTTAGAGGGTGTTAGATAACACCTAGAGGTCCCACGTGTCTACGGTTTTGCTTAGAGCTACTCTGGGATTAGAGAAGAGAATTGTGTGAGTGTAAACTCACAGTGGAAGGAGGCACAACGTGTACCTTCTTGCTGCCTTGACATAGACTCTGTTGACTTAAGAGAACCTCACCCTATCCACGCAAACCTGGCAAACATAGGAAACAAAACAGCCTGGCTCACCTGGTGTTTTCCCTTTTTTTTTTTTTTTTTTCCTTCTCCAAGTATATTCAAGTTTGGGGAAGTGGCTTAGACTTGTCAGTCAGGAAAGAAGTTGGCTTTAGCCCTCCTGTTCAGGGCAGTGTAACTGACACAAACAGTTCACACACATTTGGGCAATACACGTAAGATGGCGCCTCCGAAGGATGTCACTATTTCTCACCATGTAGGCTAGAGGAGAAACATAAAATAAAGTTATTCCTACTTGGAATAATTCTTTAAATACCAAGTGGTTCTGTTTAAAAGCTTGACGTTTATAAATGCGGGTAAACATCACTGACATGGACTAATTACAGGCAAGGCCCATAATAAATTAAAGAAATACTTAGAAGAAAAGTAGTATTCTAACTTTCAAGGACTTACAATAGTTTGTGATAATGCTAATAAAATCCTTCTAAAGAAAGATCCTTCCAGAAAATTGTTTTGGTGTTCTAAGGCATTATTGGCAGCACGCATCTTAATTTAACAAGTTGTGTGTTAAAGTCATACAAATAGTTTGTGGTAATTAAGTAGGTTTAAAATGTCCTCAGATGTGGTATTTTTACTGCTGATTTGCTAACCAAACCCTTTCTTTGTAGATTGGATGAAGGAAATTTTTAGCTCAGATTAAGACAATTGATAAAAATTAGAAATTAGAAGAGTTGTAAATTAACAAGATATATTACATTATGCAAAAGAGAGGTTTCTCTGAAAATAGGATGTTGAACTTGGCAAGTCAGAAGTCCCGGATGACTTTAGGAGAAAGGGAAATGAGCCTACAGTGGACCGAATGGGACTTAAGGGGGAGGACACCCGGGAAGTAAGAGTGAAGTTTTGACATGGGGGAGGCTGAAAATGGAGGCCAGTGTTGGCCGTTGTTTTCTCTGGAGAGGTGAAGCTACACAGACAATTTAAAGTTGATGGAAATTGTAAATTTGGAACAGTCATTCATTGTGGAGAACACAGAATAATGCTGACCGGAGAAATTTAAGTACTGCCAGTTTAGGTCAAAAACCATAAAACCACAACAATAAGAAAGGACCAATGATAGGACGTCAAAAACAGAAAATAAAATCACGTTAGCACAGCTGGGACCATTTTGGCAAACGTCTGACTCAAATCTTGTTCTGGTCTGTCCCATTTTAGCGATCTTCCACGTGCGCCTGTGGCTTCCCTCCACTTCAGCACGTTAGGTGAGGTAGGCAGCAGACCCGGGTCTTATCTTTTAAGAACTAGGTTGTTATGTGCACATTAAACTTGGTAGCCACAGCACTTTTTCAACAAGGCAATTCATTGTGCAAACGCTAAACTTTAAATTAGTTGGTAATATTAATTTTTCACTTGTAGACCATCATAAGGTTTGGGGGAGAAAGGATGGAATAAAATTAGGGAATGATGGACATAGAATTAACCAGGCCACGTGTTTTGTGTCGAACTAAACAATTATTCATCTTAATTCAATCTTGGTCAAAGAGCCACTGTTTTCTTTCCATAATTTAACCACCCATTTAAAATAAGACCTTGTTGGGGCTTCCCCAGTGGTCCAGCCGTTAAGACTCCGTGCTCCCAGTGCAGGGGGCCCGGATTTGATCCCTGGTCAGGGAACTAGATCCCACATGCATGCTGCATCTAAGACCCAGCGCAGCCATATAGATAAATATTTTAAATAAGACCTTGTTGGGGACTTCCCTGGTGGTGCAGTGGTTAAGAATCCACCTGCCAATGCAGGGGACACGGGTTCGAGCCCTGGTCCGGAAGATCCCACATGTCACAGAGCAACTAAGCCCGTGCACCACAACTACTGAGTTCATGCGCTTAGAGCCTGTGCTCCACAACAAGAGAAGTCACCGCAGTGAGAAGCCTGCGCACCGCAGTGAAGAGAAGCCTTCGCTCACCACAAGTAGAGAAAGCTGGCGTGCAGCAACAAAGACCCAATGCAGCCAAAAATAAATAAACAAAAAGACCTTGTTGATTCAAAATCTACTAATTAAGAAAGGTTATGTTAGGTGGTAACAGTATAAATAATGTTAAAGAATGAATATTAAGCTACTTGTGAAAATAAAATATTTTAACACCTCTTCAAGAAGTTAATAGGTCTTTATAGCATGCAAAACTAATGCTAATGGAAAATAATCAAAAGTCCTGTATTCAACTAGAGATAATAACAACACATCTTGTCAGTTTCATCTACTCCAATGTGTTTCACATTAAATATATTGGATTCAATAGTGCAGAAATTCTCAACCATGGCAGCTTCTTGGTATCACCTGTATAGCTTTTAAAACGCTATTCAGCAGAGATTCTAATTTAATTGATTGGAGTGGGGCTCACACATTCCTTAGTTTTAAAATCTCCACAGACAATTTTAATGGGTAACTAGGTATGAGAACCACTATGTTAGCACATTGTGAAAGCAAATGACTTGGTCTATAAGCAGCATTTTAAAAATGAAATACAGTATGTATGTAGTAAGGTAATCTTAATTTGTGAAACTTTCACATTGGTTATGTTTGTGTCAGTGTGTGGACATGAATATTTACTTGGTTGCTATGCAAAATATATTTTTGACCCTGGATTATGCTAATCCAGTCATTGGAACTGGACTTCTTACTCACAAACTGAGTTAATGACGTTTATGTGAAATTATTTTTCTATTCATAAGGACCTTCCTGGGAAATTAAATTGGCTTGTAGTATGTAGAAGGTAAGAACACAGATACTGGGGCTAAACTATCTGAGTCTGAGTCGCTGATCTGCCACTAACTGGCCTCAGTGACTAGGCAAATTCCTCGATCTCTTTGTGTTTCAGTTTCTTCAGCTGTAAAGTAGAGAAAATAACAGTTGCTACCTGATAGAAGTGTTATTAGGATTAAATGAGTTAATGTTTGTGTAGCATTACAGCAGTACACTATAGTAAGGAATATGTAAATATAAATACATTTTAAGTAAATAAGATTAAAAGAGACTGCAAAACAATCTTTATATCTTTAATAAAGACAGCAAAAAAGTCTTTATTCTAGATGACAACATATTTCACAATCAAAAGAACATAGCCAAAGCATGGGATTTATAACCAATAATTCACTGGAGAAGGAGTGCTAAAATCAAACCTAATTTCATATTCAACTGATGGGAAGAATAAATCCTAGAAATATTGACTGAATATGTTCTTAGTTGGTACCTATTTACAAAAACCTTTAAATTTGCTTTATCTTTTATTTTAGCACATTGAATGTTTTCATATTTAATAATGAAATGATTTCTGTCTTTATTTCAATCAAAATGTGATATGATACGCTGCCTGTTGAATGTTGTGTGAACATATTG
Source organism: Leucopleurus acutus (assembly GCF_964270905.1). NCBI lineage: Eukaryota > Metazoa > Chordata > Mammalia > Artiodactyla > Delphinidae > Leucopleurus > Leucopleurus acutus. Next base: position 144,831,032 of record NC_139146.1, read on the forward strand.
TCATCTTGTACTGCACCGGGTCTCCTAACTGAATGAAGCGTCCCTCAAAGATACTTTGTTCAGAGCTTTTGAGGTTGCAAGTGAAGCACAGAAGTAGGAGCAGTGAGTAAAATTTCAGTTCCTGTAGTCACTTGGGTAGATTTCAGTTTTGGATTTGGGAAATTATAGGCTCCATGATAAATATTTCAGGCTGCTGACTACAATGAAAAGTAATTAAAGCAGCTATGACAACAGGTGCTGTATGGGGGAAATGGTGCCTTTTATCATGAGGTTATGGGTGCATGTGCTAAACGTGCTCATCATTTTCTCTTTTCTATTATTCACCGAATACCCCGGGGAGATTATTCTATTGCCAGCATTTATAGGATATAATGAAACCACATTAAATATGTATCTGATTGCTACCAACTGTGTAGAAAGCTTATGCTAACTATGGTTATGTACGGCGAGTTAGACTCAGACCAGTGAAGTTCAACTTCACTGGGACTTCTTTGTGCTTGACCCATGGGCCTTCACTGTTTCATTGACCTTTAGTTCAAGCATCAGATACCTTTTTATTTGTTTGCTTGTTAAATGAAAAGTTTAAGAGGGTTGTAATAAGATATATACTGCTTTAAGATGATGTGTTCCCATATAGGGAACTCCTTAACATATGGCATATGAACAGCTACAATGGAAAATGATTTTAATCTTATCAGCTTTAATTATATATTTCTTTGGAATATTGAGCACTGTATTTCACAACTCATCTGATTTTAACTTTGTCCAACTCGTAGGCTTCTCCTTAAAAACAAAAAGGAAGGGTGTTCTAAATAATATAGTGGTTCAATTTTAGTTAATAAGGAATTATGTCCATATTAAATGCCTAAAATGAAGCCATGAGTAAGAGAATGTTTTGTAAAATAAAATGTTCAACAAATGAGTTATGATAATGCTTCTTTTATTTTTTAATATTTATTTTATTTATTTCTTTGGTTGTGCTGGGTCTTAGTTGCGGCAGGCAGACTCCTTAGTTGTGGCGTGCAAACTCTTAATTGCGGCATGCATGTGGGATCTAGTTCCCTGAGCAGGGATCGAACCTGGGCCCCCTGCGCTGGAAGTGCAGAGTCTTAACCACTGCGCCACCAGGGAAGTCCCAATAATGCTTCTTTAAAACTTTCTTTTCTTAAAGGTTAACGAAAAGTTTTTAATCTTTTACTTTCTACTTGTATAGAAGATGATTATAATTGAATGGTAATCAAACTGCTGCCTTAAATGTAGAAGTAACTTTTATGTATATATTATCCCTTTTTATCATAACATTTCCTTTCTACAAGGAGACACATTCTTGCAAGGTTATATGGATTCAGGAGTCATTTCTGTGTATATATAGATCAGTACTTGTTCGTAGATGGCAACTTTATGGTCTACAGTTAGGTTTACTGACCTCAGAAGAAAAAAAATCAAATCTAATGAGGCATAGTAATATTCAATTATTTAACTACAAGTCTAATGCAATAAATTTAAAGGTTAAATGTGTTGAATTTGCATACACTATTGACATCCTTATAATGTTTCAAATAAATTTGCTGTCAAAGTACCTGAGAGCTTTGGAAATATCATATTGAATTTCATGAGAAACTATTTCTTGTGTGCATTGTAGCTTTATGAATATAGGAAAATAAGTATCTCTAAAACTTTATGAAAAAGAGAATTTGAATATATTCTGAGTTTTAAATAATTTATTTAAACAAATGTTTACGGTACCTACTCCATGCCTGGCACAACCAGGCTGAATAAGTCACTATTATAGATCCAAACGCTTAGAAACGTGCTTTTCTTTCAGAGTGAGGATTCAGGAACCATCTCCCCAACTCTCTCCAGTGTTTAGAATTATTGATCTAAAAAGCAGAGATTCTCTATGGGCATAGCTCTGCTTCCTAGAGAAGTCCCCGGGCATATGCATTCAACTCAGTGGGTCCCACAATCAAGTAGGAATGGAGCCACTGAAAAGAAGGAGATTTTTGATTGAAATTGATCTACAACTTTCTGACGCTATAGGCATCATAGAAGAATTCTGCAATCTGTATAATCAATAGCACTCCTGCCTTCTGGTTGATTAGAGGTTATTTAACTAGGTTTTGTTCATTTATTTATTGGAAACTGTTTTATTTATTTTTATTTTTTATTTATTTAGGTTACAAGTGAACGAGAGAGACTCCATTCCTGCACCTATGGAGCTTATGCGCATCTAGTTGGGAAATCAGATAAGGGAGCAGCAATTAGAAAACAGCATGGCATAAAAAGAAATGGAATTGAGTTATTTGTAGTGATGTTGGTGGACCTAGAGTCTGTCATACAGAGTGAAGTAAGTCAGAAAGAGAAAAACAAATACCGTATGCTAACACATATTTATGGCATCTAAAAAAAAAAGGTTCTGAAGAACCTTGGGGCAGGACGGGAATAAACACTCAGATGTATAGAATGGACTTGAGGACAGTGGGAGGGGGAAGGGTAAGCTGGGACAAAGTGAGAGAGTGGCATGGACATATATACACTACCAAATGCAAAATAGATAGCTAGTGAGATGCAGCCGCATAGCACAGGGAGATCAGCTCGGTGCTTTGTGACCACCTAGAGGGGTAGGACAGGGCGGGTGGGAGGGAGATGCAAGGGAGAGGGGATATGGGGATATATGTATACATATAGCTGATTTACTTTGTTATACAGCAGAAACTAACACAATGATGTAAAGCAATTATACTCCAATAAAGATGTTAAGAAAAACAAGAAAATGCAGCATGGCAACTGCAGTGATCAGTATTGCTGAGAGGCCAAATAAGGTGAGTATGAGTATTTATAAATGTTCATTAGACTTAGACACAGCATGTTTCATTGCTTTGCCAAGGGCAGATATAATTTCTGTATCATGCGCAGCAACTTTCTTGCCATTCTAGTGCTATGTTTTAAGTCCTGTGGTAGGCATTTTGGATATTTTACCTTATGATCTTCACAATATCCCTCAGATCTGAAACTGCTGTGTTAATCTGACACAAGGAAGTCAAACTTATAAAACTTGTTTTGAACCACAGAGACTTACAGTTGGAAGTAGGTTTACTTTTTTCCTCTATACCACACTGCCTCATAGGAGTTGTAGCCTAAACCCTGGGGATGTTGTATCAAGTCATAACTGTTTCAAGGCGGGTCCTGATCTCTTTTTAGTCGAGTTTGCACCAGCACCTGGTTCCCAATTTATAACCCAGTTTGGACTTCAGCGTTATTGTTCTCTGTCCAAGCTTTGTCTCAGAAATCTGCCTAGAGTAGTAGACAGCACAACCTGGCCATTTTGGGCCAGATGGACATTTGTGGTGATGGCTGTCCAACACATTGTAGGAGGTTTAGCGGCACCCCTGGCCTCTACCCACTAGACGCCAGTTGTACCCACCCACCCCCAACAGTGACAATATGAAATGTCTCCACACATTGCCAAATGTCCCTGGGGAGCAAAATCACTCCCAGTTGAGAACCACTAGCCTAGAGCCACAGTCCATTTAGGACCGATGCTCTGCCTTACCCCTATAAGCCTTTGTCTCTTCCTCTTCTATACCATGAAGAACCTGGGATCCAGTCCCTGACCACTGGGCACGCTGTTATGGTGCCCCTATCTAATCACCACTGTCCCCTGACTTGGATTCTAGTAGCCTTCTCCTCAATATACCACCACTGGGCTCCACCTGCCTACAGGGAAAAGTATGTTACACCACTTGAAACAGCCCACCTGGTGGCCTTTTTCCACATCTGTGTCAACTCCAGTTGCTGAACTGCATTTCTTCTTCATTCCTGCAGCCAAGTGGCTACCTCTCTAAAGTCTACTTTAAGGTCTAAATACCTGCTTTCTGTCTCTTCTGTTATAGTTAACCAGGAAGTTTCTGTCCGTATTCCAAGATAGGAGCCTAATAATGACACAAAAGCATGTTTAAGGGGGAGAGTATAGCAGCCTTCTAGACAATTTCCAAAGCATGTCTACTTTCCTTTAAAGAAATCCTATTATAGCTTAAGCGTCCATCAATTAGTTTAAACTTCCTTTCAAACTTTATTTGCTGTATTATCCCTGAGGCAGTGTATCCAATTAAGTGGTGCCTCATTTAATATTTAATATGCATTAAAGTGGCTTTTTCAAATTCTAGAGTTGTGTACTAGTTTTAGAATCAAGGGCTTTAGTAAGTAAGGTGATGTCCTTAGTCATACTCAAACCTGCACCTCCAATATTTAATTATCACCTTCACAGGTTTTATGTTCCCACACTTGGGTTTTTCTTCTTATAAAGTTAGTCAGAAGCACTTTTCTCTTCTTGATTATTTCAGTTGCTGTGAGCTTAATACTCTCTTACGCTTGTTCTAGGCTTGGCAAACAATATTGTGTGCAATGTTCCAAATGCAGATCTGCCATCATTTTGCTTTGTTTTGTTTTTATAAGAGTAAAATAATATTTTCTGTTATAAACACTCTTTCTGTTGATTCTGATTTTGAATACTGGGCTATTTCAGACAATTCCATTAAAAAACAAAACAAGACAGTTTATTCAATGAAATATCAATATTTAGTCACTCTAGTTGATGACATTTTATGTCAAATTCCCTCTTCAACATAAGATGATTTTTATATGTATAACTGATTCACTTTGCTGTACACCTAAAACTAACACAACACTGTGAATCAACTATATTCCAATAAAAATTATAAAAACAGATGATTTATTTTGCTAATTTATATAATGAACCAACTATATATATATATGTCCTATATCTATATGTACATATTTCTAATATGAACGTTGATCATCCAGCTATGGCCTATAAGATTACATCTCCATTATTAAGCCTGGTCTCTTTTGAAAAGGTGTCATTCTGGGTGTCAGCCATCCAAGAAACCTAAGGTATAATTTATTTAGGCGGGTGAGGGGATATTACTCTCTAGATTCATCTAGATATGATGAATCTAAGAATGCTGAGGAGAATCCCTGGATAGTAGGAATTAAGAGTATAAATAACACTAGTTATAACTAAATGATTCTTTATGTGAGGCAAATAAGAAATTTATAGTTTCGTGTAATCATCACGGTAACCATATAATGCAAGTGGACACAATGTTATTATCCCTATTTTGTAGCTGAAGCAATTGAAGCAGAGAGTTTTCAGTAATATGTCCAAAGTCACTAAGGTAGTAAGCGGAGAACTGAGATATAAACCCAGGTCTTCTTACATTCAAAATCCCCAGTCTAAGCCAATATATTCCTAAAAATTTCTACAAAGGTGGCAGGCTGGGAGCGAGGCAAAAACATTGCTAGAGCATTTCTCTAAAGCACTGTCCAAAAGAAATATACTACAAATCATATGTGTAATTTGAAATTTTCTAGTAGCCACTTTACAGTAAAAGAAACAGATGAAAATAATTTTAATAGGGTATTTTATTTAACCTACCTAATGTGTCCAGATATTATCATTTTAATGTGTAATCAATATAAAAATTATTAATTTTACATTCATTTTTGTGTTAAGTCTTTGAAATCCAGTGTGCATTTTATACCTTCAGCACATCTCAATTTGGACTGTGTTTAATTTAAGTACTTAATTGACACTTGTGGCTAACAGCTACTGTATTACACAGCACAGCTCAAGAAACCTCAAAACTGGATTTAGGTAACTTATATTTTAAAGACTGCCTTGTATTGTGCCATTTTAACTCACTTTTAAGATTCTTCTAGCCTCGAGTAATTGCATGTTAGAGTGATCCAGCGTGGCCTCAATCATGTTGTGAGGAATTAAAAGATTGATGGGAATCAATAACCACCCCCTACCACTTCTACTAATGGCCATCATAATGGTGGCAGGTGAAATTAGTTAGGAAATCCCAGGGGAAAGGTGAAATCAAGGGACAAAAGTCAGGATTTTTGATCTAGCTGCTCCTGCTTCATCCCAAATCCTGGAATCTTCTTTTCTGAGGAGGTTAGTGATTGCCTTAAATTTGTTACAGCAGTTTGGAATTTGGGCACTAGTGATTTTCAGTGTATTAGTCTTTGACCTTTCCTTTCTTGCCTAATGTCCTTTTATTTGGTGAATTTACAAACAGGTTGCTTCCTGGAAAGTGTAGACACAGCCTTCTTCTTTTTCCTAAGAAGATTAATCCAGTGGGTGATCTGGGAGGGGGCGATTAAATCTTTCCCCCCCAGTAATCTCCAGCAGCTCCCCTCACCAAACTGATGCCAGAAATGCAGCAGCTTAGGTAGCAACAAACTCCCAACCCCATGGCCGTGCAGTAGTTGCTTCTATTTAGAGCAGCGGTCCCCAACCTTTTTGGCACCAGGGACCGGTTTCGTGGAAGACAATTTTTCCACGGATCGGGGGTGGGGGTGGGCGAAGAGTGATGGTTCAGGTGGTAATGTGAGCAATGGGGAGCGGCAGATGAAGCTTCGCTCACCGCCTGCCGCTTACCTCCTGCTGTGACGCCCTGTTCCTAACAGGCCACAGACCAGTACCGGTTCACGGCCCGGGGGTTGGAGACCCCTGATTTAGAGTTTCCAGCATCACTGTAGTTTAATCCTAGAAGCAAAATGAAGAGGTTAATAACAGACAACTGAGCAAGAAAACCAGGCTTCCATAGCAGCTAAAAAGACTTAAGACCAAGAACTGGTTCACAAAGTGGGCAACGGAGTGTGTTACCAAAGCACAAAGAAACTAGATATTTACAATGAGGAGCTGAGGCGAGGAATACTTTTACCAGTAAGATATTTCAGGATAGTTGTGCTGTAATCATGAGTTTTGGGAAAATAAGTAGAGCATGATAATTGTAAATTATGTAATGCAGAAAAATGTTTTAAATCGTGTACTTGCTGACATTCCATTACAAATGGAATTGTGTGGAAAATTGTAGATTTGAACTACCAGCTGAACTAAGACAATCTGCAGGAATCTAATATATGTGGAAATGTGTACAGCAGAATACCCTCAGTGTTCAGTCTCACCCCTGGATGACACTTTTTAAGGTTTTCCCTTTTCTTTATTCGGCCTTGTTCACCTACATTTATAACTCAAAGGTGGATGTGAGTTTCACGGAGATAAACAGAGTGTGGAAACTAGGTTTATGTTTGATAGCCCCTAAGGTAATTGAGGCTGGTATGTTTTGGAGACCAATGGAAAATCACAGCAAAGAGAGCTGAGAGGACATAATAAGATAAAAACACGTATGATTCAGTGATTAGGCACACATTTGATTTTGTGCTTTGTACCAAGCAAGCTGACATCTAGAATACAGAGTCCCATCTATTTCTTGAACAGACCTAAGAATGGAAAGGAGTTGGCTATAAAGTGACTTATTCTCTTTACTCCGCCTGCAGACTTATCTTCTAAGAGCAAAGCAGATGTTAATCTGGGGAGCATTTCACCTTAATTTCTAAGCACGTGAAGTGTCCTGTTCTGACAAATTCCCCTAATTTGTCACCATCAGTATCACAGAGACTAGGTCCTGAACAAAACAACAGTGACAACCAAAAGGCCAATGGGAACTGCAAGTGGAGATCAGAGACATGTGTTCCTTTTCAGATTGAACAGCACCGCTCTCTCTGCTTCCTCCCTCCTCCCCGTGAAAAGACTGGGAAAACCAAGGAAATAGAAATAGGCCCATAATTTTAATCTAGCCCAGTTCCTGATTACTGAATTTTTAAAATAATTGTTTTGGAAATTTAAGCATAACTGGCTTGGAACTACCTTAAAAAAATAAGGTAAACTCTGAATGGTGATCCTTCCCTCTCTTTACTGCCTTTATTTCTTCCAATAACGAAGACTAGAATGGGAGATTTTTACAAACACTCATGATAATGTTTCTAAGAAAATCTTAAGTTAACCTACCCCTGTTTTTTTTTAACTACCATGAAAACTTACTTTAAAAATTGTATATAACAACATCAGGCCAGTTTCTTAATTCTTTGCTCAACGGCTTTTTTCCTAAACTATTAGACATCTCATGGAGAAAATATTTTGCATCTATTGAAGAAGGAACTTGATTTTACGTGGATAATTCATCCCTTGCCCTGGGCTGACAGCAAAAGGGCCAAGCTCTCCATATGTTGAACAACATTCCACAATGGCATAAGCACACAGACAGGTTTGTGGCTGTTACTACTTGTTTCTATGTCAGAGAGGGGCATTTTCACTTCTCAAAACTTTCCTGGATTTTTTCTTTCCTTTTCTTTATAGATTTTGCTGATCTATGGCAACATACCAACATAAATTTCGTGAGACTTAACTACTACTTATAAAGACATGAAATCTTTTTCCATCGACTGTGCATGGTCCTTTCTTTAAAAAGGAAAAAAAAAACAAAAAAAGGAGTTCCTTAAAAATGGTCCTGCATCTGAGGTCCTGTGAGATCCTTATTTTAATCAGTCAACCTGGGTTCAGCACATACCACAAACACATCATTAAATAAGCCTCTATTTGTAAAAGGTATAAATTCTCCCATATAGGATGTGAATTGCCAGATGTTCCAAACCCTAGTATACTCCAAAATCTGTTTCATTAATCTGCTTCCTAGACTGAAGTTCTCGTTATTAAATCTTTTATTTCACTTAGACTAAAAAGGTAGGAACATCGTCTACATGAGGGTACTGTTCAAAGCCTGTATATAAGATACATAGAACAGGTAAAATGTTGATCAAATCATGTCAATTTGTCTTTGATCTAACAGTAAGTGTCGTGAGGTGTGGAGCCTATACTTACTTACGTGCCAAACTAATCATCTTCTTCACCACACACTGTAAGGTAAAGCTAGTTTTCTAAACAGAGGCTAACGGCAGAAAGATCTCCAAACCCAGCTCTCTACTGAATATTTGATCTTGCTGAAATCAAAGCATCAGAGGACTGGGAAATGATTGGTCCACCTTCAAACCAATCCACCTTTCAAGTTTTTTGAGGAGTTGTCCTGTTTGTGTGTAAAGTCTCTCAAAGGAAGACTTCTGACAGCAACTCGTGTATACTAAATCTTCCTGGTGGGAAAATCTTTCCTATTCCCTAATTGAGTTTAGAGCCACTGTAAAAAAAAAAAAAAAAAACAAAAAGAATTATAGAGAAGTTAAGACCCATGGGAAAAAATTCCCCACAAGAAAGCCCAAGTGCAATATTTCTTTGATGGCAAAATTATAACCCAGAATTTCTTCAAACTGAGCAATGAAAAGTTCACAAATTTTCAGATTAGCGTATGACTGAATAGAATCTGTAACAGTGACATCTGGTGGCTTTTATTATAATGCTGTGACATCTTTTGTACAAAGCCACACCATAGTTAAATAGAATTATGACATGCCTTGTGCTCTGTGCATGACAAAATAAATACATGCATATTAGCTTTTTACCAAAGTATTCCTTCTAAACTGGGTACAACAAAATGTCACTTTTTTTTTTTACGTTCACAAGTTTGAAACTTTCAGATAAGAGTATACAAATTTGTATTTTAACTTTAAACTTTTTGTCACCCTGTGATGAACTTGCTGGCTTTAAATGTATGTGTATTTAACTTTCATTCACTTTCCTCGTGTTGAAGAAGAGTAGGCTCAGATTGGCATACTCTTTTAGAGCTGCTTCCAACACCAGTCCGTCACTCACAGTAGCTAAAACCCCAGGCTGTCTGGAAGAAATTTAACTCATTGCCCTCTTGAGCTCCACCAGGGCTAAATAGAGAGGGAAGGGTGAATAGGTGAATCCCAGTCTTCCTCTCGGGGTGTTGAATGTTTATGATGACCTTGATTCGTCCATGTGCACCTCTCCCCTCACCCCATCCTGAGGTCTAGCAACTCATACTCTGAAAAACTTTCCAAACACAATGAGAAAACTATGAGAACATATATATAAGCAACAAAGATTCTTTTAAAAATTATGTTTTAGCTCCACAGAGTTTGTTTGTTTATTTATTTATTTTTGGCTGCATTGGGTCTTCTTTGCTGCGCGCGGGCTTTCTCTAGTTGCGGCGAGCGGGGGGCTGCTCTTTGTTGCAGTGCGCGGGCTTCTGTAGTTGTGGAGCGCGGGCTCAGTAGCTCTGCGGCATGTGGGATCTTGCCGTGTCCCCTGCATTGGCAGGCGGATTCTCAACCACCGCGCCACCAGGGAAGTCCCTCCATAGAGTTTTATAACACTGTCCTTCAATTTGCAGTTTTTTCACTGATTGGAAAGCAGTCAGGAGACTGATCTCTTTGGCAATTCTCATCTCTTACACTTCTTTGACAGTTGCTCTCTTTGTAAATGTTGGCTGATACAGAGCTCCTATGACAACGTGCTGTCATTAAGGTGACTTTTAACCTTGTGTTTTCTATAGATTTTGCGCACAGATAATTTACATTAGATCATTTGGTTTAATGTGCACTGTTGAGTCTAGAAAAGAAATGTGGCTCAGATAGCAACAACTGCACTTGTGTGTGCAAGTTGATGATCTAAGCATCAGACCAAACGTGATATTTCTGATTATAATGTGTTATATTTAACTATATTCAAATAAGCACATTCATTGGCTTACTTCAAGAAGCTGCAATTTCTGCTTGCTTTCTTTCTGTCTGTCAGGGCATGTTATTTGTGGTAGACAACAGCACTTATCAAGAGAAACACTTTATTTGAGAGTTACAGAAACAAACTGTATTCCAGCAACTGAACTGCATTAACAGCAATGCACTCTTTCCACAACACTACATTGTGAATATATTCAGGCAAAGAAAATACTAGATACAAATGCCATTTTGTAAATAGGCCATGCCGTGGAGTTCAAATTCAAAGAATAAATCTACTAATAAGTCAGTTTTATTATCACTTAATCCTTCATGAGGATAAAGAATTCTTTTTCCAGGTATATCTAATCTGTGAAATAGTGTATCAGGATTAGTATCCGTCTGCCCTTTATGACTATTTACATCAGTCCCCATGAAAAGCAGAAGACTCCTTGATGAAATTTTCCAGCCTGAAGAACCATCTAAACACTGAAAACTCCCAAACTGATAATTCCATGTTTCTACTAACCTCCAGATTGTTCTCTAACTGGATGTCTAGTAGACATCTCAAATTTAACATGTCCACAGAATTCCTGATCTGTCCACCAAAGCATCTTGTCCTACAGGATCCACCATCTGAATAAGTGCCATCTTCATTCTTCTAGTAGCTCACTCTAGAAAATCTTGAGTCATCTCTGACTTCTCTCATACGCATATCCAATTCAATCCATCAGTAAATCTATTGGTTTTCCACCATCAAACTAGATCCTGATTTAATCACCCTTTACCACTCCATCATTATTATCTTTGTCCAAACCACTATTTTCATTTGCCTGATTATTCCACTCTTTAACCTACTGTGTAATCTCATTCCAGCCACCAGAAGACTCCTTTTAGATCCAATATCATGTCATTGTTTTGCTCAAACCTTCCAACAGATTAATTTCTCACATAGAGTAAATTCTTACAATTTCTTAGAAGGCTCTAGATAGTCTGGTTCCTTCTCTCCTTCCTTTATCTCCCACTATGGTCTTCTTTGGTTAGGTTCCAACATCCTGGCCTTCTTGCTTCTACCAGACTGTATCACTGCTATTGCTTTGGGGCCTCTACTCTTTCTATTCCCTCTGCCTGAAACATCCTTTGGCCAGAAAACTTTTTTGCTGCCTCTCTCATTTCCTTCAGGTTTTTGTTGAAATCTCATCATCTCAGTGAGGCTTTCCCTGCCCATCCCTATATGTGATTATCTCCTTCCATCTATCCTTGGGCTTGCTATCTTCCTTCTCTGAATTTTCCTCCGTTTACCCCCAACTGACATTATATATATAATGTATTTGTTCATGTCCATTCATTTCTCATAATATAAAGCCTGTGAGGAGACTGACAACTTTTTTGTTCACTGCTGCATTCCCAGCACACAGAACAGTGCCCAGAACACAATAAAAACTTAATAAATGATTATCTGTAGCTGCATCACACATACACAATTCCTCAAAGGAAAGAACTTTCTCTCTGATTAACTGGGTATGTAGCATCATGTTTCTGATTAATCTGCTCTAAAACAAACCTGTTGTTGGTGTCATAGAGCTTGAATACTAAATTCACCACACTAAGTTTCTTCAGTAATTGAAGACTAGCCTGGGGGTCTATGAATTGATAACCATTCCATTCTGCCTTTATTTCTATTGACGACTAGAAATACATGAAATGCATTTTCTACCTTATTCTTGAGAGTAAACAAAGATTGATTTGCCAATTGGATATTTCTTTTTTTTTTTCGCGTATGCGGGCCTCTCACTGTTGTGGCCTCTCCCGTTGCGGAGCACAGGCTCCGGACGCGCAGGCTCAGCGGCCATGGCTCACGGGCCCAGCCGCTCCGCGGCATGCGGGATCTTCCCGGACCGGGGCACGAACCCGCGTCCCCTGCATCGGCAGGCGGACTCTCAACCACTGCGCCACCAGGGAAGCCCTATTTCTTTTATTTCAAATGAAATACCGCCTCTCAGGGTAGAGGTAAATCACTCATCCTGGTTATCTATCATTGTATAACAAATCACTCCAAAACATTAATTTGCTCATGAATCTCAATTGGGGAAAGGCTTGACAGAAATAGCTTGTCTCTGTTGCACTCAGCATCATCTAGAGTGGCTCAAAGGTGGGGCTGGAGCCACCTGAAGGCTCGCGGTTGACTCTGAGACCTTAGCTGAAGCTCTCGGCTGGAACACCTTGACCTGCCTCCACAGATGGTTTGGGTCTCCTCACCATATGGTGGCTGGGTTCCAAGGGTGAGCATTCCTAAGAGAGAAGCTCAGGTAGAAACTGAGTCACTTTTGTGAACCAGTCTTAGAAATCATGCAGTTTCACTTTTGCAGCATTCTATTTGTCAAGGCCATCACAAAGGCCTGTCTGATTTCAAAGCAAGGAGAAGGAGATTCTACCTCCTGATGGGGTGGTGGCAGGATTCTGAAAGAGCAGAGTGTACTAGATATATCGTTATGGTCATTTTTGGAAAATGCCAACTGTCACAGCTACTACAAGGTATATGAGGTGATTTCAGCTCTACATTGATTAAAGTGAGATTCTTTTGATAGAGCTCACGGTGAAGATGTAGGATTTCCATGTTGTCTTTCAAATGATCTGTAGTATAAAGTGGGTAGTATCCATAAGGAGGGTAATGTGGTAGCTTTAAAATATGTCCACAAATCTTTTACAATCTTCCTATTAAGAAGTGGCCACTCTATCCCCTCCCCTTGAATCTTGTCTGGCCTTAAGAGACTCAATCATAACCAATACAATTCAGCAGAAGTGCTGTTTTGTGAATTCCAAGGCAGCTTTTACCTTTGTCACTGGAACACTTGTGTTGGGAATTGTGAGCTGCCATGTAAGAAAGCCAACTATGCTTAGGCCTCCGGGCCGTGAGGAAGCCAAGGCCATGCTCAAGAGACCTTGCATCGGTGTTCTGGTTGCCAGTGCAACCGAGATCCCGGTTGACAGCCAGCATCAAGTACCAGCCCCAAGAGTGAGCCACCTTGGATGTCCAGCACAGGTGAACCTTGATAGCTTCAGCCCCACCTACCTCTGATGCTACCTCATGGGAGACCCCAGTGAGGACTGACCAGCCAAACCCTTCCAGAATTTTGGACCCACGAAATCATGAGCAAAATAAAATGGCTGTTTTGAGCCACTAAGTTTGGCAAATTTTTTATTTAGCAAAAATAACCAAACAGGTAGGGAGAATGGCCAAGGGAGTCTAACTTTTGTTCAAGAGCTAAAATGATAATCTTCAATTCTCCATTTGGTATACAAAACATAGGTTGGTTTCAGTGATTAAACCCTTAATTATTCCTTTGCAGTAAAATAATGTTTTAAAAAGTGAAAAAACTCTTCAAATTATTGAATCACCAATCCTAATCCTTTACAATAATTGTGAACATTGTGGACTGTGCACAAATAAACATGAGGACACTTTTATATAGGTTTCAGCAAAGTCACTGTATAGTTAGAGAATATCATCAAAGTGTATTGAGTTCATAATGGTAAAGTTAATTGCTTAATATTTTAACTGTTTTGTTGTAATAAATCATACAACTTTTTGGTTACTAACACAACTATAAATGTACACCTTGGTATACTGTCTTAATATAATGTTAATATTGAAAGTCAACCTTCTGTTAGATCTTTGAAAAGGCTAGAATGCTAGTAAATGTTAATGAGCTTTTAAAAATAACACCCTTTCAGACACAAAGAAGCATCAGTGAAATGCATCTATAAGTTAGAGAAATATTGGAGTGGCAGACTGAAAATAGCTGAAACATAATTTAAGAAGAAGATCAAAATAAAAATTAGTTCAAAAAGTTGACCTGGTTCCTTCTGTTGATGAAAAATTACCAAAAAATTTATAGTAGCAACATATATATTTACTTTTTCATTGTTTCTCATTCAAGCCTGGAGTATTATTAGCTCTACAAATTTTTTTTCTACGTACAAACGAAGCATTATTTATTTAACTTCTTTCTTGATAGAACAGAAGCAAAGGGTGTGACCAGAGAATACTGCAATTAAGAGAACTGGCTTCCTCCTGGTGTGCTTGTAAATACTCCTGCATTCTAAGAATTGCAGTTTGGGTGTGTCCAGAGCAAATCTGAATTGTTACAGTTATTAAAAATAAAATCAAGTATATAGGGATCCAACTTCCTACAAATAAGTGGGCAACTATATATTTCAGTAAATATGATAGAACCACCATAAGACTCAAGGAAGGTAAATGCTCAAATTTTGTCTTAAAAAATTTTTTTTTTACTATTTTTGACTTTCCACATATGATTACATTTGAGCCTCCCATCCCTTTCAAAAAACTTTCTGTTTTTGACCTTCAGACATAAAATACAGCTTTTGTGAGAACTTTGAGATCATTTTGTTACTTTTGGGACAGAGCTAAAATGGTTTACAATTTCAAACAGCTCCGAGTCGTGATCGTGTGCGTCTGTGTGTGTGCCTGCACGTGTACGCCTGCCTATGTGGGTAAATAAGAAGCATGCCAGACAGCATCAAACATTCACTGCAGAGAGGTCCTGAATCTGGTTTGGCAAATCAGGATGCCACTGCGTATGAGGGTATTACTTACACGAGCGGCAGCTGTTCTTGTGACTCTAACGTTAAACACATTGGCTAAGTAGATTCTGAAGCCAGTGATAAACAAGTGTCTCAAAGATACATCCATACAACAGCACATGTTTAGCCTTTGATGCACTACAATGGGTGTCCCACATCAGCTTTCTTCTTCTTCAGGTTTCCTGCAGCCCCCCTGACTGTCCCTGTCACCCAGTGCCAGATGGGAAGTGAGAGCTCAGCTGATCTACCTCTTTGTGGTGGAAACCCCCAGAGCTTCAGCTCCAGGCTACAGGTTACCGAAGCCGTCATGAAAAATTCAGAGCTGATATTAACAAGTCTGCTGAAAGTAAAGCGCGTGTCACATTATCTACCCTGCCTTTCAGTTAATACTAAAGCTACTGTCGCCAAAGAAGAAATGCAGACTTGCTGTGCTTGTGTTCAGAGCTATTTGCGTTGTACTATGTAGATTCAGAAATAAGAAGAAAGATGTTGTAAAAAGTAGAAGACAGAAAGATCAGACAGCTGAATTACTGAGAATCCTTGAGAATGAGGATAGAAGAGAGAATTGAAAGTGGCCTCAATACTTGGAGTGAAATATGGAAATATGTTACTGAAGTTCCCCTCCTGCAGCTTCGGTAAATAATTAAACATGTTTATAATTGTTATATATGCACATTGCTGCTATTTATCCAGTAATAAATCTATTTCCTAAAGGTTCTTTTAATTAAAAAAGACAATCCTATAGAAAAAATTTTGAGATTAAAAAAATTACTAATTAATTTATTGAATACTTACTGTGTTCTAAGAACCATTCTAAACACTTTTCCTGTATTACCTCATTTACTTCTCACAACAAGCCAATAAGGTAGGAACTATTTATTGTTAAGCACCATTTTACTCATTAGGAAACTGATGCACTAGAAGGTTCAGTGACTTTCCTCTGGTCATGTAGTAAGTGGCAGGTTCAAACACAGGCAGTCTCTCTCCAGACCCAGTATACTTAACCACTACTCTATCACTACCTCACTCCCTTTCCAAATCAAGAGATTTCATGCCTTAAAAACAATGACAACATTTTACAGATGCAGTTGAAATCCTCTTTGACAACCAACCTCAGTCCTATTACCATTGAATCTTTCCAGAGGCAACTATGATCATGAGCTTGGTGTGTATTTTAAAATACAATTTTATATAAAAAATATATATATATATATATACATAGTATGATATCACCCTGTAAATGTATTTCTGCAACTTTCTTTTTTTCTCAACATTTGTTTTTTGAGATCTAACCGTAGTAAATATAAAACTTAAAAGGAAAGCCTAGAGGAATGTGAGTTTGTGAGAATTTAACAGGGGAGGAAAAAAAAAAAAACAGCGATAACCCAGCCATAGGCTACAGTACATATATTACCTCATGAGCTGAATGGGATTTAATGGGAACACATAGGAGGTCTTAGCATGAATGCAGTGATTTAGTAGCTAGGCATCCACGTCAACCAACTGTCAAGCTCCTTTGATTCCCACTCCCCTTTCTAATGAAACGAAGGAGCCAGACCTCATCAGAATCATTCAAGAAAATACATGGAATCTCTTTGCAATTAAGAGATTTTTCTTTATTTTCAAAACATACCCATTTATGTTACTGTCAGGTCATAAAGTCATCCCTGAAATTTCATCAGGGTTAAAAATGTTTCTCAACTCGAATGCTATCAAATATACAATTTAAAGAAATAATACCAGGTTATTGTGAAACTTTCGTAGTGAAGTTTCCAAAGAGCTGAGAATATAGGTAAGTTTTCACATGCTTCCAACAGATAGAAGCTAACATATCAAGGAAGAAAAATATTAGGTGAATTGACTATACATGATTTGACCACAACCCTACCTTCTTGGTAATCTATGCATTAGTTGTAAAAGACCAGAACATTATCTGGGACTCATCATTCTTAGTCTAACCCTTACGCTGCTCTAAAACACAGTCTTCAAAGATAGGGAGGAGAAGAGGGGATGGAAAGATAAGCAGAGTGATTAAAATATCAATAGATAATATTCTCTAGCACGTGTGAGTTTTATTAGTGTAAACAAGTGGTGTAACACAGGTGAAGTATGTAATATTTTACCAGAAAACCATTTTAAGATTTAGTTTGTGCTATTTACTGCCATTTTCTCAAAATACACAATTTGAAGGCCAGGAATAGGATTTACTTGTATCAACACTAGAGTTTCACAAGCATTTACCTATTGTCCAACTTCAATCTCAAAATCAAAATAGTTGTAATATGTTTGATTTTAAGAGAATAATCAAAATAGAGAGTAATGTAGAATTTCAGGTTAATTGCAAAAGCCAAGTGGATTGTTTGGTAGTCATAAATCTGGCCCTAGTTTTCCAAGAATCAAATAAGCAACGGTGCCAGAATTATAATTGAATGAAAAAGGAAATTCTAATATTCTTTTACTGTCATTGTGTACGGTTTTACCCTCATTTATTTGTCAATGTTTTACTTCATGACAGTGTTCCAGTGTGTGATGATTATTCAAGTGCAATCTCACACTCTAATAAGTAAATGGAAAAGGATAACTTTCTTCTTTTTTCCTTCATCTATGAACAGTTTTCAGTTACCCTAATACTGAACAAAGTTGGCAAGATAGTCATTTTAAATATCATTTGTACTAGAAATGCCATTACCAACTCCTTTCACTGCCTTGAGTTTATATTACTGGGGATAAAGTACAAGTTTGGCAACAAAAGAAATAAATGAAAATAAAGTAAGGATATTCTAGTTGATGCTTTTTTTTTTTTGCAGTACGCGGGCCTCTCCCTGCTGTGGCCTCTCCCGTTGCAGATCACAGGCTCCGGACGCGCAGGCTCAGCGGCCATGGCTCACGGACCCAGCCGCTCCGCGGCATGTGGGATCTTCCCGAACCCGGGCACAAACCCGTGTTCCCTGCATCGGCAGGCAGACCCCCAACCACTGCGCCACCAGGGAAGCCCTAGTTGATGCTTTTATCCTCTTAAAAAATCCCCAAACATCAGTGTGACTAGTGGAACAATACTTTTCATGATCAAACAGAAGTTTCCAACCATGCAGGGATGGGTAAGAGGCTAGAAAGAGACTGAAAGAGTAGAAGAAATCATAACAACAAAGGACTTTCATTGTAAAGGTCTTTCATTGTATGAGGGCAGGTAGTGAGTATAAAGAGGTAAAAAGTTGGGTATTTGGAGTCTCAAATTTTTTTTTTTTTTACATCTTTATTGGAGTATAATTGCTTTACAATGGGTGTTAGTTTCTGCTTTATAACAAAGTGAATCAGTTATACATATATATATGTTCCCATATCTCTTCCCTGTTGCATCTCCCTCCCTCCCACCCTCCCTATCCCACCCCTCTAGGAGGTCACAAAGCACCAAGCTGATCTCCCTGTGCTATGCGGCTGCTTCCCACTAGCTATCTACCTTACGTTTGGTAGTGTATATATGTCCATGCCTCTCTCTCGCTTTGTCACAGCTTACCCTTCCCCCTCCCCATATCCTCAAGTCCATTCTCTAGTAGGTCTGTGTCTTTATTCCTGTCTTACCCCTAGGTACTTCATGACATTTTTTCCCCTTAAATTCCATATATATGTGTTAGCATACGGTATTTGTCTTTCTCTTTCTGACTTACTTCACTCTGTATGACAGACTCTAGGTCTATCCACCTCATTACAAATAGCTCAATTTCGTTTCTTTCTATGGCTGAGTAATATTCCATTGTATATATGTGCCACATCTTCTTTATCCATTCATCTGATGATTGACAATTAGGTTGTTTCCATCTCCAGGCTATTGTAAATAGAGCTGCAATGAAGATTATGGTACATGACTCTTTTTGAATTATAGTTTTCTCAGGGTATATGCCCAGTAGTGGGATTGCTAGGTCATATGGTAGTTCTATTTGTAGTTTTTAAGGAACCTCCATACTGTTCTCCACAGTGGCTGTATCAACTTACATTCCCACCAGCAGTGCAAGAGGGTTCCCTTTTCTCCACACCCTCACCAGCATTTATTGTTTCTAGATTTTTTGATGATGGCCATTCTGACTGGTGTGAGATGATATCTCATTGTAGTTTTGATTTGCATTTCTCTAATGATTACTGATGTTGAGCATTCTTTCATGTGTTTGTTGGCAGTCTGTATATCTTCTTTGGAGAAATGTCTATTTAGGTCTTCTGCCCATTTTTGGATTGGGTTGTTTGGTTTTTTGTTATTGAGCTGCATGAGCTGCTTATAAATTTTGGATATTAATCCTTTGTCAGTTGCTTCATTTGCAAATATTTTCTCCCATTCTGAGGGTTGCCTTTTGGTCTTGTTTATGGTTTCCTTTGCTGTGCAAAAGCTTTGAAGTTTCATTAGGTCCCACTGGTTTATTTTTGTTTTTATTTCCATTTCTCTAGGAGGTGGGTCAAAAAGGATCTTGCTGTGATTTATGTCATAGAGTGTTCTGCCTATGTTTTCCTCTAAGAGTTAGATAGTTTCTGGCCTTACATTTAGGTCTTTAATCCATTTTGAGCTTATTTTTGTGTATGGTGTTAGGGAGTGTTCTAATGTCATTCTTTTACATGTAGCTGTCCAGTTTTCCCAGCACCACTTATTGAAGAGGCTGTCATTTCTCCACTGTATATTCCTGCCTCCTTTATCAAAGGTAAGGTGACCATATGTGCGTGGGTTTATCTCTGGGCTTTCTATCCTGTTCCATTGATCTATCTTTCTGTTTTTGTGCCAGTACCATACTGTCTTGATTACTGTAGCTTTGTAGTATAGTCTGAAGTCAGGGAGCCTGATTCCTCCAGCTCCGTTTTTCGTTCTCAAGATTGCTTAGGCTATTCGGGGTCTTTTGTGTTTCCATACAAATTGTGAAAGTTTTTTTTCGAGTTCTGTGGAAAATGCCAGTGGTAGTTTGAAAGGGATTGCATTGAATCTGTAGGTTGCTTTGGGTAGTAGAGTCATTTTCACAATGTTGATTCTTCCAATCCAAGAACATGGTATATCTCTCCATCTATTTGTATCATCTTTAATTTCTTTCATCAGTGTCCTATAATTTTCTGCATACAGGCCTTTTGTCTCCTTAGGTAGGTTTATTCCTAGATATTTTATTCTGTTTCTTGAAATGGTAAATGGAAGTGTTTTCTTGATTTCACTTTCAGATTTTTCATCATTAGTGTTTAGGAATGCAAGAGATTTCTGTGCATTAATTTTGTATCCTGCTACTTTACCAAATTCATTGATTAGCTCTAGTAGTTTTCTGGTAGCATCTTTAGGATTCTCTATATATAGTATCATGTCGTCTGCAAACAGTGACTGCTTTACTTCTTCTTTTCTGATTTGTATTCCTTTTATTTCCTTTTCTTCTCTGATTGCTGTGGCTATAACTTCCAAAACTATGCTGAATAAGAGTGGTGAGAGTGGGCAACCTTGTCTTGTTCCTGATCTTAGTGGAAATGCTTTCAGTTTTTCACCACTGAGGACGATGTTGGCTGTGGGTTTGTCATATATGGCCTTTATTATGTTGAGGAAAGTTCCCTCTATGAGTACTTTCTGCAGGGTTATCATAAATGGGTGTTGAATTTTGTCGAAAGCTTTCTCTGCATCTATTGAGGTGATCATATGGTTTTTCTACTTCAGTTTGTTAATATGGTGTATCACGTTGATGATTTGCATATATTGAAGAATCCTTGCATTCCTGGAATAAACCCCACTTGATCATGGTGTATGATCATTTAATGTGCTGTTGGATTCTGTTTGCTAGTATTTTGTTGAGGATTTTTGCATCTATGTTCGTCAGTGATATTGGCCTGTAGTTTTCCTTCTTCGTGACATCCTTGTCTGGTTTTGGTATCAGGGTGATGGTGGCCTCATAGAATGAGTTTGGGAGTGTTCCTCCTTCTGCTATATTTTGGAAGAGTTTGAGAAGGATGGGTGTTAGCTCTTCTCTAAATGTTTGATAGAATTCGCCTGGGAAGCCATCTGGTCCTGGGCTTTTGTTTGTTGGAAGATTTTTAATCACAGATTTCAATTTCAGTGCTTGTGATTGGTCTGTTCACATTTTCTATTTCTTCCTGATTCAGTCTTGGCAGGTTGTGCATTTCTAAGAATTTGTCGATTTCTTCCAGGTTGTCCATTTTATTGGCATAGAGTTGCTTGTAGTAATCTCTCATGATCTTTTGTATTTCTGCAGTTGCTGTTGTTACTTCTTTTTCATTTCTAATTCTATTTATTTGAATTTTCTCCCTTTTTTTCTTGATGAGTCTGGCTAATGGTTTATCAATTTTGTTTATTTTCTCAAAGAACCAGCTTTTAGTTTTATTGATCTTTGCTGTTGTTTCCTTCATTTCTTTTTCATTTATTTCTGATCCGATTTTTATGATTTCTTTCCTTCTGCTAACTTTGGGGTTTTTTTGTTCTTCTTTCTCTAATTGCTTTAGGTGCAAGGTTAGGTTGTTTATTTGAGATGTTTCCCGTTTCATAAGGTAGGATTGTGTTGCTATAAACTTCCCTCTTAGAACTGCTTTTGCTGCATCCCATAGATTTTGGGTCATCGTGTCTCCATTGTCATTTGTTTCCAGGTATTTTTTTATTTCCTCTTCGATTTCTTCAGTGATCACTTCGTTATTAAGTAGTGTATTGTTTAGCCTCCATGGGTTTGTATTTTTTACAGATCTTTTCCTGTAATTGATATCTAGTCTCATAGTGTTGTGGTCGGAAAAGATACTTGATACAATTTCAATTTTCTTAAATTTACCAAGGCTTGATTTGTGACCCAAGATGTGATCTATCCTGGAGAATGTTCCATGAGCACTTGAGAAAAATGTGTATTCTGTTGTTTTTGGATGGAATGTCTTATAAATATCAATTAAGTCCATCTTGTTTAATGTATCATTTAAAGCTTGTGTCTCCTTATTTATTTTCATTTTGCATGATCTGTCCATTGGTGAAAGTGGGTGTTAAAGTCCCCTACTATGAATGTGTTACTGTTGATTTCCCCTTTTATGGCTGTTAGTATTTGCCTTATGTATTGAGGTGCTCCTATGTTGGGTACATAAATATTTACAATTGTTATATCTTCTTCTTTGATCGATCCCTTGATCATTATGTAGTGTCCATCTTTGTCTCTTCTAATAGTCTTTATTTTAAAGTCTATTTTGTCTGATATGAGAATTGCTACTCCAGCTTTCTTTTGGTTTCCATTTGCATGAAATATCTTTTTCCATCCCCTCACTTTCAGTCTGTATGTGTCTCTAGATCTGAAGTGGGTCTCTTGTAGACCGCAAATATATGGGTCTTGTTTTTGTATCCATTCAGCCAATCTGTGTCTTTTGGTGGGAGCATTTAGTCCATTTACATTTAAGGTAATTATCGATATGTATGTTCCTATTCCCATTTTCTTAATTGTTTTGGGTTCGTTATTGTAGGTCTTTTCCTTCTCTTGTGTTTCTTGCCTAGAGAAGTTCCTTTAGCAGTTGTTGTAAAGCTGGTTTGGTGGTGCTGAACTCTCTCAGCTTTTGCTTGTCTGTAAAGGTTTTAATTTCTCCATCAAATCTGAATGAGATCCTCGCTGGGTAGAGTAATCTTGGTTGCAGGTTTTTCTCCTTCATCACTTTAAATATGTCCTGCCAGTCCCTTCTGGCTTGCAGAGTTTCTGCTGAAAGATCAGCTGTTAACCTTATGGGGATTCCCTTGTGTGTTATTTGTTGTTTTTCCCTTGCTGCTTTTAATATGCTTTCTTTGTATTTAATTTTTGACAGTTTGATTAATATGTGTCTTGGCGTATTTCTCCTTGGATTTATCCTGTATGGGACTCTCTGTGCTTCCTGGACTTGATTAACTCTTTCCTTTCCCATATTAGGGAAGTTTTCAACTATAATCTCTTCAAATATTTTCTCAGTCCCTTTCTTTTTCTCTTCTTCTTCTGGTACCCCTATAATTCGAATGTTAGTGCGTTTGATGTTGTCCCAGAGGTCTCTGAGACTGTCCTCAGTTCTCTTCATTCTTTTTTCTTTATTCTGCTCTGCAGTAGTTATTTCCACTATTTTATCTTCCAGGTTGCTTATCCATTCTTCTGCCTCAGTTATTCTGCTATTGATCCCATCTAGAATATTTTAAATTTCATTTATTGTGTTGTTCATTGTCGTTTTTTTCATCTTTAGTTCTTCTAGGTCCTTGTTAAATGTTTCTTGCATTTTCTGTATTCTATTTCCAAGATTTTGGATCATCTTTACTATCATTATTCTGAATTCTTTTTCAGGTAGACTGCCTATTTCCTCTTTATTTGTTAGGTCTGATGGGTTTTTATCTTGCTTCTTCATCTGCTGTGTGGTTTTCTGTCTTCTCATTTTGCTTATCTTACTGTGTTTGGGGTCTCCTTTTTGCAGGCTGCAGGTTCGTAGTTCCTGTTGTTTTTGGTGTCTGTCCCCAGTGGCTGAGGTTGGTTCAGTGGGTTGTGTAGGCGTCCTGGTGGAGGGGACTAGTGCCTGTGTTCTGGTGGATGAGGGTGGATCTTGTCTTTCTGGTGGGCAGGTCCACGTCTGGTGGTGTGTTTTGGGGTGTCTGTGGACTTATTATGATTTTAGGCAGCCTCTCTGCTAATGGGTGGGGTTGTCTTCCTGTCTTGCTAGTTGTTTGGCATAGGATGTCCAGCACTGTAGCTTTCTGGTCGTTGAGTGAAGCTGGGTGCTGGTGTTGAGATGGAGATCTCTGGGAGATTTTCGCCGTTTGATATTATGTGGAGCTGGGAAGTCTCTTGTGGACCAGTGTCCTGAAGTTGGCTCTCCCACCTCAGAGGCACAGCACTGACTCCTGGCTGCTGCACCAAGAGCCTTTCATCCACACGGCTCAGAATAAAAGGGAGAAAAAGTAGAAAGAAAGAATTAGTAGAATTAGAAAGAGAGAAGGAAAGAAAGAAAGGAGGGAGGGAGGGAGGGAGGAAGGAAGGAGAGAAGGAAGGAAAAAAGAAAGGAGATAAAGTAAAATAAAATAAAGTAAGATAAAATATAATAAAGTTATTAAAAAAATAATTATTAAGAGAAAAAAAAGAAAAAAAATTTAAAAAACAAACAAAAATTCCCGGACGGATAGAACCCTAGGACAGATGGTGGAAGCAAAGCTATACAGACAAAATCAAACACAGAAGCATACACGTACACACTCACAAAAAGAGGAAAAGGGGAAAAAATAATAAATCTTGCTCTCAAAGCCCACCTCCTTAATTTGGGATGATTCGCTGTCTATTCATGTATTCCACAGCTGCAGGTACATCAAGTTAATTGTGGAGCTTTAATCCGCTGCTCCTGAGCTCCCAGGGGCTCAGCTTTGGATTTGGCCCCGCCTCTGCGTGTAGGTCGCCGGAGGGCGTCTGTTCTTCGCTCAGACCGGACGGGGTTAAAGGAGCCGCTGATTCGGGGGCTCTGGCTCACTCTGGCCGGGGCGGGGGGTGGGGAGGGAGGGGCACGGCGTGCGGGGCGGGCCTGCGGCGTCAGAGGCCGGCGTCACGTTGCATCAGCGTGAGGCGCGCCGTGCGTTCCCCCGGAGGAGTTGCCCGTGGATCCCGGGACCCTGGCAGTGGCGGGCTGCACAGGCTCCCGGGAATGGGGGTGTGGACAGTGACCTGTGCTCGCACCCAGGCTTCTTGGTGGCGGCAGCAGCAGCCTTGGCGTCTCATGCCCGTCTCTGGGGTCTGCGCTTTTAGCCGCGGCTCGCGCCCGTCTCTGGAGCTCCTCTAAGCAGCGCTCTGAATCCCCTCTCCTCGCGCACCAGGAAACAAAGAGGTAAGAAAAAGTCTGTTGCCTCTGGCAGCTCCAGACTTTTCCCCGGACTCCCTCCCGGCTAGCCGTGGTGCACTAACCCCCTGCAGGCTGTGTTGACGCCGCCAACCCCAGTCCTCTCCCTGCGGTCGGACCGAAGCCCGAGCCTCAGCTCCCAGCCCCGCCCGCCCCGGCGGGTGAGCAGACAAGCCTCTGGGGCTGGTGAGTGCCGGTTGGCACCGATCCTCTGTGCGGGAATCTCCCCGCTTTGCCCTCCGCACCCCTGTTGCTGCGCTCTCCTCTGTGGCTCCGAAGTTTCCCCCTCCGCCCCCCGCAGTCTCCGCCCGCGAAGGGGCTTCGTAGTGTGTGGAAACTTTTCCTCCTTCACAGCCCCCTCCCACTGGTGCAGGTCCCGTCCCTGTTCTTTTGTCTCTGTTTAGTCTTTTTTCTTTTGCCCTACCCAGGTACGTGCGGGGGGGGGGGGGTTCTTGCCTTTTGGGAGTTTTGAGGTCTTATGCCGGCGTTCAGTAGGTGTTCTGTAGGAGTTGTTCCATGTGTAGATGTATTTCTGGTGTATCTGTGGAGAGGAAGGTGATCTCCGCGTCTTACTCTTGCGTCATCTTCCCGGAAGCCTCCGGAGTCTCAAATTTTTGAGGAGAACCAGAGCTGACAAGATTCAGAATTAGTACCGGGAATGAGCGGAGATTAAGGTCATTGAAATCGCAGAGATCCAGGCCCAGGTATTCAAATGAGTTGTTAACATAGATGTATAAATCTTTTTCTCACTGTTCTGGCCTCTCCCATTGCGGAGCACAGGCTCCGGAAGTGCAGGCTCAGCGGCCATGGCTCACGGGCCCAGCCGCTCCGTGGCATGCGGGATCCTCCCGGACCGGGGTACGAACCCGCGTCCCCTGCATCGGCAGGTGGACTCTCAACCGCTGCGCCACCAGGGAAGCCATAACATAGATGTATAAATCTTGATTATCACTTGCTTGTAGTTAGACAGCTGGTACCTGCCAGAGTTAGAATTTCAACTCAGGCATTCTGGCTCGAAAGCCTTCGATTTTAACCCCTATGTACCTTTACATAAGGATGATGCAGTAATCCTGTGATAACGGTGATGGGGAATCTGGAGAAGGGTAAACACCTCTTGTCCTGTTGCTCACGGAAGATGAGAAAACGAGCTTCCCCCACTGGAGAAAGATGCAATGTGAGAGGTGTCCTCGCTGCTGAGTTATATTCCAGATAAGTCATCCTGCAAAAATATTGAAGAAATAGGGGAATTTATTTACAATGGAAGGAAGATTCAGAAGGTTTTAAAAAGAGTTGGAAAGAGGGCTATAACAATTATAATAAAATCAAGGGTAGACTATATTTTTTCCTTTCCCACGAAACTGAAAATAGGGAAAAGAAGAAGAAAAATGGTAAAGAGGAATGGAGAGAACAGAAGGACAAGTGTGAGGCAAACGGGGGAACAAGTCCCATGAGCTGTGTGCTGTTCACAGGAAAATAGATTTTAAACAAACCCAAACACAAATATATTTTATTTATCTGAATACCATGAACATCTATTTTGCCACCTAAGAGCTGCCAGAGCACATCTCAGAATTATTTTTTTTCCTGGCCCCTGATAAGCTGGTACATCACCTGGACAACAGTAATACACAATTCATACTTTTGAGATTTGGCGTGTGGTACGTGATAAGTCCTCAATAACATTTGTTGAATCTGAATTCAATACCATTTGATTGAACTATTTGCTTACTTTTTTGTTTGGGGAACTGGAATAAGGAGGCTATAGTAAGGAAGAGAGTAGAAAGTTGGAAAAGAGTAGGGAAAGTAAAAGGGAAGACCGGAGCTGACTGTGACTGATTCCCACCTAACTCTGAAGCGTGCTCCTTTTCCACATAGAATGTGGAACAATTAGACTGAAAGAAAACATAAAAATAAAGATAGAATTATGCAGTATAGTCCCTTTCGCCACAATATGTCTTAGGTGGAAATGGTGATTTTTTTAGAAAGAAAATGATTTATTAAGACTGGAGTTCACTTCCTATCCCTAGCTGAATGCCTATTTACTTGAGCTGAAGAGGGAAATGGAGGTGCCGTGCTAAGAAATCATCCTGTGCTTCCAGAAAGTACATGGTGTGGCCTCCCCAACCTCTTCCTTTTTCTTGTAGCAGTTCCTTGGTAGCCATTTTCTTCCCGTGATTCTGGAAACAGAGCTGCTCATAATGAGAGAGCTATTCCATGAAACTTAGGTGGAGCAGACTTCTCCCCACAAAGGTGGACACACAAGCCAACCTGACTCATCAGAGCCCTGAAATCCCTTGGCCACACGGATTGGTTCATCAGTCAAATGACTCAAGCAGAGCCACTCAGAACTTCCCCAGGACTTTACTGAGAAAGTATGAAAGAGGGATTTTCTTTTCTCTGAGATTTCTAGCTTATGGATGATATAGATCTAGAGCTGCCAATGGTCATTCAGAAAGCAAAGGAAAGAGGTGAAAGAATAGGGTGAAAATATAGAGAGATGGAAAATGAGGCTGGAAGAACAGGCAGATTTCTGATTAATTGTAAAGCATTTATGTGATAAACAGAAATACTGGCTGGCCCCCTGCAGGCAAAAGAATGCCAAAATGGTATAAACAGGTTGGTAGCAGGGGAGCCTGGAACTGTGGTGGGCCCACCTTTTGTTTTTCTAGAAAAATAACAGTGTCATTAATGTGCAGACAGACAGGAGTATGAAGAGGTGAAGAAAACCGGCCAGTTCAGCCACTGTGGCAATCTCCCTTGCAATATTTACTATAAGTAATGGTATGCACTGTGGTATTGACAATGGGGCTAGACAAAGTCAAGACTATAATTAGTAGGGTTTTAGTGATCTAGTAAATAATAATTTGAGAGAGAGGAAAGAAGGATCACCCAAAATCTTCTGGCTTAGACCATTGCAAAGCTGTGAACTGTTAACAGAGATTGGGGATAGAAATCAAAAAGGCTTGGAAGGGAGCGGAGGACAAACAATGAATTTGGGTGAGTTCAGCTAGATATGGTTATGTCATCCACATGAAGACGTCCTGAAATCATTATGAAAGCAGTTTAGGTCTGAAGCCTAGGAGTAAGATGAGGGTGGAATTACAAAAGTGGGAGTCATTAGCATATGAAAGATAAATAAAGTTGCTGATATAAATGAGCTTGCCTGATGAGACTAGATTGTTTAAGAAGAGAAAATTGACAGAGGAATGAGAAGAAATCTCTGCAGATGAAGATAATCAAGGCGAGAGTGTTGGGGGCATGAAAACCTAGAGTTTCAATAGCAGTCTGGAGGTCAAGGAATTTAAGGATTAACAGTATCCACTAACTTTGTCACTTTGGAGGTTACCTTAACATCAGAGTGAACTTTCAGTGCAGTGATAGTGTCAAAGTCAGGTTGCATTGGGTTGAGAAGTGAAGTACAAGTGGAGGAAAGTTAAAGGGTATAGATTATTAAGACTTAGATATGAGAATACTTACCTGGCAGGGGAGATACCATGATCACGAAGACTTAGATGTGAGTGAAAACCAGGATAGTACATAGAGAAGAACAAGAGTGTGGAATGCTGGTTTTCATCTATTTGTTTAGTTTTTAGATGTGAAATTTGAGGGAAGAGACGATAACTGATGGAACAGGATTTCTGAAAAATTGAGATGGGATCTAGAATATAGGTAGAAAGATTCTTAGGTTAATTTATTCTTTAGTTATTTCCCAAACCACATTTAATTTTCATCTCCTAATGCCTCTGTTAATGCAACCAGGCTATCTAATTTTAATTTCTAAAAATAGGTAATTTTGGAAAGATCTTCTCCTAAGAAACCAATTTTCTGATGACAGTTTTCTAGCTTTCAGACATGACTAGTAGATAAAAAAGAATTATATGCAGTTCCAAATACCCTATTTCAGATTCACCTACACATAATATAATTTCAACAAAACTGTAAGCAACTATGGCAGCTAATAATTTTAAACACTAAATTGTAGGTTCTTTATTACACAGGGGACACTTCATTTACATTTTCATTTATGTTTCCCTTACATTTTAGATATCTTTTAAAATCAGATCTACTGCCTAGGAATATTGTAGCCTCCACCTTTAATATTAAGATTAGAGTTTCATTTTACATTTATTGCATTCTGGTCGTTTTTGTCTCTGTAATTAAACCTAGAAATAAGCAAAGTGCTTCACTCCTGAAATCTGTGGTAGACATTTAGTTCTATTAATAGGTAATATTTTTTGTTGGGCTTCATTGACCAGCTGAGATCTCAAGCAAAGACTGTTGTTGTGACTACTCCTTTGTTTTAAGTTTTTCTTTTAGTTTCATTTTTATAGATATTTATTTGAATGACATGCATACTTTCTGCTTCAGGTATAATATATTTGATGGATAATATATATGATGGAATGAGTAGTATATGAGGTAATCTTGGCCTATACAACATAAAAATATTCCTGACATTTCCTTTAAATTGAAATGGAATTTTATCTT
The DNA here is from genome assembly GCF_964270905.1 of Leucopleurus acutus. Lineage (NCBI taxonomy): Eukaryota > Metazoa > Chordata > Mammalia > Artiodactyla > Delphinidae > Leucopleurus > Leucopleurus acutus. The sequence goes on from NC_139146.1 coordinate 144,860,444, forward strand.
TGTAGCCACTTAAATATTGAGTCAGGGTAATGGCATATAATGACAGTCCAGTATATTGTTTAAAATTGACATATAAATTTAGAGAAAAGTGGAAATGAATACGAAATGAACACATATGTATGTCTTTAAAGACAGTTTGCACACATCACCTGTGTTCAGTTAGGAGTTTATTAACTAACCCAAAGAATATTGCTGTACTTGTTGATGTTCAAAAAAGTCAACAGACACACCTTTAAAGTTCACCTATTGATATAAACACAAATAACGTTTTGCTCCTGGCATAAGCCCACAAGATATAATTCAGATATGGTAAATTTATGTCAGATGACAGTCACATAGATCATTGGCCAAAAAGAACACCAGTCCAAGAAAGAAAGAAAATCCAATACTGAAACTGACATCTCTTGAAATAATCTTATCTAAATTGCAGAAACAAAGATTAGTTTACAGTGTGCACTTGACATAGGAAGTTGAAGTCATTCCTAATCTGACCAACAATGAAAGAGCTCTTGACAGAGGGTGTGCTTTGTTCCTTCTCAGCTCCCTGGGTGCCTGAACACACAAGAAATCATTAGCAGAAAGAAAGATAAAGCTGAGAACATGTAATTTCTAGGAGATTTAAATGATGTTAGTTAGGCACTGGAGAGCTATCCTTAAAGTTTTCCCGATACCGGTTGTTGTTTAATCTCAGAATAGTTCCTATGGGGATAGGATTAAACAGAAGCACACAGGGTTACAAAATACAAGAAAAAACTAAATGTTTTATAACTGTGCTCTTAAAAGCACAAAAAGCACCACATCATTACATTTTTTTTTGGAATAAAGAAGAAATATAAGGAGATTGAACTGGAAATACACATGAGAATCCTGGAACAACTTGGACTGGTGATCTTAAAACCCAAGAGTTGTCTTTGTTCTTTAATTGACTCCTTCACGGATGAGGGAAAGCTCAGCCTCTCATCCCTGCTGTTTGACACCTCCGTGAGCTTTTGTGCCTTTTAGCAGTGTTCTTGCAACGCTGGCAGAAAAACTAAGCAACACTCAGTTAAAGAAGAAGAAACTAAATTCTGCACCCTCTCTGTCCCACGGATCAGCAATAGATGCACACAAAATGCATGCGGCTCGGGGTCTAAATCAATGACGCTGTTGCCAGTTACTACCCCTCACTCTCAATATTGATCTTTGCCAAACAACAGAGGAAGCTTCCTTTTTAAAACTTCAGTCCTTATATTTTAGGGTGGGCTCAGGGTAGAGATTTTGAACAAACAGCAGGAGAAAAGACAGTGAGTTGTCAAGTCCGTGATGTGGCTTTGCCTTCCAGTAAAGACCTGGCAGCCTAGAGCTCCAGCTTTTCATTTGCATATAGTCTTGCTGTCCTTTACAGCCCTCAGTGACTTGCTTGCCTCTTCCTCTCCATAATCTTCTATTTGCCTCCAGTGTAAAATGGAGCTACAACTCATGGTTCTGACCAGGATTTAATTTAAGCTCTTTAAAGATGAGTAGGATAATGTTATTTTTTAAGCAGTATAAACTTCTGGTGAAAAATAAAAAGATTTCTTCCTAAAGAAATCACCTTGTGTATAAGAGAAAATTCCAGTTTGATTGTGAGACAATGTAACTAAAAATCGATACAGTGCTTTACAATTTACAAAGTATTTTTACACACGTAGCTCCATCTAATTTTTACAATACTGTTTTAACCTAGTTAACGCTAACATTAAGAGCCCTATTTTACAGAAGAGAAAACTGAGGTCCAGAGAGACTAAGTAATCTGCTAGAGACCATTCAGCTGGGAAACGTGTAGGCTGAATTTAGGGACTCAAACCCAGGAGTCTGTCTCCAAATCAATGTGCTTCCACTGTATTATGGAAGTCTCCTAAAATGACCTATTCATCCCATTTTAATGAATATGATTTCTTTTAATTCATATGTCTCTTTTTTTCCGTAAGTTGAAAACATAACAGTTCATTTAAGAGAAGCAAAGCTCTGGTCTACGTTTTGGAAAAAATTCTCCTGTGGAGTTTTATATGGTGGGGGGGTGGCCAAGGGATACAGAGTATCTTCAGCAACGTCAGTGTTGTGAATGATTTATTTGTAAGTTGCTTTAAACCCTTGATTAAATCTAAGGACTTAGCACTGGGGTGCAACTCAGTAAAAGTGAATCTGAAGAGGAGTCAAGACTCTGATATCCAAGTAGGCAGCTTTCTACTAACCTTAGTTAGCCCTAGGATAAGACCCTCAATAAGCCTGAGAGTATGGCTATTATAGAGACAGAAATTAAACTCAAACTGTTCAGGCAAAAAGGGAATTTACTGGTTTACCTAGGCAAATTGTGTAAAGGTCAGGAACATGTAGACCTGAGGATTTGAATGTCGTAATGACTCTCTCTCTCCCTTTTTCCATATTTTCCTCTGCATCTCTCTACGTGTTTGCTTTACTCTCTAAGAATGATTACGTTCTCATATGGGGGACCGAGCTACAAACAGCTTTTAAGCTCCTTCTGAAATGCTCCTTTGTGGAGAAGAGAGAACTCCAAGCAGGACTCACTACTCTTTTTTTTTTTTTTTTTGCGGTACGCGGGCCTCTCACTGTTGCGGCCTCTCCCGTTGCGGAGCACAGGCTCCGGACGCGCAGGCTCAGCGGCCATGGCTCACGGGCCCAGCCGCTCCGCGGCATGTGGGATCTTCCCGGACCGGGGCACGAACCCGTGTCCCCTGCCTCGGCAGGCGGACTCCCAACCACTGCGCCACCAGGGAAGCCCTCATTACTCTATTTTTAAAAGGCAGGGAAGCATACCAGTTTGGCCTAGCTTTTGTCACGTGCTCATCTCCAAGACAAATCACTATGAGAGGGCATTTAACTCCTGCGATTGGTCCAGTCTGAGTGAGGTGCTCACCTCTGGACCAATAATTAAAGTCAGGAGATGAGGCGAAATAAAATGATGGCAATTCCTATTTGAATCATGGAGCTTCTGAAGGGTAGGGTAGAGTAAAAGTTTTTGTCCTCTTCCAAATGGAAGAAGAAATTATGGGTAAAAGAAACAATGGATGTATATGCCAACTGTACCTTAATAAAAAAACCAAATTTTAAAAAATTTAAAAAAAGAAACAATGGATGTTCCATTACAAGCCTTAACAATATTCTCACATGGTTTTTTCTCAGCTATGTTTACATGGAACAAATGCATTATTTGTTCCAACTTTTTTAGCTTTATTTTCCTTAATTCAGAGGACAATTATTCATTAATTTCAACACTTTTATTGTTCCCCAAAAGGTCTAGGGTGCACCAAAGATTATTAACCATCAGAAAACAGTGAATCCTGACCTAGAGGCTAGTTTATTTTAGTGATTAAAAGAACAGACTCTACAGAGAGAATGTCCAGGTTCACTTCCTGGCTCCATCCCTTAGCAGCTATATGACTTCAGGCAAGTTATTTAACCTCTCAGTGCTTCATGTCATTTGGTGAAATCTGGTAGATCCTGCCTCAGAGGATTGTTGTGAGGATTATGTGAAATTATACCATAAAGTTGTTAGAACAATGGCACACAGTAGGTGCCCAATAAATACTTACTACTATTATTACTAAAATGAAAGAGTTAAAGCCCGAACTTCTCCCTTCAGGCAGAACTTGGCACTGACGGATGTTTTATCTTCTTGGCCATGCCAGGCTGTCTGGGTCATGATACCTAAGGCCCAAGGCCGTTGTGAGATGATGCAAACTTGAGGAAAATCATACTGTGTGCTCAGATCTCCACTCCCTCCCCAATATTGTGAAGTAGTTAAAGTTTTATCAAAGTTAAGGGAGATAGAAGAGATACAATTCCAACCTCAGTGTCTCTGATATCAAATAAAAGTTTTGCTGTGTATATATGGATTGGTTTATGTTTGTATATGGATTGATATTCGTGTATGGATTGATTACATGCATATTCATCTGTGGCCATTTTTTCAATTTCTGAAAAAAATATTTTTCCCTGCTGGCTGCTTCCCTGCATTGCTGTCCAGGTGTGCTCAATGTGGTTACCAGCCTGTCTGAACTCCAGCCTTGTTTCTTCTCAATAAAATACATATAGAGTACCAGCAAACAACTTCAAATATGGATTCAATCCTGTTATTAAACTCAAAATCCAGTAGTTAGTTTTAATTGCTCATTTCATAAAAACAAGATGGATGCCCATGAATTTTAACATACGTCAATGATTAGTCAATACTAGTCATATCCTCTGTGTTTCAAGTGTTTCTGAATTCTCCTATTTTTTGAGATAATAGGAGATAATAATAGATAATAATTCTCCTATTTTTTGAGATAAAACACATTTGCTTCTTCTACTATTACTATGCTAGCTTCTACCTCCTGGAGTGGAGGAGGAAATACTGACATTTAAAATATATTAAAAAATAAAATATATAAATTAGGTACCACAAACTGTCCTTAAGCACTTTACATAAAATATCTCATCTAAACCTCACTATGACTTCATGAAGTAAGCATCATTTTTTCCCATTTTATAGAGGCCCAGATAAATTGTTTCTAAAGTCCATGCTCCATGTATGCACATATCTGATTACATGAAAGACAGTCCTATTATGTTTGTAAGTGCATAAATCTAGGTGGTCTGGTTAATCTATCAATGATTAAATCAAAATTTTACAGGCTGCAATGAAGGGATGGAACAAAAGAATGCAATGAAATAGGCCTAGATGTAAAATCCTACACTGAAGTTAAAAAAATCGATTGCACATGAATAAGGTATAGATGACCTAATGTAGCCATACAAAATATTTCTTTAAAAATGCCCTGATCAGGCTTCCCTGGTGGCGCAGTGGTGGAGAGTCTGCCTGCCGATGCAGGGGACGCGGGTTCGTGCCCCAGTCCGGGAGGATCCCACATGCCGCGGAGCGGCTGGGCCCGTGAGCCATGGCCGCTGAGCCTGCGCGTCCGGAGCCTGTGCTCCGCGACGGGAGAGGCCACCACAGTGAGAGGCCCGTGTACCGCAAAAAAAAAAAAAAAAGAAAAAAAATGCCCTGATCATTTCATCTGACTGAAAGTTCAATTTAAAGTCAACGATGTGACTAAGATCTTAAGAAAGCCGATGTAGATGTTGGCTCCTTCAAAAGCGTATTACTGTGGTCAATAACATCAACAGAAGTAAAAGTCCATTGTGCCAGGCAGAATTATGGCTAACTCTGGGTGCTCCAGTTTAAAGACACTATAGACTTAAGGAGTATACAAAGAATACAGTAGGGGTCACGCAACAATGTCGAATGAGAAATTATTCAGCAGTTGGATTTGTTGGTCTAGGGAAAAAAAGAACAGGGGAGAAAGTATGCAGAGGAGAGGTTTGACAGGTGTAAAGCCCTTGGAAGCGTAGACTTTATATTATTTTATCGAACAGAAAAAAAAAAGTCTGGTAGGCCCAAATTCTAGTAAAGTAAATTTAAGCCCATTATGAATACCAGCCTAGGTAGCTACTCAACAGGGGAAGGGGATGCCACACAAAATAATGAGGTTTGTTTATTTATTTATTTATTTTCCACAGTAGGTGTTCAAGGGAAACTGGATGACTATTTTAAAGGATTCTATCCCAAGAGATTATGGAAAACTACCCAGCTGATTGCCTTACATAAGAAAATTGAACAAATGATTTCTTAGTAGCCTTCCCAACTTGAAGACAGTATAAAATCTTCTCTTTCTCACCCAATTATATTTTACCATGATAAATTCTATTAAGAATGTTATACTCATTTCTCATCCTTATATAACATTTTTTTTCTTCAGCAAAGTTCTATGCAACAGTAGTATTTCTGTAAAATTGCTCTAAGCTGTCTCCCTCTGGATTCATCCAACCAGTCACTCCTCAATTCCCATCAATGTCACTAAGTACTTCTTTTATAATTTCAACCCCGGGATGTACCTCTTATTCAAAATGGAATTTGTTGCACGTTTCTCTAGCTTGTGTTGAAAAATAGTTGAGAATGAGTATTAACTTGTAAACTTTAAAGTCTTAGCAAACAACTCATTGCTAGTGTTTTTATGGATTTGCCTTGATAATCCCTCAACTATTAGGTGTTAAGTTTGTGGGAAGTAGTGATTTCATTTTAAAATGAGTCCAACAATTTAGAAAGTTTATTCATCTTAAAAAATTTTATAAATAAAAGCTATTAATGTATAAGTCATGGAAACACCCCAAGAAAACCCCAAGTCTTTAGAAAATATTTTACTCTTGGAAATACTCCTATCAGATTTGCTTGCCAGTTTAACAGAAAATATGTACCTTCGAAAAGTTCTTCCACAAATTTTTCTTACAAATCCTTGCATATTTTGAAGTTGGGATTTGTAATGGATGAAAATGTTTGCGTGGTGAGGGGGATCAGTTGCTAATGAACCACAGCTTGTTCGTGGAAAACATAGAGTTGAACCATTTTCAGTACTTCTGAGAGCTGGAAGGTTAATGTTTAAAATCACTGAAGGGAAGGTGGAGCTTTTTTTCAGTCATAAAAAGGAATAATTGCGATGACACACCACAGTATGCATTTTATACTGTTGAATGACGGCAGCTTCACTTTTGGCTCTATGCCCCAGAGGCCTAGCACACCCGGGGAGCATTGTAAAAACTGCCTAACGCACACCCTGGCGTGTGTGTGCCCACTTTTACAGCCAGCAATAATTTTAAAGGAACATACAATACCTGCTAAGAAGCTTTTTCAGAGGCAAAAGGTAAATCAATAAGGATATAAACCCTTTGTATGACATTATTACTAATAAGTGAATAAATAACAATCTTGTTTTGAAATGCTTAACCAAATAACAATTACAAACCATTTAAATACTTTATTGAAATATTTAGGCTCTAAACATTTTCTGATGATGGGACAATTATAAAGTTTTGAGGAGATGATGAATAATCATATAATCTTCTTGAAAATAGTTTTCTACTACTTTTCAGTTTAGAGTTATTCAGTTGCCACATGTAGTACCACATTTTTCAAATAAGAATGACTAGGTTACTCTCTTTTGGAGACATAATGTTATGCTAACTGCAGTAGAAATGCTAATACTTTTCATAATTAATACATTAAGATTTTTCCCAGAGTGCTAAAAGACGTGTTAAAATCCTCAAATTATGACAAAATAGTCCGTTAAATATCAGTGGTAATTTTGGCATTTGATTTGACTTCATAAATAAAAGACAAAAAAATCTGGTTACCTCAGACAATTTTTTATTCTGTAGCAACTGGGTGAACCATCTACAACATTCATAAGAAACAGCCATTCACTGGGATAGATCCGGGCTTTGTGCAGTAGTATTGAATTTGCACATAGAAATGCTTCCTGATTGTGACCTGGCTTTGCTTCCCCACCTGGAACTCTCCGCAACCCCCAGCAACTCCACAGCTGCCCATGCCAGTGAGGGTCCCTGAAGCTCAAGCTTGATTAGTTGCACGGTAACCCTGCCTCTGCTATCCAGATATAATATTGGTAGAAACTAGTGGTAAGAAGTACTGTTTCTGACCCTGCACCTTCAGAGTTAACATTTTTAGGTTCAACTTAAGACTGTGGGCAAGAGTTGAATCAAGGTTAAGAGTTCACACTTAAAGGGAAATTATTAAAATTTTTTATTTTCCAATCTTGACGATATTTCGCTCCATTTCATGCTATCGACTGGGAGAAATTACCGTACAGAAATGTGAACAGTCCACCTTTTCTAGGACTCGGACTCCGAAGCAAAATATGAACTAGGAATCTTGGCAGCATTTTTATTCTCAACCATCCACAGTGAAGCCATTCATGTATAACTTCATACTTATAATAACAGCACAATAATACACAAGACTAAGTTTGTAATTCCTGGCAATAAATTCTCTGAGACCAGATGCCATTTTCATGCTACAGACACATTTAGAAGGTATGAAACCTCTATGAGGATTTTGATTCGACAGACCCACAGGACAGAGCCTGCCCTAAGGAGTTGATCGTTTAGCTCTTCACTGCTGGACAGGGTTAGAGGGCTCCAAGATCAGACCGCTGAAGTAACAGGAAGTTAGAATGTGTAGGGCCTGGTTCCTTTGTAGTAACTTTAGGTTTACTCTGAGTAAAAAATAAAACCCAAACCAAAAAACCATTAGAGGGTTTTGAGTAGAGAGGTGGCATGATAATGACTTATGTTTCCAGAAGGATCCCTCAGCTGCTGTATTGAGAATGGACTGTCGGAGAGAAGGGTGAAGCCAGGGAGAGGTAATCACTATAATTTAGACAGAGGATGATGGCAGTGGTTGTATTCCAGATATATTATGAAAGGAGAGCAACAGGATTTGGTTGATGACTGTGTGTGATATGTGAAAGAAAAAGAAGAGTCACAGATGACTGCAAGATTTTTAATCTGAACAACTGGAAAGATTGCCTAAAAGAGAGGGGACTGCGTATACAGCATGTGTAGGCAGACAATGAGGAGGTTGGTTTTTGACATGTTATGTTGAGATGCCCATCAGTCGTCCAAATGGAAATGTCAAGTAGACATTGGGTGAGGCTGGGGATTAGGGAGGAGGTGGAGACTGGAGGTACCAATTATGAATAGTATTGAAAGTCATGTGGTTGGAGGAGCTCATAGTGAGTGAACATAGGTAGAGAAGTCCAAAGGTTAAGAAGCTTGAGTCCTGGGCCACTGTGGTATTTAGCAATCAGGTGGATAATTAGGAACTAGCAAAGAAGATTGAAATAGTGTTGCCAGTAAGGTAGGAGGAAAAGCGGGAGAGTGAGTGCCAAACAAGTAAAGGTGGAATGATTCGATTCCACACGCACATTAACCTTGCAAGAGCATTTATTGAGGGGAATCTAAAGGAAGATGCAACAGCAGGTCCCCATCACACTCTGGGAAAGTGCAACCCTAGGGACATAGGAGGGCTGAGGATGGTACTCCAGGCAGGGAATCCCAGCCCTTATGTTTTGGGGCTGAAAAGCTGTAGGACTAGAGAAGTCCCAGCTGCTCCCCTGATGTGAGCAGGGGCTCTGACCCCAGCCTGTCGTTCTACCTTAAAATGTGGCGAAGGCCCCCCGCATCTTTTCTGTGTGTGATTAACCAGGAAGAGTTATCAGGGAGAAAAGGAGTAGGAGGCCAAATAGAGATGGAAGGAAGGAGCAACTGAGGCACGTAATTAAAATAAAAAGCAAGACGTGTGTGTGTGTGTGTTAAAACAAGGGCAAAGAGGTACAAGAGGAGAATTATAAACTGATAAAAAGAGTAATATAGGGCTTCCCTGGTGGCGCAGTGGTTGAGAGTCCGCCTGCCGATGCAGGGGACGCGGGTTCGTGCCCCGGTCCGGGAAGATCCCACATGCTGCGGAGCGGCTGGGCCCGTGAGCCATGGCCGCTGAGCCTGCGCATCCGGAGCCTGTGCTCCGCAGCGGGAGAGGCCACAACAGTGAGAGGCCCGCGTACCACACACACACAAAGAAAAAGTAATATAAAGAGAGTATAACCATCATGAACATATATGTTCTCTCTCCTCTAAAGATCCCATTCCCTTCCATGGCTTTTACTCCCAAATATGTTCAGATGACTTCCTTACCCTTCCTGCATCACTGTTTGAAATTCCATCAGCACCTCATATTCAATATGCTCATAATTGAGCTCACTCCCATCCCATCCCATCCCATCATACTCTACACCCCACCTCCACCCCAACAAGTAGGTATTTCAACTACTGTTGTTCCCTACCTTAGTGTATGTATCTGTTTTAGCTTTTTCTGTGTAAAAATAATCACAAATTCTCAGTGGCATACAATACACACATTTACTTCTCACTTACGGTCTATGGTTTAGTAGGTAGTTTCTGCTTCAAACTGTGGGTTACGTTCAGGTCTGTTCCATGAGTTTCATTCTGGGGCCCAAACTGAAGAGGCAGTGGCTACCTGGGGCATGTTTTTCTCTTGGAGGTAAGAAGCCTGGAAATAAATAGTTGACTATACAGTCTAAATTCACCAAATGGCTACACAAACTTCTATTTCCTTTAATATGATTCAGAAACTGCTAGTGTAATCACCCTTCTCTTTATGACAGTTTAGATCATACTTTATACTAAATATTCCATGTCAAAACTTTTCTGTTTACAAATGTTCTGTAAATCAAATTTAGCTGAGGACGATCAATATTTCTTTCAAAGCAAATGACAATACTGTTTGTATATATACATATATATACACATACACAATACTTTAAAATCTTTTATATCAAAGGTAGAAAAGAATATGTAGGAATTAGATTAATATTGGATATTTTCAGTTATTTATCACTAAAATTTTGTTTGAGTGCTTTATTTCTCCAACAAAAGAGAGCCAGGAAAGTGTTGATCAGTAAGTTTTAAAACAGACTTTTTAAAAAAGAGAGAAAACCTTATTCTGGTTTGCCATATATATATATATATATTTTTTTTTAAGAAGATGTTGGGGGTAGGAGTTTATTAATTAATTTATTTATTTTTGCTGTGTTGCGTCTTCGTTTCTGTGCGAGGGCTTTCTCTAGTTTTGGCAAGCGGGAGTCACTCTTCATCGCGGTGCACGGGCCTCTCAGTATGGTGGCCTCTCTTGTTGCAGAGCACAGGCTCCAGATGCGCAGGCTCAGTAGTTGTGGCTCACAGGCCCAGTTACTCCGCGGCACGTGGGATCCTCCCAGACCAGGGCTCGAACCCGTGTCCCATGCATTAGCAGGCAGATTCTCAACCACTGCGCCACTAGGGAAGCCCTGCCTTATATTTTAAATGAATACAAAGTAACTCTTTGCAGGGAGAATAACCATTTTATGAATTTTTTCCTAAGAAAACGTGGAATGTTATTAAAGACTTTTCTGTTTCCTCTCAGACCAAGAATGCCAATTAAATTAGAGAATTTGATAGTTAAAAAACATAATTTTATGGAAGCAACCTAAGTGTCCATCAACAGATGAATAGATAAAGAGGATGTGGCACATATATACAATGGAATATTACTCAGTCCTAAAAAGAAACGAAATTGAGTTATTTGTAGTGAGGTGGATGGACTTAGAGACTGTCATACAGAGTGAAGTAAGTCAGAAAGAGAAAAACAAATACCATATGCTAACACATATATATGGAATCTAAAAAAAAAAAAAGTTCTGAAGAACCTGGGGGCAGGACAGGAATAAAGACGTAGAGAATGGACTTGAGGACACATGGAGGGGGAAGCGTAAGCTGGGACGAAGTGAGAGAGTGGCATAGACATATATACACTACCAAATGTAAAATAGCTAGTGGGAAGCAGCCACATAGCACAGGGAGATCAGCTCAGTGCTTTGTGTCCACCTAGAGGGGTAGGATAGGGAGAGTGGGAGGGAGGGAGATGCAAGAGGGAAGAGAGATGGGGATATATGTATATGTATAGCTGATTCACTTTGTTATAAAGCAGAAACTAACACACCATTGTAAAGCAACTATACTCCAATAAAGATGTTAAAAAACAAACAAACATAATTTTAGCTCTGTAACTGTCCACTCAATTTTGTTTTGAACCTAAAACTGATCTAAAAAATAATATCTATTAATTTGTTAAGACTACACAATGTTGGAATTTTTTTTTTGTTTTGGTGTTACGCGGGCCTCTCACTGCTGTGGCCTCTCCCGTTGCGGAGCACAGGCTCCGGATGCACAGGCTCAGCGGCCATGGCTCATGGGCCCAGCCGCTCCGCGGCATGTGGAGTCCTCCCGGACTGGGGCACGAACCCATGTCCCCTGCATCGGCAGGCAGACCCTCAATCACTGCGCCACCAGGGAAGCCCTGGAATATTTTTTAGAATAATTTTTAACTTACAGTTGAGTTGATTATTAGGTTGTCTCAAAGGCTAACAATCTGTTTTAGCTCAGTGGTTCTCAACCCTATCTGAATATTAGAACTCTTGGGGGGGCATTAAAAATGTCGGTAATGCCAACTCTGTGGATGTAATAGATATTACTTTAAATGGGTGAATTTTATAATATGTGAAATATATCTCAGTAAGGGTGTTTTTAAAAGATGTTGGTGCCCAGTTCTCACTCTGGACTAATTCAATCGGAGTTGTCTGAGGAAAGATCAAGGCACCCAGGTGTTTCTAATGTACAGCCAGGGGATAAAACCACTGTTGAGCTTGTCCTGTTTAACTAAAAAGGGTTATTAGCACTCATCATTTTGAGGATTTATTCTGGAAAATGAAGTGTTTAAAAGCAAAATGGTTTCAACCTCCAACTTTGTTCAGGCTGATTATAAGTCTTTAGGATTGATAATGTAAGGGTAAAATTCTTTGGAAATAGGAGAAAGCAACCTAGTTGCTTTTAACGAACTTCGATGTGATATAGAAATATGCTCACTTCAGACTAGAAGGAAAGGCAGAATTCGGACAGAATTATATCAGAACCAAAGAGATACCTTCTGGAGAAGGTATGTGGAGGGGTAGCCATGGTGGGGGTGATGATTTCCACCACAGTGCAGAGGATCAGCAAAGCCTTCCAGGAGGATCTGGACTGGACTGGCAAGTGAAACTTCACTGTAGATGTAGATGACACAGATTTTCAATGACCCAGCACAATCACCCTGGTCATTATGCTCAAAATGTGGCAGGTTGTGTCCACGATGTGAGTTTACTGCTGGAAAAGACAGAGTCCCACAGTGGAATATGCTGCTTACAGACCTCTTCTCCTTCTCTCCTTTCATGGCATCACCTACACTGACAGATGCCTGCTGTCCTCAGGAGATACCCAGTAAATAGGACTTGACTCTAAAAGACCTTTCTCAGGCCTACCCTTAGTGAGTGTCCCAGCTCTGGACCTCTCTCTCCATCTATTAAAGTCTATCCTGAGGTCTACATAGTGCACTGGTCTCCCCTATAGTTGACCTCTTCTCATTGTAGCACAAATGGGCTCTAAGATTTAAGTCTTTCAAGGTATTATCATTTCCCTTGACAAAATGATTGGCCCAAGGGTAAGTGTGTGTTCTAATCTAGTCCAATCAGTGTGGAGCTCAAGGCTTCTATTTTATTATTGGGGGACACACACTCTCTCCCTCTGGATGTGAATGAGGAAGGAGGCAGGGCTGTGAATTGCTGAGAGCTATATTGTTTGCATTAGGGAAGGCAAGCAAGGAACAAAGTCAACCTATCTTTGTGGAGAGAGCTGAGAAAATTGCAGAGGATGAGATGAAGATTCGTGATAAAATTTTGAAAAATTTGATCAAACCCTCATGACCAAACGTGCACTGATCGCAGAGCTTCTCTGTGAGGTGAGCCCATAAGACCTTTTTTGTGTATTATTCGTTTTGAGGGAGACTCCCTGTTCCTTGCATACAAAAGCATCTTAATTAATTTGGCTATTATATGTGGAATTGCTTTTAACTAGTTAATTCAAAAAGTGAAATTAAGGATCAATATAATATTTTGGCATAATAAACAACATTCTCAGGATATTTATTTAAATAGGGAAATGTCTAAAATCAAAGAAGTTCATTTAAAAATAATAACACAGTGAATGGCCCTAAGATTATTAGGGTTGGGATTTTGGATAGAGGGACTTTCTCAAATCAAAACACTCCTAAGGGGCTTCCCTGGTGGCATAGTGGTTGAGAGTCCGCCTGCCGATGCAGGGGACACGGGTTCGTGCCCCGGTCCGGGAAGATCCCACATGCCGCGGAGCGGCTGGGCCCGTGAGCCATGGCCGCTGAGCCTGCGCGTCCGGAGCCTGTGCTCCGCAACGGGGAGAGGCCACAACAGTGAGAGGCCCGCGTACCGCAAAACAAACAAACAAACAAACAAAACACTCCTAAGGAGAACCATCTGGCCTCTATTTTGTGAGCAGCAGAATCTGCCTTCCTTTTGATAATTGTTTCTGTTACTTCTATAATGATGCTACTCCTCCAACTACTGCCATTACCCTAATCATCACCAACTAAGACTCTCTCAATCTATCTTCACTTCTCTCTCTCCCCTTATTATGCTTCTCCTTTTAATCCTCAGCCTCACTGTTGATCCGAGAACCAGATTAGTTCAAGCCTCTCCTCTTAGCTTCTGTGTGTCGTGGCTTCAAGACATTAAATAGCTAACAAATTAATCCAAGTCAATATTGTTATGGCTAGATAGGCTCTCCCAGATTACACATTAATTCCTAACCATGCCCAGCATCTTCCTTGTTTAATCTAACGATTGTTCATAATGGTGGTAATTTGGTGGGAGGAAGCACCAAGAGAAGAATGGGGGCAGCTTTTGAGGAGAGCCTCAGACCACCCTGAAGAAGCTGATGTGACAAGAAGACTGGACTGAGGAATTCTGAAGGCATGGAAGTGGAACACAGTTTTGAGGGAACTTGGTACTCAAGTGTGTGAAATGAAATAATGAAAGGAGAGAGAATGTACTTCTAAACTGAGTAGGGAAGCAGAAATAATTTTGCTCATTGGTGAAGAGAGTAGGAAAATGGATTATTGTCATGATCTCAGAAAATCAGTAATCAGACTCAAACTCTGCAGAAATTCAACCAAAAGTTTAATCATAATTTTTTTTTTTTTTTTTTTTTTTTTGCGGTACGCAGGCCTCTCACTGTCGTGGCCTCTCCCGTTGCGGAGCACAGGCTCCGGACGCGCAGGCTCAGCGGCCATGGCTCACGGGCACAGCCGCTCCGCGGCATGTGGGATCTTCCCAAACCGGGACACGAACCCGTGTCCCCTGCATTGGTAGGCGGACTCTCAACCACTGCGCCACCAGGGAAGCCCGTTAATCATAATTTTTAACATCTAAACATAACATGAAAAGGTAGAACAAAAGCCATGTAAAAATTAGGGTGCTAGCAGAGGCCATCACTACGTGTGATGGATCAAACACAACTATTAAAAAGAAGGGCAACAAATAAATTTAGAATGGGTAGGTTACTATTAACTTTGACCTTTCAAGTTCTCCATCCTTGACTCTTTCTTTGCATAGATAGATCTTATTCCCTGCCAGACACTAGAGTGAGAGTTTTATCTTTATGCTTTTTATGATGATTTTTTAAAAAAATGTTTAGAACCACTCTATGGAAGGGCCACATCCTTGAGAACACCTGCCCTTGCAGTTAACTGATTATTATTAAGCAAGAGCGAATGACATGAAGTCAGTTACAATAAAGTGTAAATAAAAAAGTTTATGGCAGGGTGTGTAAAGCAAAAAAAAAAATAAAAATTGAAATTAATCATCCAGGCAAAGCAAGGACAGATCCAAAGGTCATTTTTTTCTTCACTTAAATACTTCAGGAAATGCCTTGATTAAAAATTGTGTTCATGTTTCAAAAATTTTAACTTGGGATTCATAATTGATTAACATTTTGTGACTTCTAGTGAAACAATAGCATTCACCCTCAAAATAAAATGTCTTTATTAATATAATAAGCTTTTATTCTCTGAGGAGTCTGAGCAGTAAATATCAGTCTAGAACATTTTTTTTTTTTTTTTTTTTTTTTGCGGAACACGGACCTCTCGCTGTTGTGGCCTCTCCCGTTGCGGAGCACAGGCTCCGGACGCGCAGGCTCAGCGGCCATGGCTCACGGGCCCAGCCGCTCCGCGGCATGTGGGATCTTCCCGGACCGGGGCACGAACCCGTGTCCCCTGCATCAGCAGGCAGACTCCCAACCACTGCGCCATCAGGGAAGCCCCAGTCTAGAACATTTTAGGATACTGTGCTTTTTTTGCAGTTGAAATTTCTTTCAAGGACGTGGAAAATTCAGTTTTCTGTGCTCACCCTAAACAATATCTTTGTTTAATTGAGAACCAGACTTATTTCAACACTTGGCACAAGGGATAGAATTATTCTTTGATTGACTCTTAACATCTTTTGTACCCTATCTCGTATGACCTGATTTTCTTTGAGAATTTAGGAGACAAATTAGAATTGGAGGAAGATTTCTACTCAATTTCAATTGAACAATGTAAATGAAGCACTTACTACGTACCAGTCAGTATGCTCAGTGTTACAGGGGGTACAAACATGAACAGTATATTTCTTTTTTTAAAAGGAATTTTGCCTTTTTAAAATTTTTTATTTATTATTTATTTATTTATTTATGGCTGTGTTGGGTCTTCGTTTCTGTGCGAGGGCTTTCTCTAGTTGCGGCGAGCGGGGGCCACTCTTCACCGCGGTGCGCGGGCCTCTCACTATGGTGGCCTCTCTTGTTGCGGAGCACAGGCTCCAGATGCGCAGGCTCAGTAGTTGTGGCTCACGGGCCCAGTTGCTCCGCGGCATGTGGGATCTTCCCAGACCAGGGCTCGAACCCGTGTCCCCTGCATTGGCAGGCAGATTCTCAACCACTGTGCCACCAGGGAAGCCCCAGTATATTTCTTATAATTGACAGTGTCAGTGGGTGGTTAGCTCCACCACAATATCCGTTTTTCGCCATCGCTTACCCCAAATAAGCATGCAATCTAAGGAAAGGCACTATATTTAACATCTAAAGGACCTTCTACACACATACCCTATTAGGACCACTCCACTTCCACCTTATACTCCTAACAAGATCGCCACCTCTAAGGCTCTTCTGTCTTGGCTCTTGTACTCAAGAAATTGAGAGTCTGGTAAGAAAGAAAAAGCAAGTACACACACACACACACACACACACACACACACCCTCAAACCCTTTGATATAAAAGAATAAAATATACAATGTGCTTTTCTACCTTTCTTGTTGTCTAACTACCATATGGATGTGTTCTTCTGAACCTCTTCTTTGTTCTCTATATCTTTTTTAAAAATCATAGGATTCTTGGTAAAATCTATTTTCTTAGAGCTTATGTGTTAAATTACACTGGTGTATGTTTTGGCTAATTTATTATTAAAACCTGGACTCTTCCAACCAATGTCGCCCTCAAGATCAGTAAGCATAATGTTCTAGACTTTGTCCTCTCTCATGGGGTCTGAGGTATGACAATAAAGCCATGGTATATGACTTATAATTTCTCTTTAGTACCCGTAGTATATACACTTTGAACCACCAAGGTGAGTTGACCTTCATCTCTCTTCATTTGCTTTCTCTGGTAGTAGTTTTATTTTTCTAGAATTACAATTAGTATTTTTTAAGTACTTCTTTTCTTACTTTATTCTTTAAATGAACAAACAATGATTGACTTTTTGATGTGCATTTCTGTGAGTTTTAACATATGTATGAATTCATATAACCATCCCCACAATCAGGATACAGAATAATTCCATCACACTCATTATTTCTTTTCTTGTTGTTGGGTTTTGAGACAGCTTCTTACGTATTCTGCACAAATATACTTTATTGGACATATGATTTGCAAGTACTTTCTTCCAGTTTTTACTTTGTCTTTTCATTCTATTAATAGTATCTTTTGCAGGGAAAAATTTTACTTTTGATGAATTCCAATTTATCAATATTCTTCTTTTATAGATCATGTTTTTAGTGTTGATTCTGAGAATTCTTTGCCTAAACCTAGGTCATGATGATTTTCTCCTAAAAATTTTATAGTTTTATGTGTTACACTTATAGCTCCAATCCAATTTGAGTTCATTTTGACATAAGATGTAATGTTTTAAGTCGAGGGTTGTTTTCTTTTTTTACACATGAATGTCCAATTGCTCTGACAAGATTTGTTGAAAACATCATCTTTCTCAATCGAATTAACTTTGCACCTTTGTGAAAATCAATTGACCTTAACTGTGTGGGCCTATTTCTGGATGCTCTATTCTGTTCCCTGGATCTATGTGGTTAGCCTTTTGCCAAAACCACAATTTATGGATTAAAATAGTGTTATAACAATTCTTAAAATCAGGTAGTTTTTAAAAATTGTTTCGGCTATCCAAATTCCTTTGTTATTCCATGTAAATTTAGAATCAGTTTGTGTAAATCTACAAAAATTCCTACTTGGATTTTGATTGGTATTATGTTAAATCTGTACATTAATTTGAAGACATGTGACATATTAACTACATTTTTTATTCCAATCCACAGTTTATGTCTCTCAGTTTATTTAGATTTTCTTTTATTTCTTTAATTAGTGTTTTGAAGTTGTTAGATTTATTCTGAAATATTTCATTTTTTGGAAGTATTATGAGCTCTATTTAAAAAAAGCTTGAGCTTCCAATTGTTCATTGATAGTATATACAAACATGATTGATTTTTGTGTGTTGAACTTGTAGCCTGCAACCTTGTTAAGCTCACGTAATAATTCTAAGAACTTCTTTGTTGATTCCATGAGATTTTTTACATATACAGTATGTCATCTATAAATAATGACAGATTAATTCTTATTTTCTGATCTGTTGTCAGGCTTTACTGCATGGGCTGGGACTTCCAATAAAATGTTGAATAAGAGTGGTGAGAATTGTCAGTCTTGCCTTATTCTCTGTCTTATGGGGGAAAGCATTCATTGTTTCACCGAGAATCGTGCTGTTAGCTATAGGTTTTTTTGGTAGAAGACTTTTATCAGGTTAACAAAGCCCCCCTCTATTCCTAGTTTACTGCATATTTTTTATTATGAAGAGATGTTGAATTTTGTCAAATGCTTTTTCTGCTTTAATTGATACAATTATATGGGTTTTCTTCTTTTGCCTGTTAGTATGGTGGATTACATTGGTTGATATTCAAATATCAAATGAGCGTAGTTTATTCCTCTTTTTATGGGTTTGATTTGTTAGCATTTTATTGATTATTTTTCTGTCTATATTCATGAAGGATAGTAGTCTCTAGTTTTATTTTCTGGCACCATCTTTGGTTTTGGCATCAGGGTAATGCTGGATATGACTTAACTTAGTGAATACCCCTTGTACGTTTGAGAAAATACGTAATCTGCTTTTATTGATTTGGACTTTCTACAGAAGTCAGATCCAATTGGTTAATAGTGCTATTCAGTACTTCTATTCTTACTATTTTCTCTGTCTACTTGTTCTATCAATTATTGAGACAGGAATGTTGAAGTTTCTAAGTATAATTGCAGATTTGTCGATTTTTTTGTTTCAGTTCTATCACTTTGGCTTTATATATTTTGAAGTTCTGATGTTAGGTGCATATATTTTGAGGAGTTTTTATGTCTTCCTGTAAATGTTCCTTTTTATTATTATGTAATGTTTCTCTTAATCCCTAGTAATTTCCCTTGCTTTATAGTCTACTGTGTCTGTGATTAATATAGCCACTGAAGCTTTCTTTTGATTAGTGTTTGCATGTTATATCTTTTTCCATTATTTTATATTTTACCTTCCAATATCATAATATTTAAAATAAATTTCTTATAGACATTGTACAGCTAAGCCTTTAAAAAATCATTCTGACAACTTCTATCTTTTAGTTTGTCTTCTTGAACTATTTATATTTAATAGAATTATTGATATGTTTGGAATTAGGTCTACCATTTTTTATCTGTTTTCTTTTCCCTCTGTGTTTTGCTTCTGTTTCCCCTTTACTGCTTTCTTTGGCTTATTTGAATATGTTTTATTATTCCAATATATCTATTGAGTTTTTGACTGTCTCTTTATATAATTTTGTTTCTTAAAGGTTGCTGTAAAGATTACAACACACATATTTAACTTTTCACTGTATACGTTGAATTAATATTTTACCAATTAAAGGAAAAAGTAGAAAATTCCTATGGGTTCCTTTACCTCCCCCATCTATGTTGTAGTTGTCAAATGTATTACTTCTACATACATTGAAAATCCAATCAAGACAATGTTTTTTGAAAGCAGTATTTTTTGCTTTTTACTGATATACATATTTGAAAGAACTCAGAGGAAAGAATAATTTATTATGTTTACCTAGCTTCTACCATTTCTGTTACTCTTCCTTCATTTCTAATGGCCCAAATTTTCATCTTGTATTATCTCCATTCTGTCTGAGAAACTTCCTTTGGCATTTTCTAGAGCAGGTCTGTGGTGATAAATTCTCTTATTTTCCCTTCATCTTAGAATTTCTTTATTTTTCCTTTATTTCTGAAGGATATTTGCTCTGGATATAGAATTCTTGGTTGACAGTTCTTTTCTTTAAGCACTTTGAAGATTCCACTTCCTTCTTATTTACATGGTTTCTGATGACAAACCCAGTCATTCAAATCATTGTTACCCTAAAGGTAAGGTACTGCTTCTCTCTGGTTGCTTTCAGGCATTCTTCTTTTTTCTTTTCTTCTGTTCAGCAATTTGATTATGATATCTAGACAATGATTTCTTTATAATTATCATGTTTGGAATTTACTGAGCCTCTAGAATCTGTCCTTTATCAAATTTGGGAAGTTTCCAACCATGAATTTTTCCAGTATTTTTTCTGCTCCATGTTCTTTCTCCTCTCCTGTTGGTACTCAGGATGACACAAAATTCAGACCTTTTGGTATTGTTCTATAGGGACCCAAGGCTTTGTTCACTTTTTTTACAGGTTTTTTTTTTTTTTTTTTGGTCTCTGTTATTTAGGGTAATTTCTCCTGATCTACTTTTTAAGTTTGCTGACTTTTTATTCTGTCATCTCCATTTTGCTGTTAAGCTTGTCCAGTATTTTTTAAGTTATTGAATATTTTAATTCTACAATTGTATTTTGTTCTTCTTTATGTCTTCTGTTTCTTTGCTGAGGTTTCTCATTTATTTCAAGAGTATTCTCCCTAACTTCATGAAGCATGGTTATAATAGGTTCTTTACAGTCTTCATTGGATAATTCCAACATCTGTATCATCAGATCATCTGTTGATTTTCTTTTACCTTGTGAGTTCAAATTTTCCTGATTCTTCATATGGCAAGTAATTTTTAATTGTATCCAGAATTGAATAGTAGTTTGACTGTGGGTTTTGCTTAAGTCTTAAGAGGAAAGTTGATTATTGTGTTTGTTTCAACAGACAATCAAGCAGGTTAGGTGGAGGCTTCAAGTTCTGATTTGCCCCCTTTGGTTTGTGGTCCAAATGTCATTTCAGTTTTCAAAATGTTTGTAGTGCTATTGAGATCAGTACCAGATGAATGTCAGCTGGTGTCCAGTCTGGGACCTAGGCAATGGTCTACTTTGTAACTCAGTTGTCAAAGCCAGTAGTATGCTAATTAAAGTCAGATATATGAGTACACAGCTCTTAGGTCAGCCCTGGAGTACATGCACAACTTTATGAGTTTGATTTCTTGATTTTCCTCTTCACAGTGATCTGCCCAACACCCTCTGGCTCCCACAGGCCTCCCTTTCTGGTCCTCTGTACAGAAAACTAAGACTTTAGCGTCCTCTGTCTCCATGTTCTTTTCGCAACGGTGTCAGCATTTACCACCAAGCAGCAAAAGGACAGAGAAAGAAAAAAAGCAATGAGGATTCACTCCATACTCTTGGGACCATAACTCTCTCATTATAGAGAGGATTCCCCTCCCTCAGAGTTTTATGTGCATCCCTGGCCATGACCACCATCTGGAGACTAAGGCAGGAGAAAGGAAAAACTAATAATTTAAACAGTTTTAAAAGCAGGAGATTTCCTCCCCTTTCTCTGACCCATGGGATTCCTCTTTTCCACAATCTTTTTTGCAGAAAGAAAGGGCTTTTTCTTAGAGCTTTTTTGCTCTTCACCCATGCACACTTCTGGATTTAGAGCTTCCCTTGAGTTTATGCCAGGTGATATTGGAGGGAAAAAAGATAAGGAATTCACCACTGGTTTGGTGTAACTTCAAATCCTGGCTATTTCCCCCAATCTTCCTGCTAAAATTTTCTCTTCAGCATCTTCAGATAGCTGTTTCTGCATTTATACATGCATTTAGTGGGAGAGACAGAGTGGAGTGTGCTTACTCCATCTTCCTTATTACTTGAAACCTTTCTCAAGTACTGGTTTCTTTTTTGGTCACGCCACAGAGCATGTGGGATCTTAGTCCCTTACCAGGGATTGAACGTGTGCCCCCTGCAGTGGAAGCACGGAGTCCAAACCACTGGACCGCAGGGAGGTCCTTCTCAAGTACTCTTAATTCACAATTTATTGCTCAAATTTGGTATTTCCATCGTACTTTACTAGTTCCTTGCAGTTTACAAATTGATTTGTAAATTTATTAGTAAATTTCACATGAATAATTTCATTTGATCCTCACAACAAGCCTGTAAGTCTGAGTAGATATAGGAACTAAGATGCAAGGAGTCCATGCTTACCAGAGAAATGACGAGAGGTCCGATCCCAATTCCACAACAGCCTTTTAGGTTACTCTAATTCATTCTTTCATATTTCCATCTTGATGGTACTAGTCTCGTGTGAAAATATCCATGAGTAATGTATTTAGGCCAAAACAGATTTAATTAAGCGCTGAGAAATCTGAGCAGAGAGAGTATCATACATCTTTCCATTTCTTTGCTTTGCTTTGGGCTCTTCCTTTTACCTGACATAACTTTCCTCACAACTCTACAGTCAAAGATGTATTCAATCTCTATTACCTATATAAAATTGTTTCCATGATTACTACCTGGGTTTAGCTAGAATAATGACTAATGGCCAGTGCTAGGGAAGGGGTGTATGTTCCAGCCTTTCTCAGCTCCACGTTCTCATTAACTTAACAGTTACTATATTCCAAATGCTTTGCTAGGGTTAGCAAATAAAGGGAGAATGAGAGATACCGCAGTACCTCTCAATCTAGCAAAAGAGAAAAATCATATTATTGGTTTGGCAAATACTGGCAAATAATTATTGTCTGCGCCTCATGTGCAATGCACTGTGTTAAGCCCACAATACTGGTAAATCTATGAAGTAGTACAATTATTATACCCACTTGACAAATGAAGAAACAAAACTTTCTGGAGAGGTTAAGTAACTTATTCAAGGTCACACCATATGGTAAGTGGTGATGTCAGGATTTGAACCCAGATGCCTAAATATTAAGTGATTAGAATCCAGGTTTCCTAATGATACACTGGATTCTCTCAACTACTGCTTCTTTAAAGTTAATTAAACTTCATTCTTTTTTTTTTTTTTTTTTTTTTTGCGGTACGTGGGCCTCTCACTGTTGTGGCCTCTTCTGTTGTGGAGCACAGGCTCCGGACGCGCAGGCTCAGCGGCCATGGCTCACGGTCCCAGCCGCTCTGCGGCATGTGGCATCTTCCCAGACCGGGCATGAACCCGTGTCCCCTGCATCGGCAGGCAGACTCTCAACCACTGCGCCACTGGGGAAGCCCTTCATTCTATTGTTGTTCAGACAGATTAATCCTTCTGGATACTCAGCAGAGAAGTCACTAAGAGCTCCTTAAAGAAGATTTACTGCAACCAAACCAAACCTACTGCCCATCACACCCAAGCCGTTTCATCTGCTCTTTTTCATCTCAGCTAATGGCAACTCCATTCCTCCAATTGCTCAGACCAAAAATTCTGATGTGCTGTTAGTCCCCTTTCTTTCTCTCACACCTCACTTTTGGTATGTCAGCCAATCCTGTTGCCTATACATTTAAACTAGATCCAAAATTTGACAAGTCCTCGCTGTTCACAGTAATTACCTGATCCAGGTCATCATCATCTCTCATGGATTTGCAACACCAGCTCTAAAATCTTAGGCAAAACGAGTCCACCTGAAATGACACATAATTTCACAATGAAAAATATTCCCAAGGAGAGGTTATTGGTACTTTAATATATTTGTTCCACTTTGTAATATTAACTAAAATTGGCTCTTTCTTACTCCCTTATATCTGACTGCTATTTCGTCTTGGAGATGACTGATTTATCCATAAATGATATATATAACAATTATTAATCACTATTTTTGCTCTTCAAGAGCAAAACAAAGATTCTATTGTTGCATCAAGACCTATTTTTTTTTTTCTTAATTAGATGTCTCAGTGAACGTCTAAGGACCTATATGTTAGGAAAACTATGATCTGGCTTGGAGTCAAGTAAAATGTCAAGCTTCTTATCAGGATGCTCTGGGTCAGTGTTTTCTGTAACTCCAAGGAGATATATCCATACCACTTAATTTAATGACCTCCAAGTAAGTTCACTTTAGAGAGTTAAATCACAAAAGTACTGATTTTAGATGAATTCACGTTGGCTCAAATTCCTAGAAATCCCCAGTATACTTTTATAAATAACACTTTTCAGCAGTAAAGCACTTTGCCATTTATAATTTTCCCCACAAAGTGTGGTGGTAGCTAGCGCTGTACGCTGAATAGTCCCGGTCTCTTCCATAATAGGCTTGTGCTTCCTGACCTCTCTGTGGTTGGATGGGGCCTTGTCTAGTTCCAGGCAATGAATTAGGAACAGAAGTGATATCTGCCAGTTTCAAGCAGATGATATAATTGCCTCCAGACCCTTCTTTCCCTCTGCATCTGGCAATTTTTCAGATGATGGCTACTGTATCATTCTGGGTTCCTAAATGATCACAAGCTAAGCCCCAACTGACTTGTTATGGTTTTTTATCATGAGCAAGAAATAAAATTTTGTTACTTAGGTCACTGAGATTTTGGTTTTGTTACCACAGCATAACCTGGCCTAACCTGACTGACACATATATGTTATCTTATATGTTATCATAAAAGTATATAATATATAATGCATATACACATACATATGTAAATATACATATACACGTACATATGTACATCTTATATATGATCTTATATGATTCTCACAACAACCTCTGAGGTAGGGAGCTCAGGTTTAACTGTTCTTTCCTCTTGTATAGATAAGGATACTGAGGCTCACAGAGGTAAATACTTTGCCCTAAGTATACAGAATTAATAAGTGAGAAAACTAGGAATGAAAATTAGATTGACGGACTTCACATCTCTGCTCTTTTAAAAAGATATAACTCTAAACACAGAATCTTCTACTTCTTTTTTTATTAAGATGTTGAGGGTAGGAGTTTATTAATTAATTAATTTATTTTTGCTGTGTTGGGTCTTCGTTTCTGTGCAAGGGCTTTCTCTAGTTGTGGCAAGTGGGGGCCACTCTTCATCGCGGTGCGCGGGCCTCTCACTATCGCGGCCTCTCTTGTTGCGGAGCACAGGCTCCAGACGCGCAGGCTCAGTAGTTGTGGCTCATGGGCCTAATTGCTCCGCGGCATGTGGGATCCTCCCAGACCAGGGCTCGAACTCGTGTCCCCTGCATTAGCAGGCAGATTCTCAACTACTGCGCCACCAGGGAAGCCCTACTTCTAACTCTTGACACAAACATTTTCAACTTGAAAATTTTCAAAGTGGAATATTATGTGTCATAATTTATATTAAAAATATCATGATGCACCACAATATTTCATGTTATCCCATATCTGTGATAATTTACCTCCGTCTTTTAACTGATCAGAGTAGCCATGAGATAAAGAATACAGGAAGGTTATAAATGTCACTTTTTAAAGTACGTAGTTTGAACTAAAGGTTACTCTTTAAAAAGTGTTTATTTATACAAAGTAGAGCCTTGACAACACTAACCTTGTATTCATAATATACCCCTATAACAATATTATGTTGTGGAGCTCCATTCTCTTGAATGGGGAAAACACACACCAGTTCACTCTTTCAGGAAAATGTACCTTAAGAGATTTCTCAAAGCAAGGAAAGCAAAACGGTTTATGCTGAGGTAAACTGGTTAGAACAACAACATCAACAATAACAAAAACCTTACCGACTACCTAGGATTTGGTGTATGATCAGATTGAAAAAGTTTTCAGGCCTGGATCCTTCAGTAACCCTTGTTTCTGAAAGCCTACATCCTGTAAAACTATTCTGGAGCAATTATTAACCACACAATGAGCCTGCGAGACAGCAGATGCTAAGTTCTCCTTTCCCTCCCTTTTTACCTCCTCAGTCAAACATATTTGTAGAGTACATATTTATCTACTTAAGAAAAAGAAAAAACCCTGTTACCGCCCTTCTAACAGGAAATAAGCAGGACTTCTCCTCATAGGTTATAAAAATATTGACAGTAGATAATGGGCCGGTATAAGATACTGGTGGGAAGTGAGTTAATAATCACAGGATCGAACTGCAGGGGGCTTCAGATGCTGCCTAACACCAGAATGGCAATGAATACCATTTTTGTTAATAACTTGCTGGTGACAGAACGCTCTTTCAACCTTGCTTTACTGGAACTGGAAAACACAATACCAGAGAGATATATAGTAATGAGATATACCTATCTTATTTATATCCATGAATTAATTTTCCACAAATATAAGAAAGAAATAAGCATTGTCTCTATGAGAAAAAAACATTTGCTAAATTTATCTAAATTAAAATGTGATTAGGAGTAATTAGGACTATTGGAGGATAAAACTGTCCTTTTTAAACACTGCAAGAAAGTAAACTATTTTAGCCAAACAATTACCTAATTTAATGAACTATCTAGAGAATTTTCTTTTAAAAACGTTACTGTAGTTTAATACTCTCGTAAGCCTTAGACGTTAGAACTTTTCAGAAATCTAAGAAGTTTCCATATAGCCTAAGAAGATCAAGGTAATCTTCCACCAGAATCAGAGTTCTTTTAGGGATGTTCTATAACATAGATGATCTACGTTTCCTTAGAAATTAAACTTTCAAAGGAGGCAACCACACGATGAAAATACCAGTTTTATCCTTCTCCTGAAGCGTAAATCTTTACTGCCCTTCTGTATAAAGCAAACTGAAAAGATATGATGCATCATTTTCTGTAATGATTAACCCCCTATTTGCCAGCTGTCCTGGTGAATACCTCTAGACTTGAGCAGACATTAGCAACCTCAAGTCGTACAGGTGCAAATCCCTTCTGTAAGTTTTGCAGTAGCGCTCTCTCTTCTCTCTCTCTCTCTCTCTCTCTCTCTCTCTCTCTCTCTCTCTCTCTCTCTCTCTCTCTCTCTCTCTCTCTCTCTCCTCTCTCCCTCCCTCCCTCCTTCCCTCTCCTTCCCTCTCTCCCTCCCTCCTTCCCTCCCTCTCTCTTCTGATTTCTTCAAGTATTATTATTTTAACCAAATGTCTTATGCATTCATTCTTTTCTTCCTTATGGGGTAAATTTTGAAATTATTTAAATCTTCTGCTGTCTGTGAAACATATAATGGTGAAACCATCAGTTAGAGATGAAACTAGTTTACTGTTGAAAAATTCAGGAGCAGCCAGTGAAAGGATCAATTACCTTGGTAAACTTCAGGACACAGTTCTGAATGGTTCATTGCATTTCCTCTACTTTTCTTTGTAAATGTCCTGCAAACCAGTTTACCAGCATGATGGACCAAAATTATTCCCATTGATTGAAGACAGAGTCTTTGGGAGAATTTCATTTATTGCCTAGATGAAAATAAACTGAAAAGAGTACACGACGAAAAGAAACAGAAAGAACTGAGGATGGTTTTTAGAGAGAAATCATCCTGAAAAGTGTATTGCCTAGTGGCTATTCGGTATTGAAAGCAGCAGCAAGTTCTCTGGGTGGCAGTCAAGGTGAACTTGAAAAAGGCGTTCCTTGAAGCCGTGTGAATATTGCAGGCCGGCGGAGGAATCCTTCCGAGCAAAGACGTGTTGGTGAGCTCTGATGCTAACGATAACGGGAGTATTAAATGAAGGTTACTATAGCAAGGTGCCTGCCCGGGGGAAGAATTCTGACCGCAAAAGAAATAGAGATCTCTGACTCTTGATCAAACAGATGGGCTGGTGCTGACCTGCATCAGTGATCCCGAGTTGATTAACCGAGATTAGGAGGCGAAAGTCGACAGCGCAGCCAACGAAACACTGCTGGGGCTTTTCGTCTGGAGAGAGAGGGGAGGGAAAAAAGAATAGGGGAGAAGAAAACCCAGGGAGAGAAAACCTGCAGTTCACACTGACAGGAGATCCGGTTTCCCCAGCTCTTCGCCCAGTCGCGCTTCCCGCCTCTGCTCCCTTCCCCGGGCCAGAGTTCAGGGCAGATGCCCGCAGCCGCTCCTACAGGAGGCGCTGCAGAGTTTTCGATCTCTGCAAGGTGTGAACTTGCATCACCCCTGCCCCGGCGCTGGGAGGAAGCCGTGCAGTCATGCACGCCACGCAGCGCAGGGGCTGCTCGGGTCCAGCCCTGAGCGCGGGAGGCGAGAGGCGAAGAGGGAAAACCCGAGGAATGGAGAGCGATGAGGTTAGAGAGGCTTTGGTAAAGGAGCAGAGACGCGAAATAAAATCACTAGCCACAAGGAGCAGTACTGGGGACCAAAGATCGAGGACGTGGGGGAAGAAAAACGTGGGGAAGGGCCCACGAGATGACTTACAAGGGCTGGGGGGAGTGATAGAGACGTGACAACTGAAAGCAGAGAACGAATGAGAAGCTTGAGAGCTCCTAAGAAGGAAGGGAAGACGGTCCGCGGAAGGGACTAATGCTCTAGAAAACGCAAGTAGCGAGGGAAAGTGAGGGAGACAAGAGGCTGGCAGGGCGCGTCGGCCTTCCGGGGATCGCGCGGTGTGGCCGGAGCGGCGGCCGCGCGTCCTCAGGTCCCCAGCGCACGGGGTCAGCACGGGAAGCAGCTTTACGAGACGGCCTCGGGGCATCGATCGTTTCAGATAAATCCCGGGAAGGCCTACTGGGGGGTCTCTGAGCTCGGATACCTTGCTCTGATTCGAGGGGCTCACGGAAAAGCGCTTCCCAAATAGTTAAGAACGGCACTTATTAAAAGAACCATCGGAACACAGAGGTGGTAGCACTTACCCCAGCCTGGGGAGCTCAGGGGTTAGGAAAAAAGTCAAAGAAGGGCAGGAAGAACCGTTAGAAAGGCCTTGTAGGAGTTTTCAAGACAGAGAGACGTTCTGGTGTTGGCTGCAGTCAAGTTAATGAGTCTAATTTAAAGAGAAAGCAAGACAAGGGATTCTGTGGCCCAGCAGAGCACGCAGAGGCCTGGGTGACCTTGATTCTCACTTCTCTCTTCCTTGGGTACTATCTGTCTACCATCGGGACAGTGACAAAGTCAAAGTAGATATGGCTTCCTACCCTCAAGGGGCTGGCCCTTTAAAATAAATTAGCAATTTCAGTGGAGTATGTAGAGCTTTGCTTGAGGTTCCAGGAGAAAAGAAAAGGGATGAATCTTCATGACATCTTGGAGGATTGGAGAGGCACCCAGAAGTGGTGAGCTCAGAGATGAAAGCAGAATTTTGAGGACAAGCCCTGGTTAACAAGATGAATTACTTTCTTCTTTATTTCCCAGGAGCGTGAGGGTGGAGAGGGGGGTACACCCAAAGGGACCCACATGTAAAATGGCTGGTACCTGGGAAAGCGCTCCAGAGACTCTCCCAAAAGGACCTGACTAAATTACTCCCCGCCCTGCTCGCCTTCTATAGCCCTGAGAAGCCCTGGGCTTCCTCATTAATATAGTCTTTGGCTGAGCAAATATGCCTCCCTGCCCCACCCTCCAGTCCTTGGACATGTAAGAAAACACTGAAACAAAGCCATGTCCTTGGTTTGAGTAGGTCACACCTCTCTTTGTTGATAGCAAAATGGACACAGTGGAGGGATGAGAAGAGAGACACATACAACAGAATATTGGGAAAGCAGCCTCCTAGCCTATAGTGAACTCCTTAGGGTCATTTTCAGAGTAAGGCTAAGTAGAAAAGATGCTTTGTCACAGCTTTGAACTCCCTTTCTGGAAATAGGAGTCATATAGACAGTCCAAAATAGTGCCTGTGCGCGGAGGGGAGTTTGGCTAGGTGGGTCACATGATTCCATAATGCAGGACAGGTTAGGAAGCAGTCTGGGTTTAGGACTTGGCAAAAAAAGACTCTGAACTCAGTCCTTAGGAGCTGTCCTGGGATGCAGGTGGGAAGGAGCAATGAGGGATACGTAGCCTGTGGGAACGTATTTAGGCATGACAGCAAGTACAAAGTTTATTTCTTGGCCCTAAAATATGGCCTATGTAACTGCTTGCAAATTTTCCTCTTTTTGATTAGAAATATTTTCTGCTTCTCAAACAGCCCTAGTCCTCACTTCACTCCTTGTGGTGGGGGGCAGGTTGTGAAAGCATCTAAGTCACAAGCAATACACAAGAGATTGCTTTAAACCAGTGAATGGAAGTGTTAGAAAATGGAGTACTGATTTGTGATAGGTAGAGAACAGAACTTTTCAAAACAAAGAGATATTTTTTCAGATATTGAACCCATCAGGCAGTGGTAAATGTTACTTGGAAGAAGGTTTAAGGGAAAAAAGCCGATAGCTCAGATGACCAGGGGAATAAAAAATGCATGTTATCATTGAATGAATCCACAGCTACAAATGTAGCAGGTTAATTTACTTCACCCTTCAAGAGAAACAATAAAAATTATAGCCCCATTTTCTTACCAACCTTACAAGCATAGATAGAGTGACAACTTGGGGGAAATGACGTGCTTTGGGACCATTACTCTTCAGGACACACCCTCATATAACATTCTCTTGTCTCATTCCCTAACCTGCATGTGTGTTTAGTATTTGGATGAATTTGTCCAGGTGAGAGCAGAAATGAATTTCTATACAGGATAAGAGCACTCAGGTCCAGTATCAGCTGAATCAGAGGAACAGAGCTGGCATTCTAACTGAAAATTACGCTAACCAGTTATCTCTTAAATCTATCACCTTGAATTGGAGCCTGATTCGTGGCCATCTCCAAAGAATTCTCTCTCTCTGGAGCAAGTGTAAAATGGAAGAGTTTAGGAATCTCTAACACCATCACCGGCAAGTTTGACCAAGAATAGGAGGGGCAGGTGTAAGGTGACTGGCTGAAAATATGCACCCGAGGCAGGTGAAATTTGGCAGAAAGAACTCTGACCCTCGACTCAGGGAGACCTGTGACTCTGGTCTCTGTGGTGCTGAGGCTACGTTACCTTCAGCAGGCCATTTGATGTCTCCCAGAGCCCCAGTTTCTTCTGGTATGAATTTATGGCTACATTCTCACTAACAACTTTATAAAAATCAAGATAAAGGTATCCTCTGAGTTCAAAAGGAAGGGACTAGAATTGTGGTTGATTTGAAGATTAGCTCCGAGGGTTTCACACCACTCAAAATCTCTATTAGTTTTGAAGGAAACAATGAAGGCTATGAACAGGGTACCCTTGGAACTGTGGATGAAATAATTTGATGGCCAGCATAAGACTACAAAGCTGGTTGGCCCATTTGTAGCAAGAATGCCACTCTCACCTAGGGGACAAAGCTTCTTTTCCATGTTTCACTCTGAGATTCCACCAAGTTCTACGTTCTGTAAGGGCAGAGGCTCTATATTATTTTTGTGTTTCTCTCCTGGTGGTTAACCCCAGTCCTACTCTGCCGTCAGCACCCAGGAAGTGCCTATTCATTGATGAAGAAGAGAAGATGGGGGAACATGAATAAGAGACAGTGGAGAAAGAGTTTGGAAGGAGTAAAAGAATTATTCACCAAAGGAAGTCCTGCTCTTTCATGAGATCATTGCCTCCTAAATCATAAAATTTCTTTCCTCTGTATTCTCGGATTACCATTATCAACACAAGGGAACAATTACTTTTTCAGTCAGGTGGCTGACTCTTCCGGGAAGTCAATGGCCCTCTAAACTCATGCTGAGTTGTTACAGACTTTGTTTACCAAGCTTAAACTAAGGGCATCATGACACCCCGACTCTGTCCCCCTATTTCTCTTAGAGTTTGTGTAGCCTGAGAAAATTCGTGCTCCCTGCTTTTCACAAGCATTCACTGGTTATGATTTTGGCTTCTCTCATGAGCCAGGAGGCAAAGGTCTTGTACCTCCTTGTCTGATGCCCTTATGCCTCCAAAGGCAGCTGGTGTCACTTTAGAGTTAAAATACCTCAGGCCTAGAGCATATTGTCCCAGGCCCCATAGGGTGAAAGCAGCAAAGTCAGGTTCATGGGCTCCAAGAAGCTAAATTGCCTGCTTCTCTCTTCTTGGAAGAATGACTGAGTGTCATAAAAGAAGGCAAAAGGGGATTACTGTAGCCAGTGTTCATTTCCATAGGAATTCTCAAAACGTGGTCTATCAGAGACTCCTGTAGGTCAGTGTTTTTCATAACGTCCTTGGTTCCACTTGCATCGGATTCAGCTGGGAATGCTGTAGGAAGCTTCCTGGCATGACTCTTTGACCTACCAAATCAACATCTGTTGGGTTATAAGAAATTTTAGGAAAAAAAATACTGTATATTTTTGCTAGGTTGTTTCCAGAAGCAGATACATGTTATTAAATATGAAAAGAACTGACCTTCTACCTTCCTGATCCACTAGTGGCCCTATGTTTTCAGATGTCTCTTAGTTTTGTGGCCTTTAAGATTCAAAGGCCACAAATGATGCCTACTCCTTCTTCAAATGCTACCTCGGGCTTCCCTGGTGGCGCAGTGGTTGAGAGTCCGCCTGCCGATGCAGAGGACACGGGTTCGTGCCCCGGTCCGGGAAGATCCCACATGCCGCGGAGCGGCTGGGCCCGTGAGCCATGGCCGCTGAGCCTGTGCTCCACAAGGGGAGAGGCCACAACAGTGAGAGGCCCGTGTACCGTAAAAAAAAAAAAAAAAAAAAAAAATGCTACCTCACCCCCAGGTTGAGGACCCCCCCAATCTAGTCCTTCCCCCACCAGCACCACAGAGACAAGAGTTTGTAGGGGCAGAAAGCAACAAGGATTGTAAGCAACTGCCTTTGGAAGAGAAAAATAAGTGGCTAGTGGCCTCAAAGAACAACTACCTCCCTTGGATTGGGAAATCCCAAGATAGCCACCTGAGATCCTAGCCCACACCTTCCTTCCTCATCCTGAGAATAGCTGGGCCTGGTGAACCTGCTGGCCATCAAAACACCATTTCCTTTATGAGATCACGTAACTCTTTAATCAGAATTGTTAAAACTAAAACCAAAACCAGATAACTTATATTGGAGAGCATCTAGTTTTTCATGCCTTTGGGGGAAATTTCCGGTTTCCCTGAAGAAAAGTATGAGCTTGCAGCGTGGGCCTACGCTCCCTGGAGATTAGGCAGCAAGACCCACTTTTATTTGCCTCTTGTTTTTGGAAGCAGGGCTGAAATAGCAAAAGGCACTGTGGAATGGAGAGAGGCCCCAAATCTTTGCTCCAAAATGCTTAGTTCTGCTTTTCTCAAGGAGCGGCAGGAAAGAAAGTCGTATACTTGTGTCTGAGCCCTGGATTGTGAGAGACAGTGCCCGTGCACTCTTTCCAATTAAACTCTCAGCCTCCACAGACAGAGAGTCTATAGAATATTTTAGCATAAGCGGGGGACTGAAGAACTGAATCTTTGACGAGAAGAGGTGATCGCATCTTGCAGGGCAAGCCCTGGGCCGGAGAGTCGCGCAGCGCGTCCGCGAGGCCCTTGGCGCCTCAGGGAGGGTGCGCCGGCTCCCCGGTCCCGCTCCACGGCTTCAGGTGCCTCCGTCCGTCCCGGACGACCCCGCGGCTCGCCCGCCGCCGCCGCCGCCAGCTTCCCTCCCCGTGGCATCGCCTGGCTTTAGCTCTGCGCGCCTTCTCTCCTCGCCGGGCCGGTTGCCGGGAGGGGCAGTGGGCGGTGGCGGCTCCCGCTGCGAAGCTGGGGGAGGAGAGGGGCCGGGGCCGGGCGCGGGAGGCGGCGAGAGACGCTCGCTGCTGCGAGTTCTGCCGGTGGGGGGCCCAGGAAGGCCGCGGATGGGGAGGAGGCCGAGGTTGAGGAGGCCGGGGAGGGGTGATGATGGTGTTAAATGTGGCCGCGCAGCTCCCCGGGGAGCTGCCTGAAAGGAGAGTGCGCTCACCAGCTGACAGCGCGTGCTCCGCTCCAGACGCTCGGCACCGCGGCCAGGAGTCTCTGCCAGCCCCTCTATTGTCAGCCGTCCTCTAATTAAGAAACGCTCCCATTACGGCAAAGCACCTCCACGCTTCTCGGTTCCTGTCCTTTTCTTTATCTTCCCCCGACTTCCCTCCTCCCCGGCCTCTCCCCTGCATCCCAGGATTTAACCCGTTCTGCGCTCCGTTAGCTTCTTCTTGCTAGTGGCCTAGCAGAAGGGGAGGGACCTCCATGGGCCGCGTCCAGGACTCTGTCCGACCTAGGGGGGAGGATGGCTGGTGAGAACAGGGGTCAAAAGCAACGAGGAAAACTTCACCTTGATTCCTCCCAGCCCCCATCTCCCACCGCATCTCGCAACACCGACGGCAAGCGATCCAACGACGAGAGGTCGCGTTTAACTCTCACTAGGACTTGCTGGGGTTTCCAGAGTGCAGTTGACAAGTCTAGATTGCAGTTGCCAAATGGGTCTTGAACTTTCAAATGAGCAGAGGGGAGAAGTAATTACAAGATATCCTTTTAATGAAAGACTGCTTACTTGGCTCAGGTTTAAATCTATAAAATCAATAGAAAGGCCTAATGAAAGCCTTGGTCCTGCCTTGGTTAAGATTAAGGAAATTAACCACCCCCCCTTTTTCTTCTGGTCAAGCTGGACCCCCAGTGAACAAGGTACCACGGAGAAGTGTTTAAACTTGACAGTTGCCAAAAAGAAACTTCCTGCAGTTTTCCGTGAAATCAAATACGTTTCAAAAAGTGTGGTGAGCCAAAATCCTCCACAGATAAAAGTGGTGGTGGGGTGGAAGACAGAATATGAAGCAAGCTGCTTAACGCATATAAAACTCCAGAAAGCACCAGCAGCCTGGCCAAAGACTAACCCGATTTATCTATCTTCATTACTTTAAGAAATGCTGCCTCTTTGTTTGTTTGGGTGATATTAAGCATGCTTAACGTGCACACATAGTTGATTCCTTTGCTAGTATCTTGGATACTTGGATCTGACTTTGGAAGGTAGAAGCTAATTGCTAATAATGGAGAGAAAGGAACCAGTCAGCATGGCAGGAGTGGTCTGGCATATGGGGAATGAGCGCTCAGAAATACTCAATATTCAAGTTTCCAAAATATTAATGAGATTATAGCAACCTGCAGCTATATGTTACAGCTTGTTAATGGAGTGTAAGAGAGCAGAGCTGCCAAACGTTTGTTATGCAAACTCCATAGCAGAACCTTAAAATGGAAATGTGATTGGACATCTCTTTCAAAGAAATGCCAGTGTTAAAAGAAAGAAAGCAATAGAATGAAGGAAAGAAAAGAAAAGAGGTGAAAGTCCTCATTTGAACTTTGAACACTTAATTTATCAGAGAGTAATTTGGCTTTTTTTCTGCATATCTTGATGGGTCAGAAGAATTTATCCTCACTTTTCAGTCAATGTGATATAGAATTTCCAATCTGATATTCTGTATGGCTGTTCTTTTCAGAAGAAATGGAAAGTGATTCCATTGAATGAAGCTGGCATTTTCTCCAATTCATATATAATGCCACTAACATTTAAAAGTATAAATATCTATCATTGGGGTACAAGGGGGAAGACCCCTGAACATTTACATAGCTGTAGCTCCTAACTATCGATTTTCTTAGAGAAAATTTTGTGAGCACATTGACCTAGTGGGTGGGAGTAGTAAGCTCCAGTTCTGGATATTGACATTTTCAAGCTGTGTAATTTTGGGGCAACTCAGGGGGAGTCGTTTCTTCATTTGTAAAAGATGGGAAGGAAGAGTTTTTAAATTTCTACGAGTCCATGAAAAGAAAAGGAATAACTTGTAAGAAGCTTTTAACTCTGGTTAACACAAAAGGAGCGGAAACTTTTGGGAAATGAAATATAGATTATTTTCCTTGAGAAAAAAATATCGCAGCTTTATTTTTCTTAGTCCTGTCCTTCCCCTACTCATTCGTAAGATTTGTAAAAGCATTCTAGGTCCTCTTCTCTCTTTCTATCCGCACATGCACGCAAAACCAAGCCAAAAAACTATAAATAACTATGTGTGTGCACATTCTGCAGGGTTGCTGTATGTCCATGCCTGTTGAGTCTGCTTATTGAGAGTGAAATGGAAATGTGTTAGAAGCAATCGCTTGATTTATTCAGCAGCCCGAAGATTCCTGATATTTATCGGGAGCACGGCAAACTCATTGGGTGCAAAAGGTTATCTAGGGGACAGGTGCATTGTTTCTGCCCCTGGAAAGCGTCACGAGCCGCCGCTCACCTCTCGCAGAGTGCTGGTGGAGGCTCTGGCTTCCCTTGGTCAGGTGAAAGCCATGGATCCCTAGGTGGTCAGCTAATAGCTTCTTCCTCGGTTCCCTGCTCAAGACCAGAACTGTACTCCCTCACCCATTACTTTTTCCGCAAACCCAGTTTGTGGCGCTCTCCTTTTTTTTCAAGGTGCTGGCGGGGAGAAGAGGACGCAGGAGCAATTAAACTAACCCTCTCTCGCTGCGCCCTCCCCCCACCCCGCTTCCCTGTTCTCGCAATTTGTTACCTCAATGTAGACACAAAATACAAAGGATTTAGCTTAAAATCAACCTCTCAAATCCAGCGAAGTTTAGCCAGTGGAAATTCGGCCAATCTTTAGTTTAACAAATAGTTTTACTCTCACGTTTGCCAAAAACATTTTTAAAGGTCTGCTTTCTGATCTCTCCCATACACGCGCTGTATTGGCTTTTTCAAAATCTGTGATCCTGAGAACCAGAATATACTTTTCCTGAGGACCCTGAGGTGAGAGTGAGCGCACTGTTAGTTTCTGTGACTGACTCAAAAATGTAGTTAAATGTTTTCTACATAGGCATTAAGTCAGAAGGACAAAATTAAAGCAAACATCATCTTCATTGGAAGAAGCAGAATTGTTTGGAAAGAAAAAAAAATGAGTGTAGCTCAATGATTTCCTAGGACAACTGCAGGAAATTGATTTCCTAGGACAACTGCTCATTGAATCAATGAGCCTCGATACCCCTTTCCCCTCAAGTTCTTTTCCATTGTTCTCTTTTCCTCTCCCCACCTCTCTCACTCCCCCCAGAAAGAGGAGAGAAAGTGAGAGACAGAGGGAGGAAAGGAGAGAAAGCTTGTGTTGTGTATTTGAACTACAAGAAAAGCTTTCAGCCTGGCTAAAGTTTTTATGAAGTGAAATAGCTAATCCTGGTAAAGTTCACTACCCCTGGCTAGATCCTAAGAGATCTCAATTTCTTGCGGGAATTGTTGGGAATGGAATAAGGAAGCATGGAAAGATCCTGGAGAGATTCTAAAGGCACAATTGTACTGCAAGTTTGGGAAAGGTTTTACCTCACAATTTAATTATTGACTTAAACACTTTTCTATATAGGATTTCTGGTACTATGTGAAGGCACAAGGTCTGTAACGGAATTTTTCTTCAAAACTCTTGGGTCACACAAATTTGCATTTAATAGAAGACAATCCAAATCTTCAAGGTCATTTTAAACTGTTTTTAATGCTTATATTAGAATGAAATAAGTAAGTGACAAATAGAAGTTATTTTCACGTTTATTTTTATCATTTGCAAAAGGAATACATAAAACAATGGCAGTTGGCTTTGCTAAATTAAAATAAAATGATCTCGAGTAGAAAACGTAAAAAAAAAAACGAATCAAGATAAGTAGAAATGGTAGCAAACACTCAATAATAAATAAGTTTTCTAATATTAACAAAGCAGAATAAAATTGACCAAATGCTTTTGACACTACTAGATGTGGTTTTTTTATTTAATTTTTAAAAACAAACATTTGCAAAGAGCTTAAGGGTAAGTGGCCGTGTTTAAAAAACAGAAACAAAACTGGTCTGCAATTGGCAGTTGAGTTTGTCCCAGAGCCGCAGCAGTAGCGGCTGATAAAGTGCGTGCGCCAAGTTTCCTAAAAGACGCCAAGGTTCTCGCGGTCCGATATACATACTGGGTATGTTTATACGATATAGAAACCTCAAAGTTCCTTGCTTTCTGACAGTTCCATAGTCAAAAGTTATCCACTTTGGAAGCATTAACTTTGCGTTTCATAATGCATTTTGGGAGACAACCTCGGAATACTCATTCTCCCACACGTGAGTGCGCGCAACACACAGGGATGGATGCCCAGGGTATAAAATAAATCAAACACAAACCAGTGACAGAGAAGAAGATGCGACGTTTTAGCAGCGTATTGGCAGCAGGGAACTAGAATAATGATGCTATGTATGAGTACATATAATTATACCTTATCTCTCTACAAGGGGAGCAGACTGTGGGAGGAAAGAACCCAACTTTAACAGCAAGCTTTCACCGAACAATATGGACGATAGGGAGTTTGGAACAGCGGCGGCTTTTGCAAACCATCAAATGTAGCTGCCATCTGAAGCCAAGCCGTTGCTAAACAACGACCATCGCTTAGCAAAATTTAAAAGGGTGCGGGGATCTTTGCCCGCGGGGCTTTCCGCGCCCTGGGAAAGGGTGATTTTGTTTCTGTCTCAGTTTTCCGGGTTTCTGCCACCTTCCTAACTTGCCTCATCCGAGTCACTGTAATGGGAATGGGGGGAAAACTCTCCGTCGCTTCTGTGGGACCGCGGCGAAGTTTTGCTACTTTCTTCCTGCACTGGCTGCAGGATGCCCCCAGGCAGCGAAGGCGACAAGTTCTTTTGCGCCATCATCGCCGTCAGGGCGCTGTCCTCGAAAGTCGAGAAGTGCAGAGCTTCCAGCTGCATCGAGTATCCTCCGGCGGAGGCCGGGGCCGAAAAGCGAGTCCGGCAGCTTCCGGGCGGGGTCGGCCGCTGCCCCACTCCCGAGGCCGGCGGCGTCCCCGCTGCGGTCGCGGTGCCCGCGCCTGCTTCGTAGGGGACGGCGGCGCGAAGTTGGTGGTGTCCGCTCTTGCATGATGCTGGCGGCGGCGGCGGCTGGTCCCCGCCGCTGGGCGTTTGAAGCAGCTCGGACAAGGCGTTAATGTAGATCTGGGCCATCTGCAGGGTCTCGTACTTGGACAGCTTCTTGTCGTTGTTGAAGGACGGGATAACGTTGCGAAGCTGGTCGAAGGCGTGGTTCAACCCGTGCATCCTGCGTCGCTCCCTGGCGTTGGCCGCCAGCCTCCTTTGCTTCTGCACCCCGTTCACCTGTTTGCTGGAAGGGGCGCGCTGGCGGCTGCAGCCCAGCTCGTCTACCACCACCCCGCCTTTCAGCTTGCACAGCTGTTCCCGCACTTTCACCGGCCCCGGGCTCTTGCTGCTGCCACTGCCGCCGCTCCTTCTCACCAGCTCTCCCCGGCCGTCCGCCTCGTCCCGGGGCGCCGCGGCCTCGGAGGCACCCAGCTCTGGGGAATGGAGCAAGTACTGGGCGGCGCGTGCCGTGCAGATGCCCTGCAAAGTGGGAGCCAGCCAGGCGCGTGGGTCGGTGCTGTCCAGGAGGGACAGCTCGGCCGGATAGACCGGATGGTCTCTCGTCTGCAGGGTCGCAGGTGGCTGTGATGGCGGCGGCTGCGGGAGGTGGTGCGGCTGGGGATGGCGGTGGTGGTCCCCCAGCTCCTTCACTTCAGCCCACTCTTGTGCATGCAGCAGGCGGGACATTGCACTGCAGAAACTCGGAGGCGCAGGGTTGGAGGAGCCGCTGGCAAACAAGCTCAACAAAAAAAACCCTTCCCGGGTCTCTACTGCAATGTCTTATTTTTTTTTTCCTCCTCAACCCTCCCCCACCCACTCGGAGATCACACACCAGGTCGCGTGCAACGAAGCTTCTCCGGTTGCTGAAGGCGCTGCGCCCCTTTAAAAAGCGGCACGCGCCAGTGTGTCTCCCCCCGCTCCTCTCCCAGCCCCCTCCTCGCGCCGGTCGCGTGTCTGCTCAGCCAATGGAGGGCGCGGGCAGGCGCGTGCGAGCAGCCAATCAAAGAGTTTTTACACCCGGGGAAAAGTTCCTGCTAACCAAGCGTTCGGGCGCCCGCTCTAGGGTTTTTTTTTTCTTTCTTTCTTCCCTGCTCCTTTCTTTTTCCTTCGTAAATTCATATGTTAATTGCGGGTTGTAATTTGACTCCGGTGTTGTATCACTCCTGCCAGTTGCTGGAGTGCGGGAGCGGATGCGGAGCGGACTCTTGGCTGGAGGCCGAGTCGATTCGGGTCAGAAGTGCGTGGCCGCGGGCGGGCGAGCGGCTCCAGGCGAGGCTGGACGCACCTGGCGCGAGGAGGGCCCTCGGGGAGAGGATTGAAGCGCGCCTGCCCTTTGCTGTCTTCAAGCTGGGATCGCAGCTCCCACCGTTTGTGCCCACACATTTAAAATTTCTCATATATAATATGACATTACGTATACTTGTATGTGCATGCATATAATAAATGTATGTATATAAAAATCTTTCATAATCTACGTGTTCATAGATATATAATTGCTAAATGACGTCCACCATTTAAAATCAATGTTAGAATTTTTTTTAAAAAAATGCTGTCTCCGAATACGTTTCTCATTTTTCATCTCTCGCTCTAGATCGACTTTATGTAGTCCTTTTCTTGACGAAAAGTAAAGCTCTGGTACAGTTATAGAATGTACCAAATTCCAGACCCCCTCGCCCCCAAATTCCCTCCGTCCCCTTTTCCCAGCACCCTGCGGCCAACTAGGATAGTAATCTGCAAGAAACTCTCCGCTGAGTAGTGTTAGGGCAGGGATATTCTACAGTTCCAGCAACCACGGTAAGACTCCTT
Source organism: Leucopleurus acutus (assembly GCF_964270905.1). Classification (NCBI taxonomy): domain Eukaryota; kingdom Metazoa; phylum Chordata; class Mammalia; order Artiodactyla; family Delphinidae; genus Leucopleurus; species Leucopleurus acutus. The sequence goes on from NC_139146.1 coordinate 144,900,748, forward strand.
ACTAAATGCGGAGCAAGGGGAGGGTGCCCAAAGAAAAAGGAAAGGCACCTGCGTTCCGGGCAATTCTGACTGAACACTCTCAAGGTACAGAAGTCCGGAGTTACCTACCCTTCTGACTCAGGAGCCCCAGGTTTAATACGGCGCGAGGCTTCTCCGGCAAACGCTGAGAAACCACAGCCTAACTCCCTCCACCCCAGATCTGTTCAGTTAGGGTGTGCTCTCCCCGCCGTCACCTCCCCCCCCCACCCCCGCCCCGCCATGGCCACGGGCCGGAGCGCTGAAACCCGGGAGGTCCTGGACGAAGCTGGGACACGGTCTCCCGAGGGAGCACCACCCTCCTCCCGCGCCTGCAGGGGAGGGGGGGGGAGCTGGGGGAGTCACAGCAAAAAGCCAATCAGAAACGCCCTGGCCCCGGGCACGCACCTGCTGGCGCCCAACCCCGCTCCGCCTCGGGGCGCTCTCCTGCACCTTACCTGCGGCGCGGCAGTGGGACGCTACCCGCCGGTGCTAGTGCCTAGCACTAGCGGTGGCTGCCGTCCCTAAAGGAGTTTCGTCCTCTGGACTAGATAAACGCCAGCAGAGAGAGCTCCGTGGAACCTAGTTTTGCAGTGCCCAGAAACGACTGAAAAGTTGTTCTTGCTAGTATTCGCAGGGACTTGATCTAACCTGCCATTTAGAACTCCTTGGGCAAAAGAATCTCTGGGACTAGACTGGATTTAGTTTTAGATAGACTATATATATATCTTCTATAGCTTTATGGAGATGGACTCTGTGTGTGTGTTGTTCATGGTGAAATACATTTCTTTTGGCCTGAGAATAAACAGGAAGCTCTTTTTCTTCACCCTCCCTTTTCTTTCCTTCTTTTCCATCAAGTGGGCAGAGGAAGCTAGGCATCTGAGCTGGGGGTGGAACACGCGGCCCAGTGCATGGGATTGGAGCCTGGGTAGCAGAAGAGGGTGTCTCTGCAGAGGCTTCCTGTCACGGGATGTCAAATCCACTACGTAATGTGTTTGTAGGGGCTGGATGGTGGCAGAAGCCCCTGAGTATAGGGTATGGCAGTTTAAGCAGAAGGAGGAGGGCTTCTCTGTGTGTGGAGAGCTGGATTAGTTACGTACGGAAGGACTAATGAAAAAAATACGCGTTTGTGGGGGCTTCCCTGGTTGCGCAGTGGATGAGAGTCCGCCTGCCGATGCAGGAGACACGGGTTCGTGCCCTGGTCCGGGAAGATCCCACATGCCGCGGAGCAGCTAGGCCCGTGAGCCATGGCCGCTGAGCCTGCGCGGCCACAACAGTGAGAGGCCCGCGTACCGCAAAAAAAAAAAAAAAAAAAAAAAAAAGCATTTGAGAAAAATAGGAGTAAGGTTTCTCACTGTCAGAGAAGGGAGTTACAAATATGGAAATGGACAAAACTGTACTGATGAATTTGAGTTGGAGATTTTGATATGAATTTATGGTTTTCAATGTGTAAAATAGATGATATAGGAATAAACATAGATTATAAATGTGGAGTGGGTGTGCATTCCTACATATATTCCCTAGCTCTTTTCCTTCTCAGGGCTTGGGTTCAGCAATGAGCATATCTAGCTCTCAGATTTTAGTTTCCAAATAAATTGCCCACTAAAAAGATGCAGGGTTCCTGAAAAAATGGGCTAATTCTAGGGATGGTAGCAATGCTAATTCTAGGGATGGTAGCAATGCTAATTTCGTGACTTTGATGGCTTTATTGTGGTCATGTAATAAAAGAGAATGTTCTCCTTTTTAGGCAGTACTCACTAAAATATTCAGCTTATTCTCAAATAGTATAGTAAAAAATTTCCTTGTATAATGCTTGCAACTTTTCTGTAAGTTTGAAATTGTGTCAAATAAAAAGTAAACAAACCAAATAGGCATATTTAGTTTGTTCTTTGCATGTCTGGAGTTACCAATTCATGTCTAGCCAAGCATTATACAAGTGTTGAGGCTGTTGTTATTGCTGAAACTTTAAGTGAAATGTTGCTCTGCCCAGCCACAGTAGAGTATGTATCCAATGGGTTTATGAATTCTCAGGTTTTAATGACTATTCAATTCATAAGAAGTCAAAAAATATTTCTGAATAGGTGCCAAGAGGGACTTCCCTAGTGTTCCAGTGGTTAAGAATCCGCCTTCCAATGGGGATTCTTCCAAAGGGGATGCGCGTTCGAGCCCTGGTCAGGGAACTAAGATCCCGCTTGCTGTGCGGCAACTAAGCCCTTGGGTTCTAAAGCCTGTGCGCAGTAACTACTGAGCCTACACGCTCTGGAGCCCACGTCCTACAACTAGAGAGACGGCCATGTGCTGTAACAAAGAGCCTGCTCACTGCAACTAAGACCTGATACACCCAAATAAATATTTTTGAAAAGAGGTGCTAAAAATTGAATATTAACTTGAAATGCATCCTTCTACAGGTTATTTAAAATAAAAATGTCAAAGTCATGATGAATTCTCCTAAGCCGTGTTCTGATCAGGTTACAAACATTAAAAAAAAAAAAATCAACCAGCCAACCAAACAAACCCAAAAAACCCCTGAAAGTTTTGTTTTCACCATTGTTTGTAGTCTTACCTTAACAACTGGCAATTATGAGAAAGAATTATCTTTCCTATGTGAATGGTATTTCAGAGTAATCAGATGGTCTTGCCTTAGTTCATCAGGAAAATTTCTTTTCAGGATAATCCCATCTAATAAGGATAGAAGAAATAAAAGACAGACAAATCAACATTTTGCAACCCCTAATGAAAATTTTTATTTAAGCAATCATTCACAATGAATGACATAATTAGATCAAAGTTTGTTGGGGAAATTTGACCACGGAAGGATCAGTTTGTCACCACTGGAACCCATTCATCAATCTTCACATCATTTAGAGTAGAAGACACTGATATTATGTGCTTCCTGATTTCTCATGCATTATGAAGTACTCAGACTCCTATGAAGTATTCTTAAGGAAAAGAAGAAAATGAATCTGAATTTAAAATATGGGGGATACCATATTAAGTTAAATGGCATCACGAGAATGCAAAAAGACAAACCCACATCATGTAACATTCTATAGAACAAATGTTCAGTTTCACCAGGTCTGTGACATGAAGAAAAAAGGAGGGAGGTGAGGAAGGATAGTCTCAAGATATAGCACCAAAAGCTGTATGTGCGGACCTTGTGTGGATTCGGATTCGATAGTAAAAGGATTGTTTTTTAAAGGCAGTTGATGAAATGTGAATATAAATTCAGTATTAGGTGATATCAATGAGTTATTGTTAATTTTTTCTAGGTATGATAAAGGCAATGTGGTTATCTAAAAAGCTGTCCATACCTTCAGAGTCACATTTAGATAGATATAGGGGTGAAATAACATGTTTATAATTTGCTTTGAGATACTTTATTAGCAAGATCAACACTATGAAAAAGGAAAAATGAAGCAAATGTACAAAAATCTCGATAATCGCTAGATATGGGTGATGACCATTAGCTCTACATGCACGTGAAAATTTTCATAATAAAAACTTGTTAAAAATGCAGTGGCATCTCACTGTATCATATATCAACCACATAGTTCAGCATTTAAATCCCAGTTATCTGGTCCTAACCTATGTTTCTAGCCTGAGATTTCATTATTCCTTTTGCACAGTTTTTCATATTATATTTCAGGGATCATCTATGTGCATACTAATCACTTGGGATATTCATTAAATAGATGGGTTCCTGGGCCCCTGCTAAATCTACCAAATCAATTTTGTGAAAGGGACCCAGGACTTGTCTTTCAAATAAGCACCCCAAGAGATGTCTCACTTTGAGAACTATTTTTCTAGAAGTTTCCCTATGCTTTATTCAGCTATTTTATAGTTCTCAGAACTTGTAAATTCTATCACCACAAATATGCTAATCCAGACACCTGTTATCCAGTCCTACTTACTAAAATGTAACCTAAGTTTCAAAGTCTAGACTAAATGCTTCCTTCTCTAAGAATTCTTCTCTTGTCACCTCTGGAACCACCATTTATCCTTCAGCAAGGAGGTGAAAGCACGGTGTCTCTGGGTCTACTACTACACTAACGGCTTATTAGAGAAGTTCAAATTTGCATTCGTTATAGTTCCTAAATTTGCCTAAGGTTCATTGACCATAGTATCTATATCAGTTATCTACCGCGGCATAATAAATCCCTCCCCCCAAGCTTAGTGGTTTAAACAACAAACATTTATTACATCACAATTTCTGTGGGTAGGAGATTCTGGGCTGCTTACTTGGGTGGTTCTAGCTCAAGGTTTCTCAAGAGGTTTTAGTCGAGAGGTCAGCTCAGGTTTTAGCATCTGAAGGCTTGACTGGGACTGGAGGAACCACTTCCCAGATGGTTTATTCACATAGCTGGAGAGTTATTGCTGGCTGTTGGCAGGAGGCCTCAGTTTTGTGCCCTGTGGATCTTTCCATACGGCTGTTCATGTATCCTATGGCATATGGGCACCTTACTTATCGAGAGGGAATGATTCAAGAGAGAAAGATGAAAGCTGTACTATCTTTTAGACCTACATTCAGAAGACACATTCTGTCATTTCTACCGTATTCTAGTTATTAGAGGTGGGTTACTAAGTCAAGACCACACCTAATGACAGCGCAATTAGGCCTGGAAGTATGAATTGTGGACAGTACGTTAAAACTACCGCCATATTCCTCTGTTTCATGTTAATTTCCCTGTTTCCTTTGCAAACTTCAATTCCTCTTTATTTAACTAAGAAGGGAAGAGACATTTTCAGTAATATGAGATAAATGTAGCAGAGGCTCTAAAAGTTGTATGTGAAGGTTAAAGTAGCTGAACCAATTTAGCAAATCATGAGTGAAAAGTCAGACTTTCTGTTTCTGAAGCTATTTCTAATGGCATTTGTTCCAAAATTTGTATTTGTAAGTCAACTATCTAGACTCTCCACAGAAACCACATTATGGCAGCTAATTTGCATTAACTTTCCTTTCTTCTCATTTGTGTGATATCTCTTTATTTCAAAGTCACATTTGTGAATTTGTTTTAATTTATATAGCCATGTTCTGAGCATTTCTCTAATGCTTATTGGTGATGGTTAGGGATAGTGGTATGCTGGTAAATGTATGACAGTTGGCTCTCTGAAAAAAGAACATGCATGTATACTTATATAAGTTTATTAAAAATTTTATTGACATGAAGCATGTGTGACACACAATTTATAAATAGTAATATTTGATACTTTTATTGTAAATTCCCTACAGCCATCGATTCTCACAGAATACTTTCATTGATTCTTGTCATTCTTGTACCTATAACTAACTAATGGTTTTACTGATGAAAAAATATAGTTTCTACATAGATGCTGATCGATATTTTCATTTACTGTTAATGAATAAGATGAGAGTGAAATGATAATGAGGATGTGTATTGGAATTCACTTGAGAGTTAATGACGTGAGCAACTTCTTTGCTGACTAGGTTTATGATTTTCAAATACAGGAAGAATATGTGCTCAGTTTTTTTATTCCTAATTATTTGTTATTCACAGTGCAATGGCTACAGACATTGACAAAATTTTAAGTTTAAGCTGCATTATTAACATTTTCTCTATCACTTTAAGTCTAGACAATCAAGAAAACAATAAATTAAGCCTTGATTTTGGCATTTGCCAATTTTTGTTGCTGTAGATTCTCCTGTTGCTGAATCAGATGGATATATTTGTCCATTGACCATATCTTAATTGACCTCCTTTTCGAATTTTAACAGAGTTAAGAATATTCTTTGCAAAGTTTTCTTTTCCCTTGAGTTGAGGACACTATATTCTTCTCCCTTATTTCTCCCCACTTCTCAGGTTGTTCCTTCGTAATTTCTCTTAAGGAAATTTTTCCCTCTAGTTGGTTTGGGATCATGCTTTCACTTCCTTACTCTACATATATCATCTATATGCCAGTCGTTACCAAATTCTTATCTATCTCCAGGTCCTTTTTCATGGTTTCCATTGCTCTTAAAATAAACGCAGACATTAACAACCAGCACTAATCTGGGGGATCAGGGAATGTTTCCTAAAGAAGTAGACCTGAAAGTTGAATAGGGGGTAGCTAAAGAAAGAGAGAAGGATGAAGAGCTATTATAACAACAATGTCAAGAACAGCAATAGCAACAAAGGATCTTTGACCGTGGACTGAAGAGCCCTCCTTTACTGGGCCCTCAATATCTCTTCTGCCTCGCCTCTCCTCCTCTTCTACTCTCCTATGGTGTTTTAGCCAATCGGTCTTCTTTTTTTGTTTGTTTGTTTGTTTTTTGCGGTACGCGGACCTCTCACTGTTGTAGCCTCTCCCTTTGCGGAGCACAGGCTCCGGACGCGCAGGCTCAGCGGCCATGGCTCACGGGCCGAGCCGCTCCGTGGCATGTGGGATCCTCCCAGACCGGGGCACGAACCCACGTCCCCTGCATCGGCAGGCGGACTCTCAACCAGTGCGCCACCAGGGAAGCCCAATCGGTCTTGTTTTCTTTGCTCATATGTATCCAACATCTTCCCATCTCAGGGCCTTCACACAGCTGTCTACTATACTCTTCCTTTCTTGCCTGGCTCCTCTTTGTCTAGCTACCTCCTGTTTGACTTTTAGATCTTACTTTCTAAGGAAGCATTTTCTGATCCCCCAGATTAAGGTTGGTTCCCTCTTTTACACTTTCATGGTACCTTATATTTGTTTCCTTTAGTATTGAAAATCATTATCAAACAACACTTTGTGTAACTATTTATTTAACGTTGATCTCCCCTCTGTCACCCCCTGTCCCTGCCAGTGAGGTTTTTCTGTTCAGCATCCGGGCAGTTGAAAAAGGAAGCTGGATGACTTCCAGTGGATGAGTCATTTGTATCACCTGGTTGTCCCATGCTTCCCCTGTGGTAGTTGGACTCTGGTGGCACTGGTACAGGGCATAAAGGTCTGCACATTTTGTGTTCACCCCCGAAGGTCCATCTAATGATTCCTCCTCATATCTCGTTTCCACTCTTCCAGTCTTAGTCGCTACAAGTCCCTGATTCACAAGCCACTGCCCGGGAATCTGGGTGTATCCTTACCTTAGGCCATTCCTTTTTTCATTGACACCTGATGGTAAAGTGAGCCATGCAGGACTTCCCCTCAACACTGTCTTTCAGGGATTCTCTGAGACGAGCTGTAGTGCAACAGCAGCCTATTTTCAGCTTGCAGAAATATCAAGTCACCCTATCCATGAACCAGGCTTCAGTTCTTCCTTCTTTGTTACCTGTTCCTTTTCTGTTAGCTCACTAAAGATGAGACACTGATATAACTGAGTAATGTAAGGGTCTGGGACACCTGTTCATATAACTTACTTATGCTCTCCTGAACTTACTTAGGTCTGATCCAGAATGTACTATTCCCACAATATGATGGATGGCTACTATGCCCTCCCCATTCCCCCTCCCCCCTTCCCCCATCAAACTTGTAATTAATGTGATATCCAGATCAAGGTGAGCAGTCCCAGCTGCACAGTCACTTAATACCCCTTGGTTAGGAGTTCAGTCCAGTAGCATCCAGGATCTGTTTGGAAGGGCGACTAGTTCTCTGCTTCAGATGGCATAGCCTTGTTCCAAGCCCTTAGAGGTCTGTGCTGTGACTTTTCTATTGGGGCTTGCAAAAGACTCTAAATGGCAACCTTATATTCCACAAATACCTCTAGCAGCAAGGGATCTGCTGAATCGCATGATTTTAGGGACAAGGATGCTTGTTCCACAGCTTAACTCTGTTGCAAAGCCCTACTCCAAACTACATGCTTCTGAGTCAACTGCCAACTGATAAATAAGTCAGAGCTGTATTTCTTTTTTTTTTTTTTACAAGTATTAAACTTTATTACAAGTTGAGTATCTGTTAATTAGCAGGCAGCTATATAACTTAACTATAAAGCCACTACAATTGAAACATTGTAGCATTACTACATGAATGAGCACATAAACAAATTAAACAGAAAAGAATATCCACAAATAGTTCTAAGTATGTCTGGGAAGTTTGATTGTGACCAAGCCAAGGTATAATCTTTAAAATGGATGCCTAGAAAACTACACACCCATTTAAAACGAAAGTCTGTACCTCACACTACATACCAAAGAAAGTTAAACCAATTGCACATGTAAGAAGCTTGCAAGTTGCCACTTTATCCTAACAAGATGCGTCTTTTTTTCTTGCTTCGCTCTGTGTCACAGACCAGAGCTGTATTTCTAAATGTGGCATTTTCTTTCTCCAAAATCCAAAAAGGACTAGGAGGCATTATGCTTTTCTTAGTGTTAAAATGTATGAGGAGTAATAACTTGCCAGTTTCTTTGGGCATGTCTTAGCATGTCGCAAACTTCTGAAATTCTAAAAACATCATCCGTTTGGCAGGATCCTGCATCTTTATAATATGCCCCACAAGGGCATTTCTTACAAAGCTACTTTCTGCTTCCCAGCTCCAGTTAACGTGATGTCATCAGTAGGATGGGCCACTATGAGGTTCTGCAGAAGTTCCAGGTAAACAAGGTCCGTTTATCACAAGAATGTTAACATGACACCAGGTCAAGATGATGAATGTACTGTGATTCATGCCAAGGGAATGTGAACTGCTTCTTCTCATCCTTCCTGGTGAATCCTCCAGATCAATAGCTGCATAATAAGTGCAACAGTTGCCTGGCAGCTGAGATTGGGGCTCCCACTTGGTTAGGTTCACAGTAGTCTACTGTCGTCTGCTGTGATCCATCTGATTTTTGCAGGTGTTGGAGTGGCAAATTAAATAGGGACATGATGCAGACCACTCCTCTGCCATCTGGCGGTGCACACTTTTGAGAGTGCTACTAAATCTCCGTAGCTCCACCCAGTGTGCGGCGTGTTTTTGATTTACTATCTTGGAGGGAGTGTACTTTCAGAAGCTTTCACTTGGCCTCTTCTGCCACTGTGGGCTTTAATCCAAGGTTTAGGGAGCACATGTACAGTTTATAACAGTTGCTAAAAATATCCATCTAACCTGCACTTAGGAAGTGGAGAAATGACCATAGTCTTTGCACCCATTGGACCCCTTTCAGGGTAACGCGGGCAGCTTCTGTTTACCCACCTGGCTTTGAAATGCTCCCACTGTAAGGAAGATCTATGATAGCATTTTGGTTCTTCTGGTATCAGTGTCAGCTCACGTTTTATTCAACAAAACCTTTAATGTTCTGTGCATTTTTCTTTCTTCGGTATATTATATTGTATTTCCCAGGTTTGGGTCCATTTCAAAAGGACCTATTTCCTAGTTTAGGTCTATTTTCAAAAGAATTGGAGGGTACTTCAGGGAAGAATTGGTATTCCTTTCCATTGATTGGCTCAAACTTGCTGAACTGTAGAAACTAGGAAAAGATTAGTGATTTTTTTATTTTCATGTCTGGCATCCATCTTTGACCTACCTTCTTTTGGTCTTTTCTGTTATATAGATCAAGCAATACCATTGTTAGCTACCTACATTCATTTCCTATTGTTAATACAACAAATGTTGTGGTCAGAGTTATCCAGGGAAAGAGAATCAATAGGAGATTCTATATACATTTATGAATTTTAAGGAATTTGGCTTATGAGTTTGTGGCGGATAACAAGGCTGGAATCTGTAGAGCAAGCCAGCAGGCTGGACACTCAGGAGGGAGCTCATGCTGTGGGCTTGAGGCAGAATTTCTTCTTCTCTGGAAAACCTCCCTTTTTGGTCTTCAGGCCTCCAACAAGTTGGATGAGGCCCACCTGCATTACCGAGGGCAAAATCCTTCACTTAAAGAATTATAAACGGATATTAACAAAATACCTTCACAACAGCACCTAGATTAGTGTTTGATTGAATAACTGGGTATGATAGCCTAGCCAAATCGATAAATACAACTAACCCTCACAACAGATTACTACAAACATAGTGGTTTGAAACCATACAAACGTATTACTTTAGATTTCTGGAAGTTAAATGTTTGAAATCAGTTCTGCTGGGCCCAAGTCGAGGTGTCAGTAGAGCCATACTTCTTCTCAAGCCTCTCGGGGAGAACCCATTTCCTTGCCTTTTCAGTTTCTGGAAGCTGCCTGCCCATCTTAGCTCACGGCCTTTTTTGCCATCTTCAAAGCCGGCATCGTAGCATCTTTAAATGTCTTTCTCTCTGACCTCTGCTTCTGTTTTCACTTCCCCTTATTTGATTCTGCCTCCTGCCTCCTTTACCTTACAAAGAACCTCGCTGTTATTCTGGGCACACCCAGATAGTCCAGCATAATCTCCCCATCCCAAGATTCTTAATTTAATCACACTGCAAGTCCCTTTTGCCTTGTAAGGTAATATCTTCACAGGTTCCAGGAAACTAGGATGTGGACCTCTTTGGAAGGACCATTATTCATCTACAAAACTATCCACCTACTGTGTCCCTGGAAACGCTGTAGTCTATTAGCTACTGCCACAGATCCCTGGGGGTCAGGATCCCCGATTTCCATTCTGGCTTTGCTTCCCCATATAGTAGTTACATCCACCTTGACTTTGACAGTTAAGTGGCAACACCTGGCCTCTACTATTCCAGAATCCTCTCATTTTGTTGACACTGATGAGCTCATTGTGTGGCGGCATTCCTGAGGGTACATCCCAGCTTGAAAAGGACAGATTCACAGCATTTTGTCAACAATGCATTATTCCCACATTAGCACTTTCCTTTTTGATTTAGTGAAGAGAGTTTCTTCTTGGCTTTCCTGGGAAACATAGTCAGTTAATGAACTCTCTGGTCTTAAGCATTAAATCCATTCAAGGGTATCCTCTCTCTCTCTAAGCTTTTCCCCCCTTTCTTAAAACTGATAAAGCTGTTCTGGCATTTCCACCTTATTTACTGTAAGTCAATGCTTCTTCCAAGTTTAAGAAATCCATCCCAGCATAATATTTGGACTTCTAGGACACAAAATCCTGAGTTATGGGAGTTCCCCTAGGTATTGTAGAACTTTTGGTGTATAGTTCCTTTGCTTCCAAAATGAGAACAGTACTTCCCCAGGTGGGCCATGCTGAGACTTGACCTTAACGCCTACAAACTATGAGAAAATGGGGCCAATCTTGATGAAGGCGAGTATTATCTTGTGAGTCATCTTACTCTTGTGAGGTCTCTGAATGGTCTCCAGGCAAGGGGAGTTGGCTATTCTTGAATAAAAGAAAGTGGGTCACTTGAGGGGGCCTAGATAGTTCAGCAGGACATGGGGATCCACATGTCCCCATTTCATCCTCAGTTTCTCAGTTCTTCTCTCTCAGGACCTCGAGTTTAGCATGGTAAATTTGCCAGGGCCGTGTAAGTCTTCTCTGCAATTCTGCTACTCTTATAATCAGGCCTGATATTCAGCCTGTCCTGGCAATGAACGTGGGTGTCGTAGAGGTTTTCTGGATTTTACATTGTGTCCTGAGTTGGTGGTTGGCTGACTTGAGCCCTCCATTTTCTTTCAGGGATGTATCCATGGTACTTCACCTGCCACATCTACAGCCCTTTATGGCAACCATTGTCACCGTATCTCTCAAATGGTAGAGATATTGCACAAGCTCAGTGTCTCCTCTTCTTCCTGCATCCCAATTCATCGCAGATGAGACTCTTAGCAATAGTACCCCTACCGCATGCCGGGGGTCACCGCAACCCACTTATCGCTAACAATGCACTCTTTGCTGCTATCTGGCCAGGGAGTGATCCAATTCCAGAGAAACCCATCTGAGGTTATGCTTCCTAGACCATTTCCAGGATGAATTAGTTTAGTTTGGAGTCTCCCAAAAGTAGATCCTTAGACAAGAATTCACATTGTGGTAGGATGGATGTTTGCTTTTAAATTACTTGTTAAATTATTCATAATTTATGTCTATATTTTATGTATTTGCTGGTGTACCTACTATATTTCTCAGTTAATTTCTTAAATCTCTCCTTGTCCTACATGACAGAATAAATTCCAGACGAATTAAAAGTTAAATGTAAAAATGGGAAATTTTAAACATATCTAGAAGGTAATGTAAGTAAGTGTTTTACTGATATCAGGCTAAGTCAGCATTCTATGCATAAAATCACTGGAAGATTGAATAATTAATGAAATAATTTAAAATGTTAAATGAACAATGATTTTTAATAATAAAAGAGTTCCACAAACTATAGTACATAAAAACTGAAAACATTTTTCACGTACAAAAATCATAAAAGTAAATGATAAATTGGAAAAAATATTTGCAACAAATTTTACACACAGTGAGTTAATAGGCATAATATAAAAAGGAATTACTAAACTTGATAAGGAAATGACTAGTTCCTGATAGAAAAACAGCCAAAAGATAAGAGCAGGTAATTCATGAAGGAGCAGTAAAAATGGTCTATAAAGATGAAAAACATATTCAACCAGGAAATGCAAATTAGAACAATAAGAAAGGTCTAGTTAATTGTCTCAGATTGAACATACAGATACCCTCCTCAAACATCATTATTATGACAGAAAAAGGACACAAAACGTGTAACACAGGACAAAGAGAATAGCTAAAGAGACAAAAAAGGAAAGACGTCAACTAATTTTACAAAATGGAAACGGACAAGTGATAACTGATTTAACAGAATTGAGAAAGCCTGTACCCTAGTCTGCAGGGAAAGCCAAGGAGAAGACCAATTCCTGCCCTAGTTCCCAGAAGTGAAGTTGCTGCAGGCACTGGGTATCTCTGAAGGCAGGAATGAAGGAAGGGCTGATGGAGGAGAGACAGCAACCTCCTGTGCTCTTGGTGTGCACGCAAATAGGGGCATCTCTATGTTTCTGAGGCTCTTTTATCACCTCTTTTCATTCTAAATTGAGCTCCCGCCCCTTATAGAGTAGTATATAAATAGTAATGACCCCTTCATTTACTCTCATGGAAGCTTCCAAAATATTTTCATCGGTATGCCTGTTACTGGGATAATTGTTGTATCTGTTTTAGAGACAGTATCCCTGAATGCACTATGCACATGATAAGGCTGTAATAATGACACTCTTGCCACCACTTGAATATAAATCTCAGAAAACCTCTCTAAGGGGAAGTTTCTGAGTTATAATTCTGATAATCAGTTTGATCTAGGAAAACATAATAATAGTTCTCTGGGATACTTTGTGAGGAAAACAACTTTCCCAAATTCATCCAATCATATATATTGAGCACTCTCTATGTGTACAACACAGCACAGCAAGGCAAACAAATTTATTACTTGACTCTTGCTAAAACCTGCAAGGGCTTCTGGATTCTTTTAGGCTGAAGACCAAGTTCCTTAGTGTGGCGTCTTAAACCATAGGATGGTTTCTACCCACCTCTATGATTCTCCTCCCAACCTTCTTACCTTTGCTTTCAGGGCTCCAGTCCCTTAGACTTCTTTTTTTTTTTTTTTTTTTTTAACATCTTTATTGGGGTATAGTTGTTTTACAATGGTGTGTTAGTTTCTGCTTTATAACAAAGTGAATCAGTTACACATATACATATGTTCCCATATCTCTTCCCTCTTGCGTCTCCCTCCCTCTCACCCTCCCTCCTTAGACTTCAGTTCTTTCAGCCACATTGGCTTTTAGTTCTTAGGGAGCTTTGCTTTCTCTCAGTGAAGAGTGCTTGCTGGTCTCTCTGCCTGGTATGTTCTATCCTCACCACCTCTCTACCCCAAATTTCAACTCATTGTTCTTACTTTAGCACAAGCTTTTTACTTCTTCCTGTAAACCTTCTAAACCAGGTCAGATTTCTTTGTCACACCCTCTCATTGTATCTTGTTCCTTTCCTTCAGGGAATTAATCTCAGTTAGTAATTACACATTCATTTGGTATGATTATTGGTTTAATGTCTTTTTCTGATCCTGGGGTGTGAACTCCATGATTTTGCTATGCGAGGTCCATTGCTTAACACAGTGTCTGGAAGATGGATGGCACTCGATCTACATAAATTGAAGGAAAGAATGCCCTCAAAGAGTTTAACTTTACTAATTCCTACAAAGAATGGTTTAGTTGCTGCCAAATTTTGTTCTAGTAAAATAATAGTATTCTCTGTGCAGATTTTCAGCTTACAGAAATTTAGCTTTGTGGGAAAGATGAGAAATTTGGGATTATACTCCCACTAGGGGCTGCTGTGACAGAGATAGTATTATTACATCTTCCTGGTGTGATTTGAATAGATTTTGTTTGAAATAAATTTTATTGATTAAAGAGCTGCTGCTTATTTGGCTTGGTCATTCTAGAATGCTGATAGTAACTATCGGTATCTGGTTCAGATACTAACAGGTCACTGTTAGTTTTGAAAAGTTCTATATAAATTTTGAACTTTATAAACCCCATGAAAAGATTCAACAAAGAAGAACTGAACTCACGCAGAGATAAGAACCAATTGCAAATTTACTAGGCAGTCAATTTCAACGTAACTGTGTATACACCACACTGGAAAGGACACACAGCGATGCTCCTATGTAGTAACTTCCAGTCTCTCATGCTAGGGAGCTTGTGATCTCTCTCGGTACCATCAGATTACCTTTCTTCATTCTTAACCTCAGGGCCGTAATCCACTGACTACCTTTATTTCCCAAACTCATTCATTACCATTACCAAATAGAGTAAGAGCAATAATTTTTAAAAAATCAGTCTTTGTTGCCAATAGGAGAGAGTTCTTAGTCTGTTTGAAAGTGTTCAGAGTTCAGTCTTTAATTACAGAAACTTCCCCGTGAGCCCCACCATTGTGTCTACTGGCCGGGTTCCATCTGCTGCTGGAACTTCTAATGTGAGTTTCTGAAAAGCCTGGCATTCCTGCCAGCGATGGGGAGTGGCTAGTCTCTGCATTCAGATACCTCCTTCTGCAAAACGCTGCCTGCGTTTTTTTCTTTTCTACCCTATGTGTCTGTGTCTCACCAGGCAGTATCCGCATCCTGATGTGGCAGTGAGAGAACTGACTGCCTCCGACAGAGGTACAATTTGCAGATGAAAGTTAAACTGGAATGCTTACTGTGTGTCGCTATCAAACATCCCCTTGGCTACCCTTGCCTGGGTGTTTGGCTATAACTGCTCCTCGCTCACTTACATGTAATCTGTGAGGTAATATCTTTTCTTTCTCACATAGCCTTGGACAGGCAAGGGCAGACAAGCCATTAAAGTAATTCATTTTTATTACCAATTTTAATCGCCAAAGAAGGAATTAGAATTCAGCCAGGGAAATTATCCATTGACAAATTTTTATTGATAAAATAATTCATCAAAGATTTATGAAAAAATTAAAAATCTCTGAAAAAGAAAATTATGTCAACCAAGATCATAAAAGGTATGTCTGTGGGTGAGGAAGGGTTTTCTATCTGGGGCTGGCTATGTGAGTGACATCAGTGATACTGAGGACTTTACTTCTGAAAAGGAAACTAGGATGTAACATTGTGATTCATAAGAAAGGCTACTGTAAGACAAACATCATGTGTCTGTAGGTGACTCCATTTCCTGACCAGTCGTATTTGTCCTGATACCTATTCCGACGTCTTAATCTCTTTCCCGATTTGTTCTTCCTTCTCAGTTACCATGAGCTGAAGTTCATCTTATTTCATAAGCTTGGGCTGTCATTTCAGCAACAGCTTTTCTTCCTGGCATGGGCCTGCTCTTTGCAGGGTCCATTGGCTCAGTGCCTCTGACCTTGGGTGGCTGGTACTCTGAGTCTCCCTGGCTCCCTTCCCACGGCAAGTGGGGACTGTAAACTATAAAACACTGTTTTAATTGTTTTCGATTTTTTTTAAAGTCTTAAAATGAAATTTTAATGTTACAGCCTTAAGAAAAGATTTGTGAATTTCTCAGTTCACTGATTTGGTACATTAGATTGAGCTCTTCTGACAAATAGCTAGGAGGAGACTGTGAATTATTTTCCGTCCCATTTAAAAATAGTTTGGAAACTGACACAATCAATATTTTTCCTAAAATCCTCTCTCCTTGCCCTGGGAGCCTGAGGAGTGGGTTACAGTTGAAATTTTCTATTTCAGGCTTAAGATCTTACTTTAGAGCTTCTGGGATGCCAATCCTATCTGATCTTTTGGTATATAATCAGCATTCTCTTCACTCAAGAGATCTTTTGTAGAAACTTTATGCTATTCCTGGAGTTACATGCTACTATGTTCTTAGTTTTGGAGAAGCTGGTATAGAAGCTATGTAGAAAGACAAAATCATTTTTTTTTCCTTAGAGGATCGTTGAGTATCAATGGCTCCATAGGTACTCCATTTAAACTTCTACTCAGGACCAAAATAGAGTCAGTATTTCAACCTGGGATAGACTGTTCCAGTGAGACTGGACTCAAATTAGATCAGCCAATCCAAAATCCATTTTGAATCACCAGAACTGGAAGGCTAGGCTAAGGCTTGGCCATGTGTGTAGGATAGAAAACATACCTCCTTCTGTGTGTGTGTGTGTGTGTGTGTGTGTGTGTGTGTGTGTGTGTGTGTGTGTGTGTGATATGAGACTTGTTAGCCAGGAACACAGCTTATCACAGGTCTGTTAGACAGACAAGGAGTAGACAAGTCAAAATCAGAGAGATAAGAGCCAGGTTGGCCCGAGGGATAAAGTGTGCTTGAAGAAGGAATGTGTTACCAAATCTTTGCTATAAATGAATGTCTAGAATTTTTTCTTGCCAGCCCAGCTATAATAAATCACGCAGTCAGGGGTGGCTTGTGTTTTGCTTATGTGGGTCAGTGTCTCCTCATAACCAAATCTCTTCTCACTCTATCTTAGGAGGCATGCTCTCCACTGGACGGGCTGGTGATTCCTTTGGTAGCCAAAACCCAGGTGACTCCCTGAATCATTGCTGTCTGGCTAGTTCTCTGGGGCCAAGAGGGGGTTCTCTCCTATCACCCTGGGGAAAGCCTTCCATCAAGAAGGCTGACTGGTGTCCAGGTCTAGTGGTGTGTTAATGGTGGAATGTCTATATGGCAATAGGGTCCTGGCTTTGGTCCTCTGGATTATATCCTTGTCGTCTTGTGAGGCATCAGAATTCTTATACTGAGGCCAGATATCTAGGAGGGCACGTACTTCATCTTCTTTGTACCATTCACTTGCATGAAGGTGGCAAGAATACCTCCTTCTGGTAAATTATAATACTGTATTTGGAAGGAAAGAGGAAGAGCCCATGGAAAATGGGGTGATTAGAAATAACAAAGTTACAAAGTGCTTTCACATACATTTTCACTGGAGTCTCACAACAACCCTGTGAGGTAGGTGTAGTGTATAACACTTTCAATTTTATTTTGCAAAGAAAGACACCAAAGACTAGAGAGCTTAAGTGATTTGCCCACAGTCATGATAAGTGCCAGGACCCAAACTCGAAGCCACGTCTTCCAAATTCACAGCTTGATTCCACCTGCGAGCAGCTACAACCTGAGGGCTACCAGTTTGATGACATAATGGGGAAGGCGCTTAGTAAGTGAGCACCTAACTTGTTTAAAAGTCAGGTGGTTTAGAAAGGATACATTAGTAACCAGAATCTATACAATCACCACTAGCAGGGGTTCCCCCGGGGACTGCTGCTTATGGGCTTGAATCTTGTGGGCTGCTTTGGCATATTAGGAGATCATCTGAGTAACCTGGACAGCTAGGAGCTTCCTGGGTGGTCAAAGATCAGAGATGAGGGGATTCTCGTGGCCATCATCCCACTGCTGTAGCACTCATCATTCTGTTTAGTTGTTTGACTTCCCCATTAGAATGTAAACTTCTTAGGGGCAAGCACTGTAACATATTCATCACTGCATAATCAGCATTTAATACAGTTCTGGGCACATAATAGATCCTCAATAAAAATTATTTGAATTCACCGAGGATTGAGATGTTTCATGGGATGCTTCCGTACTTTACTTGTAAGAGATTGATTTGCCTGGAAGAGGTATAATAGATGAATGTGGAACTGGGAACAGGGAAAACTCAGTTATTTTGATGGTGGGTAGTATACACAGGCACTGCTATTCCAAGGTGTAATTTCATGATCCAAGTGATCTTCGTCTACAATGACAAATTTAATAGATGTGGATTCAGACTGGTAGCTCTACATTAGTCAGGGATCCATGCAGAATGTAGGTTTTTGATGGCCACTGGGGGTGAAGGCAATGTGTCTTGTCATGGAGAAATGTGGTTCATTTTGGTAAATATGAAGATAACATGGTTTCAGTAATATGGAGAGAGCTCTGTGATAAAATTCTCTGAAGATGATTAATCACAGTCACCAGTGGTTCAATAAAAGTTGGGAGAGGCCTCAGTCTTTTTCTGGTTCAATTCTGCCAAGGCACATTCTCCTCGGTCCTCCACGTCTGTCTTCTTGACACTTGGCCATCAGAAGTCCCAAGACCCACAGTTGAGACCGTGTTGAACCTTGAACAGGTAGAAGCTGGAGGACAAAGCTTCTGTGGTCCACACCTGGACCTCAGTGTGAATGCTCCTGACCATGACTCATAGGCAAGAAGCCCACTGCATAGAAGCATCCCTCCAAGAAGAAGGGGCCGGCTGCTCTAAGACCCACGACCTGTGGCTGAAAGTAGTAGTCACGTTGTTGCTTTTCTATGAGTGGATTACAGAAAAAAATCTGTGGGTGTCACAACCTGGTGAGTTCAACTTACTTGAGTAAGAATTTTTAACTTAGGGTGTAATACATCGGCTCACCAGTTCTGGGCACTCAGGATCAAGTGGGTCCTGAAATCGATAGGTGGGAAAGAGATCAGCAGCCCTGGAGCTGCTAGAGGTTATGGGTCATCCAGAGGTCCTCCCAGGTGTGATGATTGGTGCAGGCCACGACTGGATGCCTGGCTTCTCCAGGTACTGGTGCCAAGTTGCAAACATGGCCTTAATGGCCAAGCATTCCTTCTTTCAGATGTTGTAGTTTCATTCTGCAGGGATGAAGCCTGCGGGGAAAATAAGGCGTAAGGTCACATCAAGATTGATTTCAGATAAGATCTGGCTTTCCATTGTCCTACTACTACTTCTAAGGCATTGGCTCCACTTTAAAGGTCCATTGTAAACAAAGTGTAGCATGATGACAGCCACTGCAGACCTCATAGGACTTCATAGGTTTTCTGGACCCCAGGCAGCCAAAAGAAAGCATAGCATATTGCCTGCTCTTTCAGTGGAATCTGTTTCAGGGAGGGCCTTGAAGTTCACCCAGATCTGGATTAGGATACACTGGTCGCTTACACTACACAAGGCCTTGGATAGCTTCACCTGAAAATAAAGTCAGCATCTCCTCAAATGTAGAGTCAGTAGAGCTTTCTACCAAACTTGGTCTTGATATACTTTTTTTTCTTTTTCTTTTTTTTTTTTGCGATACGCGGGACTCTCACTGTTGTGGCCTCTCCCGTTGCGGAGCACAGGCTCCGGAAACGCAGGCTCAGCGGCCATGGCTCACGGGCCCAGCCACTCCGCGGCACGTGGGATCTTCCCGGACCGGGGCACGAACCCGCGTCCCCTGCATCGGCAGGCGGACTCTCAACCACTGCGCCACCAGGGAAGCCCCCGGTCTTGATATACTTTTACATGCAATACCCTGGAGCCTGTCTCCTTAGATCTTGAAACTCTGATCTTGACTTTTAATTATAGTTTCGTACCATGCATAAGCTTTAAAACACTAATAATAAATAATAAATATATAAATCCTAGTAAAGTTGTAACCGCCAATCAAATTCGATGTTGTTAAATGCATTTTTAACCCACCCATTTGAATATATGCTCTTAAACAAGGAAAGTCCCTCTTTCTTGAAACCCAAGGGGTAGACCTCATAATTTAGCCAGTAAATAACAAAATCATAGAACTTTAGATCAACAGCAAGAGTCTTGAACCTAGGCACAAAGTGGGAAGCTTAGCTTTGGCCAGCTTCAGAGGGTTCAGCGTGATCCTTCCTCTATGTTCTTGTTAGAATTAGAGCCCAGATGTTTTTGTCAAAATCTTTGCTAATGCTCTAGAACTTAGAGAAAAGTGTTTCTAAAAATTATTAGTGGATTGTTAGCACTTACCAGTTAATGGAATTAAACAACCAGTTATTTCTGCAATGCAAATGGTCTCACTGAGCTAAAACTAGAAATCAGCTCCAAAGACTTGAGAAGACATTTCCCAAAGTGAGCTCTGTGAACACTAATTCTAAGAAATGGGTTTTGTCATTAAGAAGATTTGGGGAACACTGTATAATATCTACCTCTTATGAAGACTTAAATTATACAAATTTTAAAGACTCTAGGAAGTCTTGTAGTAAATAATCTTATTCAACTATGTTTAACTCAGTATGTCCCCAACATTTCTATGTGGAGTTAAGTTTTTAAGTCATATTTAGGAATTTAGTAATATTAGCATTTTGTAGAACTGGTGCTACACAGAACAAATTTTAGTGAATACTGGACTAGCAAGTAATGTACAAAAATACTTATTTTTAAAATATACATTTTCCCCACCAAAAATAAATGAATTAGCCAATTACTAATTATTTGTTATTATAATTGTCTTAGAATTAACCTGGGTTCTTCGGAAAATAGGAAATGCACTTGTTTAAAGCATGAATTCTGCCTTTAGTAGGCTCAGAATCTGGTTAGGGAGATGAGTCTGTCATACACAAAACAATATCAAACACCAGAAAAGTCCATATACACAAGCAATAAGTTAAATAATGTGGACTAATAGATACAGTAGTTCTAGAGAGGCACATCAGATACTGGAATAATGAAGGAAAAAATCTTAGAGGAGATGCCACTGGTTTTGTGGGGAGAGCTAGAATTTTGACAGGTCGAGGGCAATTTTACTTAAGGGCAAAAATACACAAACTTTGAGGGCCCTGTGACTCCTAGAAGCATGAAGTAGTGTGGCAAACAATACTTTGTTACACTGAAATCATTGAATTCTGACATATCTTGAGGCCTTCCCACTCAAGGACAGAATGCTATATAGCAGTATAATTAAAAAAAAATTTTCTCCTTTACCTCTTTAGAGTTCTTACCTAGTATATTATTATGAGTTGCTTAACTATTTTCTGTGATAATCTAACTGATGCCAGGGTGAATATTTTATTTATTTGCATATCTTTGGAAACCAACACCTTTGTATCCCTAGCATCTGGTCCTTGGTAGTTCAAATGGCCTATTAATGTACTGTTTGAACTGTAGCCCCATCAGTCATGTGCAGGAGAACTTCCCCCTGTGAAGATAGGACATCTTAGGAAGCCAGGAAATGCCTGGTGAGGTCACACCTAAGATGCTGGCCTGGACTTGTGACCCAAAGACAAGCCACTGCCTCCTAAGAACACCGTAACACCCAGGGGCTTCATGGTGGACAAGCCTGAGCTTCCGGCTTGTAATGCCTGCAGTCAGAGTGAATTATTTGACCTGCAGGATTCTGAGGGCCACACAGAGGCTGTGAGGTGCTTTTCTCTCTTTTCACTTTGACCAACTCACTGAGGCTCTAGTAACTGCCTAGAAAACATCACACACAACACCTGGGGACTGGATATGATGTGGTGGGTGTAGAGTTCGATGTTGGTTTTGTTTTTAATCTTTAGGAAAGTCTTCTGTCTTCTTGTTCCATTGTTGTATTTACACTTTGCAGTGGTTTAAATGCTAATCACAAACAAGGTATGCATAAAAAAACTTCAATCGCATAAAATCAAATGGTAAATTTGAGTAGTATTTTTGAGAAGGGGCTGATTTTAAAGACAGAAAAAAACTTGGACCAGGACTATTAACATTCAGAATTGTAACTCCTATTTGATTTTTTTTTTAAATCACTTCTGTGTTTCTCTCTCTTGCGCGAGCTCTCACTCAAGACAGTCTTTCTGGATAATTCATTGTAGCAATGAGAGAGGAAGCATGTAATTTTATTTGGATATTACTGGTAAATCAGAGTAGTACACGATTGCCTCAAACTCTGAATTGTTTGAAATTTTGAATGGTTTTATTTGCTTAAGAAAATGGAAGAAAACTGAAACAGAGCAAGAGTCTATGAATGAGTTGAAAAGATAACTGTAGGTCTGGTGGCATATTCCGCCAAGCGTACACAAGGCACAGGGATTCTACCTTTTCATTCCAGACTGCCGGCTGACTGAAGCTCTTTGTTCAAGCGAGGCCATCGGAGCCACGCTTGGCATCGTCTACTGAGAAAACCTGACACACTCACCTACACGTGCTTATGACCTTTGCAAATATCTTTTTAAAAAAATTTAGTTTTTTATTGAATACCAATTAACAAAAGCAACACATGATAATTATTATACTATAATGACAGTGTACAAGGAATCTAGAGCCATTCAAGTAATACAAACCCAGTAAAGCAGAAATTAGAAAGTCTCAGGTAAGCACAAAATAAAATAAATATCATAATATTGGTAGATACACACTACTGTTCAACTGATTGATATTAGGAAACCAATATCAGCACATTAGGTTATGACTTCTTATGTATCAAAAGTCTAGAGCCTACTATTTATAATAGTCATTCTTGATAACAAAAACTTGAACTGAAGTCCTAAACGTGCCCCTTATGGAATGTTTCTAAATCTTGCTAATAAAAAAAAAGTCTTTTTGACAGCTCTCTCTCTCTTTCTCTTTTTTTTCAAGTTTATCTCTTCCCATTCAATGTTAATTTACTTTACCTCTGGCAAAATTTAAAGGCCATTCCATTGCAGGACTAAGGGCAGTTAGACCTGACATTACACTTTCTATCTATAGAAAATTTGTGCAGACATTCAAGATCACGATTCCAGCAGGACAGTAAAATTTGCTGGAAAGATTTATCAATAGGAAATACTTTTAAAGAACACCAAGAGTCAGAATTTAGGGGCATTAATTTCAAAGATGGAAGTAGTATAGACTCAGAAAATATTTCTCTTATTCCTTCCCTTTTTTGGACCATTTACATTTTAATTGTTGTTTTATTTATCATAAAGAAACTATCTTGTTGCAGAGATTTAACCAAGAGTTTTGACCCTGAGATATTAAACATGTGCAAAATATTCCAAGTAGAAATGGAAAATCTCACACGCTTTATGATAAAAGGACAGAAGGTACAGTGTAAATACTGCAGCAAAGATGTTAAAGCAGTGCACAATTAGATTTCCATATAAACATTATCTATTAGTTAAGTGAAAATCATGCTAAGTTTATTTCCTTAGGACTTTGGTAATGTGTGTTTTTAAGTGGTTTTCCTTTTTTGAATTTTTTTTTACTCATGTGAGGTAACAGTGATTCCTCATGTAATCTGTTCCTTTTATGTACAATACACATCACACACACACACACACACACACACACACACACACACACACACACACACACACACACACACACACACAGTCAAAGTCAATGGCAGTGGGTGGTTTATGTCAGGGCTGGTTTTGACGCCCCTCTCCCGGAATAAGATAAATGTAAGTGATGAAGAACTCCTGGGGTTGGTTGAACTCATTTTGTATTCAACACTCTGCCTGGCCCCTTTCTCATCTCTTTCTCCCTCTCTTTGTATGTTCAAGCCTACTTGAGTTTCTTTTTTCTTTTGTAGAACTTGGTTCTTTTGATGTGTTTCAGGGCACGCCCTGTGGCAAAGAGAACTTCCCAGGAATCGGAAACATCAGCACACAGGTCTGAAACGGCCACTGTGTAATAGCCAGAAAGATTCAGGCTCAGAAGCTGGGTTTTCTCTCTCCAAAAAAAGCATCAAAACACATAAGAGGAGGGCAAACACTCAACACAACCTACAGATATGATTTTAAAGGGACACATACGAGAAAATTTAATTGCTAAGTAGGCGTTCGGTGAGATTTTTTAACCTGGATTGAGCCCATGAGAGTAATTTAACCTGAGATATGTCTATAAGCATCTGCATATTTGCTAGTTTAACCAATTTCCCCTTATAATTTATAAATTAGTTTATTTTGTTTCACTGCTGTTATAGCATCTATGTATCTGAGATTATCCACGGCACATGGTCCTATTAAAAATGATGTGAGAAAGTGCAGTGCTTTAACTCTCTATTTATTTGTTTATGAAGTTGAAAGAAATGCTGTTATAAGTATTGTAAAGTCGCTGTTAGAAAGCACCATCTGTATTAGTGTTAGAAAGCACCATCTATATTAGTAATAGAAAGTCTAGATAGAAGGAGTTAATTATTTTATATCCCATATCAGTATTTATATTTTCATAAATTAAAAATATTTAATAAAATAGTGTTACGTTTTATTTAAAATAGCTCTGTTTACTCACATATTATACTTTATGTGGCAAATCTTTCAGGACTATGTCACTGAATTAGAACTTGGAACTGAAAATTAAAAAAAAAAAAACAGAAAATAAGGAAAATCAGTGCAGTTTAAATTTACCGATACACAAACATCACTTTAAGATGTTCAAATAATAAACTCAATTTTTACCCAAGTCTCCAAAAGAAGTCTTTTATTTTTAAAACCAAAACAGTTGGAAAAGCAAACTTAACTATAAACTTGGTAATTTATTGCTTTAGAAAACCAATCTATATTAATTAGGTATATTGTTTACTTCTGTATAAACGAATTCATTCTTGGCCTACTGAAAAATAGAATGCTACTAACTGAATAATAGATCTAGGAAAAATCTGACCAGCAAACAGTTGATTATTTTCAATTAAATTAGATTCAGTTTAGTAAATGTATTGAGCACTATTTATGTGTCTGTGCTAATGACGTTACCCATTGACTCCTGGGAAAATAGTGGTATCACTGAATTCATCCAGCATTTTCCAACATACTTAATGCTTAGAAAAATCAACCAGCTAATTGCCACAATTTCTTTTAACTTTGGTCTCTATATCCACAGCTTAAAAGAAAGAGAGAAAATGATTTCTAAAATGATTCAGTTATTCAAATATTAGTAAAATACAAATTTTTAACAATAATATGGGCCGACAATTTTAACAAATTGGTAATGTTATAAAATAACTTTTATAACTACAATGTCTCTTGAATTTTTTCCACATGTATCCGGGTTACTACTTACGAATATTTGTACAAATATCTATGAATAACGGAAGAAAAAATTTTTGACAATGGGAAAGACTGGGGATTCACGATACTCATTTAAATGCTACCAGGAAAGTTTAACGGGACTTTTATTTAAACCAAAACCAAATCTTTAATACAATACAAATACACATAAAAGAGTACAAGACAAGGATTTTTATCTTTCTGATGCAGCATATACTAATCCTGCTTCTTTCCTTAATGCTACATAGCAGTTCTAGAAACTGGATGCTTCCAAATTATTTGATCCTAAATTTTTTTTTTTTGCCGTACACGGGCCTCTCACTGTTGTGGCCTCTACCGTTGCAGAGCACAGGCTCCGGACGCGCAGGCTCAGTGGCCATGGCTCACGGGCTCAGCCGCTCCACGGCATGTGGGATCTTCCCGGACCGGGACACGAACCCGTGTCCCCTGCATCGGCAGGCGGACTCTCAACCACTGCGCCACCAGGGAAGCCCTGATCCTAAATTTGATAAGATACACAGATTGGACATTGCAACACTTTCCAGCTTTATGGCAGTGGCTGCATGCAAAGGGGCATATAAAGTCCTCAACCTGTTTATAAAGGTCAGGGAAAGCCACAGGTTTTGAAGGAGCAACACACAGGGCTTCCCTGTTGACACAGGATCACTGCTGTGACACATCACACCGATTGTCACATCATATATTTTAATGGTGCTAGAAATCTTGTTTTGCCATAGTTACAGTTGTTTTCTGCCTCTCCTTCTTTTCTTCAGAGGTGCTATCTTTGACCTCTAATATGGCATTGAAGTCTGGCGTGCCAGGTATCTGATTAACGTGTATCCTTTATATTAACCCCAAACCGGGAAATCAAGTGCTTTTATTTTTAAAAATATGCAAAATTTAAAAGAAATTTAGCCTTTTCAGATGGACTGACGAGTTCTAGACTTAGCAATGTTTCCATTTATTTGACTGATGCCTAAAGTAAGTTTTCCTTAGTGTCTCACTGAAAATTTTTGCAGCCATGTTTATAGAAACCACTTGGGAAAACATACACCTATGAATTTTCCAAATATTTTTCTTTTTAAACAAAAGCAAAACATAAAAACTGATTAGATATTAGGTGACCAGGGATTTCCTTGGTGGCGCAGTGGTTGAGAGTCCGCCTGCTGATGCACGGGACACGGGTTCGTGCCCCGGTCCGGGAAGATCCCACATGTCGCAGCGCGGCTGGGCCCGTGAGCTGAGCCTTTGCGTCCGGAGCCTGTGCTCTGCAACGGGAGAGGCCACAACAGTGAGAGGCCCGCGTATCACAAAAAAAAAAAAAAAAGAAAATTAGTTGACTGAATTCAATCAGATTTTATTTTATTTTATTTTTTTAAGCTATAATGTAATCAAAAAAAAATTTAACATCTTTATTGGAGTATAATTGCTTTACAATGGTGTTTTAGTGTCTGCTTTATAACAAAGTGAATCAGCTTTAAATTAAACTTTTAATTACATAAAGAGTTAAAGGATATGCTGGAGACGTCACACCTACCCAAATCATACTGATTGGTTACTTTTATTGATTAAATTTACCAGATAACTGTATAATCTCTATTTTACTACTAGAATTGTGAAATGATTCCATTTTTGAAAATTTTAGTTATTAGGCGGCTTCCAAAAAATTTATTTATTTTAAAAATAGTTATTTGGCTCAATTGAAGGTTTTCTGCTCTTTTGTTTCTGTCTTCCCCCTCCCCCCAATATGTCTATGTGGATGTAATCTAAATATTTTTCTAAAAGAACAATGGGCTAAAAAATTATACAAAAGAACAATGGGCTGATGTTTTCTTCAGTTTCCCCTTGTTCATGACCAGTTTTTTAGGGGCTTTAGGGATCATCTATTCCAAACCTCTCAGTTTACAAAGGTGGCAGTCTTGGGGAGTTTACATGACTTTTATCACTCAGATCTAGCACCATAGTAGGTGCTCAATGAAGACGTGTTGACGGAAGGAATCCGTATAGAGTCACATAAACACAGTACCATAGCATTTAAGACATTGCACTGCAATGACTCATTTAGAGTAATAAACTTTCATAAACGCCATCTCGTAGCTACAACAACACCATGAGACAGGAATCTTAGTAGATTCCATTGATTGTAGAAACTATTTAGTGGGTGAGATAACCGAGTTTAAGGATCATCAAACGGTTTGCCCAAGATCCGGCAGCTAAGCAGTGGAAGAGCTATTTGAACTCCTATTTTCTGATTTCTGAGCCTTGGTGAGTAACCACTGTGCATACTGCCCATAACCTGTTTTTCTCTGTCTCTCTCACTTTTCTCCACTCTCAGATAAAAGGCAGGAGCTGGTGTTATTAATCTTTGGAAGCCCAGGATGCTTGGATAATAAAGAGCGCTGAATAAATGATTGCCGCAGGAATAAACCCAGGACTCCGGCTAATGGGTCCAGCTCTCTTCTTCCTACACCACGATCCATTCAGAGCGCAGGAGGTGGCATTTGAGAAGGTAGAGGAAGACTGAAATCTCTAAGGTACTGAAATGCTTCAAACCATTTAAACTAACGAAACTTATTCTACGTTGTCAGTAACGTATGTAAGAGCAGTTTTGCTTCTTGAACGTGACTTACTGAAGACGGAATTTGCTGGTGGTTTCCTATGCACCTGATGCCTAAGCAAGTACTCAGTGTCTTGTGCACAACGCATGGTCTACAGACTCACGCGTGATTTAAACTTGACCCAGGGAGTCCAATCAGTCAGTACTGAGGCTCTCCTCCACCTGCCTTCCAGCTGAGTTTGCACCATGGCCCTGGGTCCGCAGGCACAGCCACTAGTCCTTGGTTTTCTAACAAGATGCCCACATCCCAGGCTGAGGTCAGGGGCCCTGTGATGTCCAGAGGCTTTGCTGTTTCTGTTCTTGCCTTAGAAGCAGGATTATTTGGAAAGACTGGGGTCCCGCACTGCAGAACCTCCTCTCAGAGCCTCTTTCACTGACGTCTCCCTCTCCCCAGTCCATCCCATTCTCCCCTTTTTTGTTGTTTTCTGGGGAAAATTTTGTCCCCTTTCCTTCTTATTTCAGACTAACTCCCTGGCATCTCTGTCTCTCCAGATCTCCTAACATTATCTTTCTGATAACCCTAAGTTTGTACCAAAGGCAGAAAAAGCACCTACTTTCCACTTTGAAAAGAAATACGAAGGGCCTGGTTTTGAGCTTGGAGTTGGGAAGAAGGAAAAACTGCAGAAAGTAGAACGTAAATTCATATTTCAAAAATATCCTACCACAGTGCTTTTTGAAATCGTGCATAAGTGGTTTTGACATATCACCACCATGGTAAATTATAATTGTTAGTTTGTAGGGGGATTTCTTTGCATCTTTCCAAGGGCAAATCCCCGTGGCATCTCCCCACGAATAGCTATTGAGACGTTTCTCTGCAGGGCTTCTAGGAGGGGCAGCTCATAGCTCAACTATATCACAGGTTCTCTGTCCTGCAGGAACTACATTAATGCTCCTAGAAAAATAAGTTTTATTTAAAACTATGCGTTAGGAGTGGGAATTTCTTTGTTACAAAAATCTCCAAAAAATTAGTATGTACTTCGACATATAAGTGGAATTATAATGATGTAATAACCATTCATTGAATTTGAATAGCAACACAATACCCTTTTGAAATGCATTCCCATGAAGGTTCACTCGTTGTCCTACAAGTCTCAGATCAAATATTACTGCCCCAGGGAGGCCTTTTCTGACCACTCTATCTAAATGGGTTCCTCCCTTCTCTACCCTTTACTTTATGTCCTTCACAACACTTTTGCTATCTGAATTAGCTGCGTGGCAGGCAGAATTCTAAGATGGCCCTCAAAATTCCCACATGCTGGGGTGTGAGTTCTGTGTAATCCTCTCCCTTTGAGTGTAGGCGGGACCTTTGACTATGATGGACTATCTCTGCTGTGATTGCTAGTCAGTTAACTTAGAGCCATTCAGAAGTCAGATGACCTGGTTAGGCCTGACCTAACCAGCTGAGCCCGTACAAGGGACTGGGCCCCTTCAGAAGTCAGAGGGACTTGAAGCCCGAGAGGCCCTGTGGGAATGGCCAAGTGCAAAGGAGCTGTGGTAGCAAGAAAACAGGAGCCTCAGTCCCTCAGCTGCAAGGAACTGAGTTCTTCTAACAAGTGAACTTGGGAGAGAAACCCTGACTCCCAAAAGGAGTGCAGCTTAGTCAGCAGCTCTGTTGCAGCCTTGGGAGACGCGGAGCAAACCCAAACACGCTCCTACGACGCTTTCCCCGTCAGCGAGTATCGTTATCGCCTGAAACTAAGCTTATAAAAGCGAAACAATCGACACAGGGTTTTCACACGAACTCTTGCTATTAATATATTTGCTTTTAAGGCTCTCAACCGATGGCATCATACATGCTTTCCTATGTAGATCATATTATTGTCATATCTCAAGGTTAATAATATTTACAGAGGTGGAGAAGAAGCCTATACTTACCACCTGGTTACAAGAAAGATAATAAAATAAAAATACTAAAGAAATACAGTACTCTTAATTAAAAAAATTACATCAAGCACTAAAGGTAAATTTGGAATGGTATATTATTACAGACGTATTGATACTTATTTAAACAAGGACCAAGTTTAAATTGCAGGAGCAAATCCTTGAGCAAAATGCGTACAGCTAGCTTTCAGTTTCTCTCTTCCCTCTCTTGTCATTTTTCACATAATGGAAACCTGTTATTAAAGTGGAAATTAAGTTAATTGCATATAGTTTCCTTTTGATAAGTACTATATGTATCCTACATGCACATAATCTTCATGCTGCTGCTGTAAATCTTTTAGCCTTAATATGGTTTCCCTAAGGCATTTTTCTTAAAAAATTCCTCTCGGTTTTGAACTTTTTCCTCTGTTACAGACATGCTACCATATACTAAGATACTAATGTGTTATGAAAAGAAAAAAATTATTTTCTTGATACTGTTCAAAATGTCTAGGGATTAAAGGTATCATAACTATTTGTGATTCTGCTCATAATCTTAACTATTTCTCTCTGTACCCAAACCACCTTATGTGAAAAATATGTTACTGCTGCTTTAAACTCAATGTAGAGCTCAGTTATGAATTCTGATCTACTGAGTCATTAGAATTTTCTTCTAAAGTAAATAAGATTCTAACAGTAATGAAGTATTTTATGGGAGTACTTAAAGATGATGAATCAGGGAATGTGGAAATCATGAGTAATTCTCATCCACCTTGCACACTCTTTTCCTACTGAGGCTTTCTCCCGAGTCTTCCATTCTCAAAGAGTATCCTCGGAGAACAACAGATGCCAGGAATTGTAAGGAAAGGAGGGGAATGGGGAGGAAAAAAAAATAAAAGCAGAAACCGGCCAGGCACAATTTAAATCCTGAGGGCATGTGCCATGTTACTTAATTTGAGCTGCATGATGCAAAACAAATCAAAAATTATCCGCAAGTTGGCAAAGCCTGCCGAAAGTACAATGCGAGGAAGAAACGGAGTTAGCAGGCAGCAGATTTAAGGCATGCTTGTTGAGGTGCTTTGGAGAAAGCGAGCTGCGTGACCCCCATCCTCAAGCATAAAGAAACTCCAAACAGACTCATTTGCCACGAAGGATGAAATGTGGAGGTGCTGTGGCGCCGGGGCCTCTGCCTCTCCAGGAATCCTTCCCTCAAGTCAGTCTGGTGGGTTTCTGTGTCCCAAAGTTGTCCCTATGCAAACAACAGGTTGAATATTGTAGGTGTGGGTTATTAAAGTGTCCCTGGGACAATGGCGGTCTGTGTCCCATTTGTAACGCTTGGATTAATCTTTGGAAAGTGCACACAAAATGTGACATGATGTTGGCTTCCAACATTATTCAGTCTGCATAGCAGCAAATCCTGCCCTGTCTCCCTGGAAATAAAACTCTGCAGACGTTATCACTGCCATGTAAAAAAGGAACCTATCGTTTATGCTCGGGGTTAGGGACAACCTGATAGAATTTCTGCTTGTTTGATTGTATAGTTTGGAGAAGCATTTATGAGGGAAACAAATTGTATTCTGTCATCTTCTTCACAGCCTCCCTAAAGAAAATCTGCAACCAGGTAAATCATATTATTATTTATTTTTCTGCAGATGGGAAAAATCAGAAAGCCTCTATCTTTTAAAAGAATTCCACATTAGTGTAGGATGAGAAACCAGAACTGGTCCCTAACAAAAGGCAGGCTTGTTGGCATTTCCCCTCTTCTCACCTCACTTTTCCCCTTTTGATTTTAGAGGCTGTGGAGGAGAGTGCCAAGATGAGAAAACTGGGTGAGGAAAGCATGCTGAGGGGACTTAGCGTTCATCATATTTCCTTTCCTTTTTCCTGCATCCTTGGAGCTCCTGAAGCTTTGAGGCTTAGCCCCACCTCATTGTTCACCAGAAAATTCTTTTTGAATTATGTGTTCTGTTCACAAAAGTACTCAGTAGCATTGTGGAATTTGGAAAGATGGTCTCTCAAATCATTTTTTTAAAGTGCATCTCAGTATTACAATTTCATAAGACAATTAGAACTAAGATAATGGAAATTCAAAAGGCATGTTAAATTATAGACAACCATCAATAGTGGTTGAAACTCCCATAGAGCAAAGTTGGAAAATATTCTCTCTCATTTATGACCAACTCCGAACACAGGAGAAATCGGAAATTGCCTAACAAAATGGAATTAAGGCAAAAAAAAAAAAAAAAGTCAGGGCATTGTTCTAGAACAGTGGCTTTTAAAGTGTGTTATAGATGAATGTCTTTATTTTTATTATTAGAATACAATTACTCCAACTGTAATTTTTTTTTTTTTTGGTCTCATAGGGAAATAGGGTTTTGTCAAAGCAGGTTAGAAATGGCTTCCCTCAAATTTTATGGTGTAGACACTTTCTTATACTACTTTTGTTTGTGGATCCATCAAAACACCAAAATAAGTTGAATGTTTAGACTCTGGTCTAGAACAGTCAACCATTTTCCTCATTTATTGCCTTTTAATAAGTAAATTTCATAAATTTTAAGGTACAAAATATGTTGAAAATACTGCTTTGATTTTGTTTGGCATATTGGGAATCAGCATAAGGTTTTATTTGGAAAATAATATAATTTCCATAGGAAAAAATAGGTTAAAACAGTAGTTGTAGAAGACTATAGCTAAATTACATATAGCTTGCTTCACAGTTTATCTAGAAGAGGTGGGAAAATCTGTGAAACCCGAAGCCCAGTGCTTTGAAATGCCTCCCTGGAGCAGTAGATGTGGTAGTGGATGGAGGGTGGCCCGTCCAGCTGGGCACTCATAGGGAGCTCTTGTGAAACCTCCCCTCCCCTCGCTCATTCACCAAGATAACATGGGTCACAGATGGCCTTGTTGTATAGACTCTAAAATTGCATATTGCCTTTTTCTAATGTGTTTTCCTTCTAGGGCTTCAGTTTTCACCTGCAATATGTCTGCTTGGACCTGGTACCAAGAGTTGCATTGATTTCTGCTGTTTATTCAGCACTTCATTCGGCATCAAAGGTGGGGTGAAAGGAGTAGTGTAGGGTTGCCCAGCATGATTTTTGTCCTGGGCAGGCCAAAGGTAAAAGGAGAAGCATATGGACAGTAGCGTAAATGGGGAAGAAAACAGCCCAGTTCACAATTCTGCATCAACCAACTTAGTTTTCACTTTTCAACTTTGGGATGTAAGTTAGATGAAACCTAGACTTCCGAGAAGAATGAGATCAGCAAGGTCAGCTGTTAAGGGCACTTAGAGGCGGGGATGTGTGCATCACATAACATCACTGTCAGGAGGAACAAACATTCCCACCAAGCGCTGAGAGGTTAGAAAGAGGATTGAATTAAAATTGTTTATTTTTTTAAAATACTTTTTTATTTTTTAAGAGAAAAGTCTCTTTTTCTGAAGATTTGGGCAGTAGATTGGGGTTAGGAGGTGTTGTACCAAATTATTGGTATCTGAAAATAATGTGGACAAAATATACTCGTTTCTTTCTATCTTTTATTTTCATGCACTAAGAGAAAAACGACATACCCTGTGACCACCTAGTCAATTTTTTAGGAAGTACACTCTAAGTCACTATATTTATACGTTTTAGAAACATCCTTGTAAAGAGAGTAAAAAATAAAATAACCAAAGGACTTAAATGTCGGGCTTACCTACCGCTAAAGAGAAGAATAAAGTACGTTTAAAATAATTTCTTTTTCAAAAGAGGGCTTGAGTCTTTTCACAAAACGCTGTTACTTATGGAAGAACGAATCAATGTTAAAATCTCGACAAATGGTGCCACAGTGCCACCATCTGGCCTTGTAGAAGACAGCAGGGAGTCGCAACGTGAGAGAGGAGCGCAAGTTAGTGTTTTCTCTTCCCTAAAGAGCGACTGGAGAAAGAAAAAGAAGGAACTGTCTCAGTGTAGCCCTGCATTTGTCACTACTTCAGCTAACATCACAGGTCTGTGGTATCAGAAACTGCCTCCATCTCTTTTATGTTTCTATTTTAATTTGAAGAATGAACATATTTTTAATGGCTCAAACCATAAAAAATGAAAATCTCCCTAATGTTGGCAGTCTTTCTTTTCCTTTGTTGACAGAAAATAGAAAGACCCCGCCCCCTTTTTTAAAAAGCATTAAAAGCCTGTAATTCAATGTTAGTTTGGTAGAGCTTCTATAAACAGGCTTACCTCCCTGATTTTCAACTTGTCTTTGGATATGTTTTTTTATAATGTTGCTGAAACTTCTTTGAGCTCTTAAAGCTCTGAGATGTTTAAGATAAAACATATTTTAATATATAATCAGAAGGACAATTTGACCTTGAAGGCATGGTGAGATAATTTAATGCATATTTAAAAGCTTGCTTTCTTTGGAATAACATTTTTACTTCTAAAATTTGAATGTTTTAAGAAATATATGCATTTTTTAAACTTTCTGTTGCAGTTTCACAACATTGCACACAATTTCTAAGCAGCAGAGTGGTGTATGTATTTTCATTTTGACATCTCTTGGCTTCCATAGAATTGTCTTGAAAGATTGTCTTAGCTAAGAATTGTCTTAGCTTTCACCATATTTTTCATTCTATTAGCAGGTGCTTTTATTAATTAAAAGATATTATTATATTAAACAGAAATATGTACAGAATAATAACATTGTAAGACTATTTTGAGCCTACAGTGAATGAGGAAAGGGTTTCAAGTGCTTTCCATTTAATATCAGACATTAAGTTCTTTCAGGATACTATGAAGAATGTCCTATCTTCATTTTATAGATGAAAAAATGAAACAGAGACACTGAGTAACTTGCCTTGGGTAACACAGCTGACAAATGATGGATTTGAACCCTAGCCTTTAGACTCAATGTCTTTGATGATGCCACTAACCTATTTTCTCAGGATACCAGTATTCTCAAAATATTTAAAATTTTATACTCTTTTGTATTACTGTATTTTCTCTTTGCACAAGAACCTATTTAATGTACAAGTAATGCCTTTAAAACATTTTATTTAAAATATTTCAATAATGTTAATGGTTAAACAACATTTTTTGAAGGCTAACCTAAAAAACAACAATTATGTATATCTTTTTTCCCCCATGGAATCATATACCATGTGTTCAGAATAAGTGACTTGTAAATGAACTTCAGAAAATGAACATTTTGTAAACTGAAGACTGTTTTTATTTTACCTAATTTTCTTAGATTCTAAATAGTCACTTTAGATACTTATACTGAATTATCCATGCTCATTTTATTGTAGTGTATTCTAAAAAGTAATCAAGGGAAATCGCTGTTTATATTTTGATTATTTATAAGGAAACTGTTCAGTTTTTTAATATTTGTTAAAATGTTTGGAATTTTCTAAAATTCTCTAGAGGTTCAGATTCTCATATTTTACCAATTTTGGAAAGTCTGTGCATATTTAAGTTTTATATAACAATTACCCTCCAAAACTGCTCTTAAACTGGTCTTATTTGAATTTTTAAAAAATATAGTACAGGGACTTCCCTGGTGGCACAGTGGCTAAGATTCCGTGCGCCCAATGCGGGGGGCCCGGGTTCGGTCCCTGGTCGGGGAATTGGGTCCCACATGCATGCCGCAGCTGAGGGTTTGCATGCCACAACTAAGGAGCCCGCCTTCTGCAACTAAGACCTGGTGCAACCAAATAAATAAATAAATATATTTAAAAATATATATATATATAGTACAGTATGTCCCATATTATTCTAATGGGGATAGAAAAATATGGGGCTATACAGAATGTTTTACTGTAATTCCACTCAATGTTTTATGAAGAAAGTTGGAAAAATGTGACATCAAAAATATCATAAGAATGTACTTTTTTGTCCTGTATGTGGATTGGAGAATAGATTTTTACCACGATCATGTTGGGGTCACTGGGTAGGTTCCCTTTTGGTATATGAGATAGGAGGAAGCATTAGCTCAACATCAGCCTAACAATTTAATGAAGTGAAGCAATCACTGGAACCTTTAGCAATTTTTTTATTAAAAGCCCCTAATCGTTAGTTGGTGTGGAGCTTGGATATTGTCTTCAGTATTTCTAAGTATTTTTACATGTAAATATGGCATTACTATTTTTACTAATTTCCTATTAAGTTTCATAATAGCTAATTTAGATGAAATTCAAAAACAAACATTTAGACTAGCAATTAAAAATCATGTAATGGTTATTTACTGAAAATTTGAATTATAGACATTTTAAGTCATCCAGCGCTTGCACTTTGTTGACTCAGATTTTTGCCCAGTATTATTATTATCCATGTGTTTTAGCTATTACTTGGGAGGTAGGACGGATAGGAGGAGGAGAAAGATTGTGAAGGGAGAAAAGGTGATTTCTCTGTTCGCCAAGGACACAGATACAGAATAATACAAAGACGATTTGTTCTTCCACTGTGTGGTCAAGGAACAGTTCAATTCAGGGCACCTTGAAGGCTCAGCCTGTGTCTCTCCAGAACCACCACAAGAGGGCGGAGATGCTGATTGTCTTTCAGCAGAACTGTGAGAAAACAGGTTTTGGGTTTCTTTTGTGTATATGGTACACCTTATATTAGCACACTGATACTGATTTAAGTAATGCACTAAAGATTTTCCTTTTGGGCATAATTTTTTTTCGACAGAATTAAGTTGCGGTATTGTTACTCTATCCAACAGGAAGCCACTAGATTAATTATCCTCAAATGTCCCTTAGATCATATAATTTGGCTACACAAAAATTTCCTTGCCCATCGAATGACTTTCCATCTTCTTATCCTGAGGCTCGTATCTTTATATCCGGAGACTTCAATTCTGAATGTTTTGGCTAAACCCAGGTTCTACATTTGCAGTGTTTTGCTGAATATATCCACCTGGATATTTTACCTTCATTTCAAATGTGGTATTTTTAAAACCAAATATCTCCTGTTTCAGGCACCGACACTGTTTCAGGCACCGAGGAAAGAGCCTGCCCTCCATTTGCTTACATTCAAGCAGAAGGAGAAAGACAATACCAGGTCAGTAAATTACTTAATGTGTTAGTACACGGCGCATAGTAAACCATACGTGCTATGCAAATGAACTGAGCCATGTAAGAGGAGATGGGACGTGTTGGAAGAAGGGGTCATAACTTTCAGTAGGATGGTTTGGGGAGGTCTCACTGACCCTAGATTTTAACCTCATAATTCTTTTTAACGTTGTGCTTTAGACAGAACCTTGTTTATCATCCTTGATCTAAGTCACCACCAAATTCTATTGATTTTCTCAGAAAAATCAATGTGCTTTCATTTTCACTTGGACTGCTTTTTGTCTTGTTTAGCCTCAGGACTACAAAGCTTCCTAACCTGACTCTGTGCCTCTGTGGCAGTGAGGGCAGAAGCTTAGCAAAACTGTTTCCATGTGGCCCTGTGATAAGCCAGTGGGTTGTGAGTGGATGTGACGAGTGCTACTTCTAGAGCCGGTGCATTAAAACTCCCACAATCCTCCGTGTTCTCTCCCTACTTGTTCTGCAAGCTGGATGCAGAAGGTCCATGGGAGGCTCCAAAGTCCTGGGGCATGAGAGCCACTGGATAGACGCAAACCCGGCCCTAAAGCGCCAGATGGAAGACCACCCTCTCCTGGTCTTTATATGAGTGAAAAAATAATCTATTACATTAAGCCACTGAGATTGGGGGGAGGTATTTTTTATAGCAAGTAGCATTATTTACCCTCATTAATATGGCCTCCTTCTCTACTTCTTAGACCACTGCGACACCCCATTAAGATGAACTTTTTTTTAGTAACATTGAGTCATTGCTCTGCTGTTTATTCATAATTAGGTGAAATCTGCAGCTGTGGTTAAATCCAACTCTGCCTTCCTATGGCTAAACAGAAGCTGCTGAGAATGATCCAAGAAAACCCCTTACAACTGAACAGGACTTATCGTGGCCCCCAACCTCAGCTGAGCCCTCAAAGCTGTACACCAGTCCAATGTGTTGCTCTAGCGAGCTCTCCATTCCTTATTCTTCTAAAATCTCTGACACATGACCCTCACGATGATTTGCTTTCTCTATCTTATGAAAACTAGACTCCAACAGGGTTCTCATCCTGCAATCGAACGTAGACATTTACTTGCATTCACACTCATCCTTTCACCCTGTCATGCAGTTACAGTAAAATATGTATCCCTTCTCCTGTTGAAAACCAATCATGTCCTGGATCTCATTCCTTTTTGCCTTTTTTTGTTTGTTTGTTTTTGTTTTTGCGGTATGCGGGCCTCTCACTGTTGTGGCCTCTCCCGTTGCGGAGCACAGGCTCCGGACGCGCAGGCTCAGCGGCCATGGCTCGTGGGCCCAGCCGCTCCGCGGCATGTGGGATCTTCCCGGATCGGGGCATGAACCCGTGTCCCCTGCATCGGCAGGTGGACTCTCAACCACTGCGCCACCAGGGAAGCCCGGCTACTTACTCTTACAGTGTTTTCCTTGATCGTTTAGCTAGTACACTCTTCCGTCTTTTGATCAAATGTTCATCCTCCTCAGGGTTCTATGCCCAGATCTTATCTTCTGCTAACTAGACCCTCTTACTCCTTGGATGATTTTGTTACGTCTCACGATTTCACTTATACTAAATACTTCAAAAAATACCTTGAGCCCACACCCAGGCCCATTTCTGCCACAACTCTCTCTGGAATCTTTCCACCTCCATCTTTCCCTGCTGCTACTACCAGACACTAGGACTCTACCTTGATTGCCCCTTGAGGTTCCTAACTGGTCCACCTTTCTCAGATCTTGTCCTACTCCAAAACTTTCTCCTAGGGCAGCTCAAGTGGTTTTTAAAATAAGAATATGATCAGGTCACTTCTCCACTCTAAACACTTTAATGGCTCCCTCGTGTTGCCCAGAATTTTATTCCTTAAAAATACAAATTCTTTAAAGTGGCTTATGAAGCATTTCAAGGCCCGCTCCCTACCTCTTCATTTTATTCTCTTGATATTCTCCTTTCCCTCTAAGGCTACTTCTTTCAGTCCCTGGAACTAATCTTGCCCTCTGGCTTCAGGTCTGCGTCTATGCTGGTCACCTGGTGTAAACGACCCTGGTCTCCTCTGCCTGGTTGACTCTCAGTTTCCCTGTAGGTCTAGCTCGGAATCCCAACAGGGGAGCTTTCCCATCCCAGCTCGGGGTTTGCAAATCACCCTGCATTTCCATTATGACAGCACTTACTGCAATTTTTTGTCCCTGCCTGTTTTCCCCAGTAGACTGTAAACACCGTCATATTCCTAATGTTCCCAGATGTTCAAAAATGGAATAGATTGTAAACGGGATGAGACTCAAACATTAGGTCGGAAGTTGGGTTTGATGTCTGTAGCTCTGTGGCCTTAAGTCCTTACTGCTCTTCATGGGCCATGTGTTGGATCCTTCTCAGATGCATCTTGTGCTTTCCTCCTCTGTGAGCTGGATTATATCTTTCCCTTTACCTAAGAATGTCTTTCTCTACTTTGTAGAAATTATACTCTTTTTGAAGCCCAGTTCCAAAACTGTCTTCTCCACCAAGACATTTTATCACCCTGTTGAGAAAAGATCTTGCCTTTTTCTGAATTCACAAAACATTCTGGACTATTTTTAAGTACTTATAGTATATAATTTAAAATCACTGTATTTCAATAAAAAGCTTTCTAGGGGAGAACCTTCTCTCCCTTCTCTGAATTCCTATAATAAGTTGTATCATTGTGATGGGACACATTATATGCTGCCTTATGTGGCAGTTACGCATACACATGACATCTCTTCGTAATAGCTTTGGGAGTCTTGCATGTTTATACGTACTGCGGTACATAGCGTCTTGTCGTGTATATAATGAACTCTCAGAATATAATTGTTGAATGTATCAACCAACCACCTTATCTTCTGTTTGTCTCCATAAACCCCCCTCTTTCAAGCCAAATAGCCTTATTCAAATAGCCGGTCCAATACTTGTCAAGTGTATTTTCCCATTTCATCTTTGCACATTGCTTTTACAGCCTACATTCATATCTCTAATTGTTAAAATCCTACCTCTTTGGCTCAAATATTGCTTCTTTGTGAAGGCTGCCTTAATGCTTCCTGCTTGAAGAGATTCTTGGCTAAGGTGCTTGGCCTTGGGTTTGTGGGCCATAGAAATACCATGAAAAAATTAAATCATGGAGCTACCTGACTTGAAAAATGACTTAGTAAGATTACCTAGTAAGGTGGGTAATCACATGTGGTTACCCAGGTGGGAGGTGAGCTGGAAAAGAGCAACACTTGGGAGACCTAGTGTAGTGTTTCCAGACAGAGGCTAACATGTACTTAAACTTGTCCAGTAGCTGTAGGGCTGCAAAAAAGGGGGTCAGGTAGTGGAGCATTATATAAGCTGACTCCATACGGGTTTGTTTTTCTAATGTTTCCACTTAAGGAATTCTTTTTTTTTTTTTTTTTTGGCGGTAAGCGGGCCTCTCACTCTTGAGGCCTCTCCCGTTGCGGAGCACAGGCTCCGAACGCGCAGGCTCAGCGGCCATGGCTCACGGGCCCAGCCTCCGGACGCGCAGGCTTCGAACGCGCAGGCTCAGTGGCCATGGCTCACGGGCCCAGCCTCCGGACGCGCAGGCTCCGGACGCGCAGGCTCAGCGGCCATGGCTCACGGGCCCAGCCTCGGGACGCGCAGGCTCAGCGGCCATGGCTCACGGGCCCAGCCTCCGGACGCGCAGGCCCCGGACGCGCAGGCCCCGGACGCGCAGGCCCCGGACGCGCAGGCCCCGCGGCCATGGCTCACGGGCCCAGCCGCACCGCGGCATGTGGGATCTTCCCGGACCGGGGCAGGAACCGGTGTCCCCTGCATTGGCAGGCGGACTCTCAACCACTGCGCCACCACGGAAGCCCAGGAATTCTAAGAAAGAGGGGAAGGAGACCGGAAAGTTCGCTGACACCATTAGCAGAGATAAAGAGGGTAAGCAGAAGGTTGGGCGGGTTTGCTGGTTTTTGCACAGACTCTGGTGGAGATGCTAATTTTGCAGGGTTTTTCTTGGAATCTGTTTACGTTTTCTAGGCAACTATGCTGCATGCATTATTTATATTCATCTTTTATGAATATTTTCTTTACTGCTTGAAATTTCTGTATCAAAAGTGTATCAGCTAGTGAGGACCAGTTGATTTTTATGGAGCCCCATAGGGTACAAAGCCTCTTGCAGCCCTGAGGGACCAGAAAATGGCCCCCTCCCTCCCATCTCTCTTTGATCCCAGGAGCAGTCCGTTGTGGTGGAAGGGCATGAGTTTCTGAGTCCGAGAGCTGTAGGTTTGAATTCTGGTTGGGTCACTTACTAATTGTATGTTCTTGGCCAAATTACTTAACTTTCCAGAGTCATAGATTTTGTTCCGTTCGTTTTGTTTTTAAACTGTTCAATTAGCATCTGCAAGAGGAAATTTGCAGAGATATTATGAGAATCGAGTGAAACACGTGTACGGAGCCCAGCCCTGTGCCTCCACGTGGTCGGCATGCCCTCCCTCCCTCCGCATGGGTGCTATGCTTAGGAGAACATAAATACTGGCCCGCAAAGGATAGGAATTGTGGCAGAAATTGGCAACTTAATTTTGAGATGAGCATTGATTAAATTTCCCCGCATTTGAAATAATTCTAGCTGAAGATATATGCCATGTATTTTATTTAGTGTGATTCAGAAAATGTGCCTCTGCCTTGAAATCCTTACACTGTGTAGATGTTTAATATAACCTGTGTACGCCATATGTGTACGATTTCCTTTTCGAGGAAAGAAAGATTATTGTATACATGTGTGACTGTGTGATTTATGGCTTTAAAAGTGAGACTGGAGCAAGAGTAAATTGCGAAGAATTATATTCTCAAACAGTTTGAACAACAGGTTTTACCAGAGTTATTCTAAAGTTGTAAAGGCACATACTACCGATTTCTGCTTTTGTATTTGATAAAAGGCTTTTTTTTTCCTTAGACTTGGGAAATCACCTTTGACCTCTTAAAAGTGAAGCATTATCGTAACGTCCGTGTTGAGAGAGAGCTAAAGCTGGCAGACAACATGGGACAAAACTAGTCTTTTCGATGGCACCTGCTTGCTGAAAGCTCGCCTTTTTTTTTTTCTTTTAAACACCCAAAAAGGATAGGATTGGTGATGAGTATTTCACACCTAAATTTTTATTCTCTTACAGTTCACTTAACTGTGTTAGCGATGCTTTCTGAACTCTCTTGAAATAGGACTAAAAGCACACAGCAATTATGGGAACCAAGCACAGTTGGTTCCACAAGTATTTGATTTGACTTAGGGTGCCAAGTACACTGGCAGGTGTTTCACAGAGCAGGTGTTTGTAATGTTTGGGCTAATTTTAGTTTGCTCTTTTTGTAAGACAAGCCTGTATTTAGAACATTATGTTTGGATTTCTGTTCAGGTATGTCTGCTCCATGGTTGTTCTAGCCAGCTTAAAATGCAAGGGAACTTTGCCCCAGGTCTTTCTCTCTTTAGGACTTTGGAGATATTGGGTCTATGTCAAGCCGCCATTATGGTATTTGAGTCCCTGTCACTGTATCATAGTTTGGTCAATTTTGGGTATTCACTGTGTGGGCAACATGGTGTGTGTCATGTGAGAAAAAGGGATGAAGCTTGTTCTGTAGCATTTCAAAGAACCGATAGGGGGCAAATTTTGACACTATCCAGAGATCAACTGTAAGAAGAATAATCTAACAATTAGGCAGTTAAAATTGTTGAATGCTTCAGTGGGTTGCCTCAGAAAACATCTGAGTTGAGGTCTTGGTCATCTGTCAGTAATGCGTCATTCGGAGGGTGAGGGAAATAATCATCGGAAGTTGAATATGTGAAGAGATCAAAGCAGAGCGCTCTGACTGAAGCCCAGAGGGCCGCATCCCCAGAAATCCTGAGGAAAACCCTGAGGAACCTGGGGAGCACAGGTAAAAAGCCATGGACTCTACATGATGCCTCAGGTGCCCTCCACCTGTTAAGAACCCAGCATTCAAGCTTCACATGAAGGAGAACAAACAGTTCTCAATTCTATGATGTCTTCTACTTCAACCTCCCGGCTTAAGAAAAAATGAAGATTAACAAAAGAAAAAATATATTCTTCTGACTTCAGCGCTTTTTGGTAGATTTTATTCCAC
Organism: Leucopleurus acutus; assembly: GCF_964270905.1. NCBI lineage: Eukaryota > Metazoa > Chordata > Mammalia > Artiodactyla > Delphinidae > Leucopleurus > Leucopleurus acutus. The sequence goes on from NC_139146.1 coordinate 144,943,316, forward strand.
TTGTCTCGCATCTAAATTTGAAAAATCAGTCATATTTGATTTTTCTCTTTCTTTTATACTCTGTCTAATCACTACATTCTCTTGATTCTTCCTTCAGAATGTATCTACCATCTGCACCGTCCTTCTTTTTTTGGGCTACCACAGAGTTCAGGTCATACCTGAACTATTGCACACGTGTTTTAATTGGTCTCTTTTCCGTTCCACTCCATGAATTACTACCAGCTTAATCTTTTTAAACCACCTCTTTAAGAGCCTGTTTTTCCTTCAGTGAAAATCTTCAGTGGCTCCCCAGTGCCCACGATGGAAATCTCCAACATGCCAAGGTCGTGAGCCTCTGTGACCACCAGCTGACGGTTCAGAAGCTGAAATTCCAATGGAGGCGTGGCCGGAAACCGGCACCACATGCCACTCTCCCATAACACTCAAAATGGGGGCTGGGCTTCCCTGGTGGCGCGGTGGTTGAGAGTCCGCCTGCCGCTGCAGGGGACATGGGTTCGTGCCCCGGTCCCGGAAGATCCCACGTGCCGCGGAGCGGCTGGGCCCGTGAGCCATGGCCGCTGAGCCTGCGTGTCCGGAGCCTGTGCTCCGCAATGGGAGAGGCCACAACAGTGAGAGGCCCGCGTACCGCAAACAAACAAAAAAAGCTTCAGTCAAATGTCAACTTATCGGTGAGGCCTCCCCTACCTACCGTATTTCAAATAGTAAAGCCCCACTTTCACTCTGGCCTTCCTGGTCCTCCTCTTTGTTTCCCTCTACAGCACTTATCATCTAATAGACGACGTACTTTACTTATTTATCCTGCTTATTGTCTGTCTCCTCCAGTTGATTGTAAATGCCATGAGGGCAGGGATTTCTGTCTTGTCTACTGTTGTATCCCCAGCACCTAGAATAGTGTCTTGCACGCAGCAGAACCTCAGCGAACATATGTCGAATACATGAATGAATGAATGAACCGGATATAGTGTAATCTCTTGAGGCCAGCCTACAGGCTTCCCACAGTCTCACCCGAGCTTTACTTCCTGATATTTCCTGACATGAAACCCACATTCCAGACAGCGTGGGCTACTGCTCCTCTGAACATTCTCTCCCGTTCTTGTGCTTTGATTGCACCGTACCCTCCACTTGGAGGCCCTTGTGAATTCTTCTGACCTTTCCTCTATGATTAGGCTAAATTTCTACTTACTCCATGAAACCATGTCAAGCCACGCAGCCTCATTCTTCTTCTCTTCTCATAGACTCTTTTCTCGATAGCACTCATTTGACAATTAAATGTACTGTGTATCATAATATTTCATATTCTTGTCTTCTGAGGTTACTTAAACCGTGAGACTTTATTCAGCTTTTCAAATGTGTATATTTTGTGTCTCCGGCTTTGGAAGCTGTCTTAGCAAAGTCCGGCTGTAAGCGACAAGAACATGGGCAGAGCTCCAGCCCAGGGGCCCACTCCACCACCCTGATTGACGGGGCCACCAGTAACTCAGCACCCTGGAATCCTTGCTGGCCCAGGAGTGTGCCTTGGCATGCCACTTAGGAAAGCTCTGCCCTAGGTGCCTCGCTCATAGTAGGTGCTCAGGTAGTGCTAGTCAACGGACTGATTGATCTTGTGTGATTGTTTTGTTCCTAATATTCTCTCTGCAGCCTTACTAAAGTTTATATCTATGTACTAATATTCGTTTTTTAAAAAGAGACACAAAATCATTATTATGGAATAAGAATTAAAAACTTCATTTAGTGATGATGAACAGGAAAGAATTAAAATATATTCTTTGTTGGTGATTGAGCAGTATTATAGGACTTACCATGTTAACGGGACACACCAAAAGCTTTGGAGACTACACGTGTGAGAGTTACTCAGATGACGGGCAATTATTTTTACCATGACATTTCCATGGAGAAATCAGAGTGAGCAGTAAGTTTTAAGATGCTTAGTTATGCAGAATTGAATCTGGAAGGCCCAGTTACATGTCTATCTTGCTGCACTGCTTCTCTCTTTTTTTGTTTTTTGCCTCTCACTGTTGTGGCCTCTCCCCTTGTGGACCACGGGCTCCGGACGCACAGGCTCAGCGGCCATGGCTCACGGGCCCAGCTGCTCCACAGCATGTGGGATCTTCCCAGGCCGGGGCACGAACCCGCATTCCCTGCTTCGGCAGGCGGACTCTCAACCACTGTGCCACCAGGGAAGCCCTGCACTGCTTCTTTTTAATTTTTATTCTTAATATGTTCACTTAGAAAGAAGTATTATATTCATTAAAAACCATTAAGTGTGAATGAAAGTTCTGCATTTGATATCTAATGTCAATTACGTCAATTAGATATATGACGCAGCTCTACTTCATCTAACAACTAATGTTCAAAATGTTTTTTAACATCACTTATAGAAGTATTTGAGCATATTAAATATTAATAACTATTTTTAGAATGGAAAAGTCAAACTAGACAGCTGGGCATGTGACACCTTGATTTTCAACTTAATTTTACAGTGCTTTGATTTCTAAAAATAAGTTTTATAGCCAACTTATATAAACAGATATTAATAGAATACTAGCATTAACTTGAAGGTCAACTTTAATATAATTCTGAAGAGGAATTAAATATCGACTATCAGTTCCTTATTTACCTAGTATGAAATAGCTATAGGTACCCCTTGCCTCATGAAGAGGCTGTGATTCTGAAACATTTTATATAACTTAAATTTTTGCAAATTGAACCTTTTTTTTATTACACATTAGGATAATTCTCAAAGCCCCTCCCATTATGAACTTTTTGTGCAGTGAATAAGCAAATATTTAATTTTTTTAAAATTAAAAATAGCCAGAGATATAGGCTGTTTGAGTCCTAAAATTTTTCAGTAGCACCAAATTAAAAATAAAATATAACAACTTTAAAAATTAAAGTTTGCCTCCTACTTATATTTCAAATCTTGTGGCAGGCAAAATGTTTATCGAAAGCAATGTTTTCTGCCCATTCTCTGGTTCTGACATTTTACTGTACTTTGATTTTGTGACGTCTGCTTCTCCTTCTAAAGCAGCTGCTATTAAAGCTTAATTAGCTTTTAATTAAGGAAGCTTAATGTTGTCTTAAAAAGTTTGTGAATTTTCTATCATATCACAGATAGTTTGAGACTTGGAACATGCTGCCAATTCTGAGGTTGGACTGGGTAGAGTTTCTCCGAAAGGAAAAAGGCCCTCATCCCTCACAAAGGCTAGACTGCTACGTCTATAGCACAACGTAGGTAACATGTGCAGAAGAAACGGCCAGTTTCTCGTCTCCACTAGAAGAAACTCCAGAAATGGGCAAAGTCAGTCAAAAGATGACACTTGGTCCTAGATAGGAAAAATTTTCTCAAATTTGAACAATTTTTGCCTTGTTACTAATATTACATGGAAACAAATGAACACTACTGAAAAAGTAGAAATTAGGAAAAGCCAGGTGAGAAAAGGAGAGGCAGCTCATTTAGTCTGTTTCTGTCCCCACGGTGGGCTGAATCATGAGGTGGGGTCGCTGCTCCATGCCTCTATGCAGCTCCATAAAACAGAGCAAAACCACGTCGTTTCTGTTCTTCCGAAAGCGTGTGTGGGTGGGAAGCTGTCCTCGTGGTGAGCAGCCTGTAAAACACTTGACTTCCGTGGGGATCCTAGGTCACATTGTATCCTCCGTCTTAAACGATAGGAATGGTAACTAGGAGCCTTATTTGCAATACAAATAAGTTTATGAAAGTTGAAGAGTAGCCTGAATAAGACTTACTGTGTTTGGTCCCTTGGAAATAAGTTTTTTGAAACCCTATAGCTCTAACCATCACAACGGCTGAGCCCTGCAGGGATAGAAAATGAGGGAACATGGTTGTGTATCATTCTGAGGTGGACACCTGAGGGCGGGAGCCACTCTGATGTGGACGCATGCAGGTGTGGATGAGAAGGGGTCAGGTAGCGGTTTGCCTGTGGCTTACGGTGATTTTCACATTTTTGAAGCTTTGGCCTCATGGTCTGGCATTTTGGGAGATTTTCAGGTCTTGTTTGTGGAAGGAATCTGAATCTAGGAAGGTAGACTCAGTCAGCTCATGAGAACTACCAGGATGGATTGGTCCAGTCAGTTGGATTGCCCAGGCCCAAAGAGGATGGTACTGTTTTGGGGTGACTAATTCTGCCACCTCAGAAAGTCTGTAAGGTGGTCTCTGTATCCTGCATGTTGATGAGGGACAAGGAAAGGCCTGGGCAGTAGAACACATGCAGACCCATTCCCAAATATATGTCTTCATTTAAGTGACGTGTAACTGCTTAGCACCGTGGCTTTACATAATAGGTTTTCAGTAAACACTAATAGAACTGAATTAAATCTATCAAATCTAAAAAGCTTTATCTCCTAATTTTTCAATGTCAGGTTAAGTCATTTCCACACAGGGGAGCTCATATATGCTACCACATGAGAGGGTGTTTACTAAAATTTGTTGAAATGATTTTATAAAATGTCATAATGGCTAGCCATTTATTAATATCTGACCACAAGGACTGGATAAAGGATTTGTTTTTAGAAATAAAAACACTCTAGAAGGAAGCCCATTTCTAGTGAGCCCACTGTGTTTTATCAATTATGAGATGTGTATTTAAGGTTAAAAACCTATGTTTACCAGCACAAAAGTTATTAGCTCTGCTTTATTTATTATATCCATAATCCAGCATGTGTTCCACCATTCCAAAATTCCGATTATAGAATATTTATAATTTGTTATCCAGTGGTGTGGCTTAGAAGGTATTATGTAGGATAAATGGATTGTCTCATCTTTTTTTTTTCTAATTGATGAAGCAAAGTACCATTCAGCAAAGTCTATTTTTTAAAGTATTTATTCAGTTGACAACCAGTCCCAAACTGAGAGAGATGAAAAATAACATAATTGAGGAAACAACAAATTGCCTGTAGCTTGCTGTGTATGAGGAAGAAAGACGCTCTTACAGTTTTCTAATGTATGATGAAACCAAAGCTGTGCATAAGTTCTGATGTGGCTGAAAGTGAAAACCAGTTCTCTTAACGATTCACCAGGGGAATAAATTCGACCTCTGACTGGAATAAACGTTCGTGGACATAAGGGGTTTGTCTTGTTCTGAAATAGCAAGGTTGGTGTAGGTGGTGAGAACCAGGGCAAACAATGGGCTAAAGGAAGGAGCGCCAGGCAGAAGCAGGACGGCCTGAATTCTGCCACTAGCTGTGACCTGACGTAGCCTGAGGTGTTCACTTTCCCATCTGTAAAAGGAGCAGTTGAATCAGATGCTCTAACTGGTCCCCCATGAGGAAGGACGGTTCTGGAGATTTGCAGCCAAAACTTGGCGAGAGAGGAGTGGGTGGAGGCATTGTACGTGAGCCATCTCTGCAGTGAATTCACAACCCATTAGGACCTGCGTGGATGTGACTGAAGCATGGTAGAGTTTAAAAAAAAAGACTCAGTGTTAAGTCTCAGATTGTCAAACATTTGTGCAAGTCACAGCTTCTTAGCATCTTACGTTCTCTTATTTGTAAAATGAGGGAGATGATAGTCTAGATCTCTACACTTCTCCTATCCAACATTTAAAAATCATTTTAATGGAATTATAGAAAAGCAGAAATTTTAATCTAAATTGAATATATTTTCAGATATATATTCACTGAGTTAAATGCTAGAAGAATTAAATATTGTTCAAATGCAGAAAATAACACTCTATTAGAAATAATCTTGGAGTCAGTTAATTTCCAAATTAATAGATTCAGCATGATGAATATTTTGCCAACAGCAAAGCAATTATTAATACACAATTCTAAGTTTAATAATTACCCTTAATTTTCTTTTTGTAAAATGTAACAAACGCTCATCCTGCTATTATTGTAATGGCTGCATTGTTTACATGCAACAGGATAAATCTTTCCCAAAAAAGGAAAACAGACGTATCGTTGGTTCAAACTGTCTCAAATAGCAGAAAGGCAGTCTTTCATCGGTTTAGAACATCACTTGCTACTGTTTTTAGAGAGCCGCTCATCATGGCATCGTTCTGCTAGTAAAACTTAATGTGTTTTATGCTTTAATTAATTCAAGATAGATTTTTAGAAAAAGTCAGTTCTATCTGTGAGAGAGTAAGCATTTTCAAATTGTATAGTTAAGACTTCAATGGTATGAGAGCAAGTTTAGAAAACATTTTTATTAGACAAATTATTTAGACAAATTATACACAGAAAGCTCTGCCACTCATAACTGAGGCCTCCAAAAAGTGGTTTGTGTATTTGTATAATAGGCAATACATCAAAATAGGCCTATTTTAAATATTGTACATGGTTAACAGTTTGTTGATAGCTAAAATCACTGCAACATCTGGTATGTCCCTATATAGCTTGTTGAAAAGACTTTTTGTCTTAAAATCAGAGTCGTGAATGAGATCATGAATGTTACAAGGGAGAACAAGTTGTGCATGCACTTAGATACTTGTTACCCTGGAAACAAAATGGTTTTTGCATGATAAGAAATTTTTCTGCCTTACACAGTAGACAATATTTGAAGATTTAGTACAAAAACAGTGACAGGACAAGATGCTTCCCAGAACAGAATTAGCATCAAAGTATAATATACCTTAAGAATATACTTTTTAATTTCTCCTAAAGCAAATCACATAGGTTGATTCCTATACCAATCCTAGCCACGGAATGAATTAGATTAAAATAAGTGTATGGCTGCGTAAAAACACAGGATAAGTTCTTGCTTCCTACTTACCACATTTTAATTTAAGGATTACAAACAAAGTTCATTCTACATTTCCAACAGGTAAGAAGGCTACCTTAAAAAGGGTTGTGCACAAAGAGGCACTGTTTTTGTTGTTATCCTTCTATACACTTGGCACTAATGTAAAAAACACATAACTCCTCCAAATAGAACTGAATAAAAGGGCTGAAGTTGAGAGCCCAGTATGGTTGCTGTATTTTCTTCTTTAGGGTAATGTATGACAGTAATTAAGGCCACATCAATATTTCTTAAGGGCTCCCATCTCTCCCCAACTACAGCTGTATTGATTGGCTTACTGCTTTGGAAGAGAATTTATTAACCTTCCATGATCTACGTTTAAACTCGTATAGAGCTCCCCGTGCTGTGGTGGACATGGTTCAGCTAATAGCATTTTCCATTTAGATAATTAATTAAAAGTAAAATTATCAAGGTTAGCTTTATACACTGCTGAATAACAAATGCAAAAATCTATTCAAATGAGTTACATCTAGGAACAAATATTAAGTCGCCCTGGATGTTTTAATAACAAAAGTATAAAATATTCTCTGTTGGCAAACAATGCGAGTCAGAATAACATTAAAGCAACCTGCCTTTTCTAACTGAAAAGACCCCCTGCACTATACATAGTTCCTGTATACAACACTTGTGTTTTAAACTAAAGCTTTATTAAATGAATTGCAATAGCAATGGCCTCCTTTGAATATATATACACATTATATAGGTGCATATATATGTATATATGAGATACTAGTTTATTTAACACCGTAGAGGCTGCTGCCGTATGATAAAGTTTACTGTACATAAGAAAACACTTTTCATACTGTACAATCGCATAAAGGTCATATGCACTGTTGCAGTGCAAGAGTAGTTTTAACTGTAGTCTTGACTGGCATATTAATGGCTTGTTTGTAATCCTACAAAATTGCATTCTCATATTATGTGGCCTGAATGGTCTTTAGATTATTCTATAAACACTGCAGGGGTTGCCTTTGGCCCACAGTTAAAGGACACTCAGCAGCAGTGGAGCATGGTATGGATGCAGCAGGAGAATGTAAAAAGACTGACGTTATTGCAATTATACTTTTAAAAATAGAGAAATGTTACAGAAGAGGCCTTTATGTAAAATTAATCCTGCATATACTGTTAGTATACTCAGTGCACGTTTCCTATACTTGAAGTACAGTATATGAAAAGCGGACTAATAGGATCCTAGTATACTACCTTCTGGGGGAATCAATTGAGTAATGAAAAAAGTGGAGAGAAATGTCCAGGAAGAAAAGAGAGAAAGAAACAGAGAAGAGAGAGAGGAGGGAGAAGGTAGAGAGAAAGAACTAGAATTGTTACTAATACTCCTGATTAAAAAAAAAAATGTTACATCCATGTTAGTCCCACAATATTACAGTCGCTCCTTGCAAAGGGAGTCCTACAAAAGAAACAGTGAAGAGATTTTGTTGGGTGCTCATATGGAGGTGCCTCGGTCTGGATCATTACCCAGATTGAGCCCCAGGGTAGGAGTTGGTTGATAAGGAATAGATGACATTGTTTTTATAGGACTCCTGAAAAAGCCCCCATTAGGTGCCCTGTGCCTAAAAGGGCCAGTTCGGTGCTCAGGCACGTTGCCAAAAGCGAAACCAGAGGCAGCTTTAGCTGACAGTGTACGGCTAAGAGTCTGGATCTGCTCTGGGATAAAGGTTGTTGTGGTAATATGAGTGTTCCTGAAATCACTGATTTGCTCCAGTGCTTGTCGTGTTGGCAAAGTGTCAATGTCCAGAGGGGTCAAGTCAATTGACGAGGTGGAAAACTGTTTATGGGGGCTGTCGTCATCTGTGCACAAGCTATTTACACGTCTATGGAGGTGCTCCAGGTCAATTTCCTTGTCATCCTGGAGATGAAGAAAAAGAAGATAAGGTTCTCATCAGTACTAGCTTCATGGTTAAAAAAAAAAAAAAAAAAAAAAGTAGTTCAGCAAACATGATAGGTAAATGAACTGAACTTTGGGGTTTATTCATTTAACGAATATTTATTGAGCACCTAATATGAGCCAGGCACTGTGCTAGGTTCTGGGGGTACCAATAGGATTCTGAGATAAGGTTATCTATACTTTTCTTGCAATAAAAGTTCTAAAAGGAGCATATGCCACATGCACCTACAAAATATGGGAGAAGTAGATGGGTGATTGCCTTCTACAAGAGCAGAGACAGACCCAGGCAAAACTGTACACATAGTAAGTACGGTTTTGGCCACGCATCCCCTCCCCACCTCTTCTTTGTGCATGCTTCCTCCTTTTTCAGGGTGTCTCATTCCAAGCTGTGTTTTTGTTCCTTTGACTACTTGCTCCTTTCATTACTTGCTCCTAACCTTAACTTTCCATTCCTGGAGATTAAGTGATACAAGATTATCTGATATGCTAGTTCACACTAAAGTGTTAGTGACTGTTAAAGTGTTATTTCTCTTTAGGCTAGAAATATGTGAGATTGTTTACAGAGAGCAACATTCAACACAAGAGAATCGGTTTCTGATGGAGGGACTTCATACACTCAAGCTATCTAGTACCTGAATGGGGCCATACTGTAAGGTCAGCACGAGAGCCTTTAGAGACCCCTTCAAGCCATGACGTGTGAGTGACAGCTTCAGTCTAGGGCCACGTTAATGCTAAATGGCCTCTAAATCAAAGACGCTTTGAGCTACACTAATAGAGTCTTAGTAAGAAGGTGCTTAATGAAGAAAAAGAGTGTAACACCTTAGATTTCTGGAGTTGAAACTAATTCGTAAATCCCTTAGGATTTTCACTAGAAGTGAGCATTAAAGCCCAATATTTGAAAAATAAAAGTGGCAGGCAAGAAAATTGTCCTTTTCATCAGTCTTATTTATCACCAAGTTCAATAAATTAAATTTATGAGGATTTAAAAATATCTATAGTCATAAGAGGAGAAAATATTTGTTCATACGATCTGGATTAGCTGCTATGAATTAGAATGGAGGATGTATTTTTTTCATTGTGCAATTATAGTGCTCCTTAGTGAAAAATATTTTGATGTGCATCACTTTTCTTCCTTCTCCTTTCTCATTTCAAAATCCAATAAAAATATCCATTAATGCAATATTATCACTGAGATGTTAGAGGGTTGAAAGATAAAATTTTATGGTTCCCACAGCAACTATAATATAGTCATCCATCAACAGATATAATAATGCAAAAATTTAATGTCATATATAGTAATTCAAATGTAAGGAGCTTGGGGAGTCCTTAATTTCCAGATTTTTGAGACTATGAAGCCTCGGCTATAATGTTGCATTAATGTGGTCTTTTGCATTGAATCAATGTCAGTAGAGATACCAGAGTTCATTCCATTTAAAAAAAAACACTACAATAAAACCTGATTAATTTTTAGTTTATACTCCACTAATTTAGACTGTATGATCACTCAGACAGGTAGGAAGCTAAGATTTCTCTTCGCTAAGCCAAGCTTTTCCTTATCAATGATGCTGATCAATTTTGCATGTAAGGTGGTAGGAAAGAATCCTCAGACAACTTTAGAAAACAATCTGTTTGAAAGAATACATTAGCATGCAATAATTCATATGCAAATGAGAAGTCATTTTTATTTGTGCTGTAAAGCAGATCCTCTCAGGATTTGCTTAGGCATCAGTTAGCCAAGGTCTAGTTACAGAAAGTTCAATGCTGTTCTTTGAAACTATCTAGAAAGTCAAATCATTCAGCAAATTCAGGTTGTTTTCGTTTCAATCTGTGAAGCTTTAGTGAATATGATTTCATTATATAAAAAATTTTTCACCTTTTTGGTCCAATGGAAATAAGATAAATAAATCAAGTAGTTTATTTTTAACTTCAGATAGTCTCTGATAAACACGCATTTTTTTTTCTGGATGAAAATAAGGCACAGGGCACTTTGAAAGATATATGTAACTCTGAAATTATTCTTTCAAAGCTCTGGAAAAATTTTAATATGGCCCTGGAGTTAAGCTGACTCGTGAGAAAAGGAGGACTATGGAATTCTAGAAGATTCCACCGTGTGGATTTGTTAAGCCTAGAGCCATTAAAGAGCTATAAAAACATATGATCACTTCCATAGGTCTACATACAGACAGAGGGAAGCAGTCCCTGGGGGTGAAGAGAAAACTCATTATTTTACTGTAACACTGCATTTCTTAGGCCGAATCTCAGAGACACAAGTAATCTACCTATAAGTTAAACAACTATTCGAACTAACGTGATAAGCATCCTTGTGAACTGGTCAAAGGAATCACAGCCCTTAAAAAAATCATGGACTTAAGGTCTATCCTGAGATTTGGGAGAATTTCAAGGCCCATTATGGCTCATGAAATTGTCAGTCTTTCAAACACGATTGTCTCCTCTTCATGGATCTGGGATGTCTTAAAATGAAAATTGGTACTGGTCTTACCAATTTTTACATTTCACAGATTTACTTTCACTCTTCAAGGAAAGAAGAAACAAAGACCACCCCCAACCCATTATCCCCTTCCCTGTGATTAACCTCTCTGGAAGCACAGCCTACTTGTGGGCTCAGCATGGCGCTGAAGCTTTCAGTCAAGTACCTCTTTTGATGGGACCCTGGAGCCTTTCCTCTTGTTCCACCACGTCTCCAGCATGGCTATAAAGCAGGAGAGGACGATCCCCGCAGCCAGGATGCAAAAAACCCCTGCAAAGCTCTTTATGTCCAGGGCACCTCCTTTCTGCTTCGTGTCCACTGAGGAGTACAGGTCACACTGGCCGTTCTTGGGCCACCATTTGTGCTTCAGGATGTCCATGTCACCACTCTGCTGAAGCTCCAGGATCCTTGGGGTAAAGCACACAACCATGTGTTATTACAGACATAGGTATTGCCTCAGCCCACAACATATCCATTAATAACCCTGTCTCTAAAGGACGGTGGATGTCAAGAGGAAATGAATATAGAGATTAGCCTGCAGGTGGAATGCGAGGACACACAAAACATTATTTCAGTGATTCTTCAGACGTGCCACGACGCCGTCCTCCCTCCTTTCTTACATCCCTCCCTCCCTCCTTCCCTTTCGTCTTCCCCCAACTCTTCTATTTTTATTTATTTTTTTTGTTTCATTCTATAATCCTAAATATTACCCTCAACCCCGGTTTCCTGCAACGTGATTTTACAATTACATTTCAGAGGCACTGTTTTTATGTGGTTTCAAGCTGCTGCAGTTCTGTGTTCCTTCCCTACGTGCAGAACGACGCTCTGGATCTTAATGCTTTTATGAAGAACGTTTTGCTGCTTAGAGCGAGATGCTGGCATAATGTCGCCCAGCATATGCTACACACAAAGAAATTCAATTAAAAAGACTTCTATTATTTAACACAGTGTGGAAGAAAGCCTTGGGACAAGTTTGAAGTTGATAAAATACATCGTTTTGGGCTTTTCACACAACTGATCTAGTTTCCTTTTAATGCCAAAGGGGAAATAATCTTACCTTGGAGAACAAGAAGAAAAGTTGACCAGAGGCTTTCAGAAGTGGTCACATTCATATAAGAAATACCTTCTTTTATTCACTCCCAGAGTCTGGGGATAACTGCAAAGACTGCAGCTTTTAAAACGTATGATTTTCATAGAGGTTTTATTCTCAGTTCCAAACATTCTTTGGCCTCTACCTAAGACCTGCCTGGTTTTGGCCCTCCTCCAGCTGTGCCCTTTCTCACATAGCCAGAGTGGTCAGGGCCAAGGTCATGAGCCTGTCCAGAGTGCACACCATCCCCACGGTTCCCTAGGACTTCCTGGCCAGACAGCTCAGAGTGCCTGCCCATCTAGGACTCATAAAAGCCTATTCCTGTGTGTGATTTCCGAGAGCAGATCTCACAGCCATGGGAGCACACAGGTCTCTAGGGTGGGGTTTGGGGGGTGTGGACAACTCGACATGCAAGCTCAGGCTCATACACCTCTGTGTGCGAGACCCTCACTGTGTGGACAGAGCCGGAGGTGGAAGGCTGACTCCCAGTGCCACTGGGTCAATGCAGAACTCCTAGCTGGTCACCAGTTAGAGACTCAGACCTGGCTCCCTTGGGGTCATGAAGGTATACTTGTCAAGAGAAGAGGAGAGAACATATTTTACCTAACAATGTTTAGCTTGATTTACAAGTTTTACACAGTTACACTTAGGATATGTGGACCCGTATTTGCACTCTTGCCCCGGCGCTTGGATTATTTAGGGAGAGACTGCTTAAAACTTTACAGAGGAGAACTAAGCCTACCTGGAAGGAGTAAATAACTCACTTTCAGTGATGAATTTACCTTTTTTACTGGTTTCATGTCATCCACGTGTCTGTGAGTTCAATGATAATCAACATTCAACCAGAGTTAAACGAGAGTAATACTAGCCCTAGGGGCTATGATGGGGAGTTAGTCTTTATTTTTAACTTTTATTTGATATTGGAGCATAGTTGATTTATAACGTTGTGTTAGTTTCAGGTGCACAGCAAAGTGATTCAGTTATACATATGCATGGATCTATTCTTTTTCAAATTTCTTTCCTATTTAGGTTATTACAGAGTATTGAGCAGAGTTCCTTGTGCTATACAGTAGGTCTTTGTTCGTTAACTGTTTTAAATATAGGAGGGTGTACATGTCAGTCCCAAACTCCCAATCTATCCCCCCCCTTTCCCCTCGTAACCATAAGTTCGTTCTCTAAGTCTGTGAGTTGTTTCTGTGTTGTAAATAAGTTCCTTTGTATCTTTTTTTTTTTTTTGATTCCGCATATGAGAGAGATCATGATATTTGTCTTTCTCTTTCTGACACGTCCCTGTCATCTACCTCTGGGTATTCCCGCAGCCTCAGCCCTAGCGCCCCCTGCTGACATTCCAGGACTAGCAGTGCACTGGAGCCTCCACCACAACTTGGATGTCTTTCTCATGAAATTGATTGGTCTAAAGTTCTGTTCCTTCAGTGTATTGTTCAAAAAGGGCAGTAAATTTGATTAACTGACTTTACTAAAATGATTATGAATATTAACAGATTACATTTCACCCGTATCCCAGCCCTATCCAGATAAAGTCATTTGCATTTCCAGAAGTGTGTTCCGAGGGACACTAGTACAGAGGGCTTCTGCAAAAAAAGGGTCCTGTGATCATCAACTTTGAGAAACACCCTCTTGGAAATTTACAAAAAAAAAGGCAGCCTATTAAAGGCTTTGAGAAGACCTGTGGAAAAGAAAATTTGTATGATTGTTTGAGTCAGCATTTCCCAAATTATTCTTTCATTCCCCTTTCCTTGTTTTTCTCCCCAAATAACATACATTAATAACCCATGGAGCTAAAATTTTGAGGAATACACTTGAGAAATAGTGCCTTGAGCCAAAAGGAGCAACTCCTCGTGGGCATGTGTGGCACCATCACACACACATGTAATCACAGCATCAAAGTCGCTTGCTTGGCTTATCCATGAATACCATTCAGATAACATTAGGAAACCAACCCTGTAGGTATTTGCCTCCCTAAAGATCTAGCTAGTCAGGGCACCACTGAATATCTTGAAAGAAAAAATATAGTCACCCCTAAAAGGAAGAATTCTTCTTAAATCTGAATTTATAGGTACATGTAAAAATAAAAGGAGACTACAGAAGCATCTTCTAAATGAGAATATATCTGGGCACAAAATGAGCTCCCAAATTTCCCTGTCCTCCTATTCTTGCCACACTATATTGGTCACTGTCTGTGGAAGTCGAAGAGTTTTTCTTCATTGCACTCATCATTTATTACTATCTGTGGTTACTTGATTAATGTCTGTTTCCCTTTCTAGAATATGTTCTCATTATCTTCCATGCTTCCTAACACAGAGCAGCCACATATTTATTGATTGAATATGCTCAATACAGTTTTTGGTAAAGGAACTCTACCCTCACATTCTACTTTTTTCTTATCATTATGCTATTTTCTTATTTATTGCATTCCCTCCTATTCATCTGTTCATTCAATGAACATCTAAAGAGTGGTTTCATGTAAGGTATTTCCTTGGGTACAAAATTTATGTTAAACCATAACTGTACGTCCAGCCAGAATGGCCTGGGCAACACTGAAATCATTTCAATACCCTCAATTCATGCTAATTTATTCTTTCGTTAGTTCACATGTTCATTCAGGAAACAATTATTGCTTACTCTCTCTTCTCGGTCGTATCTGGTACCACTTACGATGTGTCATTATTTCTACACCTGGAAAATAATTTGGTTTTAAAAATAATCATTGAAGTACACATACTGTGTCACCCATTTTGATTCTCATAGGAGTAAAGGGCCTTAAATGGCCAAAGGCCGTAAATGGTAAAGGGCCAAAGAATGTGTTTAATTGTAAATGTTTAGGTTCAGCTGGTGGTAGGAGTTTTTGAGGGGAAAAAGAAAAGAGATTTCTCTATGTGCTTTCAAGTATCATCATGTCACAAAGATGTCTTTATATGGTCGATCTCATGAAGCACAGGTGACTGAGGCACTGCAGGAGACCTCATCTTTGGGGATATATCAATACAAAGAAATTGGGCCATAGGATTCCTCAGTCAGACTCTGACTAGCCCACAACAAATTCCGGGAACCCAGGCTGGCATGGAATACAAGGGTTGGAAGGAAATGAAAGTGTTCTCTAAGCCCAGAGCTCTGCTATAAACTTTCGCCACACAATCTAAAGCTCCCTGGAAATTCCATCAGAAAGGTCTTACTACACCCTCCTTTTTATTATATTAAAAATCTATTTAAGGTTTAGATAAAGAAAGTTTAGCAAAATCTAATTCACTGCCTTAAAGAATAATGGGATGAGTCCTTATAATTAATGAGATTCTTTTTTCAAAGGTTCAAAAGCTCTGGCATGTTTAAAAGAGACTTAATTGCACTTAAAGGAAAGATTTGCCTTTTAATTTATAAGCAACACTGGTGTGTGTGTGTGTGTGTGTGTGTGTGTGTAACAATGCAAAAAGCTAGCTGCAAAATTCTTAACGTGTACAAAGAAAAATTCTAGTTCCATGTAATGATTGTTTTTGTTATATGTGAAACTTCCACAAGATGGCAGTCTTTGTTCATAGAGAGCAAAGTGTTACGGTTAACCTGTGGGTTTGAAACGTTAAAGTATAAACTTCTTCGTGCTGTAAACACTTTAACTATTAGAAACAAGGTTGGATGTTAGACTGTGATGAACAACTGGAAGTGGAAAACCTCTTTTTGGAGTGTAGTCAGAAAAATTCCTACCATTTTACCCCAGAGTGATTATACGCTTACTGTGGAGAGTTATTATGGAGAGAATTAATGAGGCCATAAACAAAAGCATCTTGTTCATTGCTTGGCACTTAGTAGGCTACCAAAACTCAAAAGCTAGAATTATTATTGTCAGCATGTGTGACAACCATTCTGTCTCTGGACCTGTTCTGGTACGTACTTTTTTTTTTTTTTGCGGTACGCAGGCCTCTCACTGCTGTGGCCTCTCCCGTTGCAGAGCACAGGCTCCAGACGCCCAGGCTCAGCGGCCATGGCTCACGGGCCCAGCCGCTCCGCGGCATGTGGGATCTTCCCGGACCGGGGCACGAACCCGTGTCTGCTGCATCGGCAGGCAGACTCTCAACCACTGCGCCACCAGGGAAGCCCCTGGTACATACTTCTTAGTGGAGAATTCTATTCCCAGATGAGTCAGTGAATGATTCATGATTCACTGACAAAACACTGCATTTCCTTCTTTTGTCCAGAAGTATTAAAATATTTGTAATCTCATTGAAGAGCAAAATCTTAGAAGTCCATAAAAACCTAGCTTCAATTTGAAAATGGCTAATAGATCAATCCTGCCTGCATTACATTCTTTATTGATAGAAATGAGCAAATTTCAGGGGAAAGGAGCATGGAGGCAAAGGATCCCCCCTTCATATTCAAATAAAAATATTCAACAGGTTTGAGGTGTTTATGTTGAAAAGCTTTTTACTTACTTTGAAGATAAAGCCTCATTTATGTGTTAGAATTACATTTTTTTACATTAATTATTGATCACTTATCATCCTTAATCACTACTCTAGAATCTGATTTTCAAATTAATTTTTTATGAAAAATCAGGTTGCTGAAAGATGGATGCAAATTTCTAATCCCACATAGGTAACTTTGATTTTGCCTTTGAATTAGCAGTCTATAGGGTCCTTTTAAATTTTGTTAATTTTCTTACAGTTAAATTCCTGCTGAGCTTTAAAAAAAGATATTGGTTAGAGGCCAGCTGACTTTTTAGTTGCTTCTGCTGGGAAAGAATTTAGGGGTAATCAGAAATTAAAAAAAAAAATAAGGGCAGGGATTCCTTATTTTAGACCATGTAATGTAGGGATTCCTGTGATTCTTTTGAAATTGGAATTCCCCCTCATGTTCACAGAAGCACAAACTACTAGAATAAAAAGACTGAAGACATCATTTATTCTCTCTACTTCCCTTCACTCAATCTACGGATGAGGAAACTGAATCAGAGATAACAATAATTCCTCCACGTCATCACATTCGACACAAAAAATAAGTTACGCACCACGCTAGGGTAATCAGAGGCTCTCTGCAGCCAGAGGTGAAATGCCAGGGCTCCAGCCACTGCAGGCCCTGCCTTGGCTGTTCTGAGGGCCGAAGGGATCAATATTTTAGCAATATTCTAGTACATCATCTAAGACACAACTGTCGGGAAGCACTGCTGTAGAGATGAAGTGACTCTCTTAGTGACCGATACAGAGTAAATAGGTGAGTTGGGGCTGGAACTCCGGTCCGTCCCCGATACTTTTCCCCCTGTTACTCGACACAGCCTCGAATGTGTAGCTCCGGAGAAGACCTCTTTTCGCTTCAGAGATTTGTCAGACTCCAAGTAAAGCTGTCATCAGTATGTTCCCCCCAACCACATGATATACTTGTAGTGTGATTGCAGATTTATTCATACCACAATTTGGGTGTACAAAGAAAATGTAGCTTTTCTCTGGAACGTAACTGATTTTCCTCAGGAGGAATGGGCCGGCTGAGCAGGGGGAACCAAACTAAAATTAGCTCTACGATTTAAAATTTAATCTGCACTAATAATTTAACATGTCTCTAGCTTTAGCCCAATTTACTTGAACCAATTACTCCACCTTTCTGATTCCTCCCTGTTTCCCTTGCTCTTTTCCATGATGGCGTCAGGATTCACGGAGGATGACATTAGGTCTCCTACGTGGGTGTTTGGTGCGGGGAGCTCTGCCTCTTGCTGGTCCTTGGATCTGCTCTGGCAGGTCTCCTTTGAGGTTGCTTGGGCCTGGGCCCAGCCCTTAGACAGTAACTGCTACTAAAGTCGGCAGAGGCAGTAAGTCTGCTAAACTTGGCTAATGTCTTTCTTAGCTTCTATAGGGCTTGTGGCCTCCTCCCGGCTGACCTGACCTCTGAGGTGTTCTACACCTTTCTCAGCTTCTACCATTTTCTTCATCCAGCCCCTGAATATTCTGTAGCCCTTTGGACACTACTACAGTGTCACGTTGTCACTCACTGAGGGTCCCAAGGGTGGTCCATGTGCTCTACCTCAGGATTCCTACCACTTGGACGGAAGGGAGGCCTGGGAATGAAGACTGAACCTTTCTTTGCTTTTTCCCGATGTGCGGCCCTAGCTTCTCAACTATCTGAGGTCTTCTTTGTTGGTGCAAATGCTGGTGGGCCCAGGGAGCTCCCTTCAGAAACTCTAATGGGAAGGGAAGCATCAGGCCTTCTACCCTTGTGGCTTTTTTTTTTTTTTTTTCCTTTTGGTACGCAGGCCTTTCACTGCTGTGGCCCCTCCCATTGCGGAGCACAGGCTCCGGACGCGCTGGCTCAGCGGCCATGGCTCACAGGCCCAGCCGCTCTGTGGCATGTGGGATCCTCCCGGACCGGGGCACAAACCCGTGTTCCCTGCATCAGCAGGCGGACTCTCAACCACTGCGCCACCAGGGAAGCCCCCCTTGTGGCTTTTAATCTCCCTAACGTCTGTCTCTTCTCTTGCCCATCTCCCATCCCTTGCCCTCCACTGGAAAAATCTGGCCAGAAGAGGAGCAGCTTTCCTTTTCTTTCCTGGATATCCTTCTTACACACCAGGTCTTCAAACTTCTTGGCCTGTCAGAGTAAAAGGGAATTTTAGCTACATAATGATAAAAACTCTATGATGTGAGACCTCAAGCATTTCTTCAGTTTGGAAGTACTGAGGCAACTCAGAGGTAGGGATTGGTGAGGATGAAAATCCATTATTGTAACATCTCAAAAACATTTATGTGGTAGATACTTATGAGTTTTATGTAACCAAATTAAAAAGATGTTTAGGAGTCTCTTTACTTAATAATGTTAATGTTACTTGTCACCGAGAAAGAAATTTGGGAATAACTGAAAAAAAAAGTAGTTTTTGACACAGCGAGTGGATCTGTTTTGACCTGGAATACCCACATTATTAAATTCATTTGCTGGGTGCTCACAAGATTTTCCTCTCCATGGTTACTGAGGAAGGATTAATAATAGCACGCAGAGGATTTTCAGAAAAATGTCAGCTCAGAAGGTTTTTCATTCACTCATCACTTCTTTCATTTTGGTCTTGGAAAATTTAGGTAAACTTAGACTGAAGCAAGAACACTTCTCAAAGATTCAGATTTAGCGTTTGATTAAGTGGTGGCCCTCTGATTGGCATGCCTGTTACCACTACTTCAACATCAGAGTTGTAAGAAAAAATTCCATCAACTTCTTGTGAACCAGGCATTTGTTGTTGTTTTTTTTCCTTGAGTAAAACCTCTAAAGGATCAGTTAGGAGTATTAGACACAACAAATATTCATGGATAACATCTAATACCTCGGTAATACCAAACAGCCCAAAGGAGGCTATTAGAAGCTATTTCTTTTGTTTAATTTGAACTTTTAACTATTTCTTCCAGTTGCTTGAGGCAAATGCCATTTACTTAAATCCAATCCACTGTGATTGCTTAAAATCATATAGGTGAAAAAAAATCATATAGGTGAATATGGCATTTCATGTAAGTTCACAAGTATCCCCTTTTAGAGCAGGGGTCAGAAAACCTTTTCTGTTAGGGGCCAGACAGTCAATGGTTTAGACTTTGAGGGCCACATGGTCTCTGTTGCAGTTACTCAACCCTGTCTTTGTAGTCACAGAAACAGGCCCAAGTCGAGTTTGGTCTGATGGCTCTAGCTGCTGACTACATTAGAAATCCCATAGCAAATAACTCCATGAGGTCAACAAGCTTCCACTTCATTGATGACGAAGACGTTCAGAGGGGCTTAAGTGACTTGGCCAAAGTCACATCATTAGAAAGCATCAGAGTCTGTTTTAAAACCAGAGGTTTTGACCCTTATTCCAGTTCTTTTGGCTCTGTATTTACATATAATATGTAGTAATGCCTCCTATTAATGTGTGTGCCGTTAAACGAGTACAGAGTTATCATGTTGATTTTGTATTTGACCATTCTGAGGAAGAATTGGGCATACACACTGTACATCAACAATGAGAGTATAATAATTCAAGTGAATTTTGGATATCCTTGGTTTTCTGATTATCCTAAAACATGCATCTGAACATTTATTCTGAAATTGGGACCACCCATGTTCCAAGAGTGACTGCCTTAATTATTCAAGATCAGGTAGTATTTGTTGTCTGAGGTCTGTATTTGCTGGGTCATTTTCCAGGCAATGGAAGCTGTATTTTGAAATCAAAAGGATACGAACAGATAGTATACCGCTAAAAGAAATACCAGGGAAGTGACTATGATTTACTAAGAATGGGTAAGACAATTGAATGAGGCAGGAAAGGTGTTGTCTCTTTTAGTCAAAAGATATAAAGGGGTTTTTAATTATGTCTAGAAGTATTGTAAACTAATTACAAGTTTTTCAGGGTTGGTAAAGAGTTACTATAGACGATTAATGAGAATGACAGCATGACTGGAAGGGATCTGGGCGGTGAGTTCATATTTAACTCCTGCCTGGTGAGGTGAAATGACCTGCCCACCTCCCCACTACAGGGCCGAATCAACAGGGCTTGATTTAATTACAAGCTCAGTTACTGTTGAAGACTGCCACATACAGGGACTTGCATAAAAAAGAAGCTTCCTGTCTTGCTTCAGTTTGATATCTCACTTTCTCATTTGAAAAATATAATTTGATAAAATCGTCAATTGGTCAGATCTGGTTTTCTTATTAAGAAAACAGTGTTCCATGTCCTTATGCAGTAACTAAGGCATTCATTTTTCTGTGTATGGGAAATAAAGTGTAAACTTTATCCAGAAGACCTATTTTCCAAAGGAATAACAATAATAAATGCATGCATAATGTTGCAAAGTTTATAAGGCATTTATCAAAAACATTGCATATCATTTGATTTACTTCTTAAAATAACCTTGTGAGGAAGGAATTATAGTGATTGATTGATCACTCCCCACCCCCTGCCCTACTCTTTATGTTTGTCTAAGACTTTAAGAAGGCTGATGTTATTAAGTTCTCATTTTAAAACTGAGGAGATTGAGCCTAAGAGGTGAAGAAAATTTCCCAAGGTCGCAAGGCTGGTAAGAGATCCAGCCAGCTCTCAAACCCAGGTCTTCTGGCTCCTGTACTTTTTTTGAATATGCCGTCAAGATGTCTGGCATCCCTAAAGAAAACCAGTATAATTGGAAGCAGCCTCTTTATTTCCTGGTACTTTATTCGCTGAGGAATTGACTACTCAAGTTCCTTGGATAACATGTATTCCATTGTATCCACTTACAAACATTACACTTCGTGTAACACATCCTGATGTCCCTAGAGAGCCACATGAATATCACATGAGCTCATTAATCTGTCTGCGATTACAGTAAACATCAGATGAATTCATTATCATGAGGCACTTTGGGGACTTTGCCAATGTGATCAGAACGAGGCAGTGTGTTCAAAATAAGTAAGTCCTTACTCAGTGTAAGTCAACATGTTGTGAAGTTTCAATTTATGTTATGCAGACTTCCATAGTTTTTTATTAGCCCGATGAAAATTTTCCTTAAACAATAGCCCATAAGTACGATACTTATTGAATAACGTGTAACTATTTTGAAAACTGTGCACTATTTAAACTTTAACACAAAATAAGTTTTACGTTCAAATATTGATGAGATTTTTGTTGGTGCTAAGAGTCATCATACTTTATAGAGAAGTTACTTGGTTGAAGACGAACCTTAAAGTTGACATGTATGGTGCCCATTCAAATTGCTCTCTCTAGGTTAGAGTCATGTCCTCCCACCCCAAGTCTTGCACTGCCGAAGGGGGCAAAATCAGCCTTGTTCACAGGGAAGCAATTGCTTGAAAAATCAAATTAGCAACATGATGGATCTCAAGACTTTGGTGACTAGTAAACTTTAATTATTGTATATTTTATGTGTTTATGCTGGCAGTAAAAGTCAAGCACTCATTATGGAAATGGCAGACATGATCTTTCATAAAATGAGTGCTGGGGCAGGAAATGAATAGATAATCAGGATAATGAAAGCAAGCCACAAAGATGCTAGAGAGCTGAAAAGACCTGACAATGGCTCCCACTGAGATAGAGGGCATAATTGCAACTGGAAAGAGAACACTTTCGGTGATCTTTGAAAATGTCAGCATCATCCTTAAGCTCAGTGTGATATTTAGGTTATAGAGTAAAGGGGAAAAATTCTTTCATTCTGCAGTGAGAAACTGGCAGTGATCATCTCTGCTTACAGTCATTCTTCAGGCAATAAAAAATCTTCTTATGCAGATCTTTCAAATGCCTGTTTATGAAAAAGGGTCATAAAGTCAAACTTATTTTGCTTAGTGTATTGTACACGTTTTATGAATATTTTCATATCTTTGAGCCTGACAACTAAACCTTAAAATAAGTGGGGTCTTGATGTGTGTGCTGTGTGTAAGTGGCTAAGGACTGTGATTGGTACAGCCTAGTAGAGAGAAGATTATCGAAAAGAAAACTTTTGAATGAACAAACATTCTCATGAATATGTTCATAAACAAACACTGAACTTCTTTTTTTTTTTCAATTTTTTTTTTTTTTTTTTTTTTGCGGTACGCGGGCCTCTCACTGTTGTGGCCTCTCCCCTTGCGGAGCACAGGCTCCGGACGCGTAGGCTCAGCGGCCATGGCTCACGGGCCCAGCCGCTCCGCGCCATGTGGGATCTTCCCGGACTGGGGCACGAACATGTGTCCCCTGCATCAGCAGGCGGACTCTCAACCACTGCGCCACCAGGGAAGCCCAACACTGAACTTTTGATCATTTGAATAACAACTTAAATATATGAAAGGAATTCATTATTCTAAGACCTGTTTTAGTAGTAGGTACTTTAATAACTGGTGAATTCTTTTATGATGCAAATAACATCTTCTAACTTAGAGGTTGTACACTGATATATACTTTAAAAAACCTAAAGGTATATTTGTATTAAAGTTGGTGGATAAATTCAGTGTAGTTAATTAAAATTCTCAGCCATGAGTTAGATCATTGATAATAGTACAATTTTACTATGTTTTACCCATATTTAGATGGAAAGTCTAAAGGATTAAAAAATATTCAGACTTTTTAGGTGTATTTTGTTATATTTAGCATTATTCCAGCTCTGCTGAAAAAGTGTTTTAATTTTTTTAGTAGAGAGCATTACGATAGTCACGTAACATAAAGTTTTCTTAGAGTGACTAGAACCACAGAAAAACAATGAGGCTCTTCATTTAAGACATTTTAGACAGTGAGTTCTACTTTCTAACTTCTTTCCATCATGAACCTGAATATGCTATATTTCTATAAACGGGAAAAAAACCCTGAACTTTTTCTTGGATGATTACGTGCAATTACACTACTGTGTGATTCCACTGCAGTGTGATTATGTATTCCCAAAGGGCAGTGAAAGGCACTGTGAAAAACGGTCACCAAACTTTGGTTTTGGAACGATGGGCAGTATAGTGACAACCTTTGGAGTAATTGTTGTCTAGGAGGCCTCATAATGAAACCTACCTTGCAGGCACCTCGATCTGGGACTTCCAGCTTTCAGAACCACGAGAAATAAGCTTCTGTTGCAACCCAGTCTGTGGTATTTGGTTACAGCAGCCCCGGCTGACTAATACGCATGGATTGTGAAACAAAGCACAGTAGCAAGTGTCATGATTTCAGAGTATAGCTGTCACTTAGGAACAACTTTCCTCTTCAGTTGCCTTTCCAATTCTGCAGTTTCTCTCCTTTTTCTCTCTGAATGATGTTTGGGATAGAACTGGTCTCACACTCAGAACCTGCAGAATTTATGCTGCTTCTTCTCCCTATCAGTATCTAAGGTGTTTTAAAAATTTGGATACATACAAATATCTTTCTTCTTTAAAATATCACTTTATAATTTGCAAAGCATTTCTTTTGTCATTATCTTGTTTTCGTTACATAGTCCACAAATGAAAACAAGTAAGCCCGCTACTTTATCATTTACTTTATTAAACAAACTTTTTCATTTATAAACTTCCATTAACTCCTGTGATGTGAAATTTCTGTGTTGGGGATGTTATAGCCATATTAAAAAAAAACCTTTGCAAGTAAACATTAATTGTGTAAACAAGTGTGAGGGCGATATTTAAATTGCTCAAAAAATGAAATTGTTTTCAAGTAATTCACATATGATAATCTGATATGACAAAACTGAGAAACTACTGAAACTGATTACAGATCATTATTCAACACAAGATCTCTAAAACCTTTATTTTGAATGCCAATAGCTAACTTTACTTTAGTTGGTAGGAGCCAGTTTTCTTTCAAAGTGTAATATCATCAGATGTGTAGCATTTGTTTTTAGGCTAATACTAAATACTCACTCTCTGGGCATATGTTAATAGTAGGAACATACATTTTAAATAGAATACTTGGATTCCTTAAGTAGTTTGAGGAATAACTCTTATTTGAATAGAAGGACAGCTGTCTTTATTTATGAGGCAGCAAACAGAGATACTCGGATATAAATGGTTATTTATAAAAAATTACATAATATGCTATGTAGCAGTGAGACTCGTGTAATTCCGTGCAGAAAGGATAATTGATGTGTTATTGCTCTATTTCACAATTTAGCTTTCCCACGTCTGGGAGATATGCTGGGAGTTAGTCTATTCCATCTTCTTAATGAGACTTATCTGTTACCTCAGATAATGTATCTATTTTCTTCAACCAGCAGGACTAACTGCTTACTGGAGTGAAGTTTTCAGCAGTTATTAGAAAGAAAATTTGCCAACAGATGTAAAGGAAATAGTCTCTCTCTCTCCATGAGTCTAGGTGTCGAGATAAAATGAAATGGCATGGATATGCTGCTGTTGTGAAAGGGATGTTGACACCCACAGTTTCTGTGCAAGCTCATGAGAGCTGCTTGTCATTTTCCACGGTAATAGCAAGAGCTTTATGTGCGGCAATGTTTACTTACTTAATGATATTATGGGAGGCTTCAATAACTCAGGGAAGAGGCTTGATAAAAAGTGAGTGTCATTCAGTCTCGATAACAATTGTCACAGGGACTGTGTGGCTGTCTCTTCATGCAGAAATAGGTTTTGTAATACCATGTGTGTGTATGGATGAAACGGAGGCATTTGCAAAGCCTGCTATTTCTTTACTTTACCCCAAACCTGACATAACCAACCTTTCATATCTGTTCCAAATCCAATTAGAAAGGAAACAACCTAGCTAAGTGGGGATCTGAAATATTTCTAAGATCCTTGATGAATGATTGTGGAGTGCAATTTACCCATTTTTGGATAGCCAGTTATATTTTTCAGCAACTAAATTCATCAGAGTGTTGGCAAATTGTGAAGAATCTTTACCAATACAAGATGCTATGCTGTGTCTATTTGTTTCTAGCTGAGTAAAAAGGATAAAACCCTCTGACAGAGGGATCACTGAGGTAAAACTCAAGCTATACAGATCACTGCAAGTAATGGCATTCCACACACAATAAATGGGCACACTACCATAGCAACAAGGGTAATGTGAGGAACAGATCCACTCTGTAGTTATTGATACCCTTGTTGGCTTACTTTCTAGGAGAGGCTACACTGTACGAGACTATAGTGAACGTGCTTTGAAGTGATTTTTCTGGAGTTGTAATAGAAACAGGGCATTTGTGCACGTAACCAGTTCTCACAGTAAGCATGACCTGCAACACAAATCAGAGGAAATTAAAACATAAGGATTGCTTCTGTTACAATCCTTGTTACTTTACAAGGAGTCCTTGTTACATTAGATGCCAAGTTACCTCTCAGTGAGTCTCAATGATGGTCCACAGAGCTCTAGAGATCCTCCAGGATCTTTCACGTATAAGAATTTGTCTAAGATGCATGAACAAGATAAGCTGGTATTGGGGCCAACATAGGTAGAGTATGGTAGAGAGACAAGCGAGGATGTTACCACTTAATGTCACTGATCATTACCTAAGACCACTGGGCAGAGTTCCTAGGTTTCTGAATTTTCTTTTTAACATTTGGCTTCCATTTTCTTTCAGCTCTGGACAAAGGCTGCCTATAAACATGCAGATGGGAAGTGGAGCAAAAAACGTCCAAGGAGATCATATGTAATAATTGATGGCAGGGGCGACTGAGTTCCAGCATCCCTCTGAGATCAATGGTAACTATTCAGTCTCTCCCATCATCTGCTCCTACCCCATGCCAGTCTTATTACTTTCATTTAAGGATGTGATCTGTATAAAAAAACTGAGTATACCAATACACTAGGTGTTTTAGTGGGTACAAAAGAAGTGGATGATACGAATTCTACCTACAAAACCATTTGCAAATATGGGTGGGTGAAAGTCACAGACATAATAAATGGTTGGTGATCAAAGAGAAGTTAAAGAATGAGAGTGAGGTACAGAGAAGGGTTTAGGAAATATGAAGGAAGGAAAACAATTTAAGAACTGAGATTTTTTTGCAAGGGGAGAGTGTAGTAGTTAAGAGTATGAGTAATTAGAGTTAGACAAACTTGGGTGGAATCCTCGTTCCATTACTTCCTGTGTAGGTACAGGCAAAGTGGTATGACCTCTCTGAGCTTCAGTTTTTCTAATGAAATAATTCCAATCTTAAATTGTATTGTCTATGCAAAGTACTCAGCATGATATCTGACATGTATTCAGTTCTCGATACCAGGTAGCTATCATCGTAATTATTATAAAGACTCATGTGGTGCATCCATGATGACGTTGTAGAGTCCACGTGCTCTAGGTTTCCACCTTCTTTTTTCAGAAATGAGCACTGACATAGACAAGGGCTAAGTCCAAACCCACAGTGCTGCCTAGAGTCCAATGTTCATTCTGATAGTTTAGCCAAGAAAATACATAGAATGTTAGAGTGTGAAGTATTGAGACTGTGGGTGAGGACGCAGGCAGCTGTGAAAAGCCTAGGAAAATAGGGAGGTAGTGAGGGTGACAGCGTGAAGCTTTTAGGAGGCCAAGCCAGGGGTCAGGGGCCTTGTGGAGACAGCAGGGACAGCCTCAATTTCAGTGTCATCATTCACTTTGTTCTTAACCATGTTTCCACCAACCTCTTGCCAACCTGGGTTTAGTTTGAGGGACAGAACGTGCTTTGGGGTGAGGACACTTTCATTTCAATAGAACTAGCTCACTGTCTAGGTCTCTTGTCAAGTTGAGACCAAGGAGGCCACCGAAGGCCGTCACCGTACAGCAAATTCACAGCTGCACAGGGAGCAATGTAGTAAATCACTGTCCTTCCCATGAAGGCTGCCATCAATAATACCACAGGAGCATTTTCCCCCAAGAACCAATAACTGCCTGGAACTGTGGGAGACCCATTAGAGCACTGAGAATTTGATGTGGAAAAATGAGAGAAATAAAATAGTTCACTCAAGAAAAAGAAAAATACATGAAAAGCGACACTAACATAGGTTTAATTATGAAGTCTTATTCTCACCCTTGGGGAGTTCATATATTCAGATGCCAGCCACAGAATAGAATTGTTACTTATGAGAATCTGATTCCTAGATACTTCATGAGATCAATTTTTAAATTTTATACTGGCCAGAAGAAACAATTGATACTCAGAATTCACAATACTTGAATCTTGTCGTAATATTAAAGATGTACCTTTATTGACAATACCAGTGCATTGGGGACTTGAGAAGAGTGACCTTAGCCCAGGTATAAACTGGACTTGGGAATTCAGTAAGAAATATTGCAGCATAATGGACCCTCAGTTTATTCACCTCTAGTTATCCCTGTAACACACCCCCCTGTGGTAACTCTTCCAACCTTCTCCACAATTCCCAAACCCTGAACTGCACTTATACCTGTCTCATTCCCAGTGGAAGACCTTATTTCCTACTTTATCGGGAAGATTAAGCCACTGGGTAGAAACGCCCTTATGTCTTTTAAATGACATCACTCCTCCTTCACCCTGATTCTTAGAAAAAGTATCCTTACTCTTGGTCAAGGTTACTTTTAACCAAAAGGCTTTATCTCCTTCAGCTATTAATATACGTGACTATTCTAGGGATTCCCCACTAGGATGATCATCAAAATCACTTGCATTTCCTTGGCTACAAACCAGAGATTCTGACTTACTCGTTCGGGGTTGGGATCTGGGAATCTATGTTTTTAAACAACACTTTCCCCAGGAGATTCTGATGATCACGCTGGTGTGGGGAAATCACTGGTTTATCTATCACCTGAACTCTCTCTAGAAGTTTGCTTACAATTTTCTAACGGCTTTCGTTAAAGTGACTTGTTTTACTTCTTCCAAAGGATTGCAAGATCCTCAGGTCAGGTGGCGGTGTGTTAGGGACCTTTATGTACTCGGCAGTACTTATCACAGTACTTTGCACATAGGATGCATCCATGATTATGCTGAAGGAAAGGTAAAATTTAGGAAGGGAAACTACGGAATATGTGCTCACCAGCTGGCTGTAGGCAGTAATAATAACTAATAGTTTCTCACACTTATTGAGCACCTATTTCTTCACTTGCATTGTTCACTTTACAGTGATTCGCTTATGTTAAGTCTCAAAACCATCCTCTGAGGTTGTTACCGATTTTATACATTTTGTATATTTAGAAACCCAGGAACAGGGAAGTGGAGTAATTTTTTTTTTTTTTTTCGCGGTACGCGGGCCTCTCACTGCTGTGGCCTCTCCCGTTGCGGAGCACAGGCTCCGGACGCGCAGGCTCAGCCATGGCTCACGGGCCCAGCCGCTCCGCGGCACGTGGGATCTTCCCGGACCGGGGCACGAACCCGCGTCCGCCGCATCGGCAGGCGGACTCTCAACCACTGCACCACCGGGGAAGCCCGGAAGTGGAGTAATTTGTGTGAGGTCATACAGCTTAAAGACTGTTGTTTTATTTTTGGCAGGGGAAGGAGAACACAAAGCCTACACAAAGAGAGCCTTGTAGAGGTTCATTAAAGAACCAAGGGCGGGGGGGACCTTGAAGATGGCGGAAGAGTAAGACGCGGAGATGACCTTCCTCCCCACAGATACACCAGAAATACATCTACACGTGGAACAACTCCTACTGAAGGCTGTTAGAAGACCTCAGACCTCCCAAAAGGCAAGAAACTCCCCACGTACCTGGGTAGGGCAAAAGAAAAAAGAAAAAACAGAGACAAAAGAATAGGGATGGGACCTGCACCTCTGGGAGGGAGCTGTGAAGGAGGAAAAGTTTCCACACATTAGGAAGCCCCTTCGCGGGCGGAGACTGCGGGAGGCGGAGGGGGGAGCTTCGAAGCCGCGGAGGAGAGCACAGCAACGGGTGCGGAGGGCAAAGCGGAGAGATTCCCGCACAGAGGTTCGGTGCCGACCGGCACTCACCAGCCCGAGAGGCTTGTCTGCTCACCCGCCGGGCCGGGCGGGGCTGCGAGCTGAGGCTCTGAGGCTCGGGTTTCGGTTTTGGACGGAGCGCAGGGAGAGGACTGGGGTTGGTGGCGTGAACACAGCCTGCAGGGGGTTAGTGCGCCACGGCTAGCCGGGAGGGAGTCCGGGGAAAAAGTCTACACCTGCCGAAGAGGCAAAAGACTTTTCTTCCCTTTTTCTTCCCTCTTTGTTTCCTGGTGCATGAGGAGAGGGGTTTAAGAGCGCTGCTTAAAGGAACTCCAGAGACGGGCGCGAGCCGCGGCTAAAAGCGCGGACCCCAGAGACGGGCGGGAGACGTTAAGGCTGCTGCTGCGGCCACCAAGGGGCCTGTGTGCGAGCACAGGTCACTATCCACACCCCTCTTCCGCGGAGCCTGTGCAGCCCGCCACTGCCAGGTTCCCGGGATCCAGGGACAACTTCCCCGGGAGAACGCACGGCGCGCCTCACGCTGGTGCAAAGTCACGCTGGACTTTGCCGCTGCAGGCCCGCCCTGCACGCCGTGCCCCTCCCGCCCCGCCGGCCTGAGTGCACCAGAGCCCGCGAATCAGCGGCTCCTTTAACCCCGTCCTGTCTGAGCAAAAAACAGACGCCCTCCAGCGACCTACACGCAGAGGCGGGGCCAAATCCAAAGCTGAGCCCCGGGAGCTGTGAGAACAAAGAGGAGAAAGGGAAATCTCTCCCAGCAGCCTCAGGAGCAGCGGATTAAAGCTCCACAATCAACTTGAAGTACCCTGCATCTGAGGAGGTGGACTTTGATAGCAAGATCTATGATTTTTTCCCCTATTCCTCTTTGTGTGAATGTGTATGTGTATGCTTCTGTGTGAGATCTTGTCTGTATAGTCTTGCTTCCACCATTTGTCCTAGGGTTCTATTCGTCCATGGTTTTTAAAAAAAATTTTTTTTCTTAATAATCAATTTTAATTTTAATAACGTTATTATACTTTACCTTCGTTCTTTCTTTCTTTTCTTCCCTCCTTTAGACAACGAATCATCCCAAATTGAGGAGGTGGTCTCTGACAGCAAGATTTATGATTTTTCCCCCTTTACCTCTTTTAGTGAGGGTGTATGTGTATGCTTCTGTGTAAGATTTTGTCAGTATAGCTTTGCTTCCAACATTTGTCCTAAGGTTCTATCCGTCCCTTTATTTTTCTAAATAAGAATTTTTTAATTCAATAACTTTATTATACTTTTATTTTTACTGTATCTTCTTTCTTTTTTCCTTCTTTCCCTCCTTCCTCCCTCCTTTCCTTCCTTCTTGCCTTCTTTCCTTCTTTGCTTCTTTCTTTCTTCCTTTCTTCCTTCCCTCCTTTCCTTCTTTCTTTCCTCATACTTCCTACTAATTCCCTCTATTTTTTCTCCTTTATTCTGAGCCGTGTGGATGAAAGGCTCTTGGTGCTCCAGCCAGGAGGCAGGGCTCTGCCTCTGAGGTAGGAGAGCCAACTTCAGGACACCGGTCAACAAGAGACCTCCCAGCTCCACATAATATCAAACAGTGAAAATCTCCCAGAGACCTCCATCTTAACACCAGCACCCAGCTTCACTCAACGACCAGCAAGCCACAGTGCTGGATAACCTATGCCAAACAGGAACACAACCCCACCCATTAGCAGAGAGGCTGCCTAAAATCATAATAAGTCCACAGACACCCCAAAACACACCACCAGACGTGGACCTGCCCACCAGAAAGACAAGATCCACCCTCATCCACCAGAACACAGGCACTAGTCCCCTCCACCAGGAAGCCTACACAACCCACTGAACCAACCTTAGCCACTGGAGACAGACATCAAAAACAGCGGGAACTATGAACCTGCAGCCTGCAAAAAGGAGACCCCAAACACAGTAAGATAAGCAAAATGAGAAGACAGAGAAACACACAGCAGATGAAGGAGCAAGATAAAAACCCACCAGACCTAACAAATGAGGAGGAAATAGGCAGTCTACCTGAAAAAGAATTCAGAATGATAGTAAGGATGATCCGAAATCTTGGAAATAGAATGGACAAAATGCAAGAAACATTTAACAAGGACCTAGAAGAACTAAAGATAAAACAAGCAACGATGAACAACACAATTAATGAAATTAAAAGTACTCTAGATGGGATCAATAGCAGAATAACTGAGGCAGAAGAACGGATAAGTGACCTGGAAGATAAAATAGTGGAAATAACTACTGCAGAGCAGAATAAAGAAAAAAGAATGAAAAGAACTGAGGACAGTTTCAGAGACCTCTGGGACAACATTAAACACACCAACATTCGAATTATAGGGGTTCCAGAAGAAGAAAAGAAAAAGAAAGGGACTGAGAAAATATTTGAAGAGATTATAGTTGAAAACTTCCCTAATATGGGAAAGGAAATAGTTAACCAAGTCCAGGAAGCACAGAGAGTCCCATACAGGATAAATCCAAGGAGAAGTAGCCAAGACACATATTAATCAAACTGTCAAAAATTAAATACAAAGAAAGCATATTAAAAGCAGCAAGGGAAAAACAACAAATAACACATAAGGGAATCCCCATAAGGTTTACAGCTGATCTCTCAGCAGAAACCCTACAAGCCAGAAGGGAGTGGCAGGACATACTGAAAGTGATGAAGGAGAAAAACCTGCAGCCAAGACTACTCTACCCAGCAAGGATCTCATTCAGATTTGATGGAGAAATTAAAACCTTTACAGACAAGCAAAAGCTGAGAGAATTCAGCACCATCAAACCAGCTTTACAACAAATGCTAAAGGATCTTCTCTAGGCAAGAAACACAAGAGAAGGAAAAGACCTATAATAACGAACCCAAAACAATTTAGAAAATGGGAATAGGAACATACATATCGATAATTACCTTAAATGTAAATGGACTAAATGCTCCCACCAAAAGACACAGATTAGCTGAATGGATACAAAAACAAGACCCATATATATGCTGGACCTAGACCTAGAGACACATACAGACTGAAAGTAAGGGGATGGAAAAAGATATTCCATGCAAATGGAAACCAAAAGAAAGCTGGAGTAGCAATTCTCATATCAGACAAAATAGACTTTAAAATAAGGATTATTAAAAGAGACAAAGAAGGACACTACATAATGATCAAGGGATCAATCCAAAAAGAAGATATAACAATTGTAAATGTTTATGCACCCAACATAGGAGCACCTCAATACATAAGGCAAATGCTAACAGCCATAAAAGGGGAAATCGACAGTAACATATTCATAGTAGGGGACTTAAACACCCCACTTTCAACCAAGGATAGATCATCCAAAATGAAAATAAATAAGGAAACACAAGCTTTAAATGATACATTAAACAAGATGGACTTAATTGATATTTATAGGACACTCCATCCAAAAACAACAGAATACATACACATTTTTCTCAAGTGCTCATGGAACATTCTCCAGGATAGATCATATCTTGGGTCACAAATCAAGCCTTGGTAAATTTAAGAAAATTGAAATTGTATCAAGTATCTTTTCTGACCACAACGCCATGAGACTAGATATCAATTACAGGAAAAGATCTGTAAAAAATACAAACACATGGAGGCTAAACAATACACTACTTAATAATGAAGTGATCACTGAAGAAATCAAAAAATACCTAGAAACAAATGACAATGGAGACACAACGACCCAAAACCTATGGGATGCAGCAAAAGCAGTTCTAAGGGGGAAGTTTATAGCAATACAAGCCCACCTTAAGAAGCAGGAAACATCTCAAATAAACAACCTAACCTTGCACCTCAAGCAATTAGAGAAAGAAGAACAAAAAAACCCCAAAGCTAGCAGAAGGAAAGAAATCATAAAAATCAGATCAGAAATAAATGAAAAAGAAATGAAGGAAACAATAGCAAAGATCAATAAAACTAAAAGCTGGTTCTCTGAGAAGATAAACAAAATAGATAAACCACTAGCCAGACTCATCAAGAAAAAAAGGGAGAAGACTCAAATCAATAGAATTAGAAATGAAAAAGGAGAGGTAACAACTGACACTGCAGAAATAAAAAGGATCATGAGATTACTACAAGCAACTCTATGCCAATAAAATGGACAACCTGGAAGAAATGGACAAATTCTTAGAAATGCACAACCTGCCAAGACTGAATCAGGAAGAAATAGAAAATATGAACAGACCAATCACAAGCACTGAAATTGAAACTGTGATTAAAAATCTTCCAACAAACAAAAGCCCAGGACCAGATGGCTTCACAGGCGAATTCTATCAAACATTTAGAGAAGAGCTAACACCTATCCTTCTCAAACTCTTCCAAAATATAGCAGAGGGAGGAACACTCCCAAACTTCTTCTACGAGGCCACCATCACCTTGATACCAAAATCAGACAAGGATGTCACAAAGAAAGAAAACTACAGGCCAATATCACTGATGAACATAGATGCAAAAATCCTCAACAAAATACTAGCAAACAGAATCCAACAGCACATTAAATGATCATACACCATGATCAAGTGGGGTTTATTCCAGGAATGCAAGGATTCTTCAATATATGCAAATCAATGTGATACACCATATTAACAAACTGAAGGAGAAAAACCATATGATCATCTCAATAGATGCAGAGAAAGCTTCTGACAAAATTCAACACCCATTTATGATAAAAACCCTGCAGAAAGTAGGCATAGAGGGAACTTTCCTCAACATAATAAAGGCCATATATGACAAACCTACAGCCAACATCATCCTCAATGGTGAAAAACTGAAAGCATTTCCACTAAGATCAGGAACAAGACAAGGTTGCCCACTCTCACCACTCTTATTCAACATAGTTTTGGAAGTTTTAGCCACAGCAATCAGAGAAGAAAAGGAAATAAAAGGAATCCAAATCGGAAAAGAAGAAGTAAAGCTGTCACTGTTTGCAGATAACATGATCCTATACATAGAGAATCCTAAAGATGCTACCAGAAAACTACTAGAGCTAATCAATGAATTTGGTAAAGTGGCAGGATACAAAATTAATGCACAGAAATCTCTGGCACTCCTATATACTAATGATGAAAAATCTGAAAGTGAAATCAAGAAAACACTCCCATTTACCATTGCAACAAAAAGAATAAAATATCTAGGAATAAACCTACCTAAGGAGACAAAAGACCTGTATGCAGAAAATTATAGGACACTGATGAATAATTAAAGATGATACAAATAGATGGAGAGATATACCATGTTCCTGGATTGGAAGAATCAACATTGTGAAAATGACTCTACTACCCAAAGCAATCTATAGATTCAATGCAATCCCTATCAAACTACCACTGGCAGTTTTCACAGAACCAGAACAAAAAATTTTGCAATTTGTATGGAAACACAAAAGACCCTGAATAGCCAAGGCAATCTTGAGAACGAAAAAAGGAACTGGAGGAATCAGGCTCCCTGACTTCAGACTATACTACAAAGCTACAGTTATCAAGACGGTATGGTACTGGCACAAAAACAGAAAGATAGATCATAGATCAATGGAACAGGATAGAAAGCCCAGAGATAAACCCACGCACATATGGACACCTTATCTTTGATAAAGGTGGCAGGAATGTACAGTGGAGAAAGGACAGCCTCTTCAGTAAGTGGTGCTGGGAAAACTGGACAGGTACTTTTAAAAGTATGAGATTAGATCACTCCCTAACACCATACACAAAAATAAGCTCAAAATGGATTAAAGACCTAAATGTAAGGCCAGAAACTATCAAACTCTTGGAGGAAAACATAGGCAGAACACTCTATAACATAAATCACAGCAAGATCCTTTCTGACCCACCTCCTAGAGTAATGGAAATAAAAACAAAAATAAACAAATGGGACCTAATGAAACTTCAAAGCTTTTGCACAGCAAAGGAAACCATAAACAAGACCAAAAGACAACCATCAGAATGGGAGAAAACATTTGCAAATGAAGCAACCGACAAAGGATTAATCTCCAAAATTTACAAGCAGCTCATGCAGCTCAATAACAAAAAAACAACCAACCCAATCCAAAAATGGGCAGAAGACCTAAATAGACATTTCTCCAAAGAAGATATACAGACTGCCAACAAACACATGAAAGAATGCTCAACATCATTAATCATTAGAGAAATGCAAATCAAAACTACAACGAGATATCATCTCACACCAGTCAGAATGGCCATCATCAAAAAATCTAGGAACAATAAATGCTGGAGAGGGTGTGGAGAAAAGGGAACACTCTTGCACTGCTGGTGGGAATGTGAATTGGTTCAACCACTATGGAGAACAGTATGGAGGTTCCTTAAAAAACTACAAATAGAACTACCATAGGACCCAGCAATCCCACTACTGGGCATATACCCTGAGAAAACCAAAATTCAAAAAGAGTCATGTACCAAAATGTTCATTGCAGCTCTATTTACAATAGCCCGGAGATGGAAACAACCTAAGTGCCCATCATCAGATGAATGGATAAAGAAGATGTGGCACATATATACAATGGAATATTATTCAGCCATAAAAAGAAATGAAATTGAGCTATTTGTAATGAGGTGGATAGACCTAGAGTCTGTCATACAGAGTGAAGTAAGTCAGAAAGAAAAAGACAAATACCGTATGCTAACACATATATATGGAATTTAAGAAAAAAAATGTCATGAAGAACCTAGGGGTAAGGCAGGAATAAAGACGCAGACCTCCTAGAGAACGGACTTGAGGTTATGGGGAGGGGGAAGGGTGAGCTGTGACAGGGTGAGAGAGAGTCATGGACATATATACACTACCAAACGTAGTAAGGTAGATAGCTAGTGGGAAGCAGCCGCATGGCACAGGGATATTGGCTCGGTGCTTTGTGACAGCCTGGAGGGGTGGGATAGGGAGGGTGGGAGGGAGGGAGATGCAAGAGGGAAGACATATGGGAACATATGTTTATGTATGACTGATTCACTTTGTTATAAAGCAGAAACTAACACACCATTGTAAAGCAATTATACCCCAATAAAGATGTTAAAAAAAAAAAAAAAACAAGGGAATTCCCTGGTGGTCCAGTGGTTAGGACTCAGTGCTTTCACTGCCATGGCCCAGGGTCAATCCCTGGTCAGGGAACCGAGACACGGCAAGCCGCACCTTGCAGCCTAAAACAACAACAACAAAAGCAAACCGTGATTTAGTTCTGTAGAAGGAGGTGTGGTCACTTTGGCAAAAGTGATCAAAGAGAGTGTTATAAGGAGGTGGCTATTTGAACTGAGGCTCCAAGCTTGAGACACAGAGAAAGGGCGCACAACATTTCAGGAGAAGGAGAGGCACCCAGGAAGCATGGTGGTGTTAGGACAGTAGCTTCAGTTTGCCTCTCTGGTCCCTTCATCAGCTGCAGGAGGCTCAGTGCCACTGCCTCTCCCACCTCCTCATGTACTTGATTCTAAGAGCGAGAAGCAGAGATGTGATTGACAGGCCAGCTCCATGAAGCCTGGGAACTAACTGTGATTATTTTCCCATCACTCACTGAACTTTCATCTTCCCCCTTGAAAATCGCCCCAACCACACCTCTCCCTCCTTCCTACTCCATATCTTATTTTGTAAATGATTTTTTCCTTTATGTCTTGCAACTTTGATGAGCTGTCTTCTAATATGGTCAAACGTCTAAAGGCTGTGCATCACAGAGGAGACTAGAACATTTTAAACGACACCAAAGAGCAAATTTAAAACTATCAAAATGAAGCTGAAATGGCTTTAAAAACCTCACCACTCTTTGTCTCTGTCTCTGATACAAACACACACACACACACACACACACACATACAATTAAGGAAAAATAAAAGGTTATGCCTGCCCCCATCCACTTTATCTAACCCACCTAATAGAGTGAAGAAAGCCACCAGGACAAAGGTAGTACTTTGAGTTGGGGCCAAATGTGACTGGAGCTGAAGTATACCTGTACCTATCCAATGGTTGCTCTCGTTTACTTAACATTTATTACTTGGCAGGAATTCTTGACAACTACAACGAAATATGAAGATACAATGCATTTATCACAGTGATTTATGATTTCCTTTGTGCCTTTTCTTTAACATGACAGAAAACAAAACAAAACAACAAAAAACCAAAAAAAGTAATTCAGCACTCCTCCTTGCCTTATGCCCTCATTTCTGTCAGGTTCCACGTCATGTCAGACCTTGCAAGAAGTGGAACGGGTCATTTGGCATACATTGAAGTTACTTTGGGGGGTTAAGAATAATAGAAATGAAAAAACCATAGGGCCTTCAGAGGCAAGTATGCTTGCTAGCTTATGTACATGCCTTTAAACAAAATCTTGGTTTAGAGTCCTATAATCATTTAATGCCTTTGGGCATTTTTCTCCCTGGCAGAAGTGGCTCTGGAATCCTGTTCAGAGAGAAGTTCCAACTAATAACAACTGGCCTCCTCAATACTCCCCAAGGGGTCATCTGAAGGATGCAGAGAAATTCTTGTTCCAAAATTCTATTCTGCTTTTCAGTTTGTGGAGTCTTACGGACTACTTCTGGGTAAAAAAAAACCCATTCTATTGATGTTGCTTTTCACAGGAGTAATTTACACTTAAAAAAATCCCACAAATTAACTGTTGACCACACTTATAATTTATGGAGTTTTCAGGATTGATACCCATGATACTCTACACGTACATCAGTTACCAAGTTCTTAGGTGACTATAGATACAGACCGTCACAGCATCTCTATACAATGTCTCAACTCAGACTTCAGAATAAACTCAATCACTTTTTTGGTGAAATTGTGAGTAACTTTACAGATCATCTTTTCTTGATGGTAAATAAATGTTTTTGGTTATACTTTTTGTACTTCTAAATTTTTCTAAACATTTATGAAACAGTTTTTAAGTTGTTAGACATCATATACCCAAGAAAACCTGCTAATCCAACACCCAATATAACCAAATACAGTAGAAAACATTTTCTATGCAGCATAAAAGACAGTACCTTTCTAATGGTGACACTGTGAAAATTAATAAAGTGTCTTAATTTTTTTGAATGTCTTTAGAATGATTTTAAATATCAGATAGTCTTTAATCAATTTTACACTTGATAATATAAGAAATTAACTTTGAAAAAAAAAATTAACTTTGGTTTTCAGTATGTGATTTCTCTGAATGACTTAAGACATTTTACATATAACACTCTACTTGAAAAACAGATATGTACAGCAGTTTTGTGTATATAAGGTGATTAGATTTATAAAAAGAGTAAAACTAAGTCAAAGGGTGATTACCCACTTTTTCCAAAGTGCCTTATATGGCATAAAGTTAACTTAACAAGTAATCACTGAGCAGCTACTACACGCTAGGCACTAAGCTGGTGCTGGGAACAATAACAGGCAACAGGATGTGGCCCCTGCTCTCACCAAG
Organism: Leucopleurus acutus; assembly: GCF_964270905.1. Lineage (NCBI taxonomy): Eukaryota > Metazoa > Chordata > Mammalia > Artiodactyla > Delphinidae > Leucopleurus > Leucopleurus acutus. Next base: position 144,982,228 of record NC_139146.1, read on the forward strand.
CATTTAGCCCTGGTGGAGAGGGGCAGGAATTGGCATTAATCAAATAATCACACCAATGTACTATTACAGCTGAGAGAAGAGCTACACATGGGAGTCATGTGTGGAGTCTATAATAACTTGCTCAGAAAATTCCAGGGGTCAGAAGGAGATATATATTTTAGAACAGTCTTCCAACTCTTTAAAAAAATTAATTGCCTTCACTGTTAAACTAAACTGAGCAGAATGGAAGAAGAAAATTATTTATAGACAGGCATTGTTTTGACCTCCTATTAAATTACATATGCTTTTAAACAACTGCTTCCAACTTTACTTCAGTGGAATAAGGGGACGTTGGATAAATCTTTCAAGAAGTGTTATGATCAGATCTAATGGATGTCATGTCACAGTTGCTTTTTTTTTTTTTAAGGATTATGTACCTTTTGTCGCTTGAGAAGGATAGACTCTTGTCTTACATAACACCACACACATACACACAAACAAGGTAAGAGTAAAAAAATATTCTCTTCCATCCCCTTGTAAAAAACCTGGACTGTTTGCCAACACTTGCATCTATCAAAGAGCATTACTTTCTTAGGGAATTTTCAAGTGAGAAACAGAGTTGACCAAATAGAATAGTAACAATGGATATAACCACTAGACCAAAAAGCAATTTTAATCACTAGACTAAGCAAATGAAACAGCCTCACTGTGTAACAGAAAAGGTCTGAAAAGAATATCTTAGTTGAAAATGATCTGTTGCAATATACTGCATTGATTGGTTTAAATAACGTTCACACCAAACATAAAACACAATTGTCATGACTACTGCAGGAAGCAAACTTTGCTACTTCAAAATGTCTCTTTAGTGTGCAGATTATTTCGAGGTGAAAACAATCAAGGACCAAAAGACTCAGGAAGAAACTTTGACCTTTCCTCTAACTGCCTAAAAAAATTTAGATCGAGGGCCTGGTTCCTGGGATATACCTATTACCAGAGACATCTGCAAAGAATATGGGCTAGCGGGGCCTCGAGAGCAGAGTCTGCTCTGCATCCCATTGTGTCTGCGAGGCTCTGCAAACAGTTGCTCACCAAAGATTTGCTTTTCCATTTTCATATGAATTGCCTTCCTCCCCTTTGAAGTCCCAAACCACTACCCTAACATCCTCTTTTGGTATTAAAGGGGAAGGTTCCAGCCATTTTGGCTATTTACTCAGTTTTCCTGGGTTTTTCCCATACGTACATGTTATTAAGCTTTTGTGTGATTTTCTTCTGTTAATCTGACTCGTGTCATTTTAACTCTTAGACCAGCCAGAAGAACCTGGAAGGGATGAGGAAAATGTCTTTCTCCCTGACACTACCAAAATGCTTTGAGTCGTTTTCATTCAATTTTTTATATCTCTTTACATCTTGGTAGTCCTGCTGAGACTAAATCCAGCAGTGAACACATGCCTTGAAACAACTGTTCCTGAGAAGACTGCAACCCAAATGTAAAACCTGAAGTTCAAGAATCTGTAGAAAATAAAATGTATATTGGTCTGTACATGTTGCAGTTGACTCTCCTGCCTTGTGGCTACTATTCAACCAAGTCACCAGAGTAACCCAGCTAGGCTACCATACGTAAGGCACGGAATAAAGCATTCCTACCCTGCAGCTTTATGTGACTGCGACTGCAACAGCGTTGTTTTTTAAGAGCAGCCATTGCATTGTATTCACTTGTGCAGCTATTTCCTAGTGCAAGCACTAGGCATTTTGTTATGCAATACATATTTGTTATGTATTGTTATGTATTTTATACTCCCACAAAATAATTTTGATGACCTATGAACTTGAGGATATTGCTTATCCTTTATTCTTTCTTAGTTTAAATATTAGCTTTTAGACTATACCAAAGACCTATATATTTCCATGGAGAATTTTCTGGTGCACTGTTAGATTCTCACAGTAGTTCTACTGGGGTTTCCTTTCAGAGTGGACAGAATGAATCAAGGCCCTGCAGTAAGCGCAGGGGTCAGCTAACCTGACTGGGGGCTGTGCCAGAGAGTCCACTAATAATCATTGTTTAATGCTTTTTTCTTTTTCTTGCTTTGCTGAAAGAAGAGTTAGCTCTGTCAACAACGATGAAAACGAAAAAGGAAAAAAGCAAAACAAACACATATAGCTAAAGCAATTGCAATTTTCAGTTTCACTATAATTGTTTTCATTTTTAAACAATACATTTAATTGGATAGTTGAACCTGGCTCCACATCTAGCTTCTGAGTCAGTACAAAAAGAGAAGCTCAAACCGGCTTAGCCCATGTTTTGTACTTTTTAAGATCAGGTGCAAATGTAAAGAGAAGTTCATTTCCCAAGCTTCACAAACTGTGGTTCCTACTCATAGGAGTATCTGCTATTAGGATTAAGGGGTCACTCACTGGTCTTTGGTATTCTTACCCCCAAAAGAGATTCTCATCCTCACTAACATGAACAAAATGTCACATGTTGTTATAAATGCACATTGGGCTCTGCTGTGTAATCTACTTTGTTAAAACAAGGAAATTAGAGTTCTGTGGCTGAGGAATGCCTTAAATAACTAAGAGGCAACGTTTCCCCTCTTACTGAATTGACTTCTACTCTGTTTTTCACTAAGCTTTCTAAAATCTGCTGTGATTTACTGGGGCAGATGTACTTCAAATTGTTTACAACACCAACAATAACATTCTTAATATGAAATTTAGTGTTTGTAGGTTTTTTTCCCCCAGAGAATTTACAATGGATGAAACAGTTGGCCATGAAAAATTAATGATGATGACAACAGTGAAAATTACTACAGCTTAGAATTACTCAGCACTTCTATGATGTGAGACTTTATGCTGCTTTACACACATTATTTACTTTCATCCCCAGAAAACCCTATGAGAAAATACACTATGTTTGAAATGATATATCCGTTTTACAGGTGAAGGGGCTGAGGCTCGGAGAAGTTGGGATTCTCAGTTCACAAGGGCAGGACGTGTAGTCTGGTTTGTTGCTAATGCCTTGAACAGCACTTGGCACTTCCTGGGCAAAAGCACTGGGTGTATATTCATAAACTGGATGAATGAACAGATTCGTACTTGGGATATACACTAGGGAGATTCAGGAAGGGCTGAGTGATGAAACTGACAGTGATAAAATGTAGAACATCATGAATAATATAGCTTAAAAGTTATAAGAGTAGTAATAAAGGAGGACAGATAGAGGAGATTAACATGCTTCTTAATCAGTAGTTTTTTGGACGGGACTGCTCACCAGAGTCACCTGGGATTTTTTTTTTTAATGGAATACTCTTATGCTGTAAGGAAAAAACTATAAAAGGAAATGTAAACATTAAAAAGTAAAAGTCCTACATTTCCTTTGCTTTCTTTCACAAACCAATTTCTCAGTTTTGACCTCTATTAACAGTTCAATGTGTGTCTCTTATAAACCCATACATGAATACGTACACACTACAAGCACTTTTTATATTTCACTAAGAAGGCTGTATTAGAAAGCTGTTGTATGATTTGCTTTTTAAAATTTAAAAATAATGTAGCCTTGCACATCTGTCAATGTCAGCATTTCATTCAACTGTACGGACATGCCATGGTTTATTTAAACAGTCTCTTATTGAAGGACATCCAATGGTGTTTTTTTTTTTTTTCATCCAGTGGTTTTTTAAAGTATAAACAAAGCTGCAGTAAAAATCCTTGTATGTATATCTTTCTACACGTGTTCAAGTATATTGCTAGGATTAATTTCTAGAAGTAAAATTACCAGGTCTCAGGGTAAAATGTTAACACCCATTGCTAACTTCTTCCAAAAAAGCTGCAACATTTTACTTGAGAAACTTTAAAAAAAATATAGTCTCCTGGGCCTATATCCATGTCCACTGAATCAAAACCTTGGTAAGTAGAGCCTGAGAATCTTCATATATTTTAAAGTTTTGCAGGTGAAATCAGTCAGGTGTGAGAATCACTGATCTAGATCATTCTCTTCCTTTTGGGCAAAGTGTGGTTGAAACAGGAACTAAAGTAAGCCTTAACATATAGGAGTAGTTGGCTGAAATTATACAATCACTAAATTATCAGTAATTTATATTTTCATTGCTTTCAAATATATTAATTCAGCTTTATAACCAGTCCGTTCAGGTAAGTAGAAGAGAGAGAAAAATGAACTGAAGCTCTGAAAACTTAAGTTTCACTCAAACAAACATATGATAGAACCAAGACTGAAATTCAGGTCCTTAGAATCGAAACTTCTTCCCCTGGTCCCTCCCATTATACTATATAGCAAAGTGGATTATGACTGTATTGTTCTATCCCATTAGAAATATATGTATACTAACTCTGTGGGAAATGTGATTTCTGATTTTAAGAAGAAAATTCAGGCATAACAGCCAATGAGATAACCCGTTGTCTGATAGTAACATAAGTAATAAACATTTATATCTATATACTTTGTCTCAAAAGGTCTGAGGCTAGGATTATAGCCAGATTGGCCCTGAATAACATCTCTAAAAGTCTTTTTCTGAAAGAAAAGTGACTGGGACAATAGAAGTGGCCAAAGGAGACAGCTGTTCTACGTGGATCAGAGAACTAAGTCTGACCAGAATGTGGACAGTGGAGAGGCCAGTTCCCAACAGCTCCCCAGGATTTCGCCTGGCTTATTGGGAAGTAGGGTTGCTGCCTGAGCTCTGAGGTATTTCAATCAATAAAGCTTCAATCAAGAGTAACTTAAAACTTTCAAGAAAGTTTCTGCCTAAACAGAAGATAGGATGACATTTTCATGAAGGTGAATTTTATAGAGTTATTATGAGTATTAAATATTAAGAGTGAATCTGAGAATGGCCCTTATTACCAGCATTTCTAACAGTTCAGAATTAGGACAGTAAGCAGGTCAAGCAGGCTTGCAGCTAGGCAGAAGAGGAGGGAACTAATATTTGTTAAGCTCTTGGTATTTATTAGGCATTATGAGTTCCACTCTCTGAGGGTCCTGGCTAGGGGAAGGAGGCCAGGGCAGACTATGGCAGAGAATGAGTGAGTCAGTATAGCCAAGGGAAAATCAGAGGTGTTCATGCTGAGTCAACTAGGCCAGGGTTGGAGGCGATCACCAACATGATTCCTAGGGGCTGAATTTCCTGAAATAAGTTTGTTAGTAGGTGCTGTCCCCTTAACTGGGTAGGATGGGAGAAGTGGCATTGTTTTAGGGAAGAGTGACTACTTTTCCTCCAAATTGGGAGTCCTTCAAAGTATGTGCTCTATATCAAGGCAAGGAGAGTTAAGTGACCAGACTGGAAACAACACATCTAATTTGTTACCCCTTAAAAATGGAATAATCTCCACGTTTTTTCCCCTTTAGGAATTCTTACAGGCCTGTTGAGAAGGGCAATCTGCAACTATGAGGAGAGTTGAAACTGCAGTCTGAGGAAGGTGAAACCATCTACCCTATGTGAGGGGAAAAAAACCAAGGTGATTTCTATACCGAGGTCGCTTTATGAACCACGAGGCTATAGTTGAAGAAACTCTACCTACTGTGTGGAAGTGACCCAAATTGCTGGTGTAGCGTCTAGAAAGAGATAAACCGAGTCTAGGCATACTAGTGTGTTAAATGAAACATACAGAGTGACAGTTAATGTCTTTTCTATAGAGGAAGCTTCATGGGCAATAAAGAAATGTCTTAGTCTTAAATAAAAACTGTGAAGTAGCTGAAGTTTCTCCAAGCCTCACTGAGAAGGCTGTGACACCCCGCCTCCACCATCCCCTGAGGCCAGTCTCCAGCTCCTTGACTGAGTGGCTCAGAACCTATGGAATCCTTTAGGAAAAGAAACTCATCATAAAGCCTCAGAGCTAAAGACGTTAAGTGCTTTCCAGTGGGAAGCAATTACTCCATCTTTATTAAAACTTTCTATTGTTTTCAGTCTTCCTGTCACATTTCTCCTTCTCTGTCTGACCAAATATTAGAGTTACTCAGACCTGTGTCCCAGGTGCCTTTCTGTTCTCTTCTTCTATCCTTTCTTTTTAAATCATCTCATTCATTCTCACAGCGTTAAGTACCATCTACATGTTATAAATCCAAATTTGTTGTCCCCTGTCCAGATGGCTTCTCTAAGCACCAACTGTCCCCTGTCCAGATGGCTTCTCTAAGCACCATAATGTGGGTTCTCCACATTATGTCCTCAGTCTGAATATATTTGACTTTCTTCTCCAACTGGGCACATCTGCAAGTCATCCCCTTTGCCATATATGGAGTCTCTTCCACCCAGTCGCTTAATCTGGAACCCCAAAGTCATCCTTCACTCCTTCTTCTTCCATCTGTACATTCTATCATCAGTCTATTATGCATACATCTACTCAGCATCTTTTAAGTCTGCCCTTTTATATATATTTAAAATACATCCACTTCTTGCATTTCCACAGCTAGTGCTCTGGGTCAAGCCACTATCAATTCCAGCCTGGATTACCACATTAGCTTTTCATCTAGTTTAAAAGGTTCCATTATCTCCCTCTCAATTTGCTCTGCACACAAAATCCTGAGAGCTCTTTACAAATCTAAGTCATATGTTATTTCCAGGCTTATAACCCTCCCTTATATAGCTTCACATTGGCACTTGGTATAAAACATAAAATCATTGATACGACCAACCAGCTTGGGAGATCTGACTCCCTTGCCACCTCTGTAGCCTTATCCATCTCACTCTCCAAGTGTCTTTCTAACTCTCTAACTACACTGGTATAAAGGTTTGAATTTTACAGTCTCTTTCCAAAGGCTTATCACATGGCATTTCATCGGTTTAGAATAAGTTCTCTTCACTCTGTGCTTGGCTAATATCTATTAACTATTCAGGTCTCAGCTCAAGGCTCTCCTCTTAAACCTTACACCTGGAATTGTTCATGTTTTTGGCCAAAGCAAGTCATATGGCCACACCCGAGTTTAACAGGACTGGGACACATAATCTTTCATCAGGGATATAAACTGAATATTGATAAAAATTAATAGAGTGTACAACAATTAACCTTCAAAAAGACTATAAAGAAGAACAAATACGTCAAGTTTCTTTGCTTCTTGTTGGAGTTATATCAACTTAGTGTGGGAACATTATGGTTTTATGCTGAGAAAAAACCTGACTATATATGCATTATATGATTTCAATGAATAAAAACGAAAACTAAACTATTACTGAAACATTCAGTTTTCCAGAGAGAGAAAAATCTTTCAAAACAATGGCCATTGGGGGGGAACACTCATAAAAGTGCCTTTGCAGGGTGAAATTTACTATTACCTAAACTAAATAACCTGAATGCTTAATTAATGTTCAACATGCTAATGGAAATTCAAACATTTTAAATGTGACTTTCTGGTGATAATACCATTTGTATTTTTGTTTGATTCAAATCTAGCGGTGGAGATTTAAGATGTAGAAGGTAGGATCATGGCAATCCATTCCATCCCTTATATCTGTATACAGATCTATACTTATAGAGAGAGCATATATATCGAAAGTTATTGAAAGTCACTTCTTGCAAAATCTTTGGTATCTTAAAAAAATTCTTTGCGGAAATTTGCAGACAGAGATAACTTGTCATGAAGCCCTTATTTTACTTGGAAAGATAATTATAGTCATAATAGTATCACTATAAAGGGAAAGGAAGTAACATTTTTTGAGCTTTTACTATGAACCCATGTATAATATTCTCCAAATAACCCTAAGAAATTACACTGTCATCTCCATTTTACAGCTAAGGATCATTAGGTGCTGAGAAATTAAGAACGTGCCTAAAGCCACACAAGATGGTAAATGGCAGGGCAAGGATACAACCCCAAATTTGTCTGACTCCAAAGCTCAATCTATTACCTCAATGATGATGATGATCTGGCAGCCCTTCTAAGCTCCTGAAATCAAAGTTCATCCACAGTCTCAGTTTTGGGGCTCATTTATACACACACACACACACACACACACACACACACACACACACACATACACACACACACACATTTAAATATATATATATATATTTTTTTTCTTTGAGGAAATCTGGGCAATAATAAGGACCCAGCCTATAGATTTACCATAAACACAATCTAAAAATTAGGGCTATTCCCTTCAGGCTCTTATTTCTCTTAGACTTAATATAAATATCCTAAACTACTAAAAAAAATCCAATATCCTTTCCACTGGCAGCGAGGATCACATGAAAGGGAAGATAGAAATCCGTGGTTATTTTAGAAGCCCCATTAGACTACAATTCTGAATGACTACCAAGATAACTTGCAGGAACCTAACATAGGTGAATCAAACTGCAATTTGGACGGGGCTAACTCCTGCAAAACATCACAGGGAGGCAGCATGCTGAATGGGGATTAAGGCACTGACTCAGGAAGCAGAATTCAAAAGTCTGGCTTTGGACTATCATCAGCTATCATCAGCTGTGTGGCTTTGGACAAACAGCTTCTCTTTGCTCTGTTTTCCTCACTTGTAAGATGAAGACAATAATAGAACACATCCCCTGGGACTGTTACAAGGAGTATATGAGTAACATTTATGACATTTATAGGATGCCTAGGGCAGTGCCTATCATCAGAGTAAGTGCTGTATTAGGTCTTGAAGAATGAACTACATTCTATTAGGTAATGCTCACCGATTAATGCATTATTTATCGAGTATCTACTATGAGCTAATCATTGTCATGTGTAACTTTGGCCAAAACAAGCAAGCTCAGGAGCCTCTTAGAAAGGTAAGTTTTGGAAGTACTGTCTAATTGTGTTTAACAAACATAGAATTTTTCCCTAGACAACCAGTGCCTTTCATCTTTTTTTTAGAAAAACAGAAATATGACCTCAGCTCTCAGATTATTCTAAATTGCAAGATGATTTTTCTACTCTTTCTTTTTCCCATTCTCTGTGGAGTTGGTACTCTCCAAGCATAGTGCACAGAATGTGAGGGATATGTCAGTGGATGTCGTCATGAACAACAACAAAAAAGACAGAAAAGGAAAAGTTTACTGTTCCTCAATACTTAGCTGAGAACACAGTAACAAATTTTAGGTTTTCACTATAGTAGTCAAGTGGGTTGGCCCATCCTGACCTTGTTTTTACCAAATGAATTACCGTAATATAGAAGAAAACATTATTCTATTGATCAGGCAGTGCCAACATTGCTCTGAAGAAAATGTGCTTATGTTCTCTAAGAGACCTTATCATTTATGCCTTTTATATTTTAAATCATAATCTGAGATGGGAACATTTTCATTGTTTTTATACAAAACCCGGGTTACATTGATTAATGCAGGAAAAAGTACATTTCCCAAAGAAGCAATATTAGGTTTTGTATCTAGTCCTATGTAGGACTCCATATCTAGGAAATAAAAGGACTTAAATAAATTGTTAGTGAATTTCTTCTTCCAACAGAAGATTTGGCCACTGAATGAAAAAAAGTTACACGTGGAAAGTAAATGGTTGGTTGTATACATATCACTTTCTTCAGGTTGTCTTAAGTATTGGAGATTGAGGTAATGACAGAAAGGCAAAAATTCTATTTGATTAACTAAGGTCCGAGGCTACCAGGAAATATTGGATGAACACAAGTGATTCCTTTGTGTAGTCAAATGAATATTTAGAGAAATGGTGGCTTTGTACACTGATTTGATTTGCTTAGTGAGAGAACATTCTTTTTCCTTTGGTCTTCTTTTATATTTTTCCTTCCAAACTCATCATTCAGGCTTTGCCTCTCACTGAGCCAGCAGCCCTGGATTCTGATTTGACAACACCTGCTTGCAATTTGATAATGCGTCTTAGTCTCAGGATGACAGGCAGGAGTATTTCATTAACTCAGACTTTACTGGTATTTCCAAAAGTTACACACGTACCTGCATACTGCAGCATCACTGTACTTGGATGACAACACTTTAAAATGAGTTGGTGGCAAAGATTTATTTATTTATGTTTAGTGTTGCTTTTGTAGCCACATAAAATATTTTATTAAAACCTTCACATTTATTCTGCTACCTTCCAAAGGATGAAAGTTTCTTTGTCAGGGCAAAAATTAATGGTTTGCAGTGTTTTCTGTGGAACTTTCTCCGAAGTTTGCCTTTAAAAAAGATGTAAAAGAAACTTCTCCTATAGAGCATCCTGACATCTTTATTTGTTACAATTTGTTTTCTTACTAGCCTGATACACTCCCACCACCAAGGTAAATAAGATCAGACCACAGATTGTTGTCTGGGCTTCACTGATGGGATTCTCCAAGTTCATTCCACTACGGAAACGTGGTGAACCAGTTCCAAAAGGAAACGATGTTTTGTGATTTCAAATTTAATTTTATTTGAGAAAGGCTGTGCGATTTTTATGGTAGTGATCTTATGTATATTATCAAATTTTATAGCGTTTTGTTTGATTAAGGAAAACCAAAAACTCACCACTGACAATCTTGCACTGTCTACAGTTCAACATATCTTACCTTAGCAGAAAGCAAATAATTTTACATACTTATGAAAGTGGCTTATAAAATAGATGAGCAAATAAGGAATATGAACCTAATCTTATGACTAGTTCTTCTAAGAAACAGGAGAGAGTGAGAGGAATGATGGAAAAGAAAGGGGAAAAATGATTCATGAAGAATTTAGTTTCTTTCAGTTACAAAGCTGGGTGCTCTCACATGTGTTAAGTCAATTATTCTTCCCAGCTATCCTCTGAGGGAGAACTATTATCAGTCTGGTTTTTACAAATTAATGCCTTGAGATTAAGGTAGTTTGAATAACTTGCCCACAGTTTCCCAGCAGAAAGAATCAAAGCTCTGATGCAAATCTAAGGAGGTCTTAACTCTTAAGCCTATTCACCTGATTAAAGGACTTTTACATAGAGAGAAAACCTTTCGGAAGAGTTAAAAAATGGTTTTGGGTAAGGTACGATTCAAATGGTGGTAATGGTTAACGGAAATTGGCTTTGCTGCTTGCTGTGTGGCCTAGGGCAGCCTTATTCCTATGTCAGCCCTACAGAGACCACTGAATTCTGAAAACGTCAGAGGGAGATGACTATTTACAGCGATGCAATGCACCAGATACCCGTGTAGATGGCACTGACAAATCCTGCCATATTTGGAAACCTGATGCTGAGTTCTAATCTGTGGATAGTTACTGATCATTATTGATAGTTGAAGGAAAACTGAAAAGAAAAACAGCCTCAATCTCTGAATTCTTTGAGATCTGGGGAAGTCCCTTTCCATGGGGCATTAAGTAGGTAGATAGATAGGTAGGTTGGTAGGTAGGTAGAGATAGAGAGATCTATTTAAATGTCTATATTTCCATGATGGGAAATTAAAGTGGAAAATATCCTCCTTTATTTTATAAGCAGGCTGCTTCAGAAGCAGGTATCTAGGGAAAATTTCTCTAATAGACTGTTTTGGGACTACCTTATAAACAAGAAAGCCAGAGCATCTTGGAGTGTCTGAGAGCGGGGCTTGGGCAGGCATTCCTGTTGTTTTGGCACTGTGGGAACACTTGCAAGGCAAGCCGAAGGATCCGCATGCTGATTCTACGCTGGGGTTCTTTCAAGGCATAAAGAAGAGCCTAAAAGTGTCCATCTTATGGAAACAAGATATAGCAGTATCTGTACATAGATGCACATGGTTGCATTACCTAAAAGTGACCAATTGTTCAGAGAGACAAATGAAATCTAAAACAAGCATTCTAGAAATCCTCCCTGGTTGATGGTGAAGTAACAGCAATAAAGATTCTCAAATTCTTAGGAATAACCACATTGATTTCAGTTATAGTAAAAATATGTTGTCAATGCTGCCAAGCCATCGGCATCTTTCCCCCTTTAGTGCTATACTTTCCAAGAGATCTTCCTCTTTTATTTGTAGTTTTTCTTCTACTTTCTTGATTTTTTTAAAAAAAGTAGCCCCACATGTGCATGAGAAAGCAAATGTTTACTTGGGATGTGTTTTCTTAGCATCCTTATGGAGAAAAGGTAAGAAAAGGACATTTGTACTACAGCAGTGTGAGAAGCTGTCCTTTTCAAAAGCATGTTTGCAACGTGGCCGTTAGCTGCTAATGGAGTTGCCATGGTTATAAGAGGTCCACGGTGGGAGAAATCTTCATTTATTATGAGATTTTGACAGCAGCAGTCAGAATGCTTGACGGGGGAAAAATAAGAACAACAACATAAAAGAGGCTTGGCCATTTCAGCCACACAAAGAGTTGAGTTATAACATTAAAAAATATTTGTCGATAAAGTCATGGGTGAGTTGAGTGCCAAGAAAAACCCTGCTTTTGAAATAAAATGTATTCCTGTAAACAGCAGAGGCAGAAAATGATAGTCTACTTAAGGATCAGCAAAGGAATGGCAGCAGGCGTAGACCTACTGAGTTGAATGTGATTCAATTATTTCACATAATAGTTTACAGCAGTTCTGCTTTCTTCTGCATCCTCTCTCATGCAAAAATCTGGATGATCGAAGCTACAACTTTAAGAGTTACTGAGCTTCATGTGTCTCTCGGTATTTTAGTACAAGGAAAAGCCTTTGTACTAAATGTACCTGAAAGCCCTGGAAATAGTATTCTCACATAAAAAGTACAGTAAATCCCATTACATGGGCCTCACTAAGCTATGGATTCACATCCTCCATGGAAAGTCTGCAATATGCATGTTCGCATTCTTCTTTAGTCTTAGTACCGAAGTAGGAATTTGATGTTTTTTCGCCTCTTTAGAATAATAGCTAATTTCTCTTGATGGGTCAGTGTTTAGAGATGAACCACGGTTTGCCTCTAGTCTCAAAAAAGTACAAATATGTAATAAATTATGTAGCGTTTATTTGTGGTTAGGGCGGGAGGAGAGAAGAGATCATTCCCTGCTGGATTCTGACGTGAACAAGAACCTGTGACGTTTTCTCAGTCTGCTGAGCAGAGGTGAAGCTTGCTATAGAGACAGTGAGCCGATAGGAATAAGGACTCTCACAGCTCAGGCTTTGTGGGATCAAAGTTGGCGGATGAATAGAAAGAGGGCTGGTCGCGGTGTAAAGTGCATGGTTATTTAGGTGGAATAAAGGATAAGTGGGGAGATCCTGAAAGGAAGCCTGCACATCTGGAAGGAGGCTGCAAACCGCGGCTCAGCGCTTACATCCATGCTGTGTCCCTGCACGACTAGAAGCTGCCATCGCCCAGGGTTCCCCTCAGAGGGCCTCATGCTCAGTGCTGGGGCATCTTCTCTTCCCTGCCCTGCCCTGTATATCTTCATCAGCTGCAAATAGGCACTCACTGTTACCAATATCTCCTCAGACTAGTTGATACTTGCCATCTCTCTCTCTTTTTTTAAAACTTTTAATTCTATATTGTATTATAGCTGATTTACAATGTTGTGTTAGTTTCAGATGTACAGCAAAGTGATTCAGTTATACATACACACGTATCTATTCTTTTGCAAATTCTTTTCCCATTTAGGTTACTACAGAGTATTGAGCAGAGTTCCCTGTGCTCTTACAGTAGGTCCTTGTTGGTTATCCATTTTAAATATAGCCGTGTGTACATGTCAATCCCAAACCCCTTAACTCTCCCTTCCCTCCACCCTTCTGCCCTGGTAACTATACGTTCATTCTCTAAGTCTGTGAGTGGTCCTTGCTATCTCTTCTCCCTTACCTCCTATTTGCTGATCACTTTTTGCACTCTGATGTTCATCATCTTTACTGCATGGAAATTACTCTGCAGAGGGCACTAATGACTCTGGTGTTGACTGAACAGATAATTTTCAGTCGTGACCTTCTCGGCCTCTTCTCTCTTAGCCCCAGTAAAGTCCCTCTCATCTAACTTGCTCCTGTGTTGTTCTCATCTATGGAGCACCGCATAGAGGTCAGGCAGGCAGCTATGTTTTTGCAACAATCCACGAGGCGGGTGTAGGTCAGGAAACTGAGACGTAGAGTTCAAGAAACTTACTGAGGAGTTTCGCTCCTGGCCAAACACCAATGAGTCATTTTTTGGGACCAACCGTAGGCAGTTAACGAAGGCTTTACCTCGCAGGCTTCACAGAGGAAAGCCGCCCTCTCTACACCAGACCTGGTACCCAGCCAATATACTGCAGCCTCTGAGAGGAGTGCAGTCAAGGGCTGAGGCCGGCCTGGCTGGCCACGCTCTTCTGCATCTCTGCCTTCTTAGCTCAGTACCCTTATTCTGGCCTTCAGTGGAGACCTCCCTCCAGCCTCTCTGCTGAAACCTCCTTTTGGGGGAAGGAGGGGGCACCCTGAAGACACTGTCCGCCACTCTCACTACTCAATGCTTTTCCACTCCTAGCCCTTTCCCCTCGCCCTCTCTCCAGCCCTCAGGTCCATAAAACTGTGGGAGCCTTTTATTTGGGGACGCTTTAGCCATAAAATGACCCAACATCTGTGCTGATCTATCCGATCCGTGACTAGTGAACCCTTCCCTGTCGGAAAATGGAAGGGGGCACCGGGAGAGGGGCGGGGAGGGGAGGAAGGACCATACTTTTTTCCATTTGGCCTCTTGCTTATACTGCTGCAGTAAGTGATGTTAAAGGCTTGGCTACTTGGTACTCTCATTTTTGGCTTGTTGCTTCAACCAGCTATTTTGACACTGGGCAGCTCAGCTCTCTCCAGCTCGCTGAGCTCCTGACACTTACTTGGTTCACAAAGTAAGGACTGGAGCTAGGATTAAAAGTCAGTCTGTTTGAGTAAAGCAATCTGAGCTCTTAACCACTATCCAGACTGCACCAGACTTTCTGAGCAAGTTTCTGAATTACTTTCACGGGGTCCACATTCCTTGTCTGTCTTCAGTCTTGTGCACTTTCACTCTTCCTAGGAGATTTATATTTACTCTCCCCTATGAATTTCATCACCTCTTGGAAGCTGGTGACTCTTCAATCTTTAATGCCAGCTCTAATCGCTCTTCTGAGCTCAGAATGATAATTCTGACCCTCTCTGAGATATATCTGCTTGGATGTCCCAGAGATAACTTATTCATCTATTCATTCAGTCACTCACTCATCATTCGTAAATTTAATAAACATTTCTTGAGTACTACTTATCTGCCAGGCTCTGTATTAGGCCTTAGAGGTCCAAGGGGTGAATAGGAAAGCACAGTCTCTGCTGTCCTGTCACTTGCGCACACACAATTTTAGAGACATGTTAAACATGAACATTTACTTACACGCAGGTTGAGTACCAGGAATCAAAGTGCAGAGTGCTGCAGAGCACGTTCAAAAGAAACCCGTAGCCTGGCTTGGTGCTTTGGAAAATGCTTCTCTGAGGAAATGTATTAGGAAATGATATTAGTAAGTGTTAACAAGAAAGGGCAGGGGAGGAGGAAAGAGTGTCCCAGGCAGAAGAAATGGTATAGAAAAGGAAAGATAACATAGTTGGAAAACAAAGATGGTGTGATTCTGGCAATACCTGGGAATCCAGAGGTCTTTGGCATATCTGACCCTATAGGTTTTCAGTCTTGTCCCATCCTGGATCTCTAGCCCATAGATTACAATCTACTAACGGATTTGGATATTTCATTCAGTGGATCTTTAAACCTGTTGCTGCCTAAATGCCCTCTGCTTTAGCTCTCAGACATTCTCATGGGGACCCCAGAACATCTGCAGTGATGACTCCTTCCTCCCCCACTGGAGAACTAGACCAACAACAACTCTCATCCTTCTTATCTCCACACTGGCTCCTCTCTCAGCTTTTTCTTTCCTTTATCCACACTGTCTCTTTCCTGGTAATTACAAGGCTTTGATTAAAGGATCAAGAGACAACCCAGTACAGGCTGTAGAACAGCGAAATGACAGAGAACTTCGGGTTATTTCGATGGCTTCCTAATAGTATATTCCATGAGTTAGGTATATAAATCTTTTGAAAAAATAAATTTTTATTATAAAACATTTGATACCTACAAAAGAATATGTGCAACATATATTTAAGTTAAAAAGCATAAACCTACCACCCAATATGAAAATTATAGGCCATCAAATCATGATCTTAGTTCTGTAAGGGAGGTTGGCTACCCCGTCTAGCATTCCTTCCCATGGCAGAGATGGTCTTTACTCCGCCTCTGGAAGACTGCTGTCCAGCATCTGCTTGAACATTTTACCTGGCGAACATGGCTTCTTGCAAATAGCATGGGGGTGTGTGTTAAAGCCAGGGATATCTCTCCTTTATGAATATTACAGAAGTTTGAAAACAAAGTGAGTTTGGATGATAGCCGAACTTCTGTGGGACCCATTTTGGTTCTTTTAAATATATACCATGTCTTCATTATTCACATTTCAACAGTAATTTTTTTTTTTTTTTTTTTTTTTTACTGCTTGAAACTGCCATTAGCAAGGAGGCTAATTCTAGTGGAGGGACTGTTTATCTGTTGACAGAGAGTCTTGGAACTGGTGGTACTAAGTTCTTTAAAATGGATTCTCCCTTCAAAGAGATAAATCAAATCACAGACATGTGAAGAGGGTGATCTGCCTTTAATTGGTTGTCAGGCTTTTATTTTAGTTGGTATAATAAAAATTGAGGGCTTCCCTAGTGGCGCAGTGGTTAAGAATCCTGCTGCCATTGCAGGGGAAACGGGTTCAATTCCTGGCCCGGGAAGATCCCACATGCCGTGGAGCAACTAATTCCATGAGCCACAACTACTGAGCCTGCGCTCTAGAGCCTGCGAGCCACAACTACTGAGCCTGCGTGCCACAACTACTGAAGCCTACATGCCTAGAGCCCGTGCTCTGCAACAAGAGAAGCCACGACAATGAGAAGCCCGTGCACCGCAATGAAGAGTAGCCCCCGCTCTCTGCAGCTAGAGAAAGCCCGTGCACAGCAATGAAGACCTAACACAGCCAAAAATAAAAACAAATAAATAAATTTATTTAAAAAGTTGAGAAGATTCTATAATCTATGATTGCTAGAGACAAGTTTTGTGTCTTGTTCAACTAGGAATCCTTGGTATTTCAGAGAGTGCTTGACAAATAGAAGGCGGGTATTAAACATTTGCTGTTGTTACACTGATTGACTAGCCAAACTACTGAATTTACTCAGAGCAACCATACAGAGTAGATACCACTATTACCCCATTCTACAGAGGAAGGAGTTGAAGCATCAAAGACTTGGTAAGGTCAACAGCTCACCATGGAGTTGGGATTTGAAACTATGCATCCTGACTTCAAAACTGAGGACTAATTCAAAACTGAGGACTAAAAACTATCTCCTTTATTATACCTGAATATTTGGCAATTGTTAACCTAGACTTTCCTGAAATATAAAAAATTTTAGTGCATGGTGATTACTGCCTGATTGCCCAGTAACCAAGTTCCAACCAGCCAATTCAGAGAATTTAAGTTTATGAAAAATGTCTTCAATTTTTATTGATACTTCAATCCATACATTACCTAACTTATAAATTTTTTTGGTACAATCTGTCCCTTTAACTGTGCTAAGTGTAAGAGCTACATGAATCATTTTTGTTAGGTTCAAAAATACCACCACAACTTGTAAAACATATTGAGAAAGACTTCTGAAATATACACTATACAGTTTAAGACTCCACAAAGTTTAACTGTCATCAGTCATTGAAAACAAAGTCTTTGGTTTCTTGTAAGACTCCATTGAACAATGGAGTGTAATCGCAATGATCTGAATTTTTAAAAAATGGAGAATAATAAAGGATTTGAAGTCTTCTTTACTGGCAAATCTCAGGATGCAAACATTACATCTTGTGTTCACCCTGTAAATCCCACAGACAGTTCACCGGGAGGAAAGAAACGACGACTTTGCTCTTGCTATGGTCTGTAAACACAAAGCACTCGAGGAGGCCTATAAACCCATCAAAGGTATCATTTATCTCGGCAGCTGTAGAGATGTTTGAGGTAACTTACGTTTACACGAAACTGTGTCTTAAGAGATTATAATGAAGTGGTTAAACTTTTCTCTTTTTTGCCCTTTTGACTTTGAGCAACAAAGGAAGGTCAGGTTTGGATGATTCTTAGGTGACTAAGCATGAGAGGGTTTGCAGTTTGTCTCCTGCAAGCACAGTTCCTTTAATGAGGTCAGTCTGTGAAGAGTCCAGATGCCTAATGTCAGTGCACCCTAAATCCTCAGCACAGTGCCTGATGCGTAGAAAATGCCCAGTCTAACTGTCCGTGGCCATTTCCCTCTCTTGTTCTGTATTTACTTCCTGGCAATTTCACTAATTATTATTCTATTCAGAGGATGAGCAGAGGAAATAAAAGATGGTAAAACGAAATTAGCAAACTATACAGTCCTTTAGCATGTTTGGTCTAAAATTCTGGCAGGGGATGAGATGAAGATAAGGTTTTTGGACCATCTAAAGACTTGACTGATACAAATCATTGCTCCCCATCCTCTTTAGTACTGCCCCGAAAGTTGATTGAGTCTGCCTCTTATTTAGGATAAGATAGAGAGCTACTACTAGGGAATGAACTGCCCGCAATGGAAAGTTCTTTTGTCTTCTTTTTGCAGTTATTTTTGCTGGGTTCTAACTCTCCAAACCAACTACTGGACTTTGTTCCTTTGTATCCTTAAAATCAAATGTTATACTCAAAAGCAGGGTATATTTCCTTCTGAGAAATTTGGTCTTTAATGATCCCATGGTAAAACAGACTTCACCAAAGAATAACGTGTGGTAGTAGGAAGTCAAACATGTAGTTTGAGGAATAGAGACAGCAGCTGAGACCAGGAAGAGAAATCTACAGTTTCAGATGAAGCAGAGTAAGGGTAGCTGAGAGTGAACGGCAAACTTCAGGGAGCCGATCAGGCTAGGCAGGAATGCTCGGGAATAGATGATTTTTCTGTCTGCTGGACCTAACTGCCTGTGGCATACTGAACGATGTATCTGGGTTAGTAACCCAGCTTTTGTGCATCTTATCCAGATTGTTAGAGCCAGGTGGAGGGTGTCCCAGCTAATATTTGTTTGTAGGTCTAGTGATGCATGGATATGACATCATCATTATTATTACTTGTGTTGTTAAATGTGGGGTGAAACTCTAAGTTTCATGGTAAATCTTACGACTGATTTACCATGGATTTACCTATGCATCTGACTGATACTTCATAATTTTTCACTGCCTGAAGATATATAATAACACTGCCTTGTGAGTGAAAATTGCCCTACTGCTGTGAATGGAGAATGAAAATCCAAAATACCATAATAGATCTGATATGGTCAAGGAAAAAATATTTGTTTTATTTATAGAAAGACTAGGATTTAGAGAATTCAGCAGTCTTTCACATTTAAGAAAACAAATCCCTTGGATTAAAATAAATTCTACCATTGTCTTCTGGTTTTATTCTAACCCAAGACTAGGAAAAATAACCTTGCATTTGCTTAATCCATATACATTTGCATCAATTCTTCTGTTCCTCTTGTCAAATTTAGAAGATTGAGTTAAGTAGGTTCAACCCAACGTCAACAGAATTTAGCTAGATCTACAGGGAGGAAAATAAACCGTAAACATTCTTGTCTCTTTTAGGTGCTTATGTTAATCTAAAATATTTGCAATGTATTATCAAGGTTGCAAACTTCTGGGAAAGAAAAATATTACATAACTGAATGGAACTGTCACATTTTCTTCAACCTTATATAAATATTATCATCCAAAGGCTTTCAAAGAATTTTTATATTTCCTCATTTAAGCTTCCATGATCAGCAATGATTTATCCTTAGCACAGGGTCAATTTGATGCACGAAAAGCTTGGGTAATCATCTATGAATTTTTAATTAAGAGTTATGCATGGGGCTGAGAATAAATTCATAGAATTTGAGAACCAAAAAGGATGTCAGTCAGATGGAGATATTAGAGAGATTAAGTGACTTGACCACTGTTTTACAGCTGGTTATTAAAGGTAGAACCTGTGTCCTGACTTCCAGTTTTGTGTTTTATCCTCTGTACTGCACTGACTCCTATAAATCTATTTTTAAAAATTCAGTCCATGACTCTTACCAGTTGTCTTAGTTTTTCTTGGTTGACTATGAGGCATGGATTGAAACTAAAATTTCTGTGTGGAATTTCAAAATCTGTCTAATCAATATTTATTGAGTACCTACTCTGTACCAGGTACTGTTCTAAGTGCTTTGAAAGAATAAAGAAAAGAGAAAAAGTCTCTGCCCTCATGGAACTTAGAATAAAATTAAAGCAAACTATACCATCCAGGGAGATATCCTGGGCTTTCCTTAAAATGCACCAACTTAAGATTTCTGACCATTAAATTACTGGAACTTTGCTTGAGCATGGAGTATTGCTCCATTGCTTTTTATTCAGAATGGCTATTCTCAGAGGTCTGTCTGAGCAGTTCTTTAACTGATAGAGAGCGACTGGTGGAATGCTAGAATGTCTCTCTTCCTTCTCCATGTCCAAACATGACTGAAAATGTCATTTTCGTCTCCATAACTTTATTCATGAAGTTTTCCCCCTGGAAACACATACAGGTGCAAACATACAAGCATGAATCTATATGTACTTTATTTTGAAATCTTCCAGAAGTTTTACATGGGTCAACTACAAAGTACTACGCTTCTGAAATACTTTGTATTCTGTTTTAACAACCATCATATTTGTTCTTATATTGAAGAGTCCCTTGCATATATATCTGTCTCTTACTCTATAATTATAACTCCCTCAAAATAGCAAGTAGCCATGCCCAGAATGTTCTCATTGAATTATGATTGAATTGCTTTAACCTTTAAACTGTCCTCCATTCTAACAATCAAAATAACTGGGATTCTTTATCCTAGAACTTGATTCTATGAAAGACATAAGTCACCTTTTCAGAGATAGTTACTGGCTAGAATTTATAATTGGAATAAGGAGACAAAACACTGATAAAGTATATAATTATGATGCTCTTCAGTATATATGTTTGTGAATATAAATAGACACATAAAAATAAAGAAATGTGTCAGGAAGGTAGGAAAACGGTAGACTTTTTTCATTCAAATTTCTTTTAACACTACAGCAAATACATTTTTTAAAAAGATAGTGTAACAGTGCTTAAATAACGCTCACAAGGGGAATGTAAGGGCTCTGAATGTTCAGTTTCAATTCTTCACTAGTCAATTATTCTAAAAAACCTATTACAGCATCAATACAGGCATCAGGGAAGAAGTCATTCCTATTATGTCATTAACCCCAAAGATATTTAACACTGAACGTGACAATAAGAGATCAACTTAAAAAACTCAAACTGGGAAAATATACCTCCTCCTACCTTCCCATAAAGTCCCAACAGAATAAGAATGAAAAAAGAATCAGTATTGTAATTTAGTTATTTTTGTATCTGTATCCAATATGGCAAAACCAGAATGAATAGAAAAAATAGCTTCCCAATTTAATTAGACTTTTCAAAGGAAGAGGTAGGAAGAACTGACTCTGCAAAGCAGAGCTTACAAAGAAGACTCACTGAATAGTCAGCAGGAAATCTTTTAATTATTGAAGTTGATAAAGCACTTTGTAAAGGATCCTTTATCTAGTTGAGACTGAATAATTTTCATTGCATACTTCTTAAGTATCGATAAAAAGAACTTTAGTTTTATTTTGACCCGAACCAGGTTTTATTAGTCATAATCTAAAGGAAAAAAATTACATTGATCCTGCAATCTTTTTGTTGAATACATTTATAAAGTTCCATTGTGTATATGTAAATTCTTTCTGAGTAACAGATTTTAAATTCATATTGAAATTGAAGAGAAATTCAGTAGATATAAGGCAAGGTAGAAAGTCTAGTACTAGAGAAAGAGGGAAAGCTATACTAATATTTAAGTATGTACTTGGTTTTAAAAGGTGAAAGTATTCATACATATTTTAATTAATTAATTAATTAATTAATTAATTTTTCCGGTACACTGGCCTCTCACTGTTGCGGCCTCTCCCGTTGCGGAGCAACAGGCTCCGGACGTGCAGGCTCAGCGGCCATGGCTCATGGGCCCAGCCGCTCCGCGGCATGTGGGATCTTCCCGGACCGGGGCATGAACCCGCGTCCCCTACATCAGCAGGCGGACTCTCAACCACTGTGCCACCAGGAAAGCCCATATTCATACATACTTTAAGTAGTGGCTGTCTATTTTAAGCAGATAACATTTAAAAGCTGCATTAAGTATGACCAGCATAAAACTGATACTATTATTCTAATTATTGTTTTTTTTACCTAGTGTTGTTTAAGTGCATAATACATTCAGTTGACAGTGCTGCTGAAATATTTAATTATGTGTCTGGAATATGTGGAGTGATTTTTTTCAAAGATTACAGCATAGCCACAGCTGACCCACAGGAACATTTCTGACTTCTGGCTTCAATTGTGTTTTGGCTCTGCAATGATAATTCAATTTTACTAAATAATTATTTTAGAAATATACAACAAAGCTCAGCATAGTTGTTTTCCTCACCATTTCCTTATTGCTTATCCCTAATGCATGTCTGTGTGTTCACAAAGTTCTATTTCTCTTGCCTACATGTTTATGTACACATACTTACTCTTGTACTCTTGTATATGCACACTTAAATAACTCCAGGTATACAGAATTATGTACTGTATGCAAATGAGCACATATTTAAGAAGTAAGAAGGTTGAAAAGATGGCAAAGTACATGGATACCAATATAGATTGAGGATTCAGTATTAACTCATAAAAATATATACATGGAGAAAATGGAATTGTGTGAAAAATGTAGAGAGAGAACAGGAGAGAGTTAAATGAGAGTTTTAAATGGGAAGCTTTGATCCAAGTGAATTGGGACTTCACAAGATTTGCTCTTGAGCTTTGTATAGTAACACAGAGTGAATCTCTCGTCTACGGTATACCTTTTTCTAATGGGGGGCTCTATCTAAAATAGCACCCTTCTTGTCACTATCCCATTACCCTGCTTATTTTTATTACTAGCTAACACTATCAAATATGGTCATTTTATTTCTTTTATAATGTACCTCTCTGGGACAATATAAGCGTCATCAATGCAGGGATTTTGCGTTCCTTTTTTTCACCATTTTGTCCACACTGCTTAGAACAATGACTGGGAAAGTTAGGTTTTATTTTATTTTAAAGTTTGTTTAAGTTACAAAGCCCACCTCAACTCCCCAGCTATTTTTAAAAAGGCAGGAAATGAAAAAGAAGCAACACTCTCAAAGAGAAGATTAAAAACGTCCAAAATTGACAGTTCAGAATTCCAGAAACCTTAATGTACTCTAGGCTAGAATGGTGAGCAACTGACTCTGAAATGAACTTATATTCTTTATTGAAAAGGAAAGATTAATGCATACTCTATTCCAACTCTAAAGAAATAATACCCCCAGGATCATGAGAGAATCCTTGTCTAGCTGGAAAAAATTTCCCAATTTTCCCTAAGTTTGACTCATTTGATTCTATTTGAAGGCTGACTATTGATTTCTAGAAACCAAGGGGTCAAAAAAACTCTTGAATTAATGAAAGAGGTGCATTTACAGTTATGTAGATGTAGATACATTGGTTAGGTGGGAGGCAGGGGACACGCTGCTCCGGTCACAGCGTTTACATACCTTACTGACTTGCATACCTATGGTATTTCTCATCTCTTTTCAAGTTGGGGTGAAAGGCCTAGTTATATGAATGGCAGCCTTTAAGAAAAAGTCAAGTATTTATACTGAGGTTTTTTTTTTAATCATGTCAAGTATTTATAATAAAATCCTTTAAATTAACAAGTTACATATGAGATATCCTCATACACATGTAAAATACTCACTGAATCACTGGTTAAATGGGAAAAATGAGAAATAAAAATTGGGAGCAGCCTGGTTAAGTAAGTTGTGGTACATTCATACAATGGAATATTGTGTAATTGTGAAAAAGAAGTGAGGAAACTCTTTATATATTGACATGGCCAATGTCCAAGGCACATTTTTAATTGAAAGGGCAAAATGCAAGGTGGTTTTGTTAAGTAAAAAGAGGATGGGAAGGTCATACAGAAGTAATTCCTGGTGTGCGCATAAACTACCTCTTGAAAAATCCCAGAAAACTGGTACCATTGATGCCTCTTTGAAGACTGGGTCTTATTTCTCACTATACAATATATCCTTTTATATCTTCGGAGTGTCACAACATGCAACTGTATTACCTATTCAAAATTTAAAAATAATTTTTTAATTGAAAGTGAAGAAAGGGCAAATCCTATTATATATGGTTCATCTGATTACATATGGCTCATTTCATGAGAAAACCACAAGGCTGGCTAGGAATCCCAAGAACCACTATGCTATTTGCAGATGGGGAAATATACCCAGAGGGTTCATGTTCTCCAACATGGAGACACAACTAATAGGTGACAGACACGCAAACAGTACTCTCTCTCAAAGTCCACACAGCCAGCGAACACGTGCTCACCCTCACGCTGTAGCACCTACTACAAAGCTCTGAATGGGGTAGAACTCAATTGGTCCAGTTAAGGATCAAACCAGGGATTACCTCATCACTCATCCATGCCACTTGCAAGAGAACAGGACCAGTGGATGGAATAAGAAAGGAGGGAGCCCCCCCCAAAATAAGTTGTTCGTATTGATAATTGTTTATGTTTAATAAAGAAACATAGATGGTGTGTAGTCACACCATACTGACTTGTGGTCTGGCTACCAGAAAGTCTTCAAAAGCAGTGTTTCTCAAACTTCATTGTGTTCTGGGGATGCAGCCCTGGGGATTTGATAAAATGCAGATTCTAACTCAGCAGGTCTGGGGTGAGGTCCAAGATTCTGTGTCTCTACCAAGCTCGCAGGTGGTGCCTGTTTTGCTGGTCAAGACCACTTTGAGTGTTAATTCTAGAACCACACTGGCTAATAGGGGCACCACTAGCCACATGTGGCAGACAGTTTATTCAGGATCACATAAATACTGGAAAATTTATGGTTATTTTCAGTCTTATTAAAAACTTGAGGTGCCAGAAATCAATGCAACTTTAATCTCGCATATTACTGAAATGAAATTTGTTTATGTGTTCATTGAACACACTTAGAGTCACTTATTCTGAGCTAGGTACCATGTTGGGACTGAGGTTATAGTTTTAAGTAAGAGATGGTTTATATCTTCATGAAGTTTATAGTTTTGGAGAGCGGACAGGGTGAAACTAGAAATGAAACAAATAATTAAATGAATAATCAATAATTTAAAATCATTTTGAGTTCTAAGAAGGAGAATTATAGGGTGTTACTGCACATAAAAGTGGGATACAACTCAGTAGGAATGGTCAAGAAATTCTGCGAATGGCATTTAAGTGGAGATAAAATCTGTACTTTAAAAAAGTAACCACGATGACAGGATAATTTGTCATTCACATGGAAAAAAACTTAAATTGGATCACTATCTCACACCGTACTCAAAAATAGATTCTACAGAGATTAAAGATCAATAAAAATGAGACTATTTGGAAGAAATATTTAAGATAGGGTAGGATTTCAGACACAAGTACAAACCATAAAGGAAAAGATTGATAAATTCAATGAAAGAAATGACTATAAAATTAGAACTTCTGTGCATGAAAAGATAATCTCAAAGAGTGAAGAGTTAAACCACAAAATGGTGGAAGATATTTGCAACACACACACACACACACACACACACACACACACACACACACAAACAACAACAAAGGAATGGTATCTCTAAAATATGAAAAGAATTCTCTTATTTAGTAAGAAATAGGCAAGTAATCCAGTACAAAATTGGGTAAAGAAATTAACAAGCAATTAACAATAGAGAAAATCCAAATGGAAAACATACGAAAATATGCTCCATCTAAGAAAAAAACCAAACTAAAAATCACAATGAGAAATCTTTTCACTTCCATTTCACTTAACACAAATTAAAAAGTGTGGTAGTAGTGATATTAGTGAGGATTTTTGGTTTTTTCTTTACCCCCTTTACTTCTTTTTTCACTTTCTCAGGACAGTTTTCTCTGATCTATTTAAAGATTCATCTCTCATTCTATCAGTCTCTATCCCTCTTTCTTGCTTTATTGTTATTTACAGTACTTCTCCCATTTGACGTACTATGTATTTTATTTCTTTAATACCCATATCTGTTTTTTTAAATTTTTATTTTATATTAGAGTACAGGTGATGAACAATGTTGTGTTAGTTTCAGGTGTACAGCAAAGTGATTCAGTTATACAGGTATCTATTCTTTTTCAAATTCTTTTCCCATTTAGGTTATTACAGAGTATTGAGCAGAGTTCCCTGTGCTCTACAGTAGGTCCTTGTTGGTTATCCATTTTAAATATAGCCGTGTGTACATGTCAGTCCCAAACCCTTTAATACTCATATTTGAATGCAAGCTCCACTTAGGCAGAAAGTTTTATATATTTGGTTTATTGCCATACACTCAGTGTCTAGAATCCTTGCTTGGGTGCACAATATGAAAGAGCAATTTACTTCCATAACCACTAGGGCAGTATCTCTTGATAGGCTTTGGGAAGCTATTTGCCCAAAATGTTGAAGAAATGCCTGCCACGAACTCAGACTTTTCAATTCAAGTATATTCTCTCAGATAAACTCTTATACTCTTGCCAAAGGACATACGTACAATAATGTTCATTTCAGCATTATGGTAATAGCAAAAAGTTGGAAGCAATACAAGCACCCATCAATAAAATAATAAGCACATTTTTATGCACTCCTATATTGGAGTACTACAGAGCTGTTAATGTAAATGGACTAGATCTACCTATATATCAACATGGATACATTTCAAAAACATCATGTTAAGAGTAATTTACAAGTTGCACAACCGTGTATACAGTTTGGTACCAATTTGCAAAGGCACAATATATTGTTTATGAATATATTAATAGATAGTGCATGTTTATAAATATGCAGGCTATGAAAAGCACCAAATTCAGCATAGAGGTTACCTCTAGGGAGAGAAAGGAGAATAGGATTCATGTAGGACTACAGTTAAGGCTTTTTATTTACAATGTTCGATTTCTTAAGCAGGCTGCTGAGTACATGGGCTTTTGTTACTTGATTCTCTCCACTTTTTGGATAGATCTGATAAATATAACTGAGGTAGCATCAACAGGATTTGGCAAGGGATGGGTAGGTGAATGAGACTGAAATATTCTAATTAATTCAAATTTAGGGAAACTAGATACATATTCAATTTAATAATTACTATGAAAAATAATTATATGTTTTATAAAATAACTGAATACAGGATCCCTTTAAATCTAGGCATCTTTGGTGTATGGAATCTATTCACAAGAAGTTTATTTATAACAGGTCATTATGTTGAGTAGGATATACCTAGAGTTAAAACTTTTGAAATGTTTACATTATTAATATTCATTTGGAGAAATAAGAATCAATTTAATAATAAAACATCTAATATAGCATCAATGTGGCAGGGAATGACTGTTCTTTGGGAATACTCTAATAAACTTAGTTAATGAATGCCATATAGAAGTTGCTTACAGCTAGAACTATAAGACCAAATTTTATGTCAGACTGCTTAATGCACTTCTAAATATAGGTTTCCTTTGTAAAATACAGATTAATAAAATGTCTTACACTTTCAGTCTTATACATTTTTAAAACAATACCCATTGAGGAATTTTTATTAAGGACTTATAAAGAGAAAAAAGTTAATAATCTTGAATTTAACAAAATGGCATATCTTTTCTGTGTTAACGATAACATAAATTGTAATAATCATCATAGATCAAATTCCCACATTCTTTACTTTAACTAAGTCAGAAAATATAAAATTGCTTTCTAAGCATTACTTGCTCTAATGTAGAAAGTGAATTCCTGGGATATACTGATTTTTATAAAAGGAATCAGTCTGAAATGACTCCTTTGGTGCATTTTTAGCAATTGTTTTTCTAGCATGCATTCTACAGGGTTTATAATTTTTTTTCCCCACACACAAATGATTTCAAGGAAGTTTTCATGGAAGTCAGATTTTAACTCTCCTCCAGATAGCACTGTAAGCTTTAGCTCTAAGATCATTCATACTCTTTCAGAAATAAAGTTCTTGATTTCAAATCATTCCAAGTTTCCCGGTAGACAGAAGTAGAGAAGGGATGTAATATGATTGCTCAATATAGCAAGGAATAAAATATATTTAATACCAATCAAATTACTTTTTACTCCTTATTCTTCTAAGCATGCATAGACTGAAGGAAGAAGCTTCTTTCACTGGGGATAAATCTATATCTAAATGTCAAAAACGATAACTCTCTGTGAAGTTTGCTTACTAAGAATTTGCTATGGTTCATTTTCCAATGACACCTTCATATTCAATGGTGTCAGCCTTTTGGAGCAGCAATCCAGGATCAATTCATCTTGGCATTAAAAGGAGAAGGAAAAAAAAGCAAGAGAAAGAATTGGTAGCTTCACAAGAGCATACGGAGTCACTCGAAGATGAAGCAGATTCATCATGGGGCAACCCCACAATCCCCTTCCAAACCGCCCTTCCTATCCTCATCTCAAGCAGCAGGCACCGCTGCACTGTCAGTACAAACACTGATCACCCACAGGAATACAAAACAGCCTTAACGCCTCATTTGCTTAAGCAGCAAGACTATTTCATACCCTTACATCATGTGCTGAACCCTTAGATAAAGTTGCCTGGGGGCGCGGAGCCAGGGGTGAGGAAAAGAAGAGAGGAATTGCTTCAAAAATATTTTCTTCCTAGAATTATCTCCTTTTTAAACTATAATCAAGCCCTTGAAAAGACATTGTTAATGTACCCTGGAGAAGGAGTGACGGAGCACGGAATGAGCTACTCTTTGCGACTCTAGCTGTGTCATTCACAAATTACAATAGCCATCTTTCTTATTCAGTTCTCTAAGGTGATTTTTGCGGTACGCGGGCCTCTCACTGTTGCGGCCTCTCCCGTTGCGGAGCACAGGCTCCGGACGCGCAGGCTCAGCGGCCATGGCTCACGGGCCCAGCCGCTCCGCGGCATGTGGGATCTTCCCGGACCGGGGCACGAACCCGTGTCCCCTGCATCGGCAGGCGGACTCTCAACCACTGCGCCACCAGGGAAGCCCTCTAAGGTCATTTTTTAAAATGACAATTGCGTTAATTAAAATGTTCAAGACTGAATTCATCATAGTGAAACTGAAATTGCTGAAGAGATATATTAATGAAAAATTACAGAAAAGTCCTTTCAGCGTTAGGACGAGTTTTATTAGTATATGTCAATGAAGCTATGTATAATATAGTTTATATGTAGAATTTTCTCCACTTTCCTGTCTAGGAAAGTGCAGGAAAAACCCACTAGATACTAGAGTAATTCATAAGGTCATACACTTAGAGAACTGAAAGTTATCCAAATGTAAAGTGAGACATGAGGGAATTATAATCAGAGCACAGACTTTAAACTACCTTTGAATAATTTTTAAAAGAAATAGTATACTTAATCCTGCTGATTTTCTAGAGTCTTGCTGCTGACAAATCTCTTGTCTTCCACTGTGCTATAAACTTCTGCCTGACACATTCAATCCAGTTGAATGAGGACTTATATCCAGAAAGTCATTGAATCTGAGTTACTTAGAAGTCTAGGTTCCGATAACATGCATCATACTTCAGAATGCATGTCTGGCTGATACTGAAATACTGGAGTCCTGGTTCACGAGGTTTTGTACCATATCAAAAGAGAGAAAAGTTTGAATGTCATGTAATGCCTTGAACTTTACATCATAAATTAGGACCAGTAATATGGAAAAAATTATTTGAATAAAACACAAGAGCCTTCTTCAGATCTTTAACTTTTCTATTCCAGGACTCTACTTCTCAAAATGAGGGTTCTCTCACCTTCAGAATCATACTACCACACAGCTAAAGACAGCACTGTGAAGGGCTTAGAGAAATCTGGGTTTTAATGTTCGCTTCTTCAACTGACCAGCTATGTGACATCTGGGCAAGCTACGTGGCCATTTTGAACTTCAGGTTTTCATTTTCAAAATATGGACAGTAATATCTTGTGGGACTCTCCTGATGAATCAATGTCCAGTATAGTTCTGGCATAAGAAACGTGCAGCACCTGTGTCCTTCCCACAATTTCAGTCTTTAAGAAACTTTAAGAGAACATATACTTCACCCTCCTTAAGGGTAGCAATACCTTAATTAACCCATTAAAAAAGGGTTACATTAAGGTTAACAGTTTTGACATGTCCAAATTGTGTCTTAGCTGTTGAATTGTTTTTATTTCACCAAAGCTACTGAACACATTCCAAATGATTTACCTGCACCTTGTTTGACTTAGACACCCCTCTCTCTCTGTATATATATTTTAAGGTATTCTCTTCTTAAAGAGAATTTCTTTAAATTTCTTGCAATACTTGCAAGTGTTTATTGCAGTATTTCTTTGGATAGACTATTTCTTCATTGGTGCTGCATTAATATTAATAAATGTCAATAATAACAGTAACAGATATTGACAAGATGATAATAGTAACGTGTTGACAAATAGATAAGCTAATACTTACATGAGAGTCACTCTAATTATCACTTTCTCATATAGTTTTCATAACAACCACTAAAAGCAAGAGTTGTTATGGTCACTTATTTGCAAGTGAGGGAATTAAGCCTTAGGGAGATCTAGGAACTTCCCTTAAGTCATACAATAAGTGGTGGAAGTAGGACTGGAACCCAGGTTTGCCTGCCACTAAAGTATCTGCTTTTAACAAATCATATCATCTTATTTCTGCTGAACAGAATTCTCTTAGAGGACAGTTATAAACGTGACCCTTAAATAACCCGGTGATGAATACTTTTGAAGTCACACTAACACAGACTTCTTTAAACATTAAACAAAAAGTTTAAAATGAAAACCTTTGAAACTTCATTCCTAATGAAGTTGAAATTTACTACAATGTAACATTACAACATTTTATAATGTTAGTCTATCATTAATTAGTCTTTAAGCATAATTTTGCTTTCTTAATAGACCTATTTCAGAACCTAAAAACCAAAGTGCCTTTGTCTTTAATGAAACTTCTGTTCAAGTTATCACTTCAGTTAGCACATTGCACTCTTGTGAATAGAAACAGAACCCACACTGACTTTCACATATGTATTTTCATGTTCTTACTATATAAATAATAAATATATATGAGAGTCTCTTCTGTTTTTCTCAGACACTGTGGATAAGTGTGGTTTATTAAATCCACAGAGACAAGTTGCTGTATTGGTCTGTTAAATGTTGTTATAAGTCAGTTAATCTTGTACATGCTTGTTAGTTACATGTACTAATTTACTGTATTGATGGGTTGTTAGTATAAATATCAAATGTAACAGAATAAGACAAACATGCATATGAAAGTGATTCCAATAATCATTTTGCAGGAGGTGAAATGATCCATATAGTAGTTTATAAAAGCATATGGTGAAAAATTGAAAAGTGAAATGAAATATCTGACTAATTGCTTTTCCTGGGATATGTATCAATACAGGAAAATCATAATTAAGAGTTTTAAAACTACAGTGACCAAAAATATTTTGTAAACTTTTATAGTAAGCATAGTTCTAATATGAGTAGAACCCAGACAATTTTTAGATAGAAAATAAAGAATGGTGTTTCTTTTTGAAGTAATTGAGTCATATACTATAGCATTTGTCACTATACCTTCCCCTTGATGGTAAGTTAAAATATGGACGGTAACTGAATTCTGGCCTAGAAGAAATCCACCTTGACTTCTAATGAAAGCACTTAGGTGCAAAATGAACTCAATAGAGCAAATCCCTGAAGTCTCAAGTGAATGTGACAGTCATTTACCATGTCTGTCTTTTGGCACTAGATTATAACCTGCGTTCTTAAACTTGACATGTAGCCTACAAACTCTCTGTTTCTTGCTCATAAGAAACAGGATGATGAACCTATCAATGTGCATTCTTCAACCATAATGCATGAGGGATTTTGACTGACAGCCAGCAAACAAGTCAACTTTTCAGAAAAGAATTGTTTCCCACCGCTTATAGAAACGAGTGTTTACTCTAATTCAGTCATGAAATCCTAAAAATGTTAGAAGAACTTGTACTCACTTTCATTAAAATGATCACATTAAAATCTGTCTCTAAATTCTGTAAACCCAGAGTACTTCAAATATCCAAAGTGGAGCTGCTGATCATTTATAAAACCACTGAACAGTCCTAAGGTTCATATCTTCATTTCCTTACAATAATGTTAGTGTTTTTGGAATAACGTAATGCTTAGAAAGAATAAGGTACAATGGGTTAGTGAAATCTGAGTTCTTTCTTCAAAAATCCATTCTTGAGTAACTGTAGTATGGAGAGCATTGCGTCTGCATGATCTTTGTATAAGCCTGTGAAGTCATATTTACACACAATTAAAATGCTGTAAGTTGGTATGTGATATATGTTTGCAATAAAAGTAAAAATTTGGGATTATAGAAGAGGGAGTGATTAATTGGAACAGAAAAAGCTTTGTGGCTAAAACTGACATTTCGAGGAGGATCTCAGAAGATGTTGAGGGCGTTTTGACAGGCGGGGGGACAGCTGCACTTTTAGTTTCAAATTTGATATGAAAAGTGGACGTGGAATTTGGCAGTTATTTGAAAGGTTTCACTAATATTTTAAGACAATCTCAAAGATTTTAGCCTCACTCATTCTTTTATGTCAGTGTCAGTTCAATTCTATTCATTGCTGTAAATGCCAAGAAAGGAGAGAGTTTCAAGAAGGAACAAATCCTGCAGCAATGTCAAACAGCATGAGTACTACGAAGGCAGCATTGGGTGAGACAATCAGGAAGTCCTTTCTGTGTTTGCAGAGGGAAGTTTTAGTAGTGGTGAAGTTCATTATTGAGAGTGGATGAAACTGAACGTGAAATGAGGAAATGGTGACAGCTGACGTAGAAGTGGAGTGGTACTTTCAGAGAGGTACCAAGATAAGTAAAGGAAAGAAATGAAGAGAATGCAGTGTTGGAAGAGGGCAAATGTGAGGGTCAGCTGAGGTAAAGAATGAATGTTGTAAAATGGTGAAAGATGTGGTCAGTGTAACATCTCAAATAGGTTATACTCCGTAATTTTGGGAAAAATCTGGAATATGTTGCCCGACTCATTCATTATTTCTGAAGTACAACTATCCTAGTGGCCAAAGAACAACTGGTTAGACATAAAGGTATTTAATTATAATTTGGCTTTATTACCTAACAGTTAGCAGAGTAAAAAGACAGTATGTATTTGCATTTCCTCACACAGTTTTGTCTAAGATATTTTACAGTTAAACTTTTTGGGAAAAGGCTCAGAGTCCTTGCAGGAGTTTTATGAAATAGCCAAATCACCTCCTTGCTCCCTTTCTGAGCTCTGAAAATTACAGCACATTTCCAAATAATTTCATTAAATGGCCACATAACCAGTAAGAGGAAGATGGCATTATCTCCTTCTTACAGTTGAGGAGGTCAGTGTCTTGGAAAGGTTAAATGACTTGTTGAGGGACACACGTCTGAGAAATGGCAGAATGAGCACTTCTCCTCCTCCAGTGCTCTCCAGCTGTCTCCTGATCAACCGGCTTGATCCCTTCTCTAGTAACTGTCTGCTGAAGGACTGACATATATAGATAGAGAAACAGAGCCAAAGAATGACAACATATTCGTGATTCTCAGCACAATCTAACACAGAACCTGGCAGGAGACAGTGTACGAAGCTAACTTAATTCCAGCATGGTGGTCATTATGGTTCATTTCCCTCTGGTTCCTCTAGTAGTTATAAAAGCAAACTTGCAGTCATTCTTTAACTTGTACAGAAGAAATGTGCATTGGTGATTGGACATAAGCACTGTGGCTTAGTTCTTTGCTTCTCAACATAAATTACTCTCGCTGCATTTTGATTTACTCTGAGTTATGTCAATATAAGCCAGTCCCACATGAAGACAGTGTTAGGTAAATTCTGGGTGAATTTTTAAAAATGTACCAAGTTGAGGCTAAGGGCCTCGCTTACGAAAAATGCACCAAAGTATTTCCAACCTCCCAGTGCCCCTTCATAGCACTCAGTCAGTCACCATTTTTGACATTTCTTTGATACAAATATTTGGAGTTTGAGATCTGGGAGGTGAGCATCTCCAGATAATTATGAATTCACGATACTATCATGTATGTGTGAGTACTTGAGGTGAAATAAAAAAGAAGGTCACCAGATATAAAGAGATGACATTACTCTGAGGACAGTTTAATGGGTCACCAACATTAATGTCATGTAAGAAAATGGAAGAGGAGAAGGAAATATTTTGATTCATCATACAACCGTTAACTTTAGAACATGGAGAAACATCTGGAAGGTGACAAGGATTGGGAAGGAATAGTCTGACCAGATGTTTGTATTGTAAGGTCACGGGCTTCAAAAGTTGTTAAGGCCAAGGAGATAAGTCAATGGAGGATGTGTAAAGGATTGAAACTGCACTCGTGTCTGGATTGAAAGACCCAGAGGCCTGTGCTTGAGTGCTTCAAAGGAAGAGGCGCCATATGTAGGAAGTAAGCTTTAAATCAGAATGAGGAGGCAGAAGACCGACTGAAGTGAAAGAGTAAAGATATACGGGACCTTGATAATGATAAAGTAGAAGGTTCTGGGGGCTCTGGGGAAGAGACAAATGAGGAGGTTGGTGGGGGTATGTGGCCAGGGAATAGGGCAGGATTAAGTGGGAGTGAGTGCATAGCAGTGCTTGGGAGAGCAGTATCACAGAAATAAAGTTCCACTGAGAGGAAGGGCAATGGGTTGAGTAGGAAGAAGAAACAATGGGAAAACTACCTTTGATATGCAAATTTATTTGTTAATCATATATTTACCAAAAACGATTTATTAAGTACGTATCATATGCCAGGTACTGTGGTACAACTGAATTCTTTCCCAGAGGCTCCTTAAGGCAGTTATTAGGTATTTGCATCCACAGATATCTAGTGCTATGTCTGGAACGCAGTAGTCTCCCAATAAGCATTTGTTGAATGAAAGAATAAAGAATGGAAAGATCATATTTAACCACTACAATAACATTATTCTATCCATCATACAGATGAGAAAACTGAGGCTAAATAACAGACTCATGGTCTTGCGGCAAGCTAGAATAAGTGACTAAGTTTGTTACACTAATTTTACAGCATAACAATACTATACTTAAGTATTCTACTTTTCATGCTGTTACCACCTTTATGGGCTGAACTGTGCCCACCCCCCAATTCATGTTAAAATCACAACCCCCTGTACCTTAGAACGTGACTGTATTTGGAGGTAGTATTTTTAAATAGGGAATTAAGTTAAAATGAGGTCATTAGGATGGGCCCTAACCCAATATGGCTGATATCCTTGTAAAAAGATTAAGTTAGGATACAGAATGTGCAGAGGGAAAACCAGGTGAAGACACAGGGAGAAGATAACCATGTACAAGGCAAGAAGAGAAGCGTCAGAAGAATCCACCCCTGCCAACACCTTGATCTTGGACTTTTAGCTTCCAGAACTGTAAGAAAATAAATTTCTGTTGTTTAAGCCACCCAGTCTGTAGTATTTGGTATGGCAGCCCTAGCAAACGAATACATTACCTCTCCCACTATTGTAGAACAAAGCATTCCACCTCTTTTCCACAAGGTGTCAAGATGTTGAATTACTGAGCCAATGTACTGAGATGT
Organism: Leucopleurus acutus; assembly: GCF_964270905.1. NCBI lineage: Eukaryota > Metazoa > Chordata > Mammalia > Artiodactyla > Delphinidae > Leucopleurus > Leucopleurus acutus. Next base: position 145,017,788 of record NC_139146.1, read on the forward strand.
GTTGCAAAATTAGGATAAAATAATCTACCTTTCGAGGTTATTATCCAGATTTAATGAGATAACATATATAAAGTGTCTCTATAGTGCCAGGAATATAGGATTATCAATTAATTCTAGCAAGTATGTGTCAAGTAGCAGTGGGGACACACAGGAAGAAGTAGAAGAATACGTTCAGATGGACAAGGCATTGTTGAGGGACAGCAGTCCAGTCTGATGGGAGAGCATGAGAGCCTAGATGAGGAGGCACCAAAGGCAGCATGGTGTGTTTACCCCTAAGTAAATAAATATTTATTTATAAATAAATAAATATTATATATTTATATATATTTATTTATATTTATATAAAATATAAATATATTTATATATAAATAAATAAATATTAGGGAAAAAATAAAATCTTCATGGAGGGAAAGGATGGTTAGGAGAAAATGTCTCAAAAAGTCTTCTAGGGACTTCCATGGCAGTCCGTTGGTGAGGACTCCAGGCTTCCACCGCACGATGCTCGGGTTGGATCCCTGATCCGGAACAGGATAATAGTAATAACCTGGCTGGAACTAGGAGTGCAGAGATAGAGCTGGAAATATATGTTTTGGCCAAAGGAAACTCAACACAACCCTTATTACTACTCTACCAGAAGGTGAAGTACTATTCCACCAAGTTTAGGGATCTACACTGTGGCTTTATAGAGAGGGGAAAAAAACATACTGTGCTTTTTTAGTAGGATTGTTTCTACTTTCTGAGATAGCAATTTTATAATCAGATCTTTGAGACCCCTTTTGTCCCCAAGTTCTTAACTGCTGACCTCACTTTATACTACATTGACAAAAAGAAACGATTAGATATGGACTCCTTCATCTTTCTGTCATCCAGATCAGTTACACTTGCATAAATGCCCCTTCTTCCCTTCTCTTACAATATGGAAGTGTCACTCTTTCCATCAAAGGCCAGTGCCTCATCTTATTCTTAAGGATTTTCTTCTTGCCTGATTATTTTCCTCTCCTACATCATCAGCCTTTCCCTCTCTATGAGATCATTTCTATTAGCATATATACATATCAACAATTTTTCATCTTAAAATGTATCCTTGATCCCAATTCCCCTTCTAGCTACCACCCTTTCTTCCTTTTTGTAAAAGAAATACTTAAAAAAGTTGTCTATGTATATGTCTATACTTATTATCTCAATTTTCTCTTAAACTCATTTTAATCAGACTAGTTTGGTCTTCATCCCCACCATTCTTTCAAAACTTCTCTGGTTGAGGACAACAGTGACCCTTCCACATTATGAATCCAGTGGTCAATTCTAAATCTTACTCGTTAAATCAATCCTTCTTTGAATTTCCTTTTTTTTTTTTACTGGCTTCTAGGATGCTACACCACCTTGTTTTTCTTCTGTTTCTCTGGTCGTCCTTCTTGGTGTCCTTTGTACTGACTTTTGATCTCACCTCTTAAGGTGGGAGTGCCTCAGAGCTCAGTCCTTGGCCCTCTTCTCTTTTGCTGATAACTCTCACGTTTATATTTCCAGCTAGGACCTCTCCCCAGAACTCCAGGCTTATTTAATCAACTGCCTAAGACATCTTTATTGGGATTCTAATAGGCATTTCAAACTTCGTATGTCTGAAACTGAGCTCCTGATCATTCTCCCTCAGCCCACCACAACCCCAGTCTTTCTGCAGTCTTCCCCATGCCTCCTGGCAGTGCTCCATTTTCCAGGTGTGAAGACCACAACACTTGAGAAACATCCTTCCTCTTATCACACACTTCTCTCTCTCAGACCCCACATCCAACCCATCAGCTATCAACATTCAAATATATCCAGACTCTGAGCACTTCTCACTATCTCCACTGGTACTATCCATGTCCAAGATAACATCATCTTTCACCCAGATTATCACAATAGCCTCGTAACTGTTTTCCCAGCTTCTATCCTTTCCACTTTCGGCCTTTTTTCAATGCAGCAGCCAGATCATGTCTCCTCTGTGTTCAAAATCCCACAGTGGTTCCGCATTTCACTCAGAGTGAAAGCCAATATTTTTACAGGGGTCCAGCCTCATACTGTCTGGCCCGTGATGACCTCTCATCTCTTCCTCTACTCCTCTTCTTCCCTGCTCTCTCCGCTCCAGCTGCACTAGTCTCTTTGCTTTATCTTCAGCACACTAGATATACTCCCAACTCGCTAGGAGAGCCCTGTTTGGAACATTCTTCTGCCGGATGTCTGCGAGGTCCACCTCCACATTTCCTTCAAGACTTCATTCACATGCCATCTCGTCAAGGAAACCTTCCCTGAATACCCTTTTTAAAACTGCAAACTGCTCATCCCACTCCATAACTCCCTACATTTTACCTTTTTAAAGTACAGCATTTTAGGGGCTTCCCTGGTGGCGCAGTGGTTGCGAGTCCGCCTGCCGATGCAGGGGACACGGGTTCGTGCCCCAGTCTGGGCCACATGCTGCGGAGCGGCTGGGCCCGTGAGCCATGGCCGCTGAGCCTGTGCGTCCGGAGCCTGTGCTCCACAACGGGAGAGGCCACAACAGTGAAAGGTCTGCATACCACAAAAAAATAAAATAAAAATACAGCATTTTATCTTCTAATGTTTTATGTAATTTAATTATTTGTGGTGTTTGGAATTTATTTCCTGTCTCTTCCTACTGAAATATAAGTCCTAGGAAGGTGGGAATTTAAAAATTATTTGTTTATTTACTTATATAAAAATTATTTTTATATATATATATATATATATAGACAGAGAGAGAGAGAGAGAGAGAGAGAGAGAGAGAGGGATTATAAAGCAGTGCCTGGCACATAGTAGTTGCCCAATAAACATTTGGTAAAAGCATGAGTGTATTGCAGAGTAGGAGGCTGAAAGCAGTCAGACAGGTTAGGAAGCTATCCTGGCAACGATGGGGCCTGGATAAAAGCAGTGAGAATAGAAGGGAGGAGGTAAGGATTCATTAGATGGCACTGGGTGGCAGTGGGGGAGAAGGTGAGTATGATCTGCAAGCATCTGCTTAGTTAACTGGGTGGATGGTGGCACGATGAATTAGATGAATTAGAAAAGAGAATACAAGCAGCAGAGAAAGTTTCGGCAATGGAGAGATGAAGAGTTCAGTTTTAGTTATTTAGTATTAGACATAGGGCAAACGGCTGAGGAAACATGTCCAGCAGAATAATAACTGCATCGACACCAGCAGCAACAGCAGTAGTGGTGAGGGTAATAATGTAACAGCTAACAGTTATTGAACATTATCTATATGGTAGGCCCTGTTTAAGTGCTTTACATATATTAACTGTTTTAAATTTCTCCCCCTTTTTAGAGATGAAGAAATTGAGAGGATAGAGAAATTAAGGACAATTTGCTCAAAGTGACTTGATTGAATGGAATTCGTATATTGAATGTAATGACTGATGGAATTAGTTAGTGGCAAAGTAAAAAATATAAACTCAGGCAGCCTGGCTCTGGAATCTGTGACCTTAACAGTTGGATATAAATGTCTAAAACTTTGCAGAGAAAAGCAGGTTGATAAGCAGAGTTGGGAGTGCCCATTCTATAGGTGATCATTTAAATCCATGAAAGAAGATTAGATTATCTAGGGAGAGGCTGGCCTACTACTACTACCATCATTACTAACTGCTGGTAACATTTATGGAGCCCTTACTACAGCCCAGACACTGAGTTACAATGGGAGACAAGATGGGCCTGACCTCCCACTCCTTGTTGTTAGGGTAGTAATACTAACATGTGATGAAATTTATGGTGGGCAAATTCAAGGAGTTGGGGGAAGACATGTTAGAAGAACCTGACCCAATTCTGTAGATCAGCCAAAAGATCTCTGAGTAACACCTGAACTGGAAGGAAAGAGACTGGTCAGAGTAAGCTGATAAATTTTGATAAAAATGGAGTCTTAAGATCAAAGAACAGGTTAGTGAAAGTTGGAGTAAAAATGTGTAAGCGTTTGAGGTTGTGGTCAGAAAAGGGACACAAAGCATTTGCTTACTACCTGACACACACACAGACATTGAAGGGTTGGGTTTGTTTCCTTCTTTACATAATAAAAGGTATGAATGAGAATTTATTCCCTGGGCAGAGTCCTTATATTCATATGCCTGGAGAGACATTTTGCTTTCTTTTTTTTCTGTTTATTTATTTTTATCTTTTTTTAAAAAAATAAATTTATTTATTTATTTTTTGCTGCATTTGGCCTTCGTTGCTGTGCACCGCCTTTCTCTGGTTGTGGCGAGCAGGGGCTACTCTTCGTTGTGGTGCACGGTCTTGTTGCGAAGCATGGGCTCTAGGCACGCAAGCTCCAGTAGTTGTGGCACACGGGCTCAGTAATTGTGGCGCATGGGCTTATTTGCTCCACGGCATGTGGGATCCTCCCGGACCAGGGCTCGAACCTGTGTCCCCTGCATTGGCAGGCGGATTCTTAACCACTGTCCCACCAGGAAAACCCTTTTTCCTGTTTATTAAGTCATAAAGTATTAACTCTGTTTGCAAATAGCCTGGACAAATGTGGAAGAAATGCCCCAAGATTTGCCATTCTCAGCAGTGGTTATTCACCCCTTAAGAAAGAGTCTTTCCCGCTCCTACTCACCTGTTTTGTGTTATTTCCTATAGATTTGAAATCTGTTTCTCAATATGTTACTGCAACACAATTCTGTCAGTTTTATAATAATGTAGGATAACCCTATGTATTGTAATCTTCTGAAACAGAGAGGTTGCAGATAGTTTATTCTTCTTTCAAATAAAATAAATGATTTTCCCATCATAGAAATTCAAAAGTACAAAAGCGTATATTTTGGCATATTCAGTAAAGGAAACTGAAACAAAACTAGAGTTGCCAGTTGTCAAAGTTCAGTGTTTAGGAGAAAAGGCAGTAACGTTTTATGTAGTTTAGCTAAACAAAATCAAGATTTTCTCCTAAAATAGCTCCTTGCTTTACCATTCAGAATATCTTAAGCAAGTACCAAATACCAATACTGATGGGAAAATAATTTAAAATATCCCATTCCCAGAAAGAATTGAATCATGTGCATCTACGTGATTAGAGTAAGCATAGTGTAAAAATATTTTGGCTAGGGCTTCCCTGGTGGCGCAGTGGTTGAGAGTCCACCTGCCGACGCAGGGGACATGGGTTCGTGCCCTGGTCCGGGAGGATCCCACATGCCGCGGAGCGGCTGGGCCCGTAAGCCATGGCCGCTGGGCCTGCGCGTCCGGAGCCTGTGCTCCGCAACGGGAGAGGCCATGGCAGTGAGAGGCCCGCGTACCATTAAAAAAATAATAATAATAAAATTTTGGCTAAGTTTATCTTTCTAGTCCCATAGGATCATATTTAAAAACTTGCTTTTTTTTATCTTAAGGTGATTTCTAGTCAAAGAGTAAAACTTCCTCTGAATCTCACATCTTTGTTTTATTTAAATAGACAAAGCTTCAAATATCATGAAAACACATCAGTTATTCTTCAAGAATGCAGATGCTTGGTGGGATATGACCTGAGAGCAGAGCAGGGTTAGAACATAGGATAGGAGTAGGCCCATGTGTGGAAATGGTAGACAATTCAAATGTCAAAGAAGAGACAGGGAGAAAAGGCTATGCTGATGAGAACAAGTACTAGCGAGCTTTTTAAAGGTAACATCTTAAAAATGTTAGAAATTTATTATCTTAAATATGTTAGAAATTTATATTCTTACTAATGGGAGAGATACGTTGAATCATATTTTCTTAAGTTTTTAATCTAGAGTTTTTTCTTCTGAAACAGTTATAGTAGTGATTTTATTTTGAAAGTTAAAAAATTAAATTTAGGTTATCATTGTACCATGTCACAAGCTCCCACAATCTGTACTGTTCATAGTAAGGGTGCGGCAGGGGCTATCATTTGTGTGTGAACAGAAGCCATAAAAAACCAGCAGAGTCAGACTGCCATGTCTACATCGAGTCTGTATTTCTCAAATTCCAGTGTCATCAATGAAGTCACAGGACTTTCTTCTTTATATACAAAAAAATTTAACAAAGTTATTTTACTCTAACTTTTTGTTATATAGGATGGTTTAGGAATTTCGTGAAAACTGAAAATTGATTTTGAGCTCCATTTGGTTCCTGAAGTTAATTTTTTACATTTCCATTTTAGCATATGCTTAAGACTTTTATACTTTTACAAACACTAATTTACTCAACACATTCTTGACATTAAGTGGATCATGAACATAGAGGGTTAATTGATTTGTCCAAGGTTACAGGTTCTCAAGAACCATTTTCACACATAAAAATAAAAGTCCCATTGGTCTATCTGCTCTGGCATTAGTAGCAATCAATACTAAGAACTGTGGTGTGTAAGGTGCTGAACATTTTATTTTGAAATACGGCAACTCTTCTGTGGTATATTCACATTCTGCTTACTTCAGATTGCTCTTGAATTTGAAAATATTGTCCTGTCTGAGGCTATTAATTGCTAATAAATATTAGCATTATTCAGTTGAAGGGAGCTATTTTTCAGTGATGCGTGAACAGTGCTTCCAACCTCTGGTTAGGAAATGCTTTGGGGTGGAAAATATAAGCTATTACTATTGCTTGTACAGTACCATTTTTATTTTGCAATTTAACCTTGAAAAAATAACATGTATAATCTATGAACAAGTATAAAATCTTTAGAAGCTTAGTAAGTGAGTAATGCTTAAAACAAAGTTTGAGAGATGGGCCATTTCCCCCTGCCCCATCCCCTTTCTCTTTTAAGTCTTTCACCACTCTTGAAAAATAGGAGAGTAGAGTGGATATACACATGAGCTCTGAATCCACTGACCCACCCTCTGAAATAAGTACTATTACTATCCTTACCCACAAAATGAGAGGGTAGTAACAGTACTTATTTCAGAGGGTGGCTATGAAATTAAATTTAATACATAGTAAGTGCTCAATAAATCTCAGTTATCGGTATAACTACAAGAGCCAGATACCTTTGTTATTAAAATACTTACAGAGGGCTTCCCTGGTGGCGCAGTGGTTGAGAGTCCGCCTCCCGATGCAGGGGACACGGGTTCGTGCCCCGGTCTGGGAAGATCCCACATGCCGCGAAGCGGCTGGGCCCGTGAGCCATGGCCACTGAGCCTGTGTGTCTGGAGCCTGTGCTCCGCAATGGGAGAGGCCACAACAGTGAGAGGCCCGTGTACCGCAAAAAAAAACCAAAAAAAAAAAAAACAAAAAAACCCAAAAAACTTACAGAAAAGGCACCATTATGGTATAAGTTACTCTTAATAACTACTATCCATAAATTACTATTATGCACTAAGTGACTTTCAGGTGATAGGCTATCTGTTAAAAGACTATTATATAGTGTGATATAATTTCAGTTATTTAAGTCAAGGTCTTTTCCAAGTTACTCCAGACTTATCTCCTTCTGTAACCAAGTTACTACTTTTGATATGTAGGAGGGAAACACACACACACACACACACACACACACACACACACACACACACACACACACACACCTGCCACGTGATAGGTCTATGCTGCCTGTGAGATGTTTAAAAGAGTTGAAAAATTAGCCAAAACCACTTTGATTTCATTAATTATATCTTACATATAAAAGATCCCTTTTTATCAGTCATTATAGGGTAATATCTAAGTCCCATGTAATATAATAAAACATACTGATAAATTGAGATAAGTCTATCTATCCACCCAACTATCTAACACATTCCTTAAGAAATTTTGAGCATAAGAAAGCTCTAATTATATAGGAGATACAGTTAATATATAGGTGAACCATTTTTTAAAATTGCAAATCTATTTTGTAGATCCTCACTGGCCATAAAGAAAATATATTCATTTACTTCTTCATAGATTACTGAGATATCATTTGGACATTTTTCTTTAAATGAACTAAATTTCCCATAAGAAAAGATAACAGTGAGATGACCTATTATGCTTCATAATATTTAGAGGAATCTGAAAAAAATTAAGTTTTATGCCCTGAAAGGTCAAATGTGATCAGTCATTCTGTTGATAATCTACGATGGGAAAGTTTAAATTTAAATCAAAACAGGGAATGAAATGTTAATGAGTTCTTATATATTCATACTGATCACTGATTACAGAAGAAGGGTTTGACACCCGAAACAGGGCAAAATTTGTGCCCATTAATTTTTTTACTTTTAAAGAAAAAGGATTAATCCTGGAGACTGTAGACCATTGTACCTGAGTGCTATATGCTAAAGCATATCATTCAAACATGGCCTGGCTATGGAAATTGGAAATGAACCTGAACACTTAAAGTAGTGATAGATTTAATAAGGGTTGGGATGATCAATCTTTCTCTCACAAGCATGGGTGGTAGACAGGGGGTCAGAGCATAGAGCAGGCCCACCAGATGCTTGTAGTTAAGACAGATGTAATTAATTTTGGCTCTGTACTTCAGAGGACAATACCTAGAAGCAAAAGTAGGACCGTAGCTAGAGGGTATTGCAAATTCTGTCTGAAAAAGCCAAATTGTCAAAGCTGTAGAAACCCAATATAGCATGAATCAAGGGACAGTTCTGGAGTCCAGAATGGAAGATAAAGCCTAAAGCCATGAGTTTGAAAAATATGCAGGGTTGAAGAAGGAGATGTAAGGAAAGGCGAGGGCAAGGACAGCTAGAAGGGGTGGGGTCACTAGATGGTGCTCTGAGATGTGGTACTACACAAAGAATTTGAAAAGCAATATAATAACTAGACAAATGTGGAGTTTGAGCATACAGAAACAGCCTAGGGGGCTTCCCTGGTGGCGCAGTGGTTGAGAGTCCGCCTGCCGATGCAGGGGACACGGGTTCGTGCTCCGGTCCGGGAAGATCTCACATGCCACGGAGCGGCTGGGCCCGTGAGCCATGGCCGCTGGGCCTGCGCGTCCGGAGCCTGTGCTCCGCAACGGGAGAGGCCACAGCAGTGAGAGGCCCACGTACCGCAAAAAAAAAACAAACCAAAAAAAAAAACAAACCAAAAAAAACAGCCTAGTGGTGCACTGCGTAAGTTCTGTTAGCTGCTGCTCCTTGGAGGCATTTGAGTGTGCGACCCCTGTGGACCATCGCTTAACAAAGGATTAGAATATCCAAGGCTGTTTTTAATCAAATGTCTGTGGCTTGTTTCATGTATGAGTTGGCCTTGTTTAAAAGACAGCTCAAAGATTTGGACAAGAAAAGATGTCTATATCCATTAGAATTATTTGGAATGGCTCAATTGCCAAGGAATTATGGATAAAAAGAAAATAGGAGATGGTTAGTGAAAACATTAAGGTGACTGTGAGATGTTTGTGTTATGTGTTACTTAACATGTAGGATTGTCACGATGCAAAAATGAGAAAACAGATATGAAAGTACAATCTTGGAACAAAAAGGTTCCGTACAAAGGCAGGATATGGCAACAATTGTGAAGTTTTTGCATTGAGATGGAAAGGTATTGAACATTTTGACATAATCTTTGAAGTTAAATAGGGGCAACTAAAATAATTTTCTGCCTAACAAAATATTTGTAGTAGATTTTCTACATTCTTTGGGCGCTTCTAGTATACACAGGACTTCCTGATGCAGGGAAGCACTGAAGAATAAAAATGATAGTATCAATTTTAATGAAAAAAGCTGATTACCTGACATACTTGCTCTGTTTAATATCTTGGGCTAGTCAACTACGTGATAAATATAGGAAGGTGGATATTGCCACTATTTGCCAAGCTGCCAACTGTACAAACGCCAATGTGTAGTGTACTTCAGTCTCTTCACATTTCTCATCAAGACTGAAAGTAATTTAAACTAGTTCTTCTGCTGATAAATAGTATTCTATGCTATTTACAGATAAGACACAAAATCATTACAGAGATTCGACATAGAGACGATTTAGGTACAAAGCTTTAACTATGCAGTCTCCTTATCATCCTTTTATATTCAACATTTTTAAAAAGGAGGTTATCTTTGGCTACCAAAGAAAAAGAGATTATAATTTTTTTATTTTTCAAGCTGATGTGAGAAAAAGATTGTGTCTTTCCGCCAACACCATCCCAGTATGAAATCTTCAGCATACCTACACATTGGTTAGACAGCTGCAGTGTAAGCAAGAGCCCAGCAGGTGGCATAATAATGGAGAAATGGTTGGGATTTTGCCCAGACTAAAGAACTCAAAAAAGATTTCAGTACATAGTAGTATATTTTCTTCTCCAGGGTAAAATATTTAACAACAAATAATTAGTCCTAAAATTAGAAAAAAGTATGTGTGGGAATACGTTGCAAATCCATGAAATGACTTATGATGGCAACTGTGAAACAGTTAATATTTGTGGAGTTTGAGGCAAAAGTAGAAACAGAGCCTGGTATACTGCATTTCTAAATATTTGAAGTTATGTCAAGCTATCAAATTTTAAAATATGTTCTTCAATGGCAGCTTCACGACCCCCTTCTCTTTCCACTTCCAGCTCTTTCCTGCACCGTGAGGGCCTTACCAGTATGCACGTGGCCCTGCTAAGTGCACATCCACCCTCTATCCACACCCCACAGACAGCCATCCCTTGGCCACCCTTGGGCCTAGGGAGTTGCACCAGTGGTATGGTTCCCCCTCAGGGAATGGACTGAGGTTAAGTGGTCTATGGGTGCAGAAAATGGGATCAGGACAGTTTGGATAAATAATTATAGGGTCTGCATACTTGGAATATGGTCTAGAAGGAATGCATAGGCTTCTGGTGGACATACCCCCTTGACTCTGCAAACTCCTCAACTGGTGGGAAGGAAAGTGGCAAAAAGAAGGCCAGAAGGGGGACTTGAAAGAGCAGGGCTCAGGGCAGGGGTCTTTCTTGCTTGGGTTTAAGGATAATAGAACTCTGATGCATTTTAATAAGAGCTAATATATCAATATATACTGTTTTTCTGTTTATATTTAGCTTTCATGTTCTTAATCTCATTGAATTTTTTTTAACTTTTATTTTATATTGGAATATAGTTGATTAACAATGTTGTGTTAGTTTCAGGTGTACATCAAAGTGATTCAGTCATACATATACATGTATCTACTCTTTTTCACATTCTTTTCCCAATTAGCCTGTTACAGAATATTGAGCAGAGTTCCCTGTGCTATACAGTAGGACCTTGTTGGTTATCCATTTTAAATATAGCAATGTGTACATGTCAATACCATTGAACTTTGACAAACACTTCTGTGAGACAGAAAGGAATTATTACCGTAATTTTAGAGAGGGGAAAACTGCGTCTCAGAGAAATCAAATGACGTATCAAGGCCACACAACCAGTAAAGTGCAGTGGCAGAACTCATACCCAGGTATTCTTAGTGTAGGGTTCTTTCCATTGTACTGCCCTGGGCAGAGGCTGACCGAGTTTGTAATAGGCCTCTATGCCATGCAGTTAACGTAGAGCTCATGTCTTGAGACTTCTGAATACTTAAACTGGGGGGAAAAGCCTTTTGGATAACACATTTAACTTCCTTAGGCTGTCACGCTTAAAGGAAAATCCTTCCATGTGCACCAAATTGTCTACGTCTGAAGTTTGGACATAAACCCTCCTCATCAATACACAGGGTTTCAGAACTTCATTCTACTTACAAGTTTCTGCAACAGCAAAACATGATGAGGCACTCTGAACGCAGTTTTATTATACCCTTTTGCCAAAGTCTCAGCATCTTCCCTATGAAAAGACTCAGAAGTATAGCTTCAAATTGGGGGTATTTGCCTTGGATACTTTGATTTTTTTACCCTAGTTTCTATGGCAAAACCAAAACCAAAACCAAAATAATTGCCTTCTATTCCTATCTTATTGTTTCTTCTCAGGTCTCATTACTCATATATTCATACACACTCTCTTAGAATTTTTTTTTTTTTTTTTTTTTGCGGTACGCAGGCCTCTCACTGTTGTGGCCTGTCCCGTTGCGGAGCACAGGCTCCGGACGCACAGGCTCAGCGGCCACGGCTCACGGGCCCAGCCGCTCCGCGGCATGTGGGATCTTCCCGGACCGGGGCACGAACCCGCGTCCCCTGCATCGGCAGGCGGACTCTCAACCACTGCGCCACCAGGGAAGCCCTCTTAGAATGTTTGATTATAAAGCAAATGCACACTGGGCTTCCTCCATCAAAGGCTGGTCTGCCTGAAAGACTGATTCTTGCTCAGTTTTTCATAGTTTGTTCTAATGGTGTGGTTCCATTGCATAGACTCAGAGAGACTTTCAAATGATATTAGCAGTGAATTCTTTTAAAGATGATATCTATGTGGAAAATGAGTTTATCTAAAATAAATAAAAATAGACTTGTTTTTAGTAGAAACATGTGGATGAATTGCCTAGAATTCACTTTTGCCATCTGTGATGGTTAATTTTTTATGTGTCACCTTGACTGGCCACAGGGTGCCCAGATAAAATATTATTTCTGGATGCGTCTGTGAATGTGTTTCTGGAGGAGATTAGCATTTGAATGAGTGGATTCTGTAAAGTTATTGCCCCCCCCCAATGTGGGTGGGCATCATCCAGTCCACTGAAGGTCTAAATAGAACAAAAAGGCAGAGGAAGGAGGAATTTGCCTTCGTTCCTGCCTCATTGCTTGAGCTGGAACATCTATCTCATCTTCCTCTCCTGGAGTGGGATTTACACTATTGGATGCCCTGGTTCTCGGGCCTCTGAACTTGGACTGAATTACACTGCTGGCTTTCCCAGGTCTCCAGCTTGCAGATGGCAGATATTGTGACTTCTCAGCCTTCACAACTGCATGAGCCAATTCTTCAAAATCTCTCTAATATATAATTAATTCCGTTTCTCTGGAGAACCCTGACTACTACACCAGCCTCTTTCTTGCCTCTAGGAGCAGACACTGAAGTACCTTAGGACTCTGAATATTATGTGGAAGTATCAGTGTAACCCACTTATTAAACAAGCAAGTAATTCAGCTTCTGGACATTCAAAGTTTTGTTTGTGATAAATCATGAAGCTATGTCTTATGGGGCCAGGATTTTTTACGTGGTGCAGGTGGAGTGCGGTGATGGTCTGGCCACTGCTGATAGCTGCTATTCTCTTTATCAGTATGTTAGAAACCATATAACTTTTTCTGCTCCCTCTTGGGTCTTTGCTATCGGACAGGTAACACTATTATACTAAGAGACATGATTTCATTATAGGATCTCAGTTTCCTTAAATTCAGCTTAGTATCACCTTGGGTTTCGGGGTTCAAAGAAATAGTCTCCTGACATAATCAGATATTAAGGCTGAGAAGAACAAAACCATATCAACATTGGTTCCAATAAATAATTGTTCCAGAACTGTAAGAAGCCCAAGGGAAGAATGGTTTATGATAACTGCCGTAAATGTAAAAAAATCATTATTTTTGGCAAACTTATATGCAAAAACTCTACATGACTCTAATCAGTAAGGTAACATTTTGCCACTAGTTTATCCTGGAGAGTTCACCAAAAAGTTATACTGCTAGAAATTACATTTCATTGGGATTTGAAAACAGTCACAATAGCCAATTAGTGACTAGTGCTTCGAAAATTTTCCAGCCCCAAATCATCTTCAAATTTTATAGTAGTGATTTTCTTATCTGCACATGTAATAGAGGAGGTGCAGGGAAGGTGGGATCCCAGGAAAAGAAATGTGGACTGGAAATACAAAAATTTTGAGAGGTAGTAACTTCAAACTATATGTACTACCTGGAAAAACTGATGTATACCTTTTCCACCCAGCCTCTTGAAAATAATTACGTGAAATAAAAGATGTTAACTGGTAGGGGTGCTATGTGACTGTTATGCAAGGGAATGGGGTGAAGTAGACAGAGGTCTAACCTTGAGGTTAAATTGAAATTCAGCCAGCTCAAAGACTGAATATATTACTGTTTCATTATTATTTTTTGCTGTAATAACAGTGTAGTTAATTTCATGCATAGGACTAAAATTTTTTCAAAATACATAGGAATTTCAGCAGGGTTCTAAAGTAAGTCTGGTAGCATGTTATTTTGAATGATAATGATAATAAACTGGCCAATATTTATTATAGTATACATTATGCAAATAATTCTATTTTAAATATGAAAAGACAAGAATATGTTTGCTACCAGAAATTTTTGGTAGGTTGACTATTTAATGCTGAGAGACATATTTTCTATGCATTATAAGGTTCAAGCATATGATTCTATCATAAACACACATTTTTTTCATACAGAAAGCGTATTTAGAAACATGACCCCACATCAACTCAGAGGCTATCTGTATGTCTCATATATTTTTGAATTTTTTTCTCATTAGAAAATGCTATGTGATAGTGATATGTGATAGGTCAGGACGATAAAATATGATGTGCTATAATAAAATGTGATAGGCATAATATAATATAAAACAAATTCTCACAATAAATGCATTAACATTTCACTCACTGGGATTTCACTCATAGAGCATTCCAAACTATTTTGTACCTGCTGTAGAAACAGAAAGTTAGCAAAATAAGACCCCAAGTGGTCAAAACAGAGGTCACAAGTAAGTATGCAAAGCTCATGAACCAAAATAGTGTCCTTGATCTTACTAAGAGTAATTTCTCCTGATTTTTGACAAAATTCTTACAAGTTTATCCTAATTTTTTTTATAGCAGGTATCTTTATCTATAGGAGGTGCACTGCAAACAACTCTGCTTTGAATTCTTCCCTGGCCCACTGATGTTGAACCCTTCAGTTCTGTCTTGGGTCACCCCACATTGGCAAGGCCTGGGAGAAACAAACTACATTGTCCATAGAATAAAATCCAATCCATCGCAATTCTCACACAGAACTGTAATTACTTTTTTACATCTCTATTTTTTTTTTTGCTCTTTAAAGGCTGAGACCATGTTTTATTTATCTTTGAATAGCCAGCACTTAATACAGTGACTTATACATAGTATATCCTCAATTAACATTTGCTGAAATAAACTGCATTTGAAATAGCATATTATAACAGGGAGCGTTGAAAGGGGAGGTGAAAATACCAACTATAAAAAGTGAGGGCAAACAGTCTGATAGCAAAGAAAAAGCAACAATATGAAAATCAGATAAAAGAATTCAAAGGTCATTGAATGCAGGAGAAAATTATGTACATCTCAGTAATACCTAATGGTATCATAGTATTAAAGCAGTGTGAAAGAATACATTTTCATAATGATCATCCCAGACTAAAATATTCTCTTTATAAAGACAGGGAAGTGTATAAAATTTGAGGGGAGGGCTTCCCTGGTGGCGCAGTGGTTAAGAATCTGCCTACCAATGCAAGGGACACGGGTTCAAGCCCTGGCCCGGGAAGATTCCACATGCCACAGAGCAACTAAGCCCGTGCACCACAACTACTGAGCCTGAGCTCTATAGCTCACGAGCCACAACTACTGAGCCCACATGCCACAACTACTGAAGCCTGTGTGCCTACAGCCTGTGCTCCACAACAACAGAAGCCACCGCAATGTGAAGCCTGTGTACCGCAACAAAGAGTAGCCCCCGCTCACCGCAACTAGAGAAAGCCTGTGCATGGCAATGAAGACCCAACACAGCCAAAATTAATAACTAAATTAAAAAAAAAAATTTGAGGGGAAAGCTTTAGGTATATGAAGAATTATAAAAATTACCAGAAGATGGCAGAACACTAAAATATTACAAAGCTATTATTGGCCATAGTTAATGCATAACAATTCATGGTGTCTCCGGTTTGTATAAGAATAAAGAGAAAGATGTTGATTTTTTCAGCATCAAAAGTTTAAGAAAATGTCTTAAGGATAATAAAGGTGAAAGGTATTGCCACATTTTATTATCTTAAAAAGAAACAGGCATACAATATACCACTGGTTTTACATTACTCAGTGAGAAATATTTGGAGTCCATCTCAAAGCACCGTGCTAGTCTTAGGTATTATGTTAAATCTTATTTCACGTGGTGAATTTAAACAAAAGAAACAATGGTTATGTGATTCAAATTCAGTTCCTCAATCCCATCTTTGTCATAGAATAAAAGCTAATATTAGGATATTCATATGAGAATGTTACCTTGTAAGCTTTATGGCTGAAATATTAATCAGTACATTCACATAAAACCTGGTAAAAGAGTGCATTTTCAGGAAATAGAAGTAACAGTGATTTATTTTCATAAATAAATCTGTCTAGTGACACCTGTCTGGTGACAGACAGATGGTTTATCCTAGGACTCTCAACTCTTAAAGCCACTGCTCCTATGAAACCCATCTCAGCAGGCTTCTCTTTTGATCATTTAAGCCCATAAAAGGTACTTCATGTTAGAATTGTGCTTCTTCAAAGGCAGTAGAGATAAGTCTTCTCCATAGGTGTTTCCTGCTGATTATCATTTAAGGCCAGGAAGAGCACAGATTTTAAAAAAGGAAGAAAATCTAACTGTTATAATGGAACCCGGATGTACTCGGTCAAACGGTTCTACTGTCCAGTAGTTACCTCACGTTAACCTGTCTTTGTCCTTCAATCAGTTTAAGCACATCATTTCTTTCAAAAAACCCTTCTTTTGCCTCCAGGCCTGATTTAGATGCTCTTCTTTTCTATTTAAAAACCCATGGACACCTCTGACTTAACTCTTACAATGATATACTGAATTGTTTTATTTATTTTGCTTTTCAATCCATTGGGATAAGCTAATTGGAGGCAAGGGTCATCTTATTTGTCTTTGTATCTCTGGATCCTGGGAAAGAAATCATCACATAATAGGTTTTCAATAGATGTTTGTTCAATTAATAAGTAAATTACTAACTAATGAGTGAAAAGTTTATATAATTACACATAAAATTAGAACATCTGATACCAAACTAAACTTTGACAATCATTTGAAGACGTATTCTAATATTTAAAAATAATTTCATAATAACTGTTTCTTTCCTTCTTTCTTACATTAATGCTGCAGGTCCATTTTTAAAGGTAGCTGTTTTTGGCAGGGAGATTCTGGAAACTGCTAAAAGGAAGCTATCTTAGTCATCTGGGAAACGATTTAGTCTTATTCTTTTCATCATTTTTTTTAGATGAGAGCCAGGGAGTCCTCAACTGAGGGTGTAAGTGACTGAAAGCTGAGGTCTACAGTAAGGCAGGAAAGCCATATCAACATCACAGTGCACTGAAAGTGCCTCACCAGCAGCCATGCCCTGTTACTGTTCTCTGAACTTACCTTTTAGCTGCCACCATATAATTTATTCAACAAACAGCATTTATTCTGTGCCTTCCACATGCAGGGCTGTTCTAGGTGCTAAACGTATTGATAATACCCTTCAGTTCACCCAAACCCCACATAATGAGAGCCTCTGAACCTCTTTAGCTGCTCAAATACCACTGTGAAAAATGTCACTGCCATCATGGTATATATTATTTACTTGTCAGTTTTTCCTTCCATACTGTAAGCTTCTCTAAGGAAGGGATTATGCATTAATTCACTGCATTCCTAAGTCCAAATTCGTTAAAAGTCATATAGAAGATGCTCACACTTGTTGAATTACTGAAACTGTGTTTAGCAGCGAAAAAACTGACATGGACTCTTATGCTAGAACAATGTTGACAATGAAGACAAAGCGGATAAAAAATAAAGACACATTAAGAAAGGAAGCATATTATGTCAACAGACATTTACTGACCATCTACTACATTCAAGGAATTTTTGGTAAATTATTGTGCCTGCCCTTTGGAGGCTTATGGTCAATTGGGGACACGCACACTAGCACTCTGTTACAAGAGTTACCCTGATAAGTGCAGTAGGGGTGAGTCAGTGCCAAATGAAGTGACTTTAAGGAAGAAGCAGTATTAGAACTGAGTCTTGGAAACTGAGTAAAACTTTACGTGGGTGAGGAATAGAGATATTTCAGGCAGAAGTAATAAAAAGTATGGTGACAAGTAAATTCAGGGAGTACCTCAAAAGTGAGGTCAAGGGTAAAACAGATATGGCCATGGTAGTAAATTAAGACGGACATTTAAGGGGAGAAATCTTCAGGAAGATACAAAAAATGTGGTACATTCAAATAACTTAATGAATGTAAACCTCAGAGCACTTAGAGTTATCAAAACAGCTTTAAAAGGTACGCTGCTGGCACCTGACTTAGGTGTCAAGCATAACAACAAATAACTGATTTTGAGTTGATGGAACACACAGGTAGCAAAGCAGTCCTTACTGCTGTCCGTGGCCTAGCTTTGTGAGAATAATGGAGGACAGGTGTGTATAAAAACCCCACCTTAAATGGAACTGAAGGGTATCTTGTGAGCGAGTGGGAAGGATGAGTGGGGTTAGGACCTAGTGAAGTGCGGTTTGAGGAAACTCGTATCTAGGAAATGCTGGCAGCTGACAGGCCCTGATGTTGGAGATGGAGTGACTGAGCCAGAATCAAAACCCTATTGCCTGTCGGGGAAATACGTCAGGTCAGTCTCTTCTTCTGAGAATAAAGATATTTACTCAGTTTTTAATTCAGGACAGTTCTACCAGACACTATCCAACATAAAATAATAATCTATTTAAAAGTAAACAAGATGTTTAGGAAGGAGGGTATAAGTTAATAATTTTGGAGAACAGGAAACAAACAAATCAGAATAGTATCTTGATGCCTTGGTGATCTGAGGCACTATATAAATTCCAAAACAATAAAACCAAGAGAGCACTTACTGGTTTGCACAAAAGTCTACCAGAGTGACTGATGCTTTAGCTTTCTGGCCAAGTTGAGAAAAAAACTAAAACATCTATGAAAGAGCACAGCATACTGTGAATAGTAAAGCCAGAAAAGGAGCTAAAAAGTAAAGGACACATTGCTATGATAAACATAAATACTGAATGATACGGGATAAGGATCTCCTTTCTTAAGTGTTTAGAGTTCATCTAATTAAAACACAATCTTAGAAAATTTTCTGCAAGTAATTCTCACAGTGCCAATAAGAAACCACACACCTAATTTCACAAAGATTATGATAAACCCCATTTATTAATTATACACACACACACACGGTTTTGTTGTATTTTAGCGTCTATTAAAATCTGTGTTTTAGGTACTTTATATCTGCTCTCTGTTGAATCTTCACAACAACTATCCTACACCTTGGGTTCTATTATCCTCATGATACAGGTGAGGAAACTGAGCCTCAGAAGAGCTGAGTTAATGCTGAAGATTGTATAACTAATGCACTGCAGAGCAAGAGCAGATCTAACCCAAATCAGGTGAACTCCAAAGCCTCAAAGATCCTACTTTCCAGAACTGATTTCTCTATTTTCATGTCTTCATCTGCCCCAGCACGTTCCTCCTGTAGGTTTCCCATCCCATTAAATGACAACTCTACTGTTTAGGGCAGAGAGAAACATGCTTGTGAGGGGCTTGCCTTTTATTAACAGCGATTGCTTCCTTATTTAGGAATTAAGCTGTGCTCTCAGTTAGTTAAATGAAACAGTTCATGTTTTGTGGGCAGTTTAGCTAGACTCTAATTGTTTTGTTTTCTAAAGAAAAAGCACTCTCTTCTTCCTTCATAAGGGATTCGTTTGATTTGATACTATTGTACAAAGAAATTAGACAGACAACAGCACTTTTCTGAGTAGGGTTTTTTTTAAATTGTTATTTTTAAAACTAATATCAATTCTCATGCGGCTAAAAACATTTTTGTCAATGTGAAAAATGAAGAGGTTTGCCATTCCTCTCTTTTCAAGACAGCTTGAAAATACTCTGCTACCTTTTCCCAATTAGCTTTCTCCCCTTGCTGAGCCTGAGCAAGTCTTTTGAGCTCTGCCTCTCTCACTGTTAGTTTATCTGTTCTGAAGAAATTTTCTCAGGAGCTTTCTTTAGGAGCAGATTAGGTAAAGCTTACCGTACTGCAAAAAAGAAAGTCACTGAAAACTCCAAGAGACTTTTATTTCATTTATTCAATAAATTATTGAATAAAAATCTCTTGTGAGGCAGGCATTGTTCTAGGTTCTGGGTATACAGCCATGAGTAAAACAGACAATAATAATCCCTGCATATCTGGGGAAGGATACAGATAAACAAATGCACATGTAAATTTATACTATATCAGATGGTGGTAGTGCCACGGAGAGCAATGAAGCAGAGATAGGGTATGGGGAGTATCAGGGTTGGGAGGGACAGGCTTGCAATTTTAAGTAGGTTGGTCAGTGATGGCCTCAATGGGAAGGTGAGATTTTAGCAAAGACCTGAAAGAGGAGAGGGAATACGTGATTTAGATATCTGGAAAAAGAACAAGAGCTTTCTAGACAGAGGAAAAGTAAGTGCAGAGGTCTCGAAGCAGGAAACTGTCTGTCCCATAAACAGCAAGGAAGCAGGCTGGCTGAAGCAGAATGAGCAAGGGGGAGAGTGGAAGAAGCTACAGCCAGAGGCTACACAGGCAAGATGCGGAATGAAGATGCTGCAGGACCACTGAGGTAAGTTTGCTTTAGATTCTGAGGGGAAAGTCAGTGGAGAACATCTGAACAGAGTTGCGCTATGATTTTGCTTAAGTTTTACAAGATCTCTCTTGCTGTTTTGTTGAGGCTGTAAGTGTGCAAGAGTGGAAGTGCGGTTGCCGCCATTTGTGACTGACCGTCCAGCTGATTCTCATTACTCAGAGCACTAATGGTCCATAACGTTGCAGCATACACTGAGTTAGTGAATACTGAACTCTTATTCCTAGGGGAACTACAGGATTATTGTGAGCCTGAAAATGTATGTGAAAATGTTGCGAGCCTCTGGGCACAGCGTTTCCATCAACAGATCAATGCACAACCTTGTTTTATGACTGTTTTGGTTTAAAGACATCGTATTTAATACTTTCGATTCATTAACTTCGAACTCACCGCCAACATCACTATAACTTAGGCCTGAATGAAGCTTATCTAACACACTTATTTTCTCCATAAGACACACCATAGCCTTCTTGTACTTAGGAATACTAGACAGTACTTCAGCACTCTTCAAGGCCATTTTAAATAGCAAAATTACTGAAAAAAGTGCACAAAAATGCAAAGAACATGACACTAAGTATACAACAGAAAAGACATTTGTTTACTGTATAAGAACTAAAACAAGATGGCCGTGAGTCCCCTTGTTTGGCCTTAGCTGGGAACCTGAGTGTTAGGCCACTCAACTTTTTCCCACTCTGCCCAGGTCTGCATGTGAAAGTGTGGCAAGTACTGATTTTAGGATTACACATACATTTCAGTAAAGGAATTCTCAAGTACCGAATTGTGAATAATGAGGTTCTATTAAAATATTTTGTTGAGGAGCAATTTTCCATTTTGTTTTTAACATGTCTTGTGATACCTTTTGTCCTGGACTCTTTTCATGGATATTTGTCTAGCAGACAGCCTTGGGACATAGAGGCAGATTTCTTTTCTGACTGAATAATAGATATAATGTCTCTTTCTTCAGCAAAGTTTGGGCAGGTTTGTGTCTGTGTAAGACTGGAGATTACTAAACCCACTGTGTCGGCAGTATTCCCCTGGGCCTGTGTCTGCATTATCTCCATCGGACTTGGGGGCAAGGAAAACCTGAAAACATGAAGCGCATGCTGCTCACTCTGCCATGAGTAATAAAGTTCTTCATTTCTGATCCAGGAGCCTCATGTCTTCTGCCAGTATCTATGCAACTATGGCAGGGCTAACTAGGTACTTGCAAGTAGGATAAATCTCAGACCCTTCACAGTTCTTGACATAGTCATAATTTAAAAATTTGATTCTTAAAATATTTTTTAAAACTTCTGTTTAGAGAGAGACCTTCAAGATGGCAGAGGACTAAGACATGGAGATCACCTTCCTCCCCCAAAATACATCAGAAATACATCTACACGTGGAACAACTCCTACAGAACACCTACTGAATGCTGGCAGAAGACCTCAGACCTCCCAAAAGGCAAGAAACCCCCCACGTAACTGCGGAGGGCAAAAGAAAAAAGAATAAATAGGGGCTTCCCTGGTGGTGCAGTGGTTGACAGTCCGCCTGCCGATGCAGGGGACACGGGTTCACGGGAAGATCCCACATGCCGCGGAGCGGCTGGGCCCGTGAGCCGTGGCCGCTGGGCCTGCGCGTCCGGAGCCTGTGCTCCGCAACGGGAGAGGCCACAACAGTGAGAAAAAGATTTATACATCTATGTTAATGACTCATTTGAACACCCAGGCTGGGCCTGGATCTCTGCGATTTCAATGACCTTAATCTCCGCTCATTCCCGGTACTAATTCTGAATCTTGTCAGCTCTGGTTCTCCTCAAAAATTTGAGACTCCGGAGGCTTCCGGGAAGATGCCGCAAGAGCAAGACACGGAGATCACCTTCCTCTCCACAGATACACCAGATATACGTCTACACATGGAACAACTCCTACAGAACACCTACTGAACGCCGGCATAAGACCTCAGACCTCCCAAAAGGCAAGAAACCCCCCACGTACCTGGGTAGGGCAAAAGAAAAAAGAATAAACAGAGACAAAAGGACAGGGACGGGACCTGCACCAGTGGGAGGGAGTGGGGAAGGAGGAAAAGTTTCCACACACTATGAAGCCCCTTCGCGGGCGGAGACTGCGGGTGGCGGAGGGGGGAAGCTTCGGAGCCGCGGAGGAGAGCGCAGCAACACAGGTGCGGAGGGTAAAGCGAGAGATTCCCGCACAGAGGGTCAGCGCCGACCGGCACTCACCAGCCCGAGAGGCTTGTCTGCTCACCCGCTGGGATGGGCGGGGGCTGGGAGCTGAGGCTCGGGCTTCGGTCAGACCGCAGGGAGAGGACTGGGGTTGGCGGCGTGAACACAGCCTGCAGGGGGTTAGTGTGCCACGGCTAGCTGGGAGGGAGTCTGGGAAAGAGTCTGGACCTGCCGAAGAGGCAAGAGACTTTTTCTTACCTCTTTGTTTCCTGGTGCGCGAGGAGAGGGGATTAAGAGCGCTGCTTAAAGGAGCTCCAGAGACGGGCGCGAGCCGCGGCTAAAAGCGCGGACCCCAGAGACGGGCATGAGACGCCAAGGCTGCTGCTGCCGCCACCAAGAAGCCTGGGTGCGAGCACAGGTCACTGTCCACACCCCCATTCCCGGGAGCCTGTGCAGCCCGCCTCGGCCAGGGTCACGGGATCCAGGGTCAACTCCTCCGGGAGAACGCACGGCGCACCTCACGCTGGTACAACGTCACGCCGGCCTCTGACGCCGCAGGCCCGCCCCGCACGCCGTGCCCCTCCCTCCCCACCCCCCGCCCCGGCCAGAGTGAGCCAGAGCTCCCGAATCAGCGGCTCCTTTAACCCCGTCCTGTCTGAGCGAAGAACAGACACACGCAGAGGCGGGGCCAAATCCAAAGCTGAGCCCCTGGGAGCTGTGAGAACAAAGAAGAGAAAGGGAAATCTGTCCCAGCAGCCTCAGAAGCAGCGGATTAAAGCTCCACAATCAACTTGATGTACCTGCAGCTGTGGAATACCTGAATAGACAACCAATCATCCCAAATTAAGGAGGTGGACTTTGAGAGCAATATTTATTATTTTTTCCCCTTTTCCTCTTTTTGTGAGTGTGTACGTGTATGCTTCTGTGTGAGATTTTGTATAGCTTTGCTTCCACCATTAGTCCTAGGGTTCTATCCGTCCGTTCTTTTTTTGTATTTTTTCTCTTAATTTTTTTTTATTTTAATAACTTTAAAATAATTAATTATATTTTATCTTTATTTTATTTTACTTTATCTCCTTTCTTTTTTTCCTTCCTACCCTCCTTCCTTCCTTCCTCCCTCCCTCCCTTCCCTCCTTTCTTTCTACTTCTACTAATTCTTTCTTTCTAGTTTTTCTCCCTTTTATTCTGAGCCATGCGGATGAAAGGCTCTTGGTGCAGCAGCCAGGAGTCAGTGCTGTGCCTCTGAGGACGGAGAGCCAACTTCAGGACACTGGTCCACAAGAGACCTCCCAGCTCCACATAATATCAAACGGCGAAAATCTCCCAGAGATCTCCATCTCAACACCAGCACCCAGCTTCACTCAACGACCAGAAAGCTACAGTGCTGGACATCCTATGCCAAACAACTAGCAAGACAGGAACACAACCCCACCCATTAGCAGAGAGGCTGCCTAAAGTCATCATAAGTCCACAGACACCCCAAAACACACCACCAGACGTGGACCTGCCCACCAGAAAGACAAGATCCACCCTCATCCACCAGAACACAGGCACTAGTCCTCTCCACCAGGAAGCCTACACAACCCACTGAACCAACCTTAGCCACTGGGGACAGACACCAAAAACAATGGGAACTACGAAACTGCAGCCTGCAAAAAGGAGACCCCAAACACAGTAAGATAAGCAAAATGAGAAGACAGAAAAACACACAGCAGATGAAGGAGCAAGATAAAAACCCACCAGACCTAACAAATGAAGAGTAAATAGGCAGTCTACCTGAAAAAGAATTCAGAATAATGATAGTAAAGATGATCCAAAATCTTGGAAATAGAATAGACAAAATACAAGAAACATTTAACAAGGACCTAGAAGAACTAAAGATGAAAGAAACAACGATGAACAACACAACAAATGAAATTAAAAATATTCTAGATGGGATCAATAGCAGAATAACTGAGGCAGAAGAATGGATAAGTGACCTGGAAGATAAAATAGTGGAAATAACTACTGCAGAGCAGAATAAAGAAAAAAGAATGAAGAGAACTGAGGACAGTCTCAGAGACCTCTGGGACAACATCAAACGCACCAGCATTCAAATTACAGGGGTTCCAGAAGAAGAAGAGAAAAAGAAAGGACTGAGAAAATATTTGAAGAGATTATAGTTGAAAACTTCCCTAATATGGGAAAGGAAATAGTTAATCAAGTCCAGGAAGCACAGAGAGTCCCATACAGGATAAATCCAAGGAGAAATACGCCAAGACACATATTAATCAAACTGTCAAAAATTAAATACAAAGAAAGCATATTAAAAGCAGCAAGGGAAAAACAACAAATAACACACAAGGGAATCCCCATAAGGTTAACAGCTGATATTTCAGCAGAAACTCTGCAAGACAGAAGGGACTGGCAGGACATATTTAAAGTGCTGAAGGAGAAAAACCTGCAACCAAGATTACCCTACCCAGCGAGGATCTCATTCAGATTTGATGGAGAAATTAAAACCTTTACAGACAAGCAACAGCTGAGAGAGTTCAGCACCACCAAACCAGCTCTACAACAACTGCTAAAGGAACTTCTCTAGGCAAGAAACACAAAAGAAGGAAAAGTCCTACAATAACGAATCCAAAACAATTAAGAAAATGGGAATAGGAACATACATATCCATAATTACCTTAAATGTAAATGAACTAAATGCTCCCACCAAAAGACACAGATTGGCTGAATGGATACAAAAACAAGACCCATATATTTGCGGTCTACAAGAGACCCATTTCAGACCTAGAGACACATACAGAATGAAAGTGAGGGGATGGAAAAAGATATTTCATGCAAATGGAAACCAAAAGAAAGCTGGAGTAGCAATTCTCATATCAGACAAAATAGACTTTAAAATAAACTCTATTAGAAGAGACAAAGAAGGACACTACATAATGATCAAGGGATCGATCCAAGAAGAAGATATAACAATTGTAAATATTTATGCACCCAACATAGGAGCACCTCAATACATAAGGCAATTACTAACAGCCATAAAAGGGGAAATCAACAGTAACACATTCATAGTAGGGGACTTTAACACCCCACTTTCACCATGTACATCCAAAATGAAAATCAGTAATGAAACACAAGCTTTAAATGATACATTAAACAAGATGGACTTAATTGATATTTATAGGACATTCCATCCAAAAACAACAGAATACACATTTTTCGCAAGTGCTCATGGAACATTCTCCAGGATAGATCACATCTTGGGTCACAAATCAAGCCGTGGTAAATTTAAGAAAACTGAAATTGTATCAAGTATCTCTTCTGACCACAACGCTATGAGACTAGATATCAATTACAGGAAAAGATTTGTAAAAAATACAAACCCATGGAGGCTAAACAATACACTACTTAATAACGAAGTGATCACTGAAGAAATCAAAGAGGAAATAAAAAAATACCTAGAAACAAATGACAATGGAGACACGACGACCCAAAATCTATGGGATGCAGCAAAAGCAGTTCTAAGAGGGAAGTTTATAGCAATACAATCCTACCTTACAAAACAGGAATCATCTCAAATAAACAACCTAACCTTGCACATAAAGCAATTAGAGAAAGAAGAAAAAACCCCAATGTAGCAGAAGGAAAGAAATCATAAAAATCAGATCAGAAATAAATGAAAAAGAAATGAAGGAAACGATAGCAAAGATCAATAAAACTAAAAGCTGGTTCTTTGAGAAGATAAACAAAATTGATAAACCATTAGCCAGACTCATCAAGAAAAAAGGGACAAAACTCAAATCAACAGAATTAGAAATGAAAATGAAGTAACAACTGACACTGCAGAAATACAAAAGATCATGAGAGATTACTACAAGCAACTCTATGCCAATAAAATGGACAACCTGGAAGAAATGGACAAATTCTTAGAAATGCACGACCTATCAGGACTGAATCAGGAAGAAATAGAAAATATGAACAGACCAATCACAAGCACTGAAATTGAAACTGTGATTAAAAATCTTCCAACAAACAAAAGCCCAGGACCAGATGGCTTCACAGGCGAATTCTATCAAACATTTATCCTTCTCAAACTCTTCCAAAATATAGCAGAGGGAGGAACACTCCCAAACTCATTCTACGAGGCCACCATCACCCTGATACAAAAACGAGACAAGGATATCACAAAGAAAGAAAACTACAGGTCAATATCACTGATGAACATAGATGCAAAAATCCTCAACAAAATACTAGCAAACAGAATCCAGCAGCACATTAAAAGGATCATACACCATGATCAAGTGGGGTTTATCTCAGGAATGCAAGGATTCTTCAATATACACAAATCACTCAATGTGATAAACTCTATTAACAAACTGAAGGAGAAAAACTATATGATCATCTCAAAGATGCAGAAAAAGCTTTCGAAAAAATTCACCACCCACTTATGATAAAAACCTTCCAGAAGTAGGCATAGAGGGAACTTACCCCAACATAATAAAGGCCATATATGACAAACCCACAGGCAACAGTGCTCTCAATGATGAAAAACTAAAACCGTTTCCTCTAAAATCAGGAACAAGATAGGATGCTCACTCACACCAGTATTATTCAACATAGTTTTGGAATTTTTACCCACAGCAATCAGAGAAGAAAAAGAAATAAAAGGAATCCAAACTGGAAAAGAAGAAATAAAGCTGTCACTGTTTGCAGATGACATGATACTATACATAAACAATGCTAAAGATGCTCCCAGAAAACTACTAGAGCTAATCAATGAATTTGGTAAAGTAGGAGGATATAAAATTAATGCACAGAAATCACGTGCATTCCTAAACACTAATGATGAAAAATCTGAAAGAGAAATTAAGGAAACACTCCAATTTACCACTGCAAGAAAAAGAGTAAAATACCTAGGAATAACCCTACCTAAGGAGACAAAAGACCTGTATACAGAAAACTGTATAACACTGATGAAAGAAATTAAAGATGATACGAACAGATGGAGAGGTATACCATGTTCTTGGATTGGAAGAATCAACATTGTGAAAATGACCATACTAGCCAAAGCAATGTACAGATTCAATGCAATCCCTATGAAACTACCAGTGGCATTTTTCACAGAACTAGAACAAAAAATTTCACAATTTGTATGGAAACACAAAAGATCCCGAATAGCGAAAGCAATCTTGAGAAACAAAAATGCAGCTGGAGGAATCAGGCTCCCTGACTTTAGATTATACTACAAAGCTACAGTAATCAAGACAGTATGGTACTGGCACAAAAACAGAAATATAGATCAATGGAACAGGATAGAAAGCCCAGAGATAAACCCACGCAGATATGGTCACCTTATTTTTGATAAAGGAGGCAAGATTATACAATGAAGAATAGACAGCCTCTTCAATAAATGGTGCTGGGAAAACTGGAAAGCTACATGTAAAAGAAAGAAATTAGAACACTCTCTAACACCATACACAAAAATAAACTCAAAATGGATTAAAGACCTAAATGTATGGCCAGACACCATGAAACAGAGGAAAACATAGGCAGAACACTCAATGATATAAATCACAGCAAGATCCTTTTTGACCCACCTCTTAGAGAAATGGAAATAAAAACAAAAGAAACAATTGGGACCTAATGAAACTTAAACGCTTTTGCACAGCAAAGGAAAGCATGAACAAGACGAAAAGACAGCTCTCAGAATGGGAGAAATGTTTGCAAATGAAGCAACTGACAAAGGATTAATCTCGAAAATTTACAAGCAGCTCATGTAGCTCAATATCAAAAAACCAAACAACCCAATCCAAAAATGGGCAGAAGACCTAAACAGACATTTCTCCAAAGATATACCGATTGCCAACAAATATATGAAAGGATGCTCAACATCACTAATTATTAGAGAAATGCAAATCAAAACTACAATGTGGTAACACCTGACACCAGTTAGAATGGCCGTCATCAAAAAATCTACAAACAGTAAATACTGGAGCAGGTGTGGAGGAAAGGGAACCCTCTTGCACTTTTGGTGGGAATGTAAATTAATACAGCCACTATGGAGAACAGTATGGAGGTTCCTTAAAAAACTATAAATAGAACTACCATACGACCCAGCAATCCCACTACTGGGCATATACCCTGAGAAAACTATAATTCAAAAACACTCATGTACCACAATGTTCATTTTAGCTCCATTTACAATAGCCAGGACATGGAAGTAACCTAAGTGTCCATTGACAGATGAATGGATAAAGAAGAAGTGGCACATATATACAATGGAATATTACTCAGCCATAAAAAGAAATGAAATTGAGTTATTTGTAGTGAGGTGGATGGACCTAGAGTATGTCATACAGAGTGAAGTAAGTCAGAAAGAGAAAAACAAATACCATATGCTAACACATATATATGGAATCTGAAAAAGAAAAAAATTGGTTCTGAAGAACCTAGGGGCAGGACAGGAATAAAGACGCAGACGTCGAGAATGGACTTGCGGACATGGGGAGGGGGAACGGTAAACTGGGACAAAGTGAGAGAGTGGCATGGACATATATACACTACCAAATGTAAAATAGATATCTAGCGGAAAGCACCCACGTAGCACAGGGAGATCAGTTTGGTGCTTTGGACCACCTAGAGGGGTGGGATAGGGAGGGTAGGAGGCAGATGCAACAGGCAGGAGATACGGGGATATATGTATATGTATAGCTGATTCACTTTGTTATAAAGCAGAAACTAACACACCATTGTAAAGCAATTATACTGCAATAAAGGTGTTTAAAAACAAAAATACAAAAGAAGAAAAAAAACTTTTGCTTACAAGTTGAGGGGCAGGTCCATGGCTACTGGCCCATTCAATAAAGAGTATTTCTCCCACTTCTTGATAGGTGTTTCAACTCAAATAATAAATTATTTATTTATTTTTTATTGGAGTATAGCTGACAATGTTGTGTTAGTTTCTGCTGTACAGCAAAGTGAATCAGTTATACTTATACATATATCCACTCTTTTTTAGATTCTTTTCCCATATAGGCCATTATACAGTATTGAGTAGAGTTCCCCATGCTATACAGTAGGTCCTTATTCGTAATCTATTTTATATGAGTAATGTGTATAACAAGTTATTTAGTCCACAGTAATTTCTAATGCACAAATATCCATTTGAATTAAACAGTCTTTCTTACTTTTTTCTCTCACTACAAAATTATAGAAAATGTTCTTTTTTTTCTGACTGCAAGCACTGCCTTTCAATATGAAACTTGTTTATGTGACTACCTGTGCCTCCTGGCAAGTCAAAATCACAGCATTTAAACACTGTTTCAGTTGAAAAAACAGTATAATTTGGGAAATAACCATAATTTTACATATACAGGAGCTATTTTGACTGAGATAGCATTCTAAGTGACATTAAACCACTGAGTAATTGTAGCTAGAAATAGAAGATTCCCCTGCTTGTCACATGAGAATACCCTTTGTTAGAAATAATTCATATGGATAATGTTCTAAAATTCAACTCTAATTATTCCAGAGTCCTCATTTTTTTTTACAAAGACCTCCAACTCTGGATCATAAAAAGAAGAATCAATGATATTATTTTTGACAGTATTATCATAATAATGCTGGTATTGTAAATGTAAAATAATGAGTCATATATTAAAGCTACTTTTCAGTAAATCAGATTCTATTGTGAAAAGAGGCCATTATAGCCTTTAAAATCATATAGTACAGAAGGGTCAAATCTCTTATCTTGATAAGGTTTTCAATTTGAGAACTAGTTTCTACATCCTCAGTACCGAGTCTTCTTAATAGTGAAGTCTAATTTAAAATTTAAAAGAGATTGAGAAAGGAATGGAAATTCCCACTGATGACTCAGCTAAGTTTGGGTCTGCACTCTGCCTATGAATCTTCATTACCTCTCCTCTTCTTGATGTCTTAGTCTAGTCTGCCAATCATCTAGGGTGAAGAAATTTATGGCAAAACGCAAAATCTAAAAAGCTTAAAAAATGGAATATAACCCTCCATCCATCACCCCTTTTTAAGGCATGACATCTATCAAATTAACATTTTATCTTTTCATTTCAGATATTTCTTTTTGACAAACTGAATTTTAGTATGTATAACATTTTTTAAGTTAAATATGACATTATGACCATATCCATAAAATATACAGAAAAGATGATTAATGATTTGTGGATGCATATGTAATCTGTTGTCTTTTTTTTTTTTTTTTTTCCAGCCTATACCAACGAGGGATGAAGGTGTGATAACACTTTTGAATACAAGAAGTAGTCATCTGGCTCATCCCCACCCATAAGTGTGAGACCTCCAGCATCTTTAAGTTTCCTTTCGTTTTGGGAATAACTTGTGAAAGTTTTCCATGGACTCCTGTAGTTTTCGCAGCCAGTTCTCCAATTCTTGCATTTTTTTGCCTGATCCTAAGGCCTTCAGACCTAAAAGTCTGATAAATGTGCCTCCTCCACCCAGTAGCTGCTGCCAGGCTACTGTCTAGGTTGCTGTGCTAGACTGTCTCTCTGCTCTGAGGTCTGCTACTGCTGTTGGGTGGGCTTTGCCTTATGTCTGCTAGTGCCTCTGTTTCACTGAATGCTCCAGTGCCCTGGGGTCTCCATAGAAGTGAGGAGAATACCTTATCCGTTGTGTCATTCTCTGTTAACTGGTCGAAAAGCTTTGTTAACATGTGCTCTCGAATTCCTGCACAAATTTTGGGTAAAAATAGTTATTTTACTTGCTTGGTTCAGATTTCCTATTTCAAAAAATTCACTGGAGACTGAGTATGGTGAAATACTAAAATTGTTCTTGGCCCCTGATAACGAGGACGTTGCTATTGGGCTGAGACTCCACATCCCTTATGAGTAATTCTTTCCCTGGAGGCAACTGAATGATTCTGGTCACCAATTCTGATGTTAGTGTGTGTGTGGGTTTTTCTCATAACAACAAACAATCTTCAAACACCAGCTGGGTGTCCTGTAATTCAACTCAATTCTGACACTATCTACCTGGAGATAGCATCCGATTCCTCAGGTTAAGGGTTCAGTTTATAAGACTGCCCCTGTGTCCCTTCAGATGCCAACTGCAAGTCCAGGTTGTCATCTGTGCTTCTGACTGACTGACTATAGACTGGAGTTTCCAATAACACCCCTCCTTGGGTTTGATTAATTTGCTAGGGTAGCTTACAGAACTCAGAGAAATGGTTTACTTACTGGATCACCAGTTTATTATAAAAGGATGTAACTCAGGGACAGCCAGATGAAAGAGGTGCACAGGGCAACGTATGGAGAAAGGGCATGGAGATTCCATGCTCTTTGCACACCACTCTCCCCAAATCTGCACATGTTCACCAACCTGGAAGCCCTGTCCTTTTGGGTTTTTAAGAAGGCTTCATTACACAGGCATGACTGATTAAATCATTGGCCATTGGTGATTCATTCAACCTCCAGCTTTTCTACCCTCCACAGATGTCTGAGGGATGGGACTGAAAATTCTAACCCTCCGAACACAAAGATGGATTTCTTGGCAACCACCCTCCCATCCATAGGTGCAGTCCCAAAGTCACCTCATTAACCTCATTAACAGAAGATACCTTTTTTGCTCTCATTAGTTAGGAAATTTCAAGAGTTCTAGGAGCTCTGTGCCAGACGAAGACCAAATATATATTTCTCATTATAAATCACAATAGCAACTTAGAAACTGAATGTACTAGAGATCTTCCTCAGCTTATAATGGAGCTATGTCCTGGTAAACCCATCTTAAGTTGAAAATATTATAAGTCAAAAATGCTTTTAATACTGGTAGAGCCACTATGGAGAATAGTATGGAGGTTCCTTAAAAAACTAAAAATAGAAGTACGATATGATCCAGCAATCCCACTCCTGGGCATATATCTGTAGAAAACCATAATTCAAAAAGATACATGCGTCCTATTGCTCATTGCAGCACAATTTACAATAGCCAAGACATGGAAGCAACCTAAATGTCCATCGACAGAGGAATGGACAAAGAAGATGTGATACATGTATCCAATGGAATATTAGCCATAAAGAAGAATAAAATAATGCCATTTGAAGCAACAAGGATGGACCTAGAGATTATCATACTAAGTGAAGTAAGTCATACAGAGAAAGACAAATATCATATGATATCACTTATACCTGAAATCTAAAAAAATGGTACAAATGAATTTATTTACAAAGCAGAAACAGACTCACAGACTTTGAAAACAAATTTACAGTTACCAAGGGGGGAAAGGTCAGGAGGAGTGATAAATTAGGAGTTTGGGATTAACATATACACAGTACTACATATAAAATAGATAATCAACAAGGACCTACTGTATAGCACAAGGAACTCTACTCAATATTCTGTAATAACCTATGTGGGAAAAGAATCTGAAAAATAATGGATATACGTATATGTATAAATGAATCACTTTGCTGTACACCTGAAACTAACACAACATTGTAAGTCAACTATACCCCAATATAAAATAAAAATTAAAGAAAAAAATTCATTTAATGCACTTAACCTACTAAGCATCATAGCTTAGCCTAGTCCATCTTAAACATACTCAGAACACTTAACATTAGCCTACAGTTGGGCAAAATCATCTAACACAAAGCCTATTTTGTATCAAAGTGTTGAATATTCCATGTAATTTATTGAATACAGTACTGAAAGTGAAAAACAGAATGGTTGTATGGGTACAGAATGGTTTTAAGTGTATCGGTTGTTTACCCTCATGAATGCATGCCTGACTGGGAGCTGTGGTTTGCTGTTGCTGCCCAGCATCACGAGAGGGTATCAGACTGCATATTGAGAGCCCAGGAAGATACAAAATTCAAAATTCCAAGTATGGTTTCTACTGAATGCATACCGCTTACACCACCGTAAAGCTGAAAAATTGGTAAGTTGAACCACTGTGTTGGGGACCATCTGTATAATCTTGGTGGCCCATTTCACCAGCTTTCCAGACTAGTAATAGAGTACAGTGATTAAGAGCACTGACTCTGGAGCCAGACTTGTCAAGGTTTAAATACCAGTTCCATCACGTGCTACTTGTGTGATCTTGGGAAAGTCACTTAACCTCTTTGTAATCTCCAGTTTTTTCATCTGTAAAATAGGGTAGTTGTGAGGACAAAAGTGACAACATACATAAAGCTTTTTGAATAGTGCCTGGCTATCATATGCCCTATATAGGCTTTTGCTATTCAAATTATTAAAGTGGTATTATTTCAATACTCAATAGTAACACCACTTAAATAACTACTGAAGTATACCAACTTCTATTGACCATGCTCCAGATCTGTCTGTTTATTTTTTAATTTCCTTCTCCACTTCTGAAACCTTTGATTCACCACAGTGTACTGTCATCATATTTCGATTACCTATCAAAGGAAGGAGTTGGAATCCGTCCCATAGGTTAGCCCAAAATACAGGGTTTATCTCATGCTCTTTTAAAATTATATAAAAAATTACCCTGAGATACAAATGGCAAACATAAAGCCTTGTTTTCTGCTCCTGAAAATCCCTACCACTGTTAGAAGAAGGTAAGAGCCACAACCTTTTGGTACAGTATCCCAGTGGAAGTAGAAATGAATGGTCCATTTCAGCTCAATGCTTATTCTGAAAACGATCCAGGTCACTGACTCGGTACCAATGAAGTTCCTCTCAGTTACTTCAACTCAGTTACTAATGAACATCCTGATTGCCCTCAAAAGTAAACTGGCAGCTGTTTAGGTTCTACAAGAAATTTGTACCTTAGGCAATCCAACTATAGATTTCCGCCCTCAGTGTAGCTTCCAGATAGTCCCCCAGGGAGAGACTTAAGTAGAACATTTTGAATAAGAACTCTATCCCAGTAAATAAACAAACAAATAAGAACCAGTGCTCTGGATATGAGTTCTTTGAAGTTGGGGCGGAGGTGATTAGAAATGAGAGATCAGATATTTTCCCCTAAATCTGTGCTTAAGCCTTTGAGTACATGGTTGAATTAAAGAGTGTGCCATCTTTATTTTTTTCATCCAGGAAAGACACTATGGTAGAAGGCATTTCTGTCCTACCAAATCAAATACTGCCACGATGGAATATTGAGAGTACAGAAAAATTTTATGGTTTGGTGGGATCTCTTCATCCATAATGGGTTCAAAGTCATTTGGTTGATCTACAGTTAATGTCAGTGTTCACTCAATGTCTGTAAACACATACAATGTCCTAAGCATTATATATGATTTACAATGTTCTAAACACATTAAAGTATAATTATAATTACTATAAGGATAAGTTAAAATGAGTTTCTACTAAGATACAAGAAAGAAGTAGAAGCACAGAATTATAAAGAAATATTAGTATAGGAAAGGGGATAAGAATATGAATAAAATATCACATGAAGATAGGGCTAGTTAAGAAGAATTTCTTATTTTTAAATAGGTGCTATCGTTTTCAATGTATATTCCCCTAGATAGAGGTATTCAGAGGCCAGACTTCTATACATACCACAGGCCCAAAGCACACCAACTGACAATATACTGAAACCTTTCTCCACATGGGGCAGTAACACATCTATGGGAAAAATCACACCGTCAAAACTACCTGAACAAAGAAGATCAGATGAACTTTTCTGAAGCAGTGGGTAGTGTAAAAAGGTCTAATGAAAATTGAACTTTTTATTGAAATGACAGCTAGAGTTAGTTGCCTCGCCTTTTCAGAGCTGTCCTTTTTGGTTTGGTAATTATGAATCAAATATAGGGAGGGACATGGATGACTGGAAGTGTGGAATGTAGTGAGCAGTGTGTGTGTGTGTGTGTGTGTGTGTGTGTGTGAAGGAGGGTGTATGAGTTGGTGGAAAGTGTGACGTGTATGCAGAGGAGGCATTTAATTTTGTAATGAGCAAATCTGCTAAAAACCTCAATTTTCTGTTTATTGGTGATTTACCTTAAAATTTCCACTGCATAATCTCTGCATATACTTTGTTTTATCTGATAAAGGTACTGCATGTTGATGAACAGACTAAATTTTATTTATAACAGATAATCACTAGTAGTCATTCTAAGCTGACAATGATTTTTCAAAAATAGTAACTGGGTTAATTAATACAAATAAATCACTTAATACATTTTAGGGGTTTTTCAAGTCCCCCAGTCTTCACAATTTATGGCACTTGTTATTTTTAATATCTCCATAGATTGTGGAATGTAATTAAGATTGAAAATATTTAGTTCTTCAATGGAAAATGAATTTAAATTTTTTGCATGTAAACAGAATATATTTATCCCTCCGAACACATTAATTAGGAAGAGAAACACTTTACTAGAATGACTACTGACTGCAGTAAACCTTTTTTTCCCCCTCAGAGAGAAATGATTGACTATAGAAATAATAATCCTTATTATTATAAAATAAAATAGATATTTTAACAAAATTGTTAATGCTTTAAATTTGTTGGATACAGTGAAGTTATGTAGCTATGTATTTAAAATATTTTTATGATATATTATGTAAACTTTCTGAGTCATCATGACTTTTTTATTTTAAAATCTCAAGACTTACTTTAATATTCTACAGGGTTTTTTTTTTTGCTTTATTATTATTATTTTTTTAAATTGAAGTGTAGTTGATATACAATGTTGTGTTAGTTTTAGGTGTACAGCAAAGTGTTTCAGTTATATGTATCTATTTTTTTAGATTCTTTTCCCTTATGGGTTATTACACAATATTGAGTATAGTTCCCTGTGCTATACAGTTGCTCCTTGTTGGTTATCTATTTTATATATAGTACTGTGCATATGTTAATTCCAAACTTCCAATTTATCCCTCGCCACTTTTCTCCTTTGGTAACCATAAGTTTGTTTTCTATATCTGTGGGTATCCTTTTAATAGAATACTTATTTATGAATGTTGAAATTATGCTAATAAACATATTTCTCAAATTAAAAAAAATTTCTGAATTCTATCAGTGTGTATTTCACTGTAATCTTTTCTGCATATAAATCTAGAGTTATGCTTATAGTTAGATGATCCCTGAAGAATAATAAATACCCCAAACTATTAATATTTGTAAAAAGTTCATGACAATGAATAGGTGAGATGATGAGAGAATTAGAATAATTTAATCTGCCTACAATTTTTTTAAATGTCATTTTGACATTTAATTATAAGGATTCAAGCAGAATTAAAATAGCAATCCCTCATTTCAGGGCTTTAAGTAACATTCAGATTAAACATAATTTCTTTAGAAGGAATTAGAGCTTATTTCTGGAAATAGAATAAACAGATAATGACCTAGATCTTTTGGCTATTTTTTGGGGGTGGTTTATAATTTCTTATAATTTTGGGTTTCCAAACTGTGGGTCTGTTAGATGGACGTTTTCTACATCTACCATAATTTCTTGAATACTACTTAGAAAAATACGTTGAGGAATATATGAGCTGAGGTAAATTCATAAACCTATATAAATGTCCTAAAGAAAAGAGCAATATAACTTAGCATTTTCTGTTTTTCTCACCTTTGGCATTAATTAAAATGCTTTAGATTTCTGTATTCTATTAATTCACTTTTGAAAAGATATTTTGTATACTAATTATTGTGGCTTTTTTTTTTTTTTTTTTTTTTTTTGCGGTACGCGGGCCTCTCACTGTTGTGGCCTCTCCCGTTGCGGAGCTCAGGCTCCGGACGCACAGGCTCAGCGGCCATGGCTCACGGGCCCAGCCGCTCCGCGGCATGTGGGATCTTCCCGGACCGGGGCACGAACCCGTGTCCCCTGCCTCGGCAGGCGGACTCTCAACCACTGTGCCACCAGGGAAGCCCGTGGGTTATTTTTTATTTCAATTTTTATGTGACTTGAAATTTAAGGATTTCTAAGGAGGCCCACCCCTAGATACTGGTGTTCTGTGCCTCTAAAATAGATTTCCATGATTCTTCTTTAGTATGCAGTTCTGAGGTCTTGTTAAAGACAAAAAGTGAAGTAACGTGCAGGCAAATAGGGCACAGGTCTTCTGCTGGGTGATATGCTTAGTAGTCTATCAAGAACAGTAAAGCAGTAATGGGTCTGGAGTTCCAGTTGGTTCCTTATAGCTTTCATTAAATTTATTTTTGGTTGAAGCATGTATTTTTTAATGTTCTTTGTTTTTCAGTTGTAGATTTCATGCTAAAATTCAAAAGCAGCACCCATAACTAGAGCCTATTTGAATCCCTGATTACTGAAGCGAAGTATGTGATATCCACTTAATCTGCCGACACTGGGACAGTGAGACTTTCAATCGGTTCCTTATCTTCTTCAAAAAATAGTTTGTTACATTTTTCTTCATGGGTTTTAAACTCTATATGCCTATTTTATAATCCTACATTTTCCTGGCCTTTTAAAGCATCCATTTAGATGCATTTATTCTATTTTTATTCTCTTGTATCTATTGTTTTATCAGGCAGTTTCAATATTCTGGTACTATATATGCTTTTCCCCTTACTCAGGCACTGTAGTCTATAATAATAGCAATCAAGGCCGTTCATTCTGACAAATGTGTGTCAGACAAAGCCTGCTGTGACTTTGAAATATTGAAAGTGACTGATAATATAATGTGTGAAGCAGAATAAATGCATACAAATGGAAGTTTTTAGCTGAACAGTCAAAGAATGAACTAAATACAGTGTCAGAAGTGGGCCCTGAAAGCTCTGGGTGCCAGTGGTTACAATGGCAAATGACTAAATGGACTTTGCAAAGTGTTTTATGAATAAAGCAGGGGCCAGAGTTTTATCATTTCTTTGTGCTTGGGCTTCCTCAGGAAGCACAATGAAGTGATGTTCCCTTGAAAACCTTCTGGTTTGGGAAGTCACACAGTGTTGAAGGAGAAGACAAAGCACTAAGGGGCAGTTGGGAAATATGATAAGAGAGAGGATGTGATCACTGAACACAGGATGTTTCAGGCTGGCTGCTGGACAGACAGACATCTGCACTACAATAAACCCACTTATTAAGGAACACCCAAGAAATAAAAGAAAAAGGCAATTTGCTAAAACGTATCCTTATTTTTAAAAGCTAACTGACATTTAAAATGGAGTACTTTGAAGAAAGGGATAATAAAAATAAATCCTTCTAATATTTGAACATTGCAAAGATGGCAAATAAAGTTTTCACATGTGTTGAGACTTGCTGACTTTACATTATTTCTTGCTAACTCCTGTTTACCCTTGTGCAAAGCTCTTAATAAAATCAGAAACATCAATTTCATCTAGGTTCTGCAGGGACTGGACTCTCATCCAAGAGATAAGCCACATCCTTTTGCACTAAAAGTAGGCTGTTTAGAGAGAGCTTGACAAAGCAGTCAAATCGTGGAAAACAAAAAAAAACACCCCAAGCCAGAAACCTCTCTCTCTTTTCCCCCATTTTCCCACCTTCCTCTTCTCTCTTCTCCTCTACTTCTTTCTCTTAGCTAACTATATATTTAGAACGTAGCTTATTATTCCTCAGGGGTGTCAAGGTTAGAGGTACACATTAAGAGGGTTTCATGAACATTCCATTGGCAATTTTCACACATACAAAACAGAACACTTCTGGGCAGTGTTATAAATATAGGTATTATAGAATATGCCTCAATCCATGTTCTTTTTAGAAGTGTGAATGAATTTAGTGTTCTCAGATCTCAGAGTTCAAGAGTCCAAGCCTGAGATACACTGGTGTTGGCAGGTGCCTTAGGAGATGTTGCCAAATATATTACCTCATAAAAATGGAATTTGCCTTCTCTGCCAGTGTAAATGTGGCTACTTTGAGAAGACTTAACCACTGGGGTGGAAATGTGATAGTTGTGGAGGAGGCCCAGAGATTGTTCTAACACCTTTGTCCTCATCTTTTGTCCTATAGCTGTTTTTGTTTGTTTTGTTCCACTTTGTTCTTTCATGTCACAAGATTACTTTTTTCTCCATTTCAATGTATTTTAGGTCACTATCATCTCTCATTTGGATTACTGCAATAAATTTCATATTGGTCTCTCAGCTGCTAGAGTCTTGCTTCCAGATAATCAATAATCAACACAGCAGGCAGAGTACAGTTTATA
This sequence comes from Leucopleurus acutus, assembly GCF_964270905.1. NCBI lineage: Eukaryota > Metazoa > Chordata > Mammalia > Artiodactyla > Delphinidae > Leucopleurus > Leucopleurus acutus. The sequence continues at coordinate 145,057,387 of NC_139146.1, forward strand.
AAATGTAAGATTTTTATACCTAATCTCACGTGAAAAGCCTCTCATGGTGTCCTGTCACCCTCAGGATGGAGCCTGAACTCTTTGACCAGGCTTCTCAGGCCGTGGCGGAGGTGGAGGAGATTTCCCCCCAGTGACCCCCCCGTGCACCTCACTAGGCTCCTTTGCTGCCACTCCCTTAGTCACATTCAGTCCACAGGGTGCCTCTCCCTCCTGTTCCTTCTGTCGTATAGTATGTACTTTATTCCAGCAACTGTATTAATCTGCTAGGGCTGCCATAACAAAGTACCAAAGACTGGGGGGCTTAAGCCACAGAAATTAATTTTCTTGTAGTTCTGAAGACTAGAAGTCCTAGATCAAGGAGTCAGCAGGGTTGATTTCTTCTGAGGCCTCTCTCCTTGGCTGGTAGATGGCTTCTCTACTGTATCTTCATATGGTCTTTCCTGTATGTGTTTTGAGTCTTAATCTCCTCTTCTTATGAGGTCATCAATCAGATTGGATTGTGCTTGCCCTAGTGACTTCACTTAACCTTAGTTACCTTATCTTCAAATGCAATCACATTCTGAGGTACTGGGGATTAGAACCGAAACAAAGGAATTTTGGGAAGACACAATTCAGCCCATAATATCAACTGACTTCAATTGCTCTTTAAATTGTTCAGCATCCGTTTCCCCTTCCTGATACATTTCACCAGAATTCTATATTTATTGCCTGTGTGCCCAGAACACAAATCACACTGAACAGAAAAGATTCCTTTTACTTTTTTACCTTTCCTTCTAGAGAGTAAGCAGCTTGGAGGCTGGGACTGTGTGTAGTTCACAGCTATAGATCCACTGCTTACCAGAGTGTCTGGCACACAGCAGGTGGTTAATAAACACTTGTTGAATGGAATGAAGCATTGCTAGTTTGTGTTTTTTTCTTCTCTTTTCAAATCAATTTACATTAACTTGAAACATATTAGGTATACCATATATGGCTAATTCCACTGATTTCAGCATGAATTTTCCTTTTAGGTTAACTTTAAAATTTTTATTGTATTTTATTTTATTTTTTTGGCCACACCGCATGGCTTGCAGGATCTTAGTTCCCAACTGGGGATCCAACCCCAGGCCCTGGCAGTGAAAGTGCTGTGTCCTAACCACTGAACCGCCAGGGAATTCCTTAACATTTTTATTGCATTTTAAACTTATTTTTCATATTGGTCCTGTGGTGTGACTGTATTGAAATAGGCATACAATTGGGAATATTGAGTTAATGCAAGGTCCCCCATTCCATGTTCTGCCTAACAGCAGTCGCATGGATTTCCAAAGTGTAAAAATACAGAAGAAAGGACAGCTTAAGAATTCAAAACTGCTATTGACCAGGTGTTTCATTGTGGAGCCGCTCTGTTGTGTACAGAAAGTTCTTAGATTTAAAGTAGGACACAGAATTCTGCATGAAACATCCCAAAGGAATTTTTGTTTTAAATGTAAGGAATGTGAAAGCAGTCAGCAGCATCGGCTTAGAAACGCCTGTGCTTCACATAGTACCATGAAACAGTTCTGAGTTTTTAAAGCACTGAGTTGCTTTAAAAAGGAAGTAAGACTGAGGGTTGTGTACAAGTTGCTTACATATTTATTATGGGTTTTTTTGTCCCTCTTCCCCACCTTTGCTCCTCCACAGTCATTCTGAGTAAGGGATATGCAATTCTGACTTTTACATTTCAGAAAATAAGTATTTAGGGGATTTGACCAAGGTTGCTCAATTTTTATTTTAAGTGGGGACATTAAAAGAAATCTGTGCTCATTTCCTAAATGATAGGACATTTAATTCTCCAAATATAAGATGGATATAATCTCAGAACAAAAGACAACTCTTTAAACTGAATTCATTGAGTTAAGATTTGACTACATTGTCCACCCCCCCTTTTTTTTTTCACTTTACAATGGGCCAGTGAACATCTATTCAGAGCTGGTATCTGTTTGTGGAAAGGCACCTGAAGTTGACAAAAGAGACTGGATCTCACCTATGAGCAGGCCACTTAAACTGAGGCGGGGAGTAGAGTAGGAGTTAAAGAAGAGGTGAGTGCAGGAATGAAGGCCCTGAGGCAGAAGCAGGCACCAGGAACAGGCCTGTACCTTGGGATACAGGTAGTGGGGAAGAAAGAGGTATAGGATGAGTTGGGAGAGGTGGGGAGAAGTTAGACAAGAAGAACCTTATGGGATCCTTTTTATCGCTTCTGGTTCCTTTTTGTCTTCATAGTGCCTGATTCAAAGCTTACATATCTACTTTGCCTTCAGACATCTCAAAGTTTTGGAACTAGATGAGGATTTTAGGGGCCGAAGAAAGTACACAAGACTGATAGCAGGGAAATCTGCAATTTTCTGTAACTCAAACTCTGCCAGATTATGACTATGGCACATTAATCTCTCATCTCAGGGATTTTGTTTCCTCACGACCTGGATAAAGATGGTTGTGAAACAGATGACAAATTATGACTCTTTTAGTTTCAAGAGTCTATGGCTATGTGATTTTAGGTTAACAAGGGACCTGTGGACTTTGTGATGTCATGCAGAGGGAAAACACTGGAATATAGCCTTGAAGATATAGTAGGGAACTTGCTGTTTTCCTTCTATAAGCAAAAAAAAAAATCTATTTTATTAGTAAATTTTTCGTCACCCTCCTTGAAAACTGGATAAAATTTAGTGACTATAAGAGGCAAAGTTTCTACTTTCAAGAAGTTATTTTGCTAACAAAAGAAAAGAAATAAGATATTGCAATATTTTATTGGGATAAAGATAATGGCCAATTAGGAGGTAGGCTTAGGTGAAAATCTGGAGGACTTCTATCCAATACACCAGTTAATATTATTTTGTTAAGTCTCTATAGGCAAAGCACTGTTCCAAACACTGGATCAAGTTACAGAGAAACCAGCTGATTAATAACAAAGATTCCAGAGAGACAAAAGGAACAACCACAAAAGGATTTAAAAATAAAAAGTTGCGTGCTATGTATTCCCAGCTGAGGTTCAACAAAGACCTGCTCTCTTGTCTTATTCCAGCTCTCATATTGTAAACAAGTGTTCTTTTTGCAGTATGTTTAGTGCTACTTTAAAAAAATTTTCTTCATTATCTTAATTGTGGTGATGGTTCCATAGGTGTATATGTCAAACCTAAACTGTATACTTGAAATATATAGTTTTTATATGGTAAAAAAAAAACTTGTGTGATATGATCAATACAGCGGTTACAAAAAGTGACGTTGGCTGTTTAGGAAGAGCTCTTGGTTGTTGAAGTGGAAGGCAATCAACAAGTGGAAGTGAGGAAGAAGTGCAAAAAGACGTTATAACTTTAACTGGTCAGCCCACTATACAATTTAGGTTTATAGAGTCAACACCAAAGTATTTTTCCTTTGTGCTCTCTAAACCCTAGTTCCTTAATCTATAAAATAGGTACAATAATCCTTCCCTCAGTGAGGTTTTACAAGAATCAAATGAGTTAATATAGATTGTAAGTGATTTGTACATGACTGAATATGAAGATCAACAATGGAAAAAGGGGGAAGAGAGTAAAGAGGCAGGACAAAAGATGCAAGGGAGAGAATGAGAATAGTACACAACAAGGCTGTCAGAGCCCGTGTATTAGAGCAGCAGGGCCCCAAGTGAGGACTCACTCTGTGAAGCAGCAGCAAAAGCTTCTGCTGGAACTTGTTAGCAATGTAAATTATGCACACCTCCTGAGTCAGACGCTCTGGGGCCGGGGCCCAGAGATCTGTGTTTCATCAGGCCCACCAGGGAATCTGGACGCTTGCTCAAGTTTGAGAACCGCTGTTACAGAAAACCATGAACACGGTGCAGGCAGTCTAGAGCAGCAGTTCCTCTACTCATTTAAGGAACAGTTATCAAGCACCAACTCTGTTTCAGGACTGGTGTAGATTCTGAGGTTACAGAGACGGCGTCATTTGCCATCATTACTCACTAGGCACTTTTCAAGTCACTTCCTTCCTAGTGCTACTTTAAAAATTTTTTTCTTCATTATCTTAACTGTGGTGATGGTTCCACAGGTGTATATGTCAAAACCTAAACTGTATACTTTAAATATATACAGTTTTTATATTGTAAAAAAAAATGTGTGATATGATCAATATAGCGGTTACACAAAGTGACGTTGGCTGTTTAGGAAGAACTCTTGGTTGTTGAAGTGGAAGGAAATCAACAATCAATAACAACCCTCGGGGCTTGGATCTCTTTTGGCTGCACATATTAGGTCTTGATTTTTTTCCCCCTTGTTCCTTTGTATTGATAAATCCTAAATTTACATCTCTCTTCTCCAGTATATCCAATCTCCTTTCATACTTTCAACAGTTTTCAGGTAGAATTCGTGATGTCACTACAAATTCAACATGTGTAAAACGAATAGCCTACTCTTCCTTTCCATGGGGCTCCCCTTCCCATGTTCCTATTTACAGTTTTCCAATTGAGTCTATGGTATCACACCTCTTTCTGTTTAAGGGCATGACCTCCAGAGCCAGGGTTCAAACCCCAGTTCAACCATTTATTAACGACAACGTGAGCGGTTTACTTAATGTTTCTACATGTCAGTTTCCTTGACTGTACAATGAGGTGATAATAGCACCTATCTCTTGGGGTGTTGTGAAGATTAAACGAGTCAGTCTATAGGAAGGTTTTAGAAGAATGACCAGCACAAAACAGATGTGCAATAAATGATAGTATTATTATGGGTAGTATGGGTATTGATTCTTTCTCTTTTGTTCCTTATATTCTCCAGTATCTGTTAATTCTTCTTTCAGATTTGCTGTAAGGGACATTAGAGTTGACTCTCCAGCATCCCTTCCACCCCATTAGATACACAGTCTGAGCTATGAGTATACGTTCTCAAGGGGATCTGCTCACTCCAGGGGTAAAAATACGACCTAAGATGAACTAATTAAGCAGAAGGGACAGATTTGTTTTCATGCTTGAGAGGAGAGATTGCTCATTCTCTTCTTCTGAATGGAAACAGGGAAGCACATTGTCCCTATTGCTGCGTAAGCCTCCTTCATCACAAGGCAGGTCAGCCTGAGGACTGTCTTATCTCACTCCACCAAGGATGGAGAGTGGAGAGGTGGAAAGAGCCTTGGTCCTTGAAAACACTGCCCTCGCTGAACCTCCGAATCAACCACATTTGAAGACATCTACTGCTAGACGTTTTGCTATGTGAGATAAATTTCTTTCCTTAAGAAAATGTAACTTGGAGTTTATATAAGTAAATCACTTTCTATTGTTATTACTAGATTTTAGTATCTTTATAAAAGTTGACTATCTTTTTCTGCTTCTATTCTTTTCCCACCCATTTCAGTGGATATCACAAATCATTTAAGCATCTTTTTCTAATTACGACTGAAGTAATCTCTGAAATCATCAAACCCAAATGTAATTCAACCAGTGTATGTCTTTCATAACTAGCACCTTCTACCTGTCAAACTGGAATTCTTATTATTTTGTCTTCTTTCCTAAATTTCACAAAAAGCTAAGTTCCAGTTTAATATCATCAAGCTTACCAAACCCAAGGCCAAAGTCTTAATTCTTCTGGTTTTTAACTTACTTTTGGTTCATGCTTGACCAAGTCAGTTAATGGTACCACTTATTTGTTCAGAAGAAAAAGTTATACTGATTCCTCCCTTTGCCTCCCCCATCACATTCATACCATTTGCCAGTCCTATGAGTCTTATAGCTACAAAAGGCAGGAACCTGTCACTCTTCCCCATCTCAGTTATACTACCCTAGACCGACCACTATCATCCCTCTCCTGGACTATCTTTACTAGTCCTAACTTATCTTCCTACATTCACTTTTGCTCACTGCCTCTACTGGCCTCCCTCCCACCATGTTTTTTTCTTTATTTTAACAACTAGGGGTAATAAATACTCCTCTTTGAAAAATTCCAATGGCTTGCCTTTCTTATTTGGAAAACATTTGTAGTCTTTACTATGTTTTCTCAAGGTTCTATAATACAACTGGGCTCAACTAATTCTTCAATCTCCTTTCATACTATTCTCTTGTTTGTTCACTCTGAGCCACCCTGGACTCCTTGTCATTCTTTAAACATTCCAAGCTGTTTCTACCTTCAGAGCTTTTATATTTGTTGTTACCTACGCACAGAATACTCTTCCTACACACTTTACATTCAAGAACGTAATTAAACATTGCCTCCCTAAAAAAGTTTTTTTGTGACCCATACTGATCCATCTTTATTATCTATCTGAGTTATATTTTCTTTATTGCATGTTTTCCAATAAGAAATTATCCAATTTATTTGTTCTCTTATTATCGTATGTTTCCTCCTTCAACTCTCCAGAATAATGTAAGCTCCAGGAAAGCAAAACCTGTTAATCTTTTTCACTATTTTATCTCTAGAAAAACAAAATAGTATCAAGCACTAAGCTGCTCAACAAATATTTGTTGGTTGAATGAATAAACATTATTCCTATTCTCTAGTAAGTTGCTTGTGTTAGTAATTGCAAGTGAGAGTAGGACTATCTTTTCCCCCGGAAACATTACTTAAGAATCTGTTGAATATGTGCTACATAACTATTTATTCTGGAAAAATTTTAAAAAGGCAGAAGTTTTGCAATTTTTTTGCAAGCTAAGAAGTTAGAACATATTTGAAGAAGTATGAACACAAGAAATGATTAACAAAAAAGTGACATATGTGGTACAGAGAAGATAAAATATAGAAACACAATGAAGTGCTTGATTAGAGCTGAATTTGCTAGGAAGACTTATGCTGAGGATGGGTCAGGAGTTGGAAACCACAGAATGCATAAGATTTGGGTAGGTTTGGAGAGAAAGGGATAATCGTGACACAGTGTGCTGAGATTCAATTAGGATAGTGACTGTGGAACGGAAAGGAGAAAAAAGCAAAAAAGGAACATTTGAAAGCAAGTTTTGGCCTCAACCTTTTTTTCCTTATCTCTATGTCCTTTCCATGGGCTATGTCTCTGGCTTTCATTATCTTAATGGAGAGTTTGTCCAAATCTGTATCTATCCTTCCAGCCTCTCCCTCAAGCTCTCACCCCGCATTGTCATTTGTCTGTCAGAGTCTCTACATTTCCCTGTACGGATGCAACACTGTCCAGTGTCTCAGACTCAACACGTCTAGATCAAAATTAGCACTTCCACTCTCAAACGAGTTTTCGCTCCCGGCTTCTTTTCTGAGAATAACTTCCCCATCTCCAATCTGGGGCAAGGCTAAGGATTTCAAAATCATGTTTGGTTTCCCTTTCCTTCAACTCTGTGTCTAGCCAATGGCCAACATCACTCCTACAATGTCTCTCTGTTTCCTTCCATTTCTATTGTCTTTATTTCGTGTCTTTTACTTTTCCTTAGTGATTCATTCACCCATTCATTCAACTAATATTTATCAAACATCTGCTATGTGGTAGGCTTTCTTGTAGACGCTTGGAATAAATCTCTGAATAAAGCAGACAAAAGCCCCTACCTTCTTGGAGCTTATATTATAGATATAGTAGTGGCTTCCTACTGGCATCCTCCTTTCTAGTTAATTCCTTTTTTATTTCATTGCGTACATTCTTTCTAGACTGATCAGAAAGCACACTTCTGATTCTGGTTAGTCTTTATACTGAGTTCTTCAATGTCTCTCCATATCATAATCCACACAGCTTGCCCTGATATTCAGAGCCCCTGGGTTCTGCTCTGTCCTATCTCATCAGTCTTAATGAAGTACTCAGCAACGCTCTACTGAATGTATTTTGGCTGGGAGGTAATCTGTTTGACAAATTTCTGCAGTTGCTAAAAAACACAGAAGAGATTCATATTAGTAAAATTGGTGTTGATTAGCTCAAAGAATATGAGAGACTGCCCAGAAGGGTCATGCTGACTTTTATAGGGAGTGCTACATAGATCTTGGTTAATTAATAGAAAAGAAACAAAAAGTTGACTAAAATCATCAGAATAAAAATATTACTATAAAAAAGATTATTTTGGAAAAAGAATGAAAACCTTATCGGAACAGAAATCCCACCACACTTAGTTTCAGGGTGCTGGCTCCTCCCATCATATCTCCCTGTCTTACCATGGAACACTGGTAAGAACATCATCAAGGCACAATTTTTATATACATTTTCTGAGACCAGTACTATGTAAAATAAAAACATGTTGAATTTCAATCATTTAAAATAGTCACTAACATTATTTCAAACACAAATAGCTTCATAAAGTGACAGGTATAGAATGGATTATCAAGAAAAAAGGTGAATGCACACTTTGAGGTATATTTCTGTTTGAAGTTAAAGCAAGGAACTATACTCATTAAAACAAAAATCATTGTTGCCTCTGTTAGATATTATTCTGGACTACATAGACTCATAAATATTATTCCATATGGAAATCTTATATTTTTATCTTAGCCATAATTTAGTTCCAGAAATAGTACAGCCAGCCTTCTGTATTCTACACCCACGGATTCAACCAACCAAAGATTAAAAATATTTGGAAATAAATTTCAGGAAGTTCCCCAAATCAAAACTTGAATTAGTTGTATGCCAGCAACTATTTACATAGCATTTACATTGTATTTACAACTATTTACATAGCATCTACATTGTATTAGGTATTATAAGTAATCCTGAGATGAGTTAAAGTATGCAGAAAAAAAGAAAAAAAGAAAGTATATGGGAGGGTGTGTGTAGGTTATTTGAAAATATTATGCCGTTTTACATAAGGGACTTGGGCATCCATGGATTTTGGTATCCATGGGGGTCCTGGAACCAATCCCTTGTGGATACCGAGGCATGACTGTAGGTTCTGTTTCATATTAGTAAGCATTCAACATGTGATTAGTCAATCTGGCCAATTATGAAGTTAGTTTTTTTCTAGCTGCTTAAAGAACTATGAAATGAGATGGATAAAAGGCAATTATGGATTCCTCCCATTAAAAAGTCATGATGAATGAAAACCTCCATGAAGGAAGAATTAAAGTTTTGGCCAAGTATAGTCTTAAGCTATTTGTAGCAAAACAAGATAAAAGGGAGGGAAAACAATTACAGTATCCTCCCACAGCTTTCAATTTTCAATACTTGTACTGTTTACTTCTGATCAGCTGATGCAAGGCAGTTTCAGTTGCAAATGGATCTGCCCCCTCAGCATAATGGGAGACTCTGCTGGCGTGCTGTTTAAGATTCTGAAAGTTACCTGAATTTCAGGGGAACTAAAATGCCATTCAGTATCTTAATGTGAGAGAAGGCAGCTCCAGGAGCAGCATGAAGGCACTTTGGATGCTTGCTACCACGGTGCACACGGGGGTGTGTGTGTTTAGGGAAGTGGGAGTGGGAACTACGGCATTACGGTGTTTGACAGCATGAGTTCAAACCTGGCTCTGCAACTTATTAGCTTTATGTCCTTGGAAAACTGCTCAGCTTTTCTGTGACTCAGTTTCCTCATCTGTAAAAGGAAGTTAATCATGGTATTTACCTTTTATGGTTATTAGGAGGATTGAATGACTTAATATAGTTAGGGCACTTAGGTAGCACCTGGTTGGTTCATAGTAAGCCTTTAATGAATGTTAACTATTATCTTAGGCTATAGTATAGTTTCTCTGTAAGTTAAGGATAACATAATCCATAGCGTTCTATCCGTCACTTGTGATACTTTTTCTGCATGTCTATAAAGTAGTGATAATTTAAAAAGCCGATGCAGGGGACACGGGTTCGTGCCCCGGTCCGGGTGGATCCCACGTGCCGCGGAGCGGCTGGGCCCGTGAGCCATGGCCGCTGAGTCTGTGCGTCCGGAGCCTGTGCTCCGCAACGGGAAAGGCCACAACAGTGAGAGGCCCGCGTACCACAAAAAAATAAAAAAGTAAAAATAAAAGGAGATTGAATTTTTAAAACAGTAAAAAATGTCTTGGGGCTGAGTCTGATGTACTAGTTGTTAAATGTATTTACTAAGTAATATCCCTGGCTCCTTTATGTAAGATATAAATGTGCTTCTTAAAACATTTATTTTACTAATAAATTTTAGAGCTAAAAATTTTTAACAAAGAGAACTGACAGAACAGGGTAGGATGGAACACTGGACTGGCAGCCTGGACTTGTCATCCCCAGGGCATGTCCTGACCAAGGGTTAGACTGTGGGCAAGTCACCCAAATTCCCTTCCTGGTTTCACATATGCAAAATTAGGGAGTTTATCTAAATGCATGCCAGAGTCGCATTCATGTCTCATATTTTAAGGTTGTTTCTTCTATCAACATAGTTATCATGGGAGCTCATGTGCTTATTCCCATGTTGTTACTATGCTTACAGTATTTTAAGGGTCTATAAAAAAAGTAGCACATTTTTGATTATCCTCAATGATATCAAATTTTCCCTTTAAAAGGAGATTGAGGGCTTCCCTGGTGGCGCAGTGGTTGAGAGTCCGCCTGCCGATGCAGGGGACACGGGTTCGTGCCCCGGTCCGGGAAGATCCCACATGCCGCGGAGCGGCTGGGCCCATGAGCCATGGCCGCTGAGCCTCGCGTCCGGAGCCTGTGCTCCGCAATGGGAGAGGCCACAACAGTGAGAGGCCCGCATACGCAAAAAAATAAAAATAAAAGGAGATTGAATTTTTAAAACAGTAAAAAATGTCTTGGGGCTGAGTCTGGTGAGTAAAATGGGTCGTTTGAATAGAAAAACTGTGATGTAAGTATAATGGAATGAGAGTGTTTTTGAGAGAGGCTTATAATTGACTCTGGAGGGTGTGTGTGTGCCTGAGTGTGTGTGCATCCACGTGTGTGCATGAATGTGTGCTTTGAAGTGCAATACACATTTAACCTTTTAAGTTCTGCAATGTTGTGTTATAAACTCAGCCTTTAGTCTCACCTAATTTATATCACTATAATAACTATGCTTTTTGAAAACAACTGCCTTTTGAATGAAATGATACTTACTCAGATCTAGAAACAGCACAAATTTTATTTTTAAAAAAGGCTAATCCAACTTGCTTCCTGCAAAGCAGCTTGGTCCAATGTTGCAGACTCATTATCCAGCTGAAATACTGCTTTGTGTCTTGCACTAGTCATCTATCTTCTCTGTACCTCAGTACTTTTCTCAAAAAAGTCTAATAAAGATTCTTGTTTATAAACGGTACTCTCTTGTACCTTGGATGAAGTGTTCCCCAAATGCTGTATGATGTAAGTACAAGGAAAACAGAATCACGTTAACACTTCAGAATCTACTCCATGAGATTGCACTGCCTGATGGCTGAGTTTGTGTTAAGCAGTGAGAATGTTATGTGCTTAAGGGTAAAGTCTTGTCATTTTCTTAAAATTTCGCTACTGCTTTGCAAGATTAATAAAACTAATCTCAAATCATATAGTAGCATATATGATAAATATTTTTGAAATATTCACATACTGGAAATATCATCAACGGTACTTATACCTCCATTTATTTAGACCAAATACTGCAATAAATGTAAATCACTTTGGTTCTCCACTGGAAGCAGCAGTCAGAGTGATTGGTAAACCCCACAGGATGTTAGTCATAAAAATAGCTCCATCAGGATTCAGGAAACAGAAAAAAGTGACAAAAAAGCTACCTCACTTTTTCTCTTTCATTGAAGTTCCCTAAATTCAGCATTCTAAATTTAAAACAAATGTTTTAAAGGGGGATTGCTTTGAAATATGAATAGTACATTCTTTTCAGTGGTTTCCAGAGGCTATTCCTTGTTTAATATATGCATATTACATGAGAAAAGAAAATGATTTCCTTCATTTAAATGTTAAAATGTATATTATTGTCTTAAATAAAAATATATGTATAAACATATGTTAGTATTTTCTTCTATTATCTCCCTTTGAAAGTGAACCTTCAATGTTCCCTCTGGTTTTGCAGCTCCTCAAACATATTTTCTTACTTTATATAAACATGTGCATCTAAACTATCTATTTTTCTTGATCTAGAACAGAGAATGTGAATGTGATGAAATCAGTTGGTTTTAGCACTGTGTATGTGTGTGCGTGCGTGCGTGTAAGTGTTGGTATATACAGTTGACCCTTGAACAATGTGGGGTTAGCAGTGCTGACCTTCCTCATAGTAGCAAATTTGCATGTAACTTATGTTATAGGGGTATCCTAGGTTCCTCCTTATCTGAGGTTCCTCCATGTCTGCCATTCTGCATCCCTGGATTCAACCAACAGTGAATCATGTAGTACTATAGTATGTACTATTAAAAAAAATCCGTGTATGAGTGGGCCTGAGCAGTTCACACCCATGTTGTTCAAGGGTCAACTGTATATATAATTAAAAAAGTAATACCTGGTGTGTGAGAGAGAAGAACAATACTACTAGGGATATAGAAACATGATTTGAGCAACTATAGAACAAAAATCTGTAAGCCAGAAGATTGTTTGACATATCAAAGTATCTACTAAGTAGTGGATTATCATGTTGTTGTTTTAAAATACCCATTACTTTTCTAGAAATAATTTTCCAGTTGGTTTTACTTGGAGGTGAAATAGAGCTTATGCAAAACTTGTAATAGATGAACAAGAAGGAAAAATAAGAGTTGGAAGAAGAAAAGAGTGGGCTGTTTATGGCCACTTGGATCTGCACATCCTTCCCCTTTCAGATTCCTGGATTATATGTACTCCTCTGATTTCCACCAAGTCCTGTCCATCCCTCTTCAAACTGTACCTTTTTTCTAATCTTTTCTCCTTCTCATTGAGAATATTCTCACTGCTTAACAGCTGGAATACTACACCGCCTTGTAAATGGCCTTCCTCAGTTAAGCTCTGTCTTCGTCTAACCCAACACCTGGGACCCTTCAAATACTCCTTTCTCTAGATATTCTCCTCTTCAGAGCCCCACAAAGCTCGTGAGGACACAAGCTCTAAGCTGTGTTTGAGTACTAGCTCTACTTGTCATTAATGTGTGACTTTGTAAGATACGTAACTCTGAGTCTCAGTTTCCTCAAATTTATAAATGCAATTAATAAATGCCCAATTCACAGAGTTGTGGTGAGCATTATATGAAATACATCAAGTGTTTAGCATAGTATATACTTATTAGACAGCAGCTATCAATATTCTGGTGTATCACATTTAATTTTCGCTTCTCTACCTGTATTCACCTGCCAACATTCTCTCCAGTCAAGTTGTTCTTTCTCATTGTCCTTTCACTACACAACGACTGTTTTCACTTGTTATTTCATGTTTTTCTGAGTTTCATGTTTTTCTTACCTGTACCCGTCCCCATATCCAAATTCTATTTTCCCTTGAAGTCTTCCAGCTCAAGTCTAATAAAATCTTTTCTATCCTACTCAGCAATGATTTCCTTTTCTCTAATTTTTTCAGCATTGTCTATATAATGCAGTTTACTGTATAACTTCATATTACTTAATGTTGACATATGTATCTTGATAACGTCACTCCTGCTCTCAAAGTGGAGGGACTGTAAATATTTTGTATGTCTAAAGAAAAAACAATTTGTTTGTTTGTTTGACTTCTGGTTATATCCTTCCAGCCAACCAAGTGCAGAGTTTTAAGCCAGTTGGTGACTTATTTTGGAGCTGCTATAGGCAATCAGTGGAGGCTGCTTTTTTCTCTTACTGAAAAGGGAAAAAAGTGCTTAGAAAGTTGGGAAATAAAAGGATTAGGGCTCTATGATTTTAAGTTAAAGAAATATTTTCTACCTTCCTTTTTGGAATGAAAGTATAAAAATTCTTACAGCTGTGAGTGGAAAGAAAGGTGGACATGTGATGTTTGTTTTCTCTTTCTTGTCAGTTTTACTAATCATTGTATGAAAAATTAGAGAAACCAAGATAAATAGAAAATTATTATGATAAGAGAAGATAGAAGACTTTTTAATATCAAGTAAGCACAAAGGATAAGTACTCAACGTATTTAATTATAAGTAAATAGGATCATCTTTGAGCACAAAGTTAGGTAGATCTTTTATTCATTCATCAAATATTTATTGAATGCTTACTCTATGCAGGCATGAGGTAGGCACTGGAAAAAGACTATATCCAAGTAGTTCAAAACTAAACAAATAGGGCTTCCCACCCTCAGTTTCTGTGTCTATAAAATGAGGATAATAATAGTACTTACCTCATGTAAGAACTCAGGGTCTGGTACACAGTAAGCATTATACAGTATGTTTTATATTATTTTTATAAGCTTTTAAAAGAAAGATATGGGAAGACAAGGTGCATGAACACCAAAAAACTAAACATAGAAGTAGAAAATTTCAAAAATTTCCAGTTTTATTGCTTTTTTGTGATTCTGAGCAAGTTATTTACCCCTTTGGACAAGTTATCCCTGGTAAAAAAGGGAACTACTGTTCATTCCATTTCTAAAAATTCTGAAATTCTGTGATTAGGTTGAAATATTGTATATGCATCTTTGCCACTCTCCATGAATTCAACAAAATCATTCTCCATGCAGTTTGAAATATGTCCTTGTTTTTGTGCCACTAGGTGGTTCTATTCCCAAAGTTTAGGGTTAGCAGCCAACAAGCGAAAAGGGACTCTTTTATTGATGAAGCATAAAATTAAACTCATGAGTTAGTTACTCCTTGACACCCACAAGATTTGAGAACAGGGGTGAGCTTGTACTAAATGCTCAATAAATATTTTTTTGTTATCTTTTTAGCCTTATGAATAGTTAAGGTTCTAAGATCGACACTGGAACTAATTTTATTAACAGCATAACGATATCACTCTGAAAAATTCAGTTCTCTTCCATTCACAGATGTCTTTAATGTAACAACTTTTGATGATTTTATTATACTAAGAACTATTATGAGACAAAGGCCACAGAAAACATTTGATGAACAAATAGTGTCAGAGAATTCATTGTAAACATTACCTACCACACTAGTACTCTGACCCATATATCTGGTGAGATATATAAATTCTTTAATTTCTGCTACCAAATTATCTAGTATCTGTAGAGACCAACAAAACAGAATTCTTCTATCCAAATCTACAGTCATATATTGTAGCACTTATTGGTCCTTAAAAGTCACTCCTGTACACGTCCACTCGCATACAATTGCACAAGTGAGCATATCACTACAGCCTATGCCTCTGATGCCTGATATGATGCTTGCCAAAGCTCAGGACCATCCACTCAGTGTATGTACTTGTAGACTAATAACTCTAATAACTGTGCACTAATATGCAAGTGTGTAATAAAGAAACAGACAACATTTCATATGATTGTTCTGAAGTCATTAAAATGTAAAGCATACAAGATATTGGGCAGATAGCAGACAATAAACGTAGTTACTATATCATTATATAATACTTATTACATATTAAAGTACTTTGATATCTAATATGTGTGGTACAGGCACATGGTTACTTGAGATATAATTAGTATTTACTTATTAAAAATCACTCTGAATACTGTCATTTCACTGAATATAATCACATGAGCAATCAGTGACCTAGTTTAACTAGTGGTCCAGGATAAGTTGTTGTAGTAAAGCTATTTATAATAATTTCTAAAGTATAATACAATGATTAAGTGTGATGGTCTCTATAACTTTTAAATTAGTTAATAAAAAGGAGCTCTTTTTTCCCTGATGGCTATAGCAAAAGGGAATGAATGCAGATATTTTCTGGGTTCAGGGAGTTTAGGTGATAGATTAACGCTGCACATATGTATAGAGGGGGGCTGGCCAGATCGTGTTTCTTTCCTCTCTCTTCCTCCAGATGTGTCCAGGGGACTAGAATGCAGAGTGTCATTATTAAGGAACTCCACAGAGAAGGACAATTTAAATTGTCAACATCCATGATGCTAATCAAAGGAAAAATAATGCTCATTGCTTAATACTGTGTTTTAGTAGTTCAATGAAATATATTCACTCAGAATTAAAATCTCTGTAAGGTAAAACACCACATGGATAATAAGAAATAGAACATTTGGTGTGATTGATTAAATACTTCTTTAATTGCTATTATGTTTGTGTATTGATTTTATTGGTTTCATTTTTTTGGGCATAAAAAGCCCAGAAATCAGGTCTGGAAACAAAAAATATCTGTAATGAAGAAAAAGCCAATTAACAGCAACTAAGGAATAAACCATCCTTTTCCTGATGACCTGGTTCATGTTAAGGATCCATTAAACTTCTCTGCTGGTCTTTTACCATAAAACCCTGGCATTCCCTTCATTCCATTATGCTTTCCATCCTCTCTTCTAAATTCATAAAAGCAATGGTGTGCCTCTTCTAACAAGTAGAAGAACAATGGTGGTCCCTGGGACGAGAAGCTGCGTAGAGACCTGCAGTTGACCCGCAACTCGCAGCAGAATTCAGCCAAATCACAGCTCTTATGTTCCATCAATGAGAAATAACTTTTTTTTTTTTGATGTGGACCATTTTTAAAGTCTTTATTGAGTTTGTTACAATATTGCTTCTGTTTTATGTTTTGGATTTTTGGCCACGAGGCATGTGGGATCTTCGCTACCTGACCAGTGATCAAACCTGCACCCCCTGCATTGGAAGGCGAAGTCTTAACCACTGGACCACCAGGGAAGTCCTGAGAAATAACGTTTTTAAAGTCACTGATTTGGGTTGTTTGCTACACAGAAAAGGTGACTAATGTAGGACCCTAGAGTTAATTTAATATCTTCATTTGCTGATAAAGAGAGAGGCCTAGGTTTTTAGTTAGCTAACAGAAGAGTTATAACATAAATTTGGACTACTGACTTGTTTTGTTACACACAAAATGCCTGGCTTTTTGTTATCTTGAAATTTGGAGGAATACAACTCAAATAGTTTAAAATTGGGGGCCTTAGTACTACCTAGAGTACTACCCAGTACTGCTCTCTTTCATCTGGCTTTAGCTTTTAGAAAATAGGTACAAAAATATCTGGTAATAAATCAAAGAAATCAGTGGCAAATAGAACATACTTCTATCTGAAAGATATTTCTGTCTCTTAGGTCCAACCTTGTTCGGTAGTAGAGATAATAAAATGCAGTGATCTTGTAAATTCCTTTCAGGCCCAAGTCTTTCATCTACATCATTAATGTAAAATATACATTTAAAATTTTCTTTTTTAAACAACTTATAAAAGAAAATTCTGATTTGAGGATGAGTATAATTTCTTAATAAACTGTCTCCTAAATTTCCATGACAAAGTTTCACGTATACTTTGACACCAATGACAGACTCTAAAATTTTTACTCTTTTCCTTTGCAAAATTGATATGGAAACATCCCTATAAGTATGTACTTCAAAACTTTAACCTGGTCCTGAAGTTTATTTTATGCTTTGGTGTTTTTAGAAAGGAATTAATTTTGCTAACTCTATGACAGTTTTAGCCCCTAAAAATTCAGAGGCTAAACTCAATTAAGTTTTTATTTTATTTTGTATATCAGTTTTTTGAGAATAACCAGTTATATGCAGCAGTAACTTTTCCCTTTATATGAGAAAAGTAATACTTTAGTACATGCTTTAGGAAATGTCTTATTGAACAATCACTTATAATTCCCTTTTGTTGTTGTTGTTTACTGTGGTTTTCCAAACAAAGAAAACAAAATGTAGTAAACTAAATGGAGTAACCAAGTAGATTTTCCTTTTTCTATATTTCCTCTCTTCTTATTTGGACCACACACAAATCTTACCTTTGTGAAAAAACATCCCGGTAAGGACTGCCATGCTGCAATGCAATTCCATATCCTCGATCAGCAACAGTATTCCCAATGGTGTAAAAGGAGCAGTCTGGGTCATTGATAGCCACGTATTCCAATACAGCTGCATCCCATACAAAAGCATAATTTCCATATTTTACCTGTGCAAATATGGAGAACAAAAGAAGAAAATAGGATTTAAGGTTGGAATTTTAAGTCATATAGACAGGATAAAAAATGTTACACTGGTATATATTTAATTGTGCAAAAAATTAATAGGACCTGTATTTCAAACTAAACACCTATTCTGCGTGAGAATTTGGCTTCTGGTTAATTTACAGCTCTGTTCTCTTGGAAATGTAATAAAGTTGGAATGTAAAATGACGCCTGAGTAGTAAATGTCATCTGAACTGGGAGAACAGTAAATGCAGGAAAGGAAACCATATCACTGAGCTTCTCTGAGTGCAGTAATTCTTATAGCTGGCCTTGTGTCTTTGGGGACCCTTGAAATTGTGCTTTTGGAGTTGTTACAAGAGATATTGACTCCTTTGGATTATTAGGCTTCCAAGCCAGATAGGCTTTTGCACCCACCCAATATGGGTATCATCTTCTTGCCTTGTGATGTATATTCTAAATGAATTCTGCAAGTAAAACTCACACTAAAGAGAAATAACTAACACTGGCCTGCTGGCAAGATATATTTCTAGTCCTTCTAAGTTAATCTGTTGCCAAGTGTGACCTATGGTAATCTTGTAGCCAAACTTGGTGGGCATTGCGATAAGGAAAAAAATAATTATACAACCTTGTCTATCACCATGTAGGGAACATGACTTTATTCTGGGTTGTTTACAATATCTTTTAGTGATTATCTTTTTTTCCCTCAGTAACCTAAGTCAAATTTTATCAAAAATAAATACTGATATTAATAAAGTTAATTTAGAAAATTATTACATATATAGAACTTAATGAATTCATAAAATAAACAGAAGTAATAATTAAATCAAATATTCAGTTTGTTTATTTGCTTATTTATTTGAGGGGAAAGTAATTTCTTGGTAAATCTGATTAGGGAAAAAGAAAAAATGTATAAGTACAGGTAGAGGGAATGATGTCAGCAAAATGGGTGAATAGGAGGTCCCTCACTTCATAACCCCAGAGAAATGACAATTTGGCAGCTATCCACAGACAAAAGTGCCTTTGTGTGAGCCTTGGGACCCAGGCTGCAAAACTCTGGTGGAGTCTAAAACTGACAAAGAATGCTTTCAGAAGGTAGGCCTGTACTCCAGTGGCCGGTTGGTTAACTGTGGTCCTGGCTGCAGTCCTAGAAACAGCCCTACTTCCCTGTGGACTCTGCTCTAGATATGTAACGGTAACAGGTAAGGATGTCCATTCTCATCACTTCTATTCAATACAGTACTGGAAGTTCTAGCCAGAGTAATTAGATAAGAAAAAAAATCCACATTTGAAAGGAAGAAGTGAAATTATCTCTATATGCAGATGACATGATCATATGTGCAGAAAATCCTAAAGAGTATACAAAAAACTACTAAAACTAATAAACAAATTCAGTCAAGTTACAGGACACAAAATAAACATACAAAAAATTGTGGCATTTCTATACACAAACAATGAACTATCTGAAAAGGAAATTAAGAAAATCCCATTTACAAAACAACAAAAAGAATAGAAGAAACTAAACCAAAGAGGTGAAAGATTTGTACAGTGAAAATTACAGTAATGAAGGGAATTAAAGAGGACACAGATAAATGGAGAAGCATCTTATGTTCACGGATTGGAAAAATATTGTTAAAATATCCTGACTACCCAAAGTGATATACAGATTCAATAAAATCCCTATCAAAATTCCAATGGCATTCTTTACAGAAATAGAAAAAACAATCCTAAAATTCATATGTAACCACAAAAGACCCAAGATTACCAAAGCAAACTTGAGCAAGAAGAACAAAGCTGGAGGCATCATGCCTCCTGATTTTAAAATATGTTGCAAAGCTATAGTAATCGAAACACTATGGTACTGGCATAAAAACAAACATATAGTTCAAGGGAGCAAAATAGAGATCCCAGAAACAGATCCACACTTTTATGGTCAACTAATCTTCTGAAAGGATGCCAAGAACACATAATAGGGACAGGATAATCTCTTCAATAAATGAAGCTGGGAAAACTGGATATCCACACAGAGGAAATGAACTTGGAATGCTATCTCACACCATATACAAAAATCAACTCAAAATGGATTAAAGACTAAGCATAGGACCTGAAACTGTAAAATTCCTAGGAGAAAACACAGGGTAAAAGCATCTTGACATTTGTCTGGATAATGATTTTTGGATATGACATGATCAAAAACATAGGAAACAAAAGCAAAAACAGACAAATGAGCTATCAAACTAAAAAGCTTCTGCACAGCAAGTGAAATAATCAACAGAGTGAAACGGCAGGCTATAGAATGGTAAAAAAATATTTGCAAACTATATATCTGATAAGAGGTTAATGTCAAAAAAAAATAGGGAACTCCTACGACTCCATAGCAAAAACATAAAACTTGATTAAAAAATGGGAAAAGGACATTTCTCAAAAGAAGACATACAAAAGGCCAAAAGATACATGAAAAGGTGCTCAATATTACTAATCATCAGGGAAATGCAAATCAAAACCACAATGAGATATCATCTCAAACTTGTTAGAATGGCTATTACCAAAAATGACATGACATGTCATTTGAAATGAAATGACAAGACTAAGCGAGGAGATGGAGAAAAGGGAATCCTTGTACCCTGTTGTTGGGGCGTAAATTGTTACAGCTAGTAGGGAGGCTCCTCAAAAGATATAAAAACAGAACTACCATACGATCGGGTATATATCCAAAAGAAATGAAATCAGGATCTCAAAGATATATATGCACTCCCAGGGTCATCACAGCATTATTCATAATAGCCAAGATACAGAAACAACTTAAATGTTCATCAACAGATGAATGGGTAAAGAAAATGGATAAATAATAATGAATATACAATGGAATATTATTCATCTTTCAACAAGAAGGAAATTCTGCCATCTGCAACAACATGGATGAACCCAGAGGACATTATGCTAAGTGAAATAAACCAGACACAGAAAGACAAACACTACATGATCCCACTTACATGTGGAATCTAAAATAGTCAGACTCACAGAAGCACAGAGTAATGGTGGTTGACAGGGGCTGGGAGGTGGGAGAAATGGGGAGATGGGGGTCAAAGGATACAAAATCTCAGTTATGCAAGATGAATACGTTCTGGAGATTTAACATACAGCATGGTGAGTAGAGTTAACAATACATGGTATTACATATCTGAAATTTGCTAAGAGGGTATATCTTAAGTGTCCTTATGACAAGAAACCATAACTATGTGAGATGATGGATGTGTTGATCAGCCTTATTGTGGTGATCATTTCATAATGTATACTTAGATCAAAACATCAAGCTGTGTACCTTAAATATATATAGTTTTTTGGGCAGTTGTACATCAATAAAGTTAAAAATACAGATAGTTAGAAATTGGAAATGAAATAAAATATTCAGAAAGATGTTCAAAAATAATTGTATACATGATTCTATAGGAATAAAATTAAAATACCAATAATGTTGATAATTTCCTGGAGAAAGAGAAATTGCCAAATTTTCTCAAGTAGAAGTAAAAATGTCTCTAGCACAAAGAAAGAGCTAAATTAACCTTGATACTAAAATATGAGAAACCTCCAAAAATCTCAGTCTTGTTCTCCCCAAAATATCAGCAAACTGATTTTCATGGTATAGCAGAAGAAAAATGTAGCATTATTAAACAAAAACTATCAACACTGCTTCAGTATTAGGAAAGTTATTGGGATAATATATATTATACACGAGGCTTTATAAAATTTTTAAATGATCTTTCAACAGACACCAAAAAGATATCTGACAAAATTGAAAACCATTACTTATCTCCTATCTATCTATCTATCTACCTATCTTGTAATGCACAAATAAAAAGTTTCTTCTTTAATGATGTATAGAACAGAATAACTACCTCAAACAAGCAGCACATCTTTTGGAAACTGAAACTCTAATGGCATTACCATCAAAGCCAAGAAAATGGTGCCTACTTTACCCCCCAAACTTAACATGATTGTGATCATTTTAGCCTATGCAATAAAGCAGGAAACAAATTCTGATTTCAAGCTATTGGGACAAAATTATCATTATTTGATGACATACTTATGAAGTCCACAAGAATCAATGGAAAAAATAATAGAAAATGGAGATGTGGTACATATATACAATGTAATATTACTCAGCCATGAAAAGGAACAAAATTGGGTAATTTGTAGAGATGCGGTTGGACCTAGAGTCTGTCATACAGAGTGAAGTAAGTCAGAAAGAGAAAAATAAATATCGTATACTAACATATGTGTGTGGAATCTAGAAAAATGGTACAGATGAACCTATTTTCAGGGCAGGAATAGAGATGCAGATGTAGGAAATGGACGTATGGACACGTGGGGGGTATGGGGGGTGGGATGAATTGGGAGATTGGGATTGATGTACATGCACTGCTATGTGTAAAACAGATAGCTAGTGGGAACCTGCTGTATAGTGCAGGGAGCTCAGCTCGGTGCTCTGTGGTGACCTAGATGGATGGGATGGGTGGGGGTGGGAGGGAGATCCAAGAGGGAGGGGATATATGTATACATATAGCTGATTCACTTCATTGTACAGCAGAAACTAACAAACGCTGTAAAGCAACTATACCCGAATTAAAAAAAAAAAAGAAAAGAAAGATTTCAACATACAGATTGGTTATAAACAGATATATGAAAATCAACTGCTTTTCTATTAACACATCAATAAGAGATAATATATAATTTGACTAAAAATATCCATTTATACTAAATACAAATATCTGGAATAAATTTAACCATAAATGAGTAGGATTGTATACAGAAATCTTCAACACATGACCGAAGAAGACTTGAACTCATTTCTAGATAAGATGTAACATATTCCTAAAAGAATAGATGCACAATTGTAAAAGAAATGTCAGTTTTCCTCATGTTATTTGATACTTAATGCAATCTAAGCAAAATGTCCAAAGAATGTCTTAGGACTTATTAAAATCTTTGCATATTTACTTGGAAGAAAATAGACGAGAATAGCAAAAAATTTTGAAAATAAAAAACGACTGGAGACAGAATATTAAATAGTGAAACATGCTATAAAGCTTAAAAATAAAATAGCACAGAACTTATTTGAGAATAGAAAATTGGCAGAATAGACATAAAAGCTTACAGAACTGATAAAAGTATACAAATGTCATATATAGACTGTATTACAAAGACTGTAATCCAAATCAGTGTGGCAAATAAGAAATATTTTTAAAAAGATAGTAAGTTATTATTTTAAAAGGTCAGGATAAAAGCACTATGTCACACCATACACAAAATAAATTCCTATAGGGTAAAACATTAATTATAATGGACATAGAACCCAAACTTTAAAAATCCACAGAACTGGAGGAACATGTAAGACTGTATTTTCTTTTTTGTTTGTTTGTTTTTTTTGTGGTACGTGCGCCTCTCACTGTTGTGGCCTCTCCCGTTGCGGAGCACAGGCTCCGGACGCGCAGGCTCAGCGGCCATGGCTCACGGGCGCAGCCGCTTTGCGGCATGTGGGATCTTCCCGGACCGGGGCACGAACCCGTGTCCCCTGCATTGACAGGTGGACTCTCAACCACTGCGCCACCAGGGAAGCCCAAGACTGTATTTTCTGATATTGGAAAAAGAATAGGATATCTAAACATAAATGTAGAGAAAGAAAATATAATTAAATATTTGATACATTTAACTCAGCCCTCTGTATCCATGGGTTTTGCATCCATGGATTCACCCAACTATACACAGAAAATATTCAAAAAATAAAATTCCAGAAAGTTCCAAAAAGATTTCTCCCAGATTAAGTTGGAGGTTGAATTTGCTGTATGCCTGCAACTATTTACATAGCATTTACATTGTGTTTGTAACTATTTACATCACATTTATATTGTATTAGGTATGATAAGTAATCTAGAGATGACTTAAAGTACATGGGAGGATGTGTGTAGGTTATATGCAAACACTATATGATTTTATGTAAGGGAGTTGAGCATCCCTGGATTTTGGGGGTCCTGGAACTAATCCCCTGCAAATACTGAAGGACAATTATACTGCCTTTTTAATATATTTGCTTAGACCAGGCCAATATCAGATACTTGATAAAAAGTTTTGCATGAAATATGGTCTAAAACCTTCAGACCAGTTTACTGTGCTCAGTGGATATTTATCTTTGTTGGGAGTGAACCCCAACCAAACCATGGGATCTTGAAACAGATAAAAGAAATCATTCGATGCAACTATTGATGGAGTGTCTACCATATCCTAGGCACTCTGTTAGGTACTATGGGTCAGTGTTTCTCAAAATGTGATACTATTAGAATTAGAATTACCAGGGGATTTTTGTGGTAAAAAATGTAAACTCCAGACCCAACCCCAAACTTATTGCATTGGAATGTTTGGTGTTTGAGGCCTGGGAATATGCATTTTCACAATCTTGGAAGTTGACCATCATATGAACACCAATTTTTAAATAAAATGTTTTTGATTAAAAATAAGTAATATAATGAGGAAAAAATTTAAACATGAGGCTTGATATAATTATAAAAACTGACATATTCTGGAAATGTCTGTGTGGGAGGGGTAAAATACTTGGTTAAGCTTCCTCTACACTGATTACTCATATCTGCATAGTCATCCCACAGTCCTTGCTCTCTCTGATCTTTTGCACTAATCACTGTAGGGAAGGAGTTCTTAGCTGAGTGAGACCTCTGTACTGAAAGACAGATTAAGAAGAGAAGAACAAACAGAAGTTTGCCTCCTATATACAAGGGAGATGTCCAGGAAAAATTGAGTAATTCAAAGAAGTGAGTTTGAATTCAGGATTAAATACCACCTAAATAGGGAATGGGAGGGGGGATATAGGCCATTTAGGAGAGAGTGAATGATTTTTAGCAAAGATGAATGGCCTTTAGAAGAATAGAAGGGTGGTATGATAGTTTGTGACAAAAGCTTGTCTGGGTGTGGTGTTGACTTTGTGAACTGTAGACATTTAAAGAATCATCCATCTTTCTCAAACTCTTCCAAAAAACTGCAGAGGAAGGAATACTCCCAAACTCATTCTACAAGGCCACCATCATCCTGATACCAAAACCAGACAGAGATACTACAAAAAAAGAAAATTAAAGACCAATATCACTGATGAATATAGATGCAAAAATCCTCAACAAAATACTAGCAAACAGAATCCAAAAGCACATTAAAAGGATCATACACCATGATCAAGCGGGATTTATCCCAGGGATGCAAAGATTCTTCGATATACGCAAATCAATCAATGTGATACACCATATTAACCAATTAAAGG
This sequence comes from Leucopleurus acutus, assembly GCF_964270905.1. NCBI lineage: Eukaryota > Metazoa > Chordata > Mammalia > Artiodactyla > Delphinidae > Leucopleurus > Leucopleurus acutus. The sequence goes on from NC_139146.1 coordinate 145,082,490, forward strand.
AGAAAAACCATATGATCATCTCAATAGATATAGAAAAAGCTTTTGACAAAATTCAACACCTAGTTATGATAAAAACTCTCCAGAAAGTGGCCATAGAGGGAACCTACCTCAACATAATAAAGGCCATATACGACAAACCCACAGCAAACATTATTCCCAATGGTGAAGAAATGAAAGCATTTCCTGTAAGATCAGGAACAAGACAAAATGTCCACACTCACCAATATTATTCAACATAGTTTTGGAAGTCCTAGCCATGGCAATCAGAGAAGAAAAAGAAATAAAACGAATACAAATTGGAAAAGAAGTAAAAGTGTCATTGTTTGCAGATGACATGATACTATACATAGATAATCCTAAAGATGCCACCAGAAAACTACTAGAGCTAATCAATGAATTGGGTAAAGTAGCAGGATACAAAATTAATGCAGAGAAATTTCTTGCATTCCTATATACTAACAATGAACAATCTGAAAGAGAAATTAAGGAAACACTCCCATTTACCATTGCAACTAAAATAATAAAATACCTAGGAATAAACCTACCTAAGGAGGTAAAAGACGTGTATGTAAAAACTATAACATCCTGATGAAAGAAATCAAAGATGACACAAATAGATGGAGAGATATACCATGTTCCTGGATTGGAAGAATCAATATTATGAAAATGACAATACTACCCAAGCAAGCTGCAGAATCAATGCAATCCTTATCAAATTACCAATGGCATTTTTTAAAGAACTAGACAAAAAATCTTAAAATTTGTATGGAGACACAAAAGGCCCTGAATAGCCAAAGCAATCTTGAGGGAAGAAAACGAGCTGGAGGAATCAGACTTCCTGGCTTCAGACTATACTACAAAGCTACAGTAATCAAGACAATATGGTACCAGCACAAAAACAGAAGTATAGATCAATGGAACAGGAGATAAACCCATGCAACTATGGTCAACTAATCTATGACAAAGGAGGCAATGATCTACAATGGAGAAAAGACAGTCTCTTCAATAAGTGGTGCTGGAAAAACTGGACAGCTACATGTAAAAGAATGAAATTAGAACACTCCCTAACACCATAAACAAAAATAAAGTTAAAATGGATTAAAGACCTAAATGTAAGACTGGACACTATAAACCTCTTAGAGGAAAACATAGGAAGAACACTCTGTGACAAAAATCACAGCAAGAGTCTTTTTTAACCCACCTCCTAGAGTAATGGAAATAAAAACAAAAATAAACAAATGGGACCTAATGAAACTTAAAAGATTTTGCACAGCAGAGGAAACTATAAACAGGACGATAAAACAACCTTCAGAATGGGAGAAAGTATTTGCAAACGAAGCAACAGACAAAGGATTAATCTCCAGAATATATAAAAGGCTCATGCAGCTAAATATTAAAAACAACAAACAACCGAATTAAAAGATGGGCAGAAGACCTAAATAGACATTTCTGCAAAGAAGATATACAGATTGTCAACAAACACATGAAAAGCTGCTCAACATCACTAATTATTAGAGAAACACAAATCAAAACTACAATGAGGTAACACCTCACACTGGTTAGAATGGGCATTATCAGAAAATCTACAAACAACAAATGCTGAAGAGGGTGTGGAGAAAAGGGGACCCTCTTGCACTATTGGTGGGAATGTAAATTGATACAGCCACTACGGAGAACAGTATGGAGGTTCCTTAAAAAACTAAAAATAGAATTACCATATGACCCAGCAATCCCACTACTGCGCATATACCCAGAGAAAACCATAATTTAAAAAGACACTTGCACCCCAAAGTTCACTGCAGCACTCTTTACAATAGCTAGGACATGGAACCAACCTAAATGACCATCAACAGATGAATGGATAAAGAAGGTGTGGTACATATATACAATGGAATATTACTCAGCCATAAAAAGGAACGAAATTGTGTCATTTGTAGAGACGTTGATGGACCTAGAGACAGAGTGAAATCAGAAAGAGAACAACAAATATCATATATTAACGGATACATGTGGAATCTAGAAAAATGGTACAGATGAACTGGTTTGCAAGGCAGAAATAGAGACACAGATGTAGAGAACAAACATATGGACACCAAGGCGGAGAAGTGGTGTGGGGTGGTAGTGGTGGTGGTGGGATGAATTGGGAGATTGGGATTGACATGTATACTCTAATAGGTATAAAATAGGTAACTAATAAAAACCTGCTGTATAAAAAAAAAAGACTGCAGAAAAAAAAAAACCCCAAAACAGTATGATTATCATCTGCAGCAAGGCCCATGAAATGTTGCATAGTAACCCAAACTATATTAGTTTTTCAAAATATCCCTGGCCTTTTTCATCTACTAAAACATATAATCACTGTCCTTTGGATGTTTTTTAAACAATAAATTAAAACTATCTAGAATATACTCATCAACAAAATCTAAAATCACTTTCAACAGAATAATAATTGAAGGCTTGGCCTGGGAAATTTTCAGTCCATCTGAATAGTTGATTGATGTTACTTAAAATTTTTCAACTAGTCTTTGTTGTTGAGGTCATGTTTGAATAAGCAGTTGAACTGTGGGCCATCAATTTATTTACCAGTGAATTCCATGCCAGCAGAGTAATTCATACAGGTCAAACAGAGGGCAGAAGTGTATCTGGGAGCTCCATGTCATCAACATATTCCAGGCCTCGTTTTTAAGGAAGGAAAGGAATCCATAATGGCATCTACCTCCAATATTATTAATTCCTGGTCCCCAGAATGCTGTGGTGATTGACAGACAGACCATGGTAGCTACTGATGCTCAGAACTTGTGTCCTCATAATAGTGCCAAGATGCCAATAGCCTGTGGTGGACTACTCACTACCAAGATCATGCCAGGAGCTAGGTTTTGTTCCATTTCTACAATATTTCTACAGAAATCTTTCTTTGAATTTCACTTTACTAATAATCATTGTGCATTAATTTTAAGATCCTAAAGGGATCTGTAAGGTATATAAAGGTGAGTAAGATTTTGGCCCCTGCTCTCAAGCTATTTACAACTCAGTAGTGGAGACAAATCAAGCACTAAATTGCTGTAACACAATGTATTTTATGGTAAGTACCATGAAAGAAGCTTGAAGTGTTAAAGTTGTTTAAAGGAAGGGGAACTTAATTTTCATTGGTGGGGTGGGGGGGAATCAGGACAGCCTGCTCAAATATTCTGGTAACTGAAATAGTTGTACAAGAAAACCCCAAATATTTATTTAAGTTCCTTATCTTTAATGCCTAACTGATTGAATAGAGATACCCTTTGGTGACCATTTCTTGTTCATGCACAATCCTCTTTTTTAACATCTTTATGGAGTATAATTGCTTTACATTGTTGTGTTAGTTGGGGCTGTATAGCAAAGTGAATGAGCTATATGTATACATATATCTCCATATCCCCTCCCTCTTGTGTCTACCGCCCACCCTCCCTAACCCATCCATCTAGGTGGTCACAAAGCACCGAGCTGATCTCCCTGTGCTATGCAGCTGCTTCCCACTAGCTATTTTACATTTGGTAGTATATATATGTCAATGCCACTCTCTCACTTCGTCTCAGCTTACCCTTCCCCCTCCCTGTGTCCGCAAGTCCATTCTCTACGTCTGCGTCTCTATTCTTATCCTGCCCCTAGGTTCTTCAGAACAATTTTTTTTTTTTTTTAGATTCCGTATACATGTGTTAGCACAAGGTATTTGCTCTCCTCTTTCTGACTTACTTCACTCTCTATGACAGACTCCAGGTCCATCCACGTCACTACAAATGACTCAATTTTATTCCTTTTAATGGATGAGTAATATTGCATTGTATACATGTGTCACATCTTCTTTATCCATTCATCTGTAGATGGACACTTAGGTTGCTTCCATGTCCTGGCTATTGTAAATAGAGGTGCAATTAACATTGTGGTGCATGACTCTTTTTGAATTATGGTTTTCTCAGGGTATATGTCCAGTAGTGGGATTGTTGGGTCGTATGGTAGTTGTATTTTTAGTTTTTTAAGGAACCTCCATACTGTTCTCCGTAGTGGCTGTATCAATTTACATTCCCACCAACAGTGCAAGAGGGTTCCCTTTTCACCACACCCTCTCCAGCATTTATTGTTTGTAGACTTTTTGATGATGGCCATTCTGACTGGTGTGAGGTGATACCTCACTGTAGCTTTGATTTGCATTTCTCTAATGATTAATGATGTTGAGCATTCTTTCATGTGTTTGTTGGCAATCTGTATATCTTCTTTGGAGAAATGTCTATTTAGGTCTTCTGCCCATTTTTGGATTGGGTGGGGTTTTTTTGATATTGAGCTGCATCAGTTGCTTGTATATTTTGGAGACTAATCCTTTGTCAGTTGCTTCGTTTGCAAATATTTTTTCCCATTCTGATGGTTGTGTTTTCATCTTGTTTATGGTTTCCTTTGTTGTGCAAAAGCTTTTAAGTTTCATTAGGTCCCATTTGTTTATTTTTGGTTTTATTTTATCTTCTCTAGGAGGTGGGTCAAAAAGGATCTTGCTGTGATTTATGTTACAGAGTGTTCTGCCTATGTTTTCCTCTCAAAGTTTCATAGTGTCTGGCCTTACACATGGGTCTTTAATCCATTTTGAGTTTATTTTTGTGTATGGTGTTAGGGAGTGTTCTAATTTCATTCTTTTACATGTAGCTGTCCAGTTTTCCCAGCACCACTTATTGAAGAGGCTGTCTTTTCTCCATTGTATATTCTTGCCTCCTTTATCAAAGATAAGGTGACCATATGTGCATGGGTTTATCTCTGGGCTTTCTATCCCGTTCCATATTTCTGTTTTTGTGCCAGTACCATACTGAGTTGATTAGTATAGCTTTGTAGTATAGTCCGAAGTCAGGCAGCCTGATTCCTCCAGCTCTGTTTTTCTTTCTCAAGATTGCTTTGGCTATTCAGGGTCTTTTGTGGTTCCATTCAAATTGTGAAATTTTTTGTTCTAGTTCTGTGGAAAATGCCACTGGTAATTTGATAGAGATTGCATTGTATCTGTAGATTGCTTTGGCTAGTATAGCCATTTTCACAATGTTGATTCTTCCAATCCAAGAACATGGTATATCTCTCTATCTGTTTGTGTCATCTCTGTGTTCGTTCATCAGTGTCTTATAGTTTTCTGAGTACAGGTCTTTTACCTCCTTAGGTAGGTTTATTCCTAGGTTTTTTTTTTCTTTTTGTGTTACGCGGGCCTCTCGCTGTTGTGGCCTGTCCTGTTGCAGAGCACAGGCTCCGGATGCGCAGGCTCAGTGGCCATGGCTCACGGACCCACCTGCTCCGCGGCATGTAGGATTTTCCCGGACCGGGGCACGAACCCATGTCCCCTGCATCAGCAGGCAGACTCTCAACCACTGTGCCACCAGGAAGCCCTATTCCTAGGTATTTTATTCTTTTTGTTGCAATGGTAAATGTTTCCTTAATTTCTCCTTCAGATTTTTCATCATTAGTGTATAGGAATGCAAGAGATTTCTGTGCATTAATTTTGTATCCTACTACTTTACCAAATTCATTGATTAGCTCTAGTAGCTTTCTGGTAGCATCTTTAAGATTCTCTATGTATAGTACCATGTCATCTGCAAACAGTGACAGTTTTACTTCTTTTCCGATTTGGATTCCTTTTATTTCCTTTTCTTCTCTGATTGCTGTGGTTAAAACTTCCAAAACTGTATTGAATAACAGTAGTGAGAGTGGCCAACCTGTCTTGTTCCTGATCTTAGGGGAAGTGGTTTCAAGTTTTCACCATTGAGAATGATGTTGGCTGTGGGTTTGTAATATATGGCCTTTATTATGCTGAGGTCAGTTCCCTCTATGCCGACTTTCTGGAATGTTTTTATCGTAAATCGATGTTGAATTTTGTCAATAGCTTTTTCTGCATCTATTGAGATGATCATATGGATTTTCTCCTTCAACTTGTTAATATGGTGTATCACACTGATTGATTTGCGTATATTGAAGAATCCTTGAATTCCTGGGACAAACCCCACTTGATCATGGTGTATGATCCTTTTAATGTGCTGCTGGATTCTGTCTGCTAGTATTTTGTTGAGGATTTCTGCATCTATGTTCATCAGTGATATTGGCCTGTAATTTTCTTTTTTTGTAGTATCTTTGCCTTGGTATCAGGGTGATGGTGGCCTCGTAGAATGAGTTTGGGAGTGTTCCTCCCTCTCAGGCACAATCTTTTAACCTTCTAGTTTTCTGCAGTTTTCCATTTGTCAGGTGAAGAACTGTAAACATTCAATGTTATTTTCTCAAATATTTGCATTTCTTGCCAAGTAAAGTGAAGAATGGGAAAGTTATTTGTAAAACCTATACCTGTACTCCTCACTGTGCTATGGATTATGGCATATTTGTCTTCCTCTGTAGAATGCCCTTGTCCTGGATGCCCCTGTTCCAACATCTCCATCACAACCTAATGCTGCAAACACTTTTCAGTTTATTAGGCAGCAGTCTCCTGTAATAATTGCAAAAGTTCACACTGCAAGCAAATAGACTTATCACTACCTGTTATCGCAATGTCTTTGGTTTTGTTTTGTTTTTAATATTCATTTATTTGGTTGTGCTGGGTCTTAGTTGCGGCACATGGGGTCTTCGTTGCAGCATGTGGTATATTTAGTTGCAGCATGTGGACTCTTAGTTGTGGCATGTGGGATCTAGTTTCCTGACCAGGGATTGAACCCAGGCCCCGTGCACAGGGAGCACAGAGACTTAACTGTTGGACCATCAGGGAAGTCCCGACTTTGGTTTTAAGTGGGAGACCATATTCTTTCTCACACAAATCTTTAATTTATCAAATTCCTTCAAAGTTCACTTCAAAATCTATAACTTCAGGGAGACAGTGATGATGATCCCTTTTTATTAAAAAGAAATTCAGTGGGAATAATTATGGAAAGGTGATATTTAAACCAAAGCATAAGAATTCCCCTTACTGAAGAAGGAATATCTGTCCTCCATTTAGAAAGCATTTTTCACTCTTGAAAATGCCTTTACACATAAATTTATTTGTTCTTTACAACACTGTGAGGCAGCTGATATTATGACACCTAATTCACAGATGTGGTAATGGAAGTTGCTCTAAGTCGTAGCAATTACTTGTGGTAGATTTGGAACTTGAGCTCAAGGCCACCTCCTGTGCGTTTTTCACTACATTAAAGATAAATTCCTGGGAGATATTTGCAGAATATCAGAAACATGTGAGAGATAGTAGCTTTTGTCTTCAAGGCACAGCTTATTTAGTTTGAGAAATAATATTTATGTAAATAAAGACAAATGCAACACAGTATGTAGCAAGAGCCATGAAAAAAAAAGGCAACTTCTTTAATGCTATGTGATTGCACTATTAAGATAAATAAGAGTCGAGCTTTTAAAAAACAAGTTGCTTATTTTTCAAAACCACTGGAATGGATGAAAATCTGGTTTCTATGATTCCATACCCCTGAGGCCTGTTGATTTTGTGACGATTACTATCTAAGCATTTCTGATTTTCAGGATTGAAACAAAAGCAGAGCTTTTTATAATTAAAATAAAGGTTGCAGGATGGAAATTTATTATTTTTGCTCACTAAATAAAAAGTAAAAGACTTGAGAACAATGTAGGAGAACTAAATTTTATCTTTGCACTCTAAGTTGTTAACTTCTTTACAAATTAAACTAATGGTCAGCGGGGGATAAAGTGATGGTGAATTACAGGCGCAAAGAGTTATGATTAACCCAGAATCGATCTATAGCGATCCTTATAATTTATTGCCCACATAAGTACTTTAGATGGGATAGCTTTAATATTTATGACAAATGGTTCTAGGTGGTGGCCTCTCCCATTTTGGGCAAATTAATGATTTAACAGCATTCATCAATTCTTCTGAATTTATCCAGCACAATAAATCATGCTCAAGTCCATATTTTAGCACTTCACACTGACTTTTAAAGTATATATGGTTGTTTACTGCCTTAATTGTTGTTCTGCTCTATTTTATATGTTATTATTTTGAAATTTGAATTTGTGCACCAAAATAGTCACCATGTGGCACAAATGTTCACAAGAAAGATATCAATGTTCAAGTATCGGCTTATTTATAAAATATTTTTTAACCTGGAAAAGAAGCAGTATGTCTACCTCTAACTCTTGCTTTTCTTTTTTGAGGTTACTAGAATAAAAAATATATTTTTAAGTGTTTTAAAGCATTCTGGGAATGTGAAAACTAAACACAGCTTCCTTCCCCTCGCTGACAACTTACTCTGGAAACAAATGGCTGCTAGAGTCCAGAAGACTAAAGGCTAGTAAGGCTTGGAGTTCTGGATAATTGTGTGTGGTAATTCTCTCCTTCTGGCTGGGTGAGTGTCTGAGAAAACCAGTGCAACCTCCAGGGAAGGCAGTGAAGCAACTAAGTTTGGGGAAGTGCCTGGTTCACAGAGATCTGTGGACCTTACATCCTCCTGCCCTCCTTCCTTAAATATTTGTCCCCATGAATATATCTGTTCTGTTGCCTTTATATTGGTCAGGAAAGAGTTGAGTGGGTGGGCAGTGACCTCCCAGTTCTGGAGCTTGGGACAGAATAGAAGCCCAGTGAACCCTGAGAAGAAGGATTCGTGAATCAGTCTCTCTATACTGCTGGCCTATGAGGACAGAGGACATTTCACCTTCTGCAGTCAGCAAAACTACCAATACCTAGGATAATCCAACAATCCTATCTGAGTCCCCTTGAGCTGACAAAGAAAAATAACTCCCTGTATAGTGAATACCACAGTTAGGGAAAGATGAATCAGAACAAGTAGAACACACCTGGGGGTAATAACCCTGTAGTGTAGTGTAGTTTCCAATTTTAAAAGAAAAATAAAAAGAACACTTGACCAGATTCTACTGTGAGTCTAAAAAGATCTATTTCTCACCCAAAAAAACTGAACAGATGAATTAAAAGAGAAAATGCTCACAAATGTCCTGTAAGCTCAAATGATTAACTAGGGTGACAACTGTCCCAGGTCACCTGAGATGCCTCAGTGGTAGTAATGAAAAGTCTATGTCAAGGGAAGCCATACTGGGAGACAAAAAGTCCAGTTTTTGGTAGTAGGGTACAAGAGGTTGGGGGGAAAGTACAAAATTCATACAGCAGCTTAAAAGATAGGGGTTGAAAGCTACTATTTTTGTAGCAGTTGAATATAACAGGGATTATCTGCCTTCTGCAGTGGCTGTCACTATTTTCCCCTGACTGTGGACGTTCTCAACTTGCCGTACATAATAATGAATCATCTGTCGTTGTATCACTGTGAGTGCTAAGACTTAAGTGTGCAATTTAAGTGCATTGTAATCATGAGCGTTAACAGTCCTTCACCTGTGGATTGACTGTTATTCTTGGTATTATAAAGACGATGCTAATTTAATTTTAAACATTGTGAATCTTGTGATCATTTTTTTAAGAGTTCAGATGAAGAAAATGAGAATGATTATAATACTAACACCACCTGACCCAGACATCAATGAAAAAGAAGGCTAAATGACTATGTTGTCTTATGACAGAGAGCAGGCTACAAATAATTGAATTAGGGAGGTAAATAACCAAAACAGCATACTACATAATATGCAGAAAAGAATCTGGCATTAGGTGTGATGGAAAAGGAAATGTGAAAGCACACAACTGGGAGACTGAATTTCACAAACTGGGGATGAGACAGGCAATACTTCTAAATCAATCAAAAGTTTTTGTGTCTCCCAAAAGACACCAATGCCCAGTTGAAAATAGCAGCTGCTGAATTAGTTTGGGCATACCACACGAACAAACATACTTTATTGTATTGTTCCCGATAGCTCTATGAAACTGAGTAAAGCTATTTTTTCCCGATTCCGAGGTTTCAAATAAAATACACTATGGGAAAACAAAAGGAGGAGATTTTGATAGCAGATGAATTGGTTCTTTACAGTATAGAGCTGATTCTTTCAGATTTTACCTGAATGATAGTGCTTTCTACAGTAGAGTTATATGTCACATAATGGCAACAAAAAATAATCCCTCCAGTTCTTAGGCACTTTAATTTTAAAAAGGTAGTGTCAAATCATATTCTTGCTTTCTATAAAGATTTTAATAAGCTGCAGAAAGCATAAAACTAAAATCTACTGCTATCTTGTCCAAATACAGACGCTTTAATCATCTTTCTGCAAATTCTGCAGATATTTCAAAAGTAAATTTTGGCAAATTACATTCAGTGGATAAACTTCTTATTAAAGAAAGTGAAAAGATCTTATCTGCAAAGTATTCTATATACCTTGTATGCAACACTGCAAAAAATGGGCATGATTTGCTTCCCTGTGATATTGAAGCTTTCATAATACAAAATTTTGGTCGTTTTTGTTTCCTCAAAATGTACAGAAAAAATGAGAGTTTTTGTTTAATAGAAATAGAAGGAGATAGCCTCCTTAAACATATGCCTAAAAGATACCAGTAATTGTGAAAATGGTGGATTGCCTTAAAATCACATTTTCAAAGTGTGAGGCAAGAAGAATGTCTTTAATTTGGAAACACATTGAGGATGACAATGGAGAAAAGGATTATAGTAAACAGAACTTTATATGCTATTTTCCAAACTTGTTTGATGATTTCTGAAGAAACCATAGGGTACCTGAGAAACGAACAGAATGCACCTGAGTTTTTTGATTTTATGTGTAGATTATGACAAAATCTCATAGTAAAAAAATAATACTTTTTCATTTGGAAATAAGACTACTCTAGAACCTGTCCCCCCACCCCCCCCAAAAAAAAGACGTCACCAGAAAAGGACAGCTGAGTTAGATAGGACTTAATTTCTTTACTAAACTGTAACTTCTTTAGACTCCAGCATTGACTTCTCAATTCAAATTATCTCTGTGCTTTAAAACCATTTTCCTAAGAAAGAGAGCTTTAACTTATGATGACATTCAGTGTGCTTTAAAGTGTTTAAAAATGATGGACATCTTGGACATCTTTAGCCTATATGATGAATTTATAGATGAAGAAGCTATGATTGAAAAAAAGCAAATCTTTAAAAGCAAGCTTGTAGAATCAAAGTGTACGAGCATCTTTTTGGAGAGCAGGAAACGAATTCCTACAAGTGGAAATACTTGCTATTGCTAATAAGTAAACTCCTAAGTATTTCATGCCCAAACACTTCTCTTATCAGTATATTTAGCTTGGTGTTATCACACATGAATGATACCAGAATCAGTGTTATGTGGCCTTGATAAGAGCAGAGCTGCAAGTCAAAAGTGAATTTTATGTTTGACTCTTTTCAGTTTTATCACTACATAAAAGGCAAGAACGATGTTCTACAGGTTGCAGGCAGTTCAGAGAAGAATTATTGGAGAAGGAAACAAGAGAGAATAAAATAATCCTACTGTATTATGGGACAGAAAGAAGCATGTCATTGTTATTTATTATTTAATGTACTTACTATCTGTTGAATTAGTCTTATTTCTGTTCCCCTTTTAAAAAGTCTTATATTTATGTGTCTTAAATATAACCTACAAAATTTAAATATCTAATACAGAGTTTAAAAAGAGTAAAAATAACTTTTATCAGAGGACAGAAAGATACCTTTCTAAAATATTGCTATACTTTTATCACACATAGTTGTTTAATTAATACTACTATCAGTTACTACTCTAACAGTTCACTAATCCTATTACTGCTTTGTTTAAATAATAGCATTTTGTGATAAGAGATAAATAATACAGGCTAACATGTAATTTAAATATATTCAACACTGATAATTCCTATTTTCACGTTTTATGTTAAAGCAATAACATATATATAATTATTTATTACATATTATATTATTATTTTTTTTTGTCTGGTGTAGTTGTGTTCTGGGTTGTCTCTCTAAAATGTTGGTCAATATATTAATGAATGTTGCTGGCATAATAAGCTATCTGTTTGGAAGAAAATCATATCAAATCTTTTTTTTTACTCTGAATAAAAGTATTTTCCATTTGTACTAGATAGTTCAAAATAAAATAACGAAAAACCAGAGGAGCATACATAATATACGTAAAGGAAGGACTTTTTAACCATGTGATATGAAATCCAGGAAAGATACAAGTAAAGCATACTTATTTTCCACAAAACATTTTGTAAACACCTTTGTCTGGCAAAAGATACATACACACAGACTGAACAAAAGACCAATAGATTTGCAAAAAAAAAAGGGGAGAACACAGGGAACAAAGTTAATGCTTATGAATATACAGGTGCTTCTCTAACTAAGCATCCTTTATTCTAGCAAGGAATAGGGAAAAGAAAAATAGATAAAGCATCTGAAGAGGCAATTCAAACTGGAACAGATATAAATGTCCAACAAGCATATAAAAAAGGCCCAAACCTGTTAGTGGATAGGTAAGTGAAAAATAAAATAACAGTAGACTAGTACTTTATATCAGTTGGTCTGGCAACATTTAACATATATTGCTGGTGGAGATACACTGAAAAGTATATTCTCACACATTGCTAGTGGAAATGGGAAAATGTTATAGCCTTTGTCAAAAGCAACATCTATTCAAAATTAAGGAAAATATAGATTGTAGACTTTTAATTATCTCCGCTTTCTCTAGTTGCGGTGAGCAGGTCTACTCTTCATTGCAGTGTGTGGGCTTCTCATTGCAGTGGCTTCTTTTGTTGTGGAGCACGGACTCTAGGTGCATGGGCTCAGTAGTTGTGGCTCGCAGGCTCTAGAGCACAGGCTCAGTAGTTGTGGCACACGGGCTTAGTTGCTCCGCGGAATGTGGGATCTTCCTGGACTAGGGCTCAAACCCATGTCCCCTGCCTTGGCAGGCAGATTCTTAATCACTGAGCCACCAGGGAGGCCCTGCCATGTTGGAATTTTTATGATGAATTTGCAGAATGAGAAAAAGCAAGGTGCAGACATTATTTTTAATGTAATCCTATTTTAAAAACCAATAATGACCAAAAATTACATAAATATGTGGGAATATATATATGTTATTATTTTATTGGAAATGCTTAGGGAAAAATATGGAAGAACATAGTGTATGCCACTGGTTACCTTTTGAGGATAGAAAAATATAAGAGGAGGTAAAGGAGGAAAGAAGAATGGGGGAAAGCCAAATTGAAAAGTAAAACTAATGCTCTAAAAATGGCATGCTTAGTTATCTTTATTCCTTTATAAAAATTACATACATGTGTAAATTTGTAATTAAATAAGAATTTTTAAAAGGTCAGATTTATTGAGATCTAATTTATGTGAAGTCAAATTCACCATTTTTAGGTGTACAGTAAAAAAATACTAAATAAAAAACCTGAATATTTTTCTTTTATGCTTAGAATTTTTAAATGGCATCATTAATATATATAGTAAAATAATAGTTTTTGAGTACTATGTTGATTTATAAATTTATGAGTACCAGGGTATTCATAATTACATACTCATAGTTGCTTTGCTCTAATAACCAATTTCTTTCTTTCTACTCAGGCTGCAAGAGCCATTGACATACACTTAAACCCCTCACACATAAAATTTATGCCAAAATTGCTTAAGTCTTGCCATCTACCCATCTACACTTCCTTCCCCAACCATTCTTTCTGCTGTTATGTGTGTACATATTCTGACAAGATGTTAAGTAGAAAGTTTACTTTTGAAATGATATTGTAAAATAAACTAAATCCTAAAATAAGTTTGACATCTCAACTTTATCTGGAGAAGCTGATTTTATCTTCAGTTGGGTTCACTTTTTATGTTAACAGAATTTGCTCTTAGTTTTCATACTTAGAATTCCTTAAATGGTTTATATTCTTTCTTGACCTTAGTTCTTAGATACTCTTTTTTGGGGCAAGGAATGTTTTCCTGTCCACCCTTCTCCATCTTACTCTCTTCCATCCTCTTTAACATCTACTAATCCTTCCTTTCAGAACTGAGATCAGTTTAGCTGTCACTTATTCATGGAAGTTCTCCTTGACCTCCAGGCTTGGGTTACTGTCTCTCTTCTATGATTCCCTTGCACCTTGTACGAACTTGTATAAAAGCCCTTTAGTACACTCTACCATACTTGCGTCTTTTCATGTTGCTCAACCCCAAGTAACTGTAAACTCCTGGTAGGCTAAGTCTACATCCTTTTTGTCCTAGTATCATTGCCTCCCCGATGCCTAGCACAGGGTCTAGTATTATCAAGAGCAGGCGCCTAATACATGCTTCTCATTTATGGGGTAATGTTTCATTTCCTTTCCTTTGGTCACTAAGACCACCATACTTTGAACTCCCTATTCATTCAACAATCACTATACTCCAATTCTCCAACATTGATAGGAAGGATCAAGTAATAACAGAAAGTTGTGACAGCTCAAAATTTCTTCCATCTACAGACAGTGTTCTGTCAAGATAAAGGTGTATAAGGTAAGGTTTATTAAGTTAAACCATCTTTTGTGAAGCAGCATAGCTCCAGAGTCAGCCAGTGTAATTATGATCCAGACAGCACTATTCAATAGAATGCTTTGAAATGTTGGCAATGTTCTACATCTGTACCGTCCAATATGGTAGCAACTAACCACATATGGCTACTGAGCACTTGTAATATGGCTAATGTGACTGAGAAACTGAATTTTAAATTTCATTTAATTTTAATCCTCTGAAATTTAAATAGTCACATGGGGCTAGAGGCTACAGTACTGGACATCACAAATTAGAAGATATTTACTTCTATGGAAGAGTACGACTTTTAGCCCTCCGAGAATTACTGGAGAACAACCATTTTTGGCATGTAACAATAGATGGCCTTGGGTTTCTAATTAGCTCTTTCATATGTATGCATTATGATTCCCAATTATATCAAAAGCACCTTGAGGGCAGACTCACTGTATAGACAATACTTAGCTGAATTAATTGCTTTACGAAGGAACACTTATATCAGACTTAAGGGGAAAATTCAGCATTTGACTATTTCTTAATACTAAAAAGAAGTGCCCGTGTAATGCCGTAATCCTCCTTAAAAAACGAAATGGGAAGATTTTCTTATAAAATGAAATGGAAAATGAGTAAACTAACTGTTTTACGCAGCCCTCTCACTGTTGTGGCCTCTCCTGTTGCGGAGTACAGGCTCCGGACGCGCAGGCTCAGTGGCCATGGCTCACGGGCCCAGCCGCTCTGCGGCATGTGGGATCTTCCCGGACCGGGGCACGAACCCACGTCCCCTGCATCAGCAGGTAGACTCTCAACCACTGCGCCACCAGGGAAACCCATGAGTAAACTAACTTTTACATTAGAACTTGGTGTGGGTGATATCACTCACTGCTCATGGCAGGTTTTAAATTACTAAATGCAGCATTTTCACATTATTACTTTGTCATGTTGCAGAAACATGATGACATTTCAGGAGGATGGTAGTTCACAGTCATTACACATTACAGAAGAGCATTAAAAAGGAATTTATATGGTGATCAGTTGTCACAATTCACTATCACACCAACTTCTTGGCCCAGCAGTAAGACAATAAGGATGTAATATCATAGGCCCATTCATAATGATATGGTTACCCAGAAAAGAAGTTTTCTGAAAGAAGCTGGAGGATCAGCTTTTGCCTCATTTGGATAAAATTCTATAAAGTGGCTTGATAAAAAAAAAAAAAAATTCTATCATCGTCAAGGTTTAAGGACAGGTGAACAAAGGAAGAGTTCAAATTTTGGTCAGAAATAAAACAGAACAAATCCCAGTAAGCCGTTTACAAGGAATGCTTTTGAAGTTTCATTGAAGGTTAAAAAAATACAGCAAAAACTCATAACTTGGTTGCTTTAATTTTGTATAGATTCAGTTACTTATAGGTTTTTCTTATAGATGAACTTTTGAAAACTACCAGCATGTAAAAATACCTCAGCACTTGGGATTGGTGTTACAGGGATGCCTTAGCTGAAAATGGCCCTCAGTGATCGGAGTAGTTCCCAGTATATGAAAAGAGTAATGAAAGAGTAAAGGAAATAAGTCTAGGGAATCGGAATGAGGAATAAGGCATGAAAATGGTTCCAGGATACCCACGTACTTATGGTACAATAAAGTATGAGGTATATGGAGGGCTGAGTCAGGAACTTCCTAGAATAGGTATATACTCTCTTTAAATCTTATCATCTGGCTATGCTATATTTGATTCAAATAATTTAATCCAATCCAAACCATAATCATGCTATGTTTAATCCAAATTCAATCCAAATATCACAGTACAACCACTTGTACTATGAAGAGCACAAATCTTAAATGACTAATTCAATGAGTTCTGATTAAAAAATGTACTTGTGAATCCACCACCTCAATTAAGATACAGAAGATTTCCATCACCCTAGAAATTTTTCTTGCCTTCTTCCAGTCAGCTTCAGCCCCTGGACATTCTGATTTCTATCATCATGATAGAATAATTGTGCCAATTCTTGAGCTTCATATAAATGAAACCAAATATTTGCACTCTTCTGTCTCTGGCTTCTTTTGAACGACACAATGCTTTGGAAATATATCCGCGTTGGTTTGAGTGTCAGAAGTTTTTTCTTTATTATTTCTTGCAATACTGTGGTCTGAATAGACCATAATTTGTTTTTCTATTTCTCTGTTGTTGGACATTTGGGTTGCTTTCAGTTTGGAGCTATTACAAATAAAGCTGCTATAAACATGATTGCATGTCTATTATGGATGAAATGTTTTCATCTCTCCTAGCAAATACCTAGGATTGGAACTGCTCAGTCATGGACTAGGTATGTTTAATTTAGTAAGAAACTGATAAACAGATTCCCAAAGTGGTTTCTACATGTTTTACACCATCAACATCTGCAAGTTCTAGTTGCTCTGCATTCTTGCCAGTATTTACTATTGTTAGTTTTAAAAATTGTAGCTATTCTGGTGGATAGGAAATGTAAACTGTTATTTTTCATTTGCATTTTTTGATAGCTAATGGTGCTAATTTGGCATATTTTCATGTGTTTATTAGAAATCTGTGTATCTTCTTTTGTGAAGTGACTATTCAAGTCTTTTGCTAATTTTTATTGTTATTTGTTTTTTTATTATTGATTTTAGCAGTTCTTCATGTATTGAGATACCAGGACAGATACATGTATGTACAGCAAATATTTTCTCCAGTTGTGTGGCTTGCCTTTTTAAATTTTCTTAATAGTGTCTTTGGCAAGTAGAAATACTTTTTATTTTGATTAAATCCAACAAATCAATTTTGTTCTTTGTTTGAGGAAATTGCATTTGTCCTTCTACAAGGTCTTTCTGGAATTTTGATGGAATACCTGATGTGTTTTCTTAGACCTTCTAATTTGGCAAGACTCAAATTCCAAACTTTGTCTACTCTGTGATGTATGGCAGTTAAGTTATGCTGAGATTTTATTGTCTTCTCACTGTTACTGTCCATTGTTTTTCTTGGGTCTTCCCCCTCAATACACAGTTCAGGGTCAGCCAAGAATTTGAGGGCAATTTGTATGCAGATTTTGTGGTTTTCTCTTCTGTGACTCTTCTTTCTGAGATTCCCTCTTAACTTTCGGGTGTTTTGGCAGCCCTGACCTTCATCCTGTGACAGTGCAAGCCAATAAAACTGCAACTTTCTTGAGTCCCAGCAGTCTTGAACTGTGCATAAACTTGGAAGTGTGCTCAGGGGGAAAGCCATATACATGTGAATCTCTTCTTGTCCAGTTTCCTTCTTTCAAGGATCATATCCCCTCCAGTTTCTGCCTACTTTTGAGAGGGTTAGTCTGATGCAAGATATTCAGTCAGTACTGGAATTGGAACATAACTTATTTTTGTATGTATATAATCACATTGTTTTCTAGTAGATCGATGGAAACAAATGGAAGCCATAGTTTGGGGATTATTTTACCACAAATTTAAGTGATGCATTTGGAAGTGAAATTTACTTAAGAGAAAATTACATGGAGTTTCAATGATGATAAAATTAGTTTCATGAGACCTACGTAATCATCTAAAAGCTTTTTTTCACTTAAAGAAATGCCTGCAATTTACTTGTAATCTATTTACCCTGAAGTGCACCTGAAGTGACTGGTCTAACTCTACATTTTATTTTTTTATCTTTTATTTTTTTGCAGTACGCGGGCCTCTTACTGTTGTGGCCTCTCCCGTTGCGGAGCACAGGCTCCGCGGCCATGGCTCACCGGCCCAGCCTCTCCGCGGCATGTGGGATCTTCCCGGACCGGGGCACGAGCCTGCGTCCCCTGCATCGGCAGGCGGACTCTCAACCACTGCGCCACCAGGGAAGTCCTAACTCTACATTGTAGGTGAAACACTTTTAACTCTCCTTATGCCCGTAAGTGCCCATTAATGACAGTGCTTTAAGTTTTTCTCTTTTCCAGATCTGCTTCTGCTTCTGTTGAGTTCTCTTGCAGAATAGATGCTGAACCATAAACAGAGAGCTGCGGGTGATTCACATTCAACGATTCCGATAACGTGTGTTGGGTACGGACTGTGTACCAGCATGTAAATGTTGTTAGATCAGAAGTGAAAGGAAACAGCATCATGAAAATCCTGGAACTGAACTGGGAATAAAATTTTGTAGCAATATTTAATCTAGTATATTATTTTTATAGTCAAGATTATATACATAGTCACTGAAAAATGAAAATTATCAGAAAGGGTTGGAGTTATTTAGTGATAGATTAGAGGGAGTTTTGTTCTATGCCTTGAAGGAATTATAAATAAAAAACAAATAAAATATATACTCATTCTGAAGCTACATCTTATCCAGTTTTTGCTCCATCTCTTCTCTAAACAGACACATGCACACACAAATCTGCATTATTCTGTCTGAATAAGACACAGAAATAAGATAAAGAACAAAGCATAAGATTGACTTAGGTTGCATCTAAAAGTCCATAATATTACCTTGCCTTCAAGGAGAAGGCACTTTTGTAGAAGCAGCAAAAATG